>NC_138910.1:36356445-36987408 GCF_965231255.1 Vanellus vanellus | reverse complement strand
CTGTACAGACATAGCTAGAAGCTTCTGCTTCGTAAAACAAAAAAATAAAATTACAGTCCATGCAATACGTATCCTCTCCATAAAGGCAGAGCTATATGCCTCTATACAAATGCATGTAGCATGGGGAATGAACAAGAGGAGTTAGAGACCTGTGCATGCCTGCAGGGCTATGATCTTATTGGCATTACAGAGACAGGGTGGGATGGCTCCTGTGACTGGAGTTTTGGAATGAAAGGATACAGGCTCTTCAGGAAGGACACGCAGGGGAGACAAGGAGGGGGTGTCACCCTCTATGTCAGTGACCAGCTGGAGTGCATGGAGCTCTGCGTGGGGATGGATGAGGAGCAGACCAAGAGTTTATGGGTCAGGATTAAAGAAAGGGCAGGGGCAGGTGACATTACAGTGAGGGGTCTGCTACAGGCCACCTGACCAGGAAGACCAAGCAGACGAGGCATTCTATAGACAGATAGGAGCAGCCTCATGTTCACAAGCCCTGGCCCTCATGGAGGACTTCAACCAACCTGACATCTGTCAGAGGGACAACACAGCAGGGCATAAGCAATCCAGGAGGTTCCTGGAATGCATCAATGATAAAATCCTTCTCCAAGTGACAGAGAAGCCAACGAGGAGACGTGTTATGCTGGACCATGTTCTCACCAAAAGGAGGAGCCAGTGGGGAATGTGAAGCTCAAGGGCAGCCTTGACTGCATTGACCGTGAGATGATGGTGTTCAAGATCCTTAGGGCACCAAGGAAGGTGCACAATAAGCTTGCTACCCTGGACTTCAGGAGAGGACACTTTGGTGTCTTCAGGGATCTGCTTGGCAGAGTACCATGGAATAAAGCCCTGGAGGGAAGGGTGGCCCAGGATAGCTAGTTATTATTCAAGGATCATCTTCCCCAAACTCAGCAGCGATGGAAGGAATCCCAGCAAGGAGGAAGTCAGGTAAAAACACCAGGAGGCCTGCATGAATGAACCAGGAGCTCCTGGAAAATCTCAAAGGCAAAAAGGAAGCCTACAGAGGGTAGAAGCAAGGAAAGGTAGCCTGGGAAGAATACAGAAAAATTGTCTGAGCAGCCAGGGATCAGGTTAGGAAAATTAAAGCCCAGATAGAGTTAAATCTGGCCAGGGACATCAAGGGCAACAAGAAAAGCTTCTACAGGTACGTTGGTGGTAAAAGGAAGACTAGAGGAAATGTAGGCCCTCTCCATAAGGAAATGAGAGACCTGGTCACCCAAGATATGGAGAAGGCTGTGGTACTCTGACTTTTTTGCCTCAGTCTTCACTGGCAAGGGCTCTAGCCACACCACCCAAGTCTCAGAAGGCAAAGGCAGGGACTGGGACAACGAGGAAAGCCCACTGTTCAATACCAGCTGAGGAACCTGAAGATGCACAAGCCTGTAGGACACAGTGAGATTGATCCACGGGTCCTAAACCATTATGTGATTCTGTGCTGCGGTTTAAATCTTGCTACAGAAATTCAACAACATGGTGTATGTTATACCAGCTAGCTCTTCAGAGTCATTGTCACTCTAAGTTGACCCTAGCACTGGATTTGCTTGAGGGGAAGAGAACTTGTTAGTGGCTTTTCTATGACTGCCAAGGTTTTGCAGGCTAGTAATAACACTAGTGGATTTATGTTTATCCAGATATCACTGCAGCTTTACCACAGTCCAAATACATGTTATATATGTGAGATACAGACTATATGTCAAATATAGCTCAGTAATGTCTCATGCACATCATTCAGAAAACACGTACTCCAGCACAATTACGATAGTGCCTTGTCTACCCTGTTCTCTACATAAAGTAAGTAGTGTCACACAGGATAGGGTGGAAAGATACTGTCAATCTGTTTGTGGACATAAGGCCCAAGAGGGTGGGGATTTTTTTTGCTTTATTTTGTCAAAAGTGCAAGGCAATAATAAATGAAATGCAAATAGTTCATAGAGTCATAGAACCTGCCAGCACAGAGTAATTTCTAAAAATTCACTCAAGCAAAGTACAAAATGTTGTCCCTCTTTCCCCCCAGTCAGATATTCTTCATTCCAGGAAAATAAAAAAATTAATCCAGTTGAATAGTTTTTACCTTAGATGTAGTAATGTGGTTTAAGGCTTCAGGTTTTGGTATACATTTTGTATGGCTTATCTGAGACCGTCTGATTTACGATTAAAAAAAAAAAAAAAAAAACAAAAAACCCCCAAGCAGAAAACCAAACAAAAAACCTTGTTTAAGCTATATGTATATTCCAGGTACCACACAAAAATATTAAAATAAAATTTTGTTGGTGCTGGCATACTAGTACATTTTCTATTCAAAGAACTCACACATTTGTTACCTTTGAGATACGTTCTCTGGCAGACCTAGACAACCACATTTCTCGTATCTTGCTCATTTGAAAGGCCAGGAATTGTACCAGTATTGCCTAGTGCCAACATTTGAATCATTCCATATAAATGAGAGACTAGATCAAAATTGTACTAGGTACTTAGAACTCTCAGCCAAGTTTGCATAAATGTAAGAGTGAACACCAACTCAGTGTTTTTAATTAGCAGAAACACACTTCCTGAAGTACAGAATATCCATCTATGAATAAAGAGAACCATTTACACTACAAAACCCCTTCTTTTTGTCTTCCAGTCCTTTAGTTACATAAAAGGGGGCAAAACCTTGCAAAAGTTACACTATTTTTGAGAACTGCATCTCATTAAGGTTTCTGTGATCATTTAAATTCATACTAAATATTTCATCAGTAAAACAAAGTGTATTATAACAATTTTTGGCCCACCATTGAAAATTCAAAATATTTGTAGCAGCAGCTATGCAATTGTCACAAATAGCTTAATTTTCCATAAATATGGAATCCATTTGATAATCCTGTCACAGACCTAAATATATTTCCTTTAAATACCTATAGGTGGTGCTGAAATACAATTGTTTCTTTAAAAAAGTGATACAGAGTAACTCTGTAGTAAAGCTACCCATGAAGATAAATAGCCCTCCTGGTAGTGCAGATTTAATTCCGGGAAATGCAACTGAATCAGAAACAGATTGAAGTTCATTATTTGTGTTTTGCTCAGGTGCTTATTACAAGAAATTTTCTCATATGGCTAAGTCTTATAGCCAAGACTGTTTCCAAGACTGAAGCTGCAAAATACAAGAGTATTTTTTAATTGTTGGAAATACCCAATAATAACAACATAAACTGTGAAATAGTAACTGTCACGAACATGGCATAACTACAAAGAAAAAAGAAACATAAACATGTTTCCCCAAGAATTTCCCTTCTAGGTTGCACATTTCTTCCTGATTATCATAAATTTCACCATTTGGTATAAATTATGACAGTGCGGCTACTAATAATAGCTCTCTGGGCATCAGCCCAGTTTGCTGAAATGAAGCAGAACTAACTAGCTTCTCCACAAACATATAATGGAAAAGAACAAAATCTTTGCCAGGCATAATTAACATGTGGTAACATGATAATCAACACCAGATGAATCAGTACTTTCTGGTTTCAAAAAATGCATAATAATTCCACATTAGTGATTATTTATAGAAAAACTCTGAAGTGTTTGCAATTATGAACATACTTTATGGTAAAGTCATAGCTTGAGCCATTTCCTGTAATGCTAACACTTTACACTTAATTTCTAAGATCTAGTCAGCCTTTTAAAATTATGAAACTTAAGAAAACAAGTTACAGTAAGAAAATAAACAACTTCAATAGTTCTAGATTTTTTTAAAGGTAAATAAGGCACACAAAAAAAAAATATGTCAGCAAAAATTTGTATAAATAAGGAAATGCTTATAATGCTTGTGAGCAAAGTTTTATGCATACCATGTAAATCAACTGAACAACATAGAAGGTGAAGGGGAAGGGATGCCTTCGTCCCTGAATCCAGCTCCATCCATTTGAAAAGCAGCTACAGAACAGACGACAAAGCATGCTGAGCATCAAATTGCCTCTCCCTCCTCTTGCAACATAAACTGCAAGCCACGGATGCACTTTTCTTGTCCATCATAAGACACAAGGAACAAAACACAGAAAGTTACATTTACCCCTCAATTAACAAGAGAAGAGTGAGAAAGAAGTTATACGACTGATATGTTAAGTTCCTAAAAGAACAGGAAGTTATTTGGTAAAACTATTATGGAAACTGACATTTATTTATTCTAGCTTTCTTTTAATTGCAAAGTTAAGCTACTTTGAAAAAAAAAGTACGTTACATGAGAACTAGAATTCACACAAAAAGGCAGACTCTTTACAATGGAGTTCTCCACAAAGAGGTACGCTACCCCTTCACTCAGCATATTCTTTTGATTAAAAAGTAATCCATGGTTTCTTATTTTCCCCCACCATCTTCCAGATGTTAACCTCTTCCTTGTAGCTAATTTGGAAGCTTAAATGAAGTGTAACACAATTAAGATGCAGTAAGTGCAGTAAGCATACACAGACAGGTTTAAAATGGAATACGAATACCATAGAGAGCCCACTGCGGCTTCGGAGTTAATGCAGGCTCATGCTCTAAACATGAAAAAACATTAATCTTCAGGTCTTGAGAAAATATAAACAACAACGATTAAATTTGGCAAGGCCATCATGCTGGAAAAAAGTTGAAAACCTGCACAGGATGAACAACTCGGTTATTTCCCTTGGCAAATCTTCTGCTATATTTGCCCACCTCTCCTCAGAGATGTTTTTGGATTAGAAGGCTTCTTTAGTATTCACTTTTGCTTCCTAATGTCTCCCTGAACCTGGTGTCACATTTTAGTGGCAAAACCAGGATTGCAAATGGGTAGTAGTAGACAAAACTAATTCTTAAATAAAACAAGAGAAGGGTAAGTAGTAAAGTCCACTAACCACTGTCTGATCTTTGGCAAACTTCCATGAACCTAGAGGCAAGCCTAAAACTGATTTAGATTACTTAAAGAAGCTGCAAAAAAGTGGACCTGCTCAGAATAAAAACAGTTCTGAGTGCGTTGCTCTCCCAGCAATGCAGAGAGTAGATGGCACAAGTCAGACATATTGTGGTTAATGTAAACAATTATACTTAATTATACTCTATTAAGTAGTTTGATTACACAGGGAGTGTTTAAGGTAGTATGAATGGGTAATTTGATTAGATAGAGTAGCATCATTTGACAACGTTTAGATTAACTGAAGTTGTTAGGAAAGGACTTCAAAGCTTTGGTTGGACAGGTACAGTGCTAACCAATGCTGTGGAATGGATCAATCATTCCATAGGCAGAGCACATTCTAGTTAAGATTATACCTCAATATTTGCACTAAAATCAGAAAAACTAAACCAAAAAAATTCCAAAGCAAAGTAAATTTCAAGCCCTACTGACTCAAAAAGGTACAGCTGAACTTGACCAGTTCACTTTACGTTAGGTATCTTTCAAGTTGTCCCCAACTTGGACATTCAGTAAATTAATCAGTATGCCACCCGGTGAGTGTTTTGGTCGTACCCTACCTACGTAGGGTAAGACTCTATATGTATAATTTTTTGAGAGCTATTGAACATAACTTTGAAATTGAATGGTGAAATCCCTCAACTGTTAGGCAGTATTTACTGTGGTGTTGCTTTACCTCTGCTTCTGTGAACCTGAATTTGAGTCCTAATGTTTTTCATAATGGCATTATCTCTCCCCTGCAATTTTGAATACATCTAAACAGCATCTTTTACCAACCAGTGTAGAGAGAAAGGTAAATTTGTCCATCCATATAATCCAATTGTACAAAAATGTGACCCACTTTGGCATAACTCAGTGGCTCCTTTGATATGAGCAGAAATCAATGAAAATAAATGTTAATTTATATAGGAGGGCCACGAAGATGATCAGAGGGCTGGAGGATCTCTCCTATGAGGACAGGCTGAGAGAGTTGAGGTTGTTCAGCCTGGAGAAGAGAAGGCTCCGGGGAGACCTCATAGCAGCCTTCCAGTACCTAGAGGGGGCCTACAGGAAAGGTGGGGGGGGAATCTTTATCAAAGAGTATAGCAATAGGATGAGGGGTAATGGTTTTAAAGTAGATTAGTTTAGATTTAGATCAGATATCAGGAAGAAATTCTTTACTGTGAGGGTGGTGAGGCATTGGAACAGGTTGCCCAAAGAAGTTGTGGATGCCCCATCCCTGGAGGTGTTCAAAGCCAGGCTGGATGGGGCTTTGAGCAATCTGGTCTAGTGGGAGGTGTCCCTGCCCATGGCAGGGGGGTTGGAGCTAGATGATCTTCAAGGTCCCTTCCAAACCAAATCATTCTATGTTTCTATGATAGGTTAGAAACATTGTTCAATAAACTGTTTTATCAGTTTAACACATAAGCCAACTCTGAACTAAGACCTATATGTTCCAAATACACCCTAAAAAAGTCAAATGCAAAAATTGGCCCTGCTTAAGTATCATATCTGAAAAAAAGCCAATTTGGTTACGTGAATTATATAAATAGCCAAGACAATTACCACGCATTAGAATGTTTGTGGTAATCTGGCATAGCTATATACTTCTGAAGGTTCATAAATAGATCTTGAGAGACCCATAGCAGGCTGAGTTAATGTCTTAATTGCCTCATTTAATTTGCTGTTTATAAATTATCCTTTTCTTACTTGACTTCCCTTTTAAATATCACATCTTACATGAATGACTACTTCTCCTTCTCATTTGGCCCGTTCTGTGTACCCTACTTGTCTTTGACAGCATGCTACTTTTTTTGTACTTCCTTATGTATTTAGGGTGGGAGAAAAAAAAAGAACATGTGGTGCATATGTAGCCATTCATCTGAGAAGTTGAGGGGAAGCAAGAAAATAACTACAACCAGATTTCAACCACCAGCACCGAAGTTGAAACTTTATCTAATCTCTCGCTGTTTTTCCAATTATAAAAGAACCTGTGTTCTCATTTGTCAAATTCTCACTGCAGACAGCTCAGATAGGTTATTTCATTCCCTACTTTCTTTTTCATTGTCTTCTGAAGATACTTGGTACTGGAGACAATTGAGGTAAGTGATTATTCCTAATGTATGCTATGCATAGATTAGAATCTAAAGTTTAAGTCTTGACTAGCTTGCATTGTCAAAAAACAAGTCAAGTTCATAGCTCAGTTGACACAAGATTTCAAAACTTCTTAGGACCAGTTACATATTGGTACTGGGAAACCAGTTTTTATTCTTGTATCTTCAGATACAAGAGAGGATTGCCTCTCTCCCTTGGGAGCAGCTATAAAGCTGAGGCTCTTACCCTGGGCCCCAACCTGAGCTACACTGCAGTGATGTTGCAGCCATGCCTGTACCCAGTCACTGATCTCAACCCAAACGCTGACTTCTCTCTTGACCTCAGACCCACCTCAGCACAATGCAACTTGCCTGGCAATCACTGGGCTGTATCTGACCCTGGTTACTCTCTCCAGACCTCATCACAACCCTGTCTTGCTGACTTGACTTCCCAGCTTGACCTTGCACCTGCCTCATCACCACCGACTTGTCTGATGATCTGGACTCTTAGCTGACCCTGGCTGCCTTTACCACAGCCACCCTGCTCGCCTTACTCTCATACTGTGGGACTGTACTGGTGAGGTCACTGCCCTTTGCCCGCCTTATTGTGCTCGGCTCCTGGTTTCTCTTCCCTTGTGGAAGAACCTGCCTTTTCTGCTTCCTGACAGCTTGACACGTATTTTCTTCAGGGGATGTTGCATTTTACGGTTAAAATGCATATTACAATCTAAAAACCCTCTACCTCCAAAACGTGGACGTCCTACTCTCTCAAAGCCTCCTACCTTTCTTCCTCCTCCCCGCCTCTCCCAGCCAACAGAGCTGCCCTTCTTTTGCACCCTTCCATCCTTCTCACTCAGCTCACTAATGCTTAGTAAAGGAATCGACAAGTTTGTTCAAAGAAAGGGGAGGCGATGAGATACCCAGGTAGATGTGTGAGGGAACAAAGGAGTAGGGACTCCCCCCTTTTGGTGACGGCGAGTTGCTGTACTGGTTCCACCACAACAGCAACTTCACTTTCAGTTTCCTTATTTCACAGTGTATCTTAGCTCTCCGTTTACCTTTAGTTAACACCTAATTCTCAACCTTGCAAGTCCTCAGCTGCCACTATGAAATCTTTTTTAAAAAAAAAAAAACAAAAAAAAAACCACACCCCAACACTGAAAAACAAAGAAAACACACATATTTTAAGTGTAATTGCAGCTGAAAACAAGCAGGAAACATGCCTTTCTCACTTTCCTTTTCCCTCTAGCACAGTAACTACACCAGTGGGTTTTTTTTTTTCCCCTTATTGCTTTCAGAAATATCATGAAACTCTCATCTAGATCTCCTGCATATCCCCATACTAAGGAGTTTCTACATGACTGTGATCAGCACTATAAAACATAAGTCATATTCCTCTCATCAATCCTCCTGCTACCCTACCTACACATATGCTATATATAGACATCAGCTGCTCAATCAAGAAATATGTATCAGCAATGGCAAACAGCTCTCAAACTGTGACAGAGCCACTGCATGTTTATTAACAAAGCAAATGAAGTAAGAGATATAAATGACGTGCCACTTTGTTTTCAAAGTTCAGATTGTCTCATGATGCGATTCATGGCATGTATAAAGTGACATATATAAAGACCAGGTATTTTGGAGTTGAAAGCTCATTACTTAGGTAGGGGAACGCCAAAGTGACTGTAAGAAAAAACAGGCCACATTTGCAAGATAGACTACTTAAAAATGAACCCTCTGCAAAGTTTAACCATTCCACTAACTAATTACAGAACAAAAGTTATACTGTTCATTACAGAATCTTTTTACTGAATGCAAAAATTGAATTTATTCATTCAGATACAGCTTGGGAGGAATTTACTTCTGCCTAATATGCTAATCTCAGACTGAAGTTTGAAGTCTCGTCTGAAACCAAATTACTGACCACAATTCATGTCTGTGAATGGCAAAGCAGTACAAAAGTACGAGAAAAGCTAAAATTGAAATAGTCATGTTAATTATCATGGCACTATCTTAAAGTACATGCAAAATTCCACTCTCCAACAGTAACATAGTTGTTTCTCTTGAATAAAGTTACTGCTGACACCATTGGTAAATAAGTAATTCTTTCTGTTGCTCATGGATCCTTTCTCTGAAAAGCCTTGAAAAGGTCACCAATACAAAAGTAAAGCAAATCTGAGCAAGTCTGATACAAGCTGTTGAAAAAAAAAAAAAAAAGAAAAGTCATACTTTCTTTTCTTTCTGCTCTACAAATACCATCTTTTGGTCAGTCTGGCCATGCCTAATATTTCGGAGAAAACAAGCCACGATACCTAAATCTGCAAAGCTTTAGAGTCACAACTGAGTAAGATTCCCTAGAGGGAGAGCAAAAGAATGAAGCAGTCCATATACTCAGGGCTGGTCAAAGCAATGAACTTAATGTTTATCATTTTGTATGTATTTTTACAGAGGGTGAAGAGATACATATTGCTTATGCAGCCTAATCTATTCCTAGAGAGATAGGAAAAGACAAAGGAACAACCACCGTGCAACACTTACCCTTTAACAACTCTGTCCAGCAGGACAGATCAGAAATCTGTTAAGTGTCATTATCTAATTCCATCATACCTTTTGCGGGAAGCTCCTAGGAGTGTTTCCATCAGTCTGTCATTCAATCATCAGTAACCACAAAGTACAAGAGAAAGTTTAGAAACAGCGACTTTCACAGGCTAGCCTGGAGGGAAAGGGACTTTTGTGGGCTGCCTTGGGACCTACTACTGCCATGGGAAAGAAAATCCTGAGCCTGGCCAATATGCCATGAACAGTTTTACTACCAGTCTTGGAAACTAATAAATCCTCTGTTCCATTCTAACGTTTAACCATATCCAACGCACAGTTCTGCTAAATGTACTTACCATTCACATCTAATCTTCCAGAACTAGGTAGGGAATAACTGCCTCTTATGTTGCATCTGAAGGTGTAGCTGAAATTTTCCTTTTTTTTTTTTTTTTCTATCATTTTCCATTAACCCAGACTGAGGTCAGACTGTTGTAGCATTGTGTTCTTGAACACAGAAGTTACATACTAGAAGTGCTCCCAACAGCATATTTAAAAGTGTTCAAATGTTTATGTGGGTTATTGTTTCCTTTTATTTTTTTTTTAATTCACTATATCAACACCTAGACAAAAGGTGTGCTTTCAAATTCAAAGCAGACCCAGTGAAATCAGAAGCATTTTTTTCCCCTATTCTCAAGTTTATTTAGCAGTTTAAATACATGGCAAACAGATGCCACTACTCTAATTTACTAATAAGTATGATGATATCTAGAGAGGTACGGAGTGGGCTTGTTGGACCTTTATCATCCCTTATCTCTGCTGCAATACATATGTTCTAGTTGTAATACCCAAAGAGCACTTTGTGGTGCTGGCAGCTACTGTTTACACCAACTAATGAACACATCCCTTTCCTTCCCCTCCTGCCACAAAGAAGCTAATAGCTTTCATGAGGTACAAAGCAGAACAAAGACTTGTTTCTGTAATCACTTCATTAATAACTTATTCCCAGCCATACACAATTCCGCTCTCTCTCCCATCAGGATGCAGCATACACTATATCACCAGATTACTAAAAAACTTGTGCGGTCACTAACCTCATCAGTTAAGTCACTGAGCACAGCTAACAAAGTCTGTCATAGAGAAAGGCACTATAAGTTGACCCGAACATTTCCAATGTTACAGAAGCCCCCCATTTCCATCCAAACCTGACCTGAAAATGAGCACAGCGCATGCAGTTCCCGTGGTTTCCATCTGCCCATCAGCTGTGACTGTTCCAGTATTTCAGATGCTCCTCCACCAGCATATATTGAGTGATGGGCAGGACCACTCTTCTGAAAAGCATCTATCACGTAATGGCAAAGTCAACGTTTTTAGACAGCTTCAAACATGCAAGTTAACTACTACCGTTTCTACACACCTAGGAAAGTGTTGATCACGATATTGATATATCACTCATTATTTGGCCCTGCTCCTTCCATAGCAGTGTATTAACCTGAAAGGAAAACTGCTGAACTTAAAGCAATCCACATTTTAAAGTTAAATTTAAAAAAAAAAAAAAAAAAAAACCAAAACAACAGAAAACCCCAAACCCAAACAAACCCTCTTTTTGCAAGTTAAATGCAGCATTTCCAAAAACACCCCCTTTTGGCCCACCAAAAGATTTTCACAGCAAGTTGGGTGATGATCAGCCCATTACCTGCCTGCCTCCACACCTGCCCCAGCCACCAAGCCTACCACACGTGCCGTGCAATGGCAGCGCTGCAGCTTGTGCAACCAACAGTCACCCCCCTGCCACTGTAGTTACCTGTGGGTAGGTGGATGGTCTACCCTGAATTTAAGAGGATGCCTGATTGCTTAAACTGAACCACTTGTGCTAAGAAAGTTGCCCTTCTTTTTGAGTCAATAGGGGCACATTGCTTTGCTTACTCTTCTCCGTTGCTGGTGGTCTGGGTTCCTAACAGCGATGCCACCTCCACCTTGGTCCAGCTCCTCAGACTCAAGGCCCCTCTGGGCGAACAGGGCCAGTTGTCTGGACCAATATAGGCCAAAATGCTTGCTGAGCCATATAGACAAAGCGATAAAGCTCAAAGGAATTGTGCAAAGGCAAGCATGAACACAGGAGAGTCCGGCAAGCCATCATGACTGACTTGAAGCTGGCAAGAGAGGAGGAAAGCAGAAAGTGTTTGAGATACACTGCACTTACCTGTGTGATCTGGTGCAAGGAGGCTGATAATACAGATCTTCCTCCAGAGGCTGGAAGTGTCTCCCTCTGAGGGGGCTAACACCTAGCCAAGGCTGACTGCAGGTCAGCAGTTACAACCCACCAAGTCACAGAAGCTTTGCTAGGATGCAGGTTGTAATGCTCTTCAAATTGAAGGGAGCAAATGATGGAATATGCAAAAAACGGTAACACGGAGGTCCCTTTCTCACAGGATTAAGGGTTATTTTTCAAAGAATCAAGAATAAGACAGAATAATAAGACAGAATAAGACTGCTAGGTGTTTTGACACCTCTGAGAAGGTATTGTACTTTACACAGAACAAAGAATACAACAGCAGTTACACTGAACTTTATGTGGCTCAGTTTGACTTGTCCTCATGTTATTGTTTTCTTCTGAATTTCTGGGAGCCATAATTAGTTCACCTGACATGAATATCAACACAGCAATCATCACAGCAGTGTGATCCTGACCGTGCCACAGGGACAAGCTGCTTCTTGCAAATACATTTCAGGTGACACCATTTAGCACAGTGGACTGCAGCACTCAAATGTCTGATGAATAACTGAAGTGTTAATTACACAAGTACTCTGATGGCTGGATTTCATACGTATGTTAGAGTTCTAATAACATCTCATTATTTTAATAGTTGCAGTCAGTTTGGCTCCACGACATTGGTGGTATTCTCGCAATGTGTTATGGTTGTTCATAATGTTCAAAGCACATTCTGTCATTGCTCTGTGTTACAGACCAGCTCTGCTTAGAAGCAGTTCAGTGGAGGAGTATTCCAGGGGTAGTTAAATACCATTCAGCAGAATGGATTTCAGCCAGTTCTTGAACTACATATTTAAACTCCCTTTAGCGCTTCTTGTTTCCTCCATTTTTATCACTGCCCCTGGGCTTGATCCTTTCCCCTGCCCATGCAGGATGATCTCCAAAATATTTGAGATGACATGAGGGAGACAATTGCTTTGCCCACTCCCTTCTCTTTTCACCCCACATCCTCTTGTCCAATCTGCAAACAAGATAACATTCATTGGTTCTTTGGTTCTGAACAAGGGCTTTGCTTTCCATGTTCACAAATAAAAATATTTTCAATCTGGGAAAACAAAAAGTATATTTATTCTTCTCTGAATGTGCCAGAGAGTACTGCCAGGCGAGTGGAGATCATACTTTTAGGAAAACTGGGTCAGATTACTGAAAGTTGAAAACCAGCTCAATAACACCCAACAATCCTAAATTAAGTCACACCAAGGAGGGAATATAATCCCTGGAACCTCTTTTTTTTTTTTTTTCTGTTGGTCAGCAAGTAACGATAATGAGAATAATAATGATAAAATTGCAGTTGTGCTCATAATATTGTAAGGGTCTACATTCATTTGTGTTTGCTTATGTTGGAGTGAATTACTGTTTAGTAATTATCTTGCCAAAATCTTGACTCTGGAGAAATCTCCCATACTTAAATAATCAAGTGAACACCTTAGTATGTGTGCCTGAAAATCAAACTGGAAGCATAATGCTCATTTTAATGAAAAAGCTGAAGAAAATGACAAGAAACTAAGTGAGATTTTTGTACTATCCTCTAGGGCAGCACATAGACTTACCCAGTTTCAGCAGGTACCTGAGTGAGGAGCACAGAGGGTTGTCCTCAGGAAGGACAACAGAAAGGTTTCTGTGGGAAGCCTGGAGATATTATTGCAGGGACAGTTGCTCTGTGTTTTGGTAGGAAACTACCTCGGCAAGGAGAGCAGAGCAGTTTGAGGGGGAAGTCCTGAAGTAACTCAGCAAGGTGAGCAGAGAGGTTCAAGATGCAAGCACTGAGGTACCTCGGTGGGTGTTGTCCAAAAAGTGAGGTCGTTTACCTGGTGTGTGATGCCAATGTACGCATAGAGCAGAGGTATTTATTTATATAATTTCTGCACAGAGATGGGTGCTAGGTGGTAATCCATAAAGCTAGCACCCCGGTCTACAAAATCTTTAATGTATTTGTGCAATTCAAAACCCAGATATACATGTCTTTAGTTATAATTATTGGTTAGTACCTTATCTTAAAAATTTCTGTTGGTTAGTTCAGTTTCTCACTTTCATTTAAAGCTACAATATCCTTTAACTGATGTGCACGTGCTCCAATACAGTGGGTGGGGGTAGGTCTGTTCCATCTCTAATTGAGTCGGTGGTTGTGATCTCCTCTCTACCTTTCCCCCAGTTACTGCAGATCTTTGTTGACTTCATGCTTCTTTTAGCAGTTTTCCGGTTTTCAGCTGGTTTTTGGTACCTCCTGCGATGGGATGTTCCCCTTTTATCAGCCTTCTGTTCTTCTTCAAGGGTACAGTCATTTGCAAGGCATACATTGTTTACACAAAATGTCCTGTTTCATAAGACCTTTTTAACCCATTTATAGCTCTTCATTCTTGCTGAGTAAAAGATTCCATTCTCTAAAGTACATCACAGGGACAGCAGAAAGGGCTGTTTGGGAAGTCCTGAGGAACCTCAGCAAGGAGAGCACGTCGTCCTAAATCTGGGTTCTTTACCCAGTGTGCAAAGGCCCGATCCACACACAGAGTCATTTGTTTATATCATGTCTGCCCGGAGATGGGTGCTAGGTGGAAACTCCACAAAGCTAGCACACCTTGGCTTATACATTGTAAGCTGTTATATTTTACAAAAATTGACAAATTGGCATACTATATTTTTCATTGGTGGCTCATGATTTCACAATAAGCTCTTATTGGCTACTTGTATTCTCACTTTGAATTGAAGATATAGTACATTCTTAAATTACTATGCACGCTCAGTGAGTAGGGGTTTCATCTAGGAGGCGTATAGTTTAGAATTCGGAGGTGTGGTTTTCACATTATTATGAGCTAAGTTCACCCAAAGGACACATACTTTTTATTTTAACACTTTGTAACAACCAGCAACCTTACAGTTTTAAGAGAATGTCCCTGTTTTCCTGAGTTAGGTTCCTTGTGCCTTTTTGCTGTCTACAGGCTGATACAACACATATTTTTTCTTCAATTGGCCAAGGTCTTTTCTTCCTTAGCAATGTCTTATCTGCTTTGCCTTCATCAAGCAGAGGCACTTTTGCAAGGACAATTCTTGTGTCTAGGTAGGTGCCCAGGTTGCAGTGGGGACAGGGTTAATTTTCACAAGTACCTGGGAGGGGGGTGTTGGTGGATGAGGGGACACAGCCAGGGGGTTTGGCTGACCCAAACCTGGGTATTCCATACCATGTGATACCATGCCCAGTACATAGATGGGGGAGTGAGCAGGGACTCGTTGCTTGGGAGCAATAGGTGAGCGGCGGTACATTAATCGTGTTTTGTACATTCCTCTATCAGTATTATAGTTGTTATTTTCCTGTTTCCTTTGCTGTTCTGTTAAACTGCCTTTATCTCAACCCACGAGTTTTGCCTTTTTCTTTCGATTCTTCCCCCCATCCCACAGCTGGGGGGGGGGTGAGTGAGCAGCCTCATGGCTTGTTGTTGCCGTCAGGGCTAAACCATGACAGTAGGAAACACTGCGGTGCCTGAGTGGGTACAGCACCACAGTGAAACGGTGGTTTGATGAAAGCAGTTTGAGTGTTTTGTTGGCAAGAGCAGAGGTATCTCAGCAGGAATAGCAGAGGGTTTTGAGAAAGAAGCATTGAGGTACCTCAGCAGGACCGCAGAAGGGGTTGGCATGAAGTGCTGAGGTACCTCAGCGAGGCAAGCAGAAGAAATTCAGTGAGAAGCCCCGAGGTACCTCTGAAAGGACAGCAGGAAGGGTTGGGTGGGAAGCTGTGATTTACCTCAGCAAGGACAGCAGAATTGTCTGAGTGAAGCCCTGAGGTATGTCAGTGTGGAGAGCTGAAGGGTTTGGGCAGGAAGCCCTGAGTTTCCTCAGCAGGTTGAGCAGAGGAGTTTGATCATGAATCCCTGAGGTACCTCTGCGCAGCGAGCAGAATGTTTTGAGCCAGAGGAACTGAAGTGCTACTACTGTTTTTAGGCAGGAAATACTGAGTTATCTGAGGACTGCAAAAGCATTTGGGTGACAGCTAGTACATAACTGATACAAAGAGCATACCAGCTGATTCACTGGACAAAAAGATGTGAAGAATTATACGAGAAATCTAATGAATCCTCTGGGTGAAGTGGTAGCATGGAACAGGTAGGCCTTGAAGGAAGAACAGTATGAGTTGGAGCAAAAAGCTGAGGAAAATCTTTGCTGGAAAGGAGAAAGAAAACATAAGTTAGTGTGTGAAGGGACAGGTCTAAGCTGGTAAAACGCACAAAGCCGGAGATAGGATGTAGATTTCAGTAGAAACGCCAGAGTGGCTTTCTTGACTGCTACTGACAGTTCTAACTCTAGGTGATAGGTAAAATATATTAGAGCTGAATCAAAGGCCATACCTCATTGCTTGAAACAGTTCAGAAAAAAGTAATGCTGCATCAAGGAACGAATTGAGAAAGTAAGCCTTAAGCTTCCAACTTAAAATTTTTAAATTATTTTGTATCCTTACAGAACAAGAAAAAAAAAGTGTGGATGAGACAGAAAGAGAATTTGTAAGAATCCAGAGCAAAAATAAGAAGAATTGAGAATGACACTCAGGGCATGGTGACCGGCCCATAATCAGGGCACAAGTCACGTAAGAGCATGGCTGGCCCCGTTGATGGCCTGCCTGCCTTTGAGCTGGGTGATCCACCCTGGTAATCAGGGCTGGGGTCTTGACCTGGTTTTGGCCCTTTGCTCTGTTGCTCCTCATGCTGCCTGGGGAGAGTGAGAACCCTGTAAGGAGGGTGAATGTCACTTTGTCCTCATTGGAGGGGGACACAGAGCTCTCTGAACCCACTGCCTGCCCTTTAAGCAGGGCAGAGACCTTACCCCCGTAGCTTCCTGCCTGATGGCCATGTGGCAAGCTTGAGCGCCCTGTAAGAAGTGTTTCACAGCACTGGCCAGCGTGCAATCTGTGGAGGTCCCTGTGGACGTCATAGAATCATAGAATGGTTTAGGTTGGAAAGGACCTTGAAGATCATCAAGTTCCAACCCCCCTGCCATAGGCAGGGACACCTCCCAGTAGACCAGGTTGCCCAAGGCCACGTCCAGCCTGGCCTTGAACACCTCCAGGGATGGCACTGCTTTTCCTGCCCCGCTGCATGTGCCCGGAGTGCCGACCTCAAGACCAACACTTGAATTCTGCAGTTACAGCTCTTGTCAAGGTAGCTGGGCAGCTTCCCCCCACAGAGGCTAGGTCATTATAAGCAGTGGCTAGTAAGCTGAGCAAAGGGATCCCGGTCCCGGGGCATTTTGGAGTGCTTGGGAGGAGGTTACATTTGTTACTTTGATCCAGGCAACTTCACTGCAGACAGGGCTTGAGGTTCTGTTCTCTCTGTCTCCAGTCTTTGGGCTAGAGAATGTGATGGCCCTGTAAGAAGGGTGAGTCACATGGGGATTGTTCATGTCATTGAGGTTTCTTGGGTGGAAACCTCATCCTGTGGCTTCATGTCCTGCTGCAGTGCAGTGTTGTACAGAGTATGTGGATGCCCTCTGTGGAGGAGGCATTTCACAGTGCTTGTGGGACAATGGGGCAGCACCTCGTCCTCCCTGTAAGAAGGGTTCAGGTCTGTGAGGCAACAGTGCCCTCTTGTCACCCGGCTTCACAGCCTACCCTTACCTGTGAGGGTTTGTGTCACAAGACAGCTTTGTGGGGATGCATGGAGCCTATTGTAACCTTGACCCCAGAGCTGACCTTCTTGTCAGGGTTTAGCTCCCTGCCTTAGGGGCTTCATGCTGTTGGCATGCAAACCAGCATGACAACCTTATAATGAGGGTGGATACCACGGGCCCAACACCATCCCCTCCCTATGGAGGGATAAAGGGAGCTCTTCAAAGGACAGAGCAGTGCGGGCAGCTTTGTAAGACAGGGAGAGAGATGTCCCCTCTTTGTGCCTTGGTTTTGGCTGCTTTAGCAAGCAGGACAGAAGGGAGACTCTGTGAGGATGGAAGAAATTCTTCCCTATCGTTGCTTCTGGCACCTCTAGAAAGTGTGCTCAGAGTTGGAGACCTCTGCTCTCAGCCTTGTCCCTGGTCAGAAGATCATGAACTGCCCTGGGGACTCTGCAGCTGTTCTTAAAGGTGAAGAAGTGGAATGCACTCCATAAGCAATAAGACAAATATCTTGACGGCAATAATTATGCTATTCAGAAAAAAACTAAAATTCAAGCAAGTGTTTGTGGCAGTAATGCATTGGTATAATGGATTCCTGATTTATTTAACGTACTTGCTACTGTCTTTCAGCTCCAGCAATAATCAATAATCCTTCCCTCATGGACTCTGTACAAATTTTCCTCACAGGGAATACATTCATAAATAGTATTTGTTTACAATATTATAGAGATTTGACTAAAATATATTATGTCGTTCTTCATAAAGTCTGTATGCCACATAAAACAAGTATAACTCTCATTCATGTCACCTCCCATATCTCAGGCTGTGAAGAGCATGACAAAATTCATCAATTCTTGTTAGTTCCAGTACTAAATACTGTTTGAACATACGAATAAACAAAAAAAAATCCTTGTTATTACCATCCATGAAAAGTACACATTCGAGACCTAAGAGACTTATTCATTTATTTTCTTTAGATAATCTTACTCAGTGTGTGCTCACTCCCTTTCCCTGATGGTATTTGTGAGCTCTTGAAGAATCACTGACTTTGAGACACAAGAGCGTAAAGGGCAGTGTCGTGGCTTAAACCCAGCCAGTAACTAGGATCATTCAGCCACTCTCTCACTTCTCCCCCTCGCAGTGGGATTGGGAGAAGAATTAGAAAAAGAAAACCAAGGAATTCATTCACTGCTTCCCATCAGCAGGCAGATGTTCAGCCATCTCCAGGAAAGCAGGGCTCCATCACATATTATGGTTACTCAGGAAGACAAAACCCCATAACTCCAAACGTCCCTCCCTTCCTTCTTCTTACTCCAGTTTTACATACTGAGCATGATGTCCTATGGTATGGAATATCCCTTTGGTCAGCTGTCCCGGCTGTATCGTCTCCCAAAACTTTGTGCAGCTTACTTGCTGGCGGGTTGGTATGAGGAGCAGAAAAGGCCTTGACTGCTTAGCGACAACCATCAACACCACTCCCATGCCAAATCCAAAACACAGCACCACACCAGCTGCCAGCAAGAAAGTCAACTCCATCCCAACCGAAACCATGACAGGCAGTCACCACCGTAGCTCAATAAGCCACTGGCATAATATAAATATTTTTACCCTGGCCAACCGTTACTGAAAATTATATCACCAACCTGGGTTTACACCTAGTATAAGATTCTTCATGTTTTTACACATCTAATAGGGTACAAAGAAATGCAGGGAAGATGCATAATGACCTCTGCAGTAGCAACAGATTTGCCGACACTTCCCTTTCTCCAGTCGTGTGTTTGATTCCCATATTCTTTACAGGTTCACTTCTGCTTCTTCAAAACTGGTGGGTATCTTGAGAGCTATATAATGAATCTCTAAACAGTCTTAGAAACAGCAAAGTTGTATACGTTAACCTCCAGCATTTTGAGCTGAAGCATAACAGTTCTGTTTCAATTAGATAAAAGACAGTGACAAACTGTTAAAAAAACAGAATACTAATAATGCCACATGGAAAAGGCCCAGGATAAAACACATTTTTAATCTATTTATCCTCTTCCATATGTGCAGAGCTCACCATCACAACAGTTTGATTACAGTGTAATGGGGAATGTTTGTATCTTGCTTCATTCACAGAATCACAGAATCACAGAATCATCAGAGTTGGAAGGGACCTCTAGAGATCATCTAGTCCAACTCCCCTGCTAAAGCAGCATTGCCTAGAGCACATTACTCAGGACTGCATCCAGGCGGGTCTTGAAAATCTCCAGAGAAGGGGACTCCACAACCTCCCTGGGCAGCCTGTGCCAGTGCTCTGTCACCCTCACCGTAAAGAAGTGTTTCCGTGTATTTGAACGGAACTTCCTGTGTTCTAACTTGTGCCCATTGCCCCTCGTCCTGTCACTTGGAACCATTGAAAAGAGCCAGGCTCCATCCTGTCCAATGAGGACAATTCCTTGTCCTCATTCACCAAACATTTCCCAATTACATGACACTGACACTAAGCTGGCCACTTTTGCTGTGTTTGCTAGTTTTGATTAGTTTCACGAAAAGAATAATAAATACAAATGATGTCTTTCATGTTCCTCCTCAGCACATTTGAATATTGCTGCTTTTACTCCGAGAATTTTTTTAATCTCTGAAAATTTACTTTGTTAAAAGAGAATGCTTGTGCCATCCATACAATTCACTGTGGGAAACATGAGTTAATGTTATTATCGAATTACTTGGTACATGCTATAGAACCGATGCCGTAAGTTGTATTTGTCATAAAATTAGACAAGAGGGAAGAGATAGAACTCTCTATTTTCATACTATGTTTTGAAAGAGCAATGAAAATGATACTCTAAAAATAGTAGATTGGCAGTCTTAAGGAACAGAATTCCTCTGTCTTTGAAGAAGATGGAGGGGGAGAACTACACTTTTCGCAGTACTCTTAATTCTTGCGCAATTCATTTAACAGGAGCTATTGATAGCCATTTAGTCATTATTAGTCTCTGTTATATTTAGACTAGCCATATAAAGGATAAAATTACAGTTGTTACAGAATTATCTACCAAGTCATCTCTCCAGAAATTAGTTTTTCATAGCATGAGTGCTTGAGATAAACAATTGCTTCATTAATGTAGTCCTCAATTTGTTGCCCTTCAATTTTGCTTTACTTAATTAGGTAATGCTCAGATTGAATGAGGCCACCTTCTAAGGGTTCATCCCATCAGCTGACTTATCCTTATCTGTTCTTACTGAAACCGCCCCCTCAGAGAAGGCACTGCTCTTGATTATGCAATCTCTGATACACAGTAAATCTACCAATTTAAAGGGCCTGGAGGAGGTCAAACAAGGAATTATCACAGTTGGTCCAGATTAGATAGTATTACACACCCCATGTGAACACATAGGGTGTATACACAGTAAAGAAACTATCTCAGGCTATCCTCTGTAAGAAATCAAAACCTCATTAAATGGAGTAAAATAAAGATTTATGCATCTTGTTTCTTGAGATGTCCATTAAGTCAAGATAAGTGTAAGGTGAGTGCAAGTGAAAATGAAGCCTACATTGCTGCAATAAAAGTGATCTATTTATTGTCCTACATAGCCCATGCCAATTTAGCAACCTCTTTTGTTCTGCTGGCTAGTAACTGGTGATTTTCAGGTATCTATTAGTTCCATACAAGACTCCTTGAAATAATCTGGAATTTAGAGCAGCTGATGATGATGCAGCTTGGGAACATTTGCATAAAAAGTTGGTTGTGCATCAGTATACTAGTGAAAAAAAGTATCTCGTGTAGAGTTTTAATTAAAGATGAAATGACAGCCTGTTAGCGTACACCTTTCGAACAACTTTTCATATACCGTAATGCTGGTATAACTTCAAATGCTTAACTAACTTCTTGACATTAGCAGAAAAGTGTACTATAATGAGTACAAATTAACATGGCTTTGGATTTATTTGGTGGAAAAAATGGTGTGTGAAAAATTCATTGTTGAAAGTGATTATTAGTTACTGATAGGCATTTGAAGTGGAGCAAATAATTTGAAATGAGGGCAAACGGCTAGCTTTGTGCAACTTAGCTTATCTGGTATAAAACCAAATTCTGCCTAGACTGCCGTACATTATCTATTTTATCTCTGAACTTACAAGAGATAATATCGCTGTTGCTGAGATTCAGCCTTTTGTCAAGGGATTTATATTAGCATTTAGAAGGCAAACATGCTGTCTTTAATAGTACTGCATGTTAACAAATATTTTTTGTATTTATCTATGCACCACTTTAACTAGAAGCTAAAGTAAACCTGTATTTATGCTGTATGAAAACAGCAGTAGCCATCTCATTTTCCATGAGGTATTAGGAGATAAGAATCATTTTTCAAAGTCTCATCCAAAGCTCACTCATGGTCAATGGAAAGATCCCTTTCTCTCTAATGGAAAACTAATATTATTTAATTTAAAACAAAAGCAAAGAAAATTAAGTCTTTTTTTCTTTCTCTTTCAAGATGATAGATAGTGGAGTGAGTAAATTACAATTGTGGTAGTCAGGGTGACATCACAGACTTACTAAGTGAGATCATAATTATTTTGTGTGGGAAAAGACATACATTTTCTTCATTTTGGTTTCCCTTTGGCAAAATGAAGACAATATAACTTTCCTATTTTTCTACTGTCCGGGTAGGAAAATTAAATTGAAGATTGTATTAAATACATCACCAACTACATTTGTAAAGTGATAATAATAACATAAAGACTGATATACCTGCCTTAAATTTGTAGAGGATATGATGAATTCAGATACTGTGGCTACCCTGAGAGACATTTCCTAATCTTCTCATGAAATCATATTGTAAATTCTCAGGGGCAGTTCCTACTGCTAGCTCAATAAGTAGCGTAAAGACTTTTTGCCCAATCGTTCATAACCTTGGGAATTTCGATTAATTGTGTATTGGTCGAAATGTTTTAATAAATACAAAATACTTTATTGTTTATTAAATTTCATCCAGCCTATATACATCTGGAAGTGATATGGAACAAAAAGCCGTAAGAGTAAAAAAGAATGATAAAAAGCATTACACGAGAGTCAGGCTATATAAGAAAGGAAATATATCTATGTATGAATTTTCTGTCTCTTTCTTATACCATGCACCTGTGTTGTATAATGGAACTAAAATGAGGAGCAGGGGGAAAAAGAAGTACTGCATGTTATTAGGTTAAGGTTGCTGTGGTTTAACCCCAGCTGGCAGCTAGGACCATGCAGCCCTTCACCACCTCCTTCCCCGCTTCTTTGGCCAGCTTGTCCTGCCTACGGTCCCTCTCAGCTTCTATGGGAAGCAGAAAAAAATCCTTGACTTAATAGAGGCATTACTTAGCAATGACTAAAACAATATACGTTATCAATATTATTCTCATACTAAGTGCAAAACACAGCAGCTACTAGGAAGAAAATTAACTCTGTCCCATCTGAAACCAGGACAAAGGTTTGTGCAAGCAAGCTACAGAAACAGAATAATTCATAAGATAATACTCCAGTTCTATTAAGGCTAACTTTTGATTTTTCTGTAGCTTCTTCACTGCCTAAAGTTCACATTAATATTTTCTCACTCTTAACCTCTTTCCAGGGCAAATATTTTCATAGGCTTCTTGATAGTATCAGCAATCACTGATCCTGGCACAGGAACTGAGAAACAAAAGAAATTGTAGTGTTTTCCATTTACATAACCACCTATTCCCTATCTTTCTTGGCAAGGACTAATTCAAAACAAAACCAAAACAGTGGCTCAAAGTAGAGAGTCTCAGCTTTTAAGGAATTTGCCTTCAATACAGCACTAAAAATATTTCTCTTTCTGCAGATTGATGTATTAATAAAAAAGAAACAGAAAAAATAAAAGGGTAAAGGTCAATAATTTGTGGTTCTTTCTACCGCTTTGCTCCCCAACTTGTGCTGTGTATAGGAAGGTCAATCACTGCTATATTAAAGCACAGCAAGTTCTCTGACAACAGAGCTTGTAATTTCTGGGACTCTTCTCCACTTACAATTGAACAGTTTTGATAACAGAACAAAGAATATAACCAAAGTAAGGGCAAGAAACAAACAAAATAAAATGATGTCCTACACAGTGATCTCTGGTACAAAAATAATATTTACTGTAATTAAAAAAATAATAAAGAATTGTTTGTTTTTAAATTTGCTATCCATAATAAACAGAAGAAAAGATAAAAACTTCAGAATGTTATTCTTGTGGGATAGATAGTAAAAACAGATTCGTTTTCCTTGTGAATTGATTCAAAATTCAAGGGATCCCCTACTTCATATTGAGTAGAAATGGCCAGTCAGAATAAAAATTATAGGCTTTTTGAAGATCAATGTGGAGAAAAAATCTGATTTACCAAATGTTTGTTGCCATGCAGAATCTATTTCAACAAGCCACAAACGGTACTATTGGATAAGAAAAAAAAAAACAAACACAACCTTTCTCCCTTTTCAAAGAGTTTCTTCTCAAGTATCCACATTTTCACAGGATCAGATCAAAACAGAGTTCTTCTAAATTATTTATTACTATTTAATGAGTATCTTTACGACAACCATTTTAGCTCTTGTCAAAAAGCACATTGTTGAAAACTGTGAGCACGCACAAACAGCTCCTCTCTCAAGTCGCTAAGTCTCCTACCTTTTTCAAACTGGAATTGTCTGGAAAATCATTCATTTATAGACCATTATTTGCCCTTAACTGCATATATCCAACACACAATTATTCCACAGATAGACAAACATCAGACTTAGATGAAACATTTTGGCAGTAGACCTAAAAGCCTTAGGTCTGTGCTTCATCCATGGCTACAGTTCCTTCACATCACCAAAATTTTCATATTATTCAATGTTACGCAAAAACATTAGTTAAGGATGAATGTGATATGGATCAAAGCGTCTTCACTGATTTTGAAAGTGGATGCACGTAATGTTTATATGAAGATTAATATTATTTATCTTTGTGAAACTATTTCAGATTGTGAGAGGAAAAAGTTACTACTGAAACATAGTCACTTGGAAGTCACAAAGAAAAAGAAAATGTTACAATTATTTTTTTCTTGCTTTAATCTTTTATGCCTCAATTAATAAACCTGTTCTCCCATTATTTTCCTTGATTTGTTTCAGCATTGTCCCTAGATACTGGTTCATTAATCTCTTGAGAACTGAAGACTTGATAGAATGTTAATAGTGCTAATCCTGAGAGTACATAATAGTAGATACGCACACACAAAGTATCACAGAAAGAAAATATATAAAGAATACCGTATAAATACATAATCTTCGTGCTGCTATTATTCTACAATTTGTTTATCGTTGTTGTTTACTACAATATATAAAGCTTAGCAGTACAGGAACAGTTATACAGATGGCAAAGTAGTTAACCAGGTATATAGTTAGGAATTTTACAGTTTAGCAACCTGGTTACAAAAAAAAAAAAAAAACAAAAAAACTCAAAACCATCTTTAAAGTTTTTTTCTTATATTGAAACTATTTCCCATAATTTAGATTTCCAGTGATTTCTTTCATACATGTGATTGTCTCAAGAAAGATTTAAGCAATCATGGAGTCATTTCAATTCAAAGACCTTATGTGTTATTTAATTCCCCCCACATCCCTTTGTCTATCAACAGCAGCAGCACAAGGAATGTGTACTTTAGTTTGAGTATCTCTATATGGGAAGTATGGTATTCATTTCACAACATACTTATAGATAAAGCTGAGGCACTTCAACCAAGACAATGTTGGAAATTAACACAGGCACATCTGACAGCAACAAATAGCTCAGCTTTGAGTTTTATTTAAAAGAAGTAAATTGAAATGCAATTTGATTTAACGAATGGCTCATTAGTGGTTGTAAGATCTCTACTCCCCATTTTGCCGCTAATTTATTGAATGATTGTGGGTGAATTGCTTTCACTTTTATTGCTGCTATTAACCCATCTTTTCCCCTCTTTCTCGTTCTTGTGTATTTAAGACTAAAAGGTCTCTTAGTGGTGTAGTCTGAGTTCTCAAAGCTATAAAGCCTCCAATTTACACTCTAGTGCTGTAATAATTTTATTCCAGAAAAAAAAAATAATTAGTGAATTCCAATTCCCCCTTTGTTTGTCTCAGTCACCTGTTCTTCTTCCTGACTGATCTCATATTGGACCAAAGTACTGTTTTTCTAGCTGCAATGTGAACTGAACTTGGTTAAAAATAAAAAAAAAAAACCCATGGAATTTTAGAGGAACACTTCAAAAGCTAAATCAGCTCAGGGATCCAGTATACAATGCCACATTCCAGTCTCAATAATTATTTTGCTTATCTAAATACATTCTGTAGTCGTATTTGAAAATTGTAGTCCTCATTTCCTATCTATCTTGAACTTATATATAACCTTATAATGAAGTGCCAATCTTTTGTTAATTTCACTGTCAGATTCATCTGAGTTATAGATAAGGTATACAAACAGTGATCAATGTATCAGAGATGTTGCCAAGATTATATTTCCAGGTAAGTTATATGTGATAATCAGACAGAAATTTTTAATGAGAAGAGCAAGAATAATCTAGAAATGCCTTCTGATAAGACCAGGAATATGGAAACGTGTCTAGATTTAAGCAAAGAATTAGGATAAACTTATGTATAACTTTATTTGCTGCCGGAATGAGAAGATTCAGGAGCCTACAAGATGCTACAGTGGACTAAATTGCTATATTACTCCAGAAGGCTACCTGTTCAACAAGTTGAAAAAATGAATTTCCATTTTTGATAGCAACAAAAAAGGAGTGAGCATAATTCATATTTACCCAGAGCATGGAGGGTTTTTTCTCATATTTTAGTTGGAGTGTTCCTAGGATGCCCCAGGTTTAGATTTAGAAGGAGAAAATCTGTGATACCCTGAGCCAATGAAACTAAACCTTGCGCTCACTGGCAAAAGTAGGATATTAAGTTTAAATAACTTTGCCTTGGATAACATCGGGCAAAGCATTCTCTTTTTAATGTTCCTTTAAAGCTACTTACCTAGATAAATCTATTGTAAACTTAAACCATTTTATGATTCTATGTGTTCAATACATATTTGGCCTTATAAAATATACATCATATAACTTAGCTTTTGCACAGTGACACTGATTAATGCAAACTGAGGTCAAATGTGACCATACATAAGCTGTGTAAAATTTTGTTAACTAGTTTACCTGAAGAAAAAGTTCAGAATCTGAAGACTAATTGGTTCAGTGTTAATAGATGAACACCAGAAATAGTATCTTCTCTCAAGTTATCACGTTACTATTTTCTGTACTTGTCATGCGTACATTTCTAAAGGACTGAATGATTTCTGTGTGCGTAACAGAGCATGACTCACTGCTAAACTTTTTGAACAGCTACTGCTGGTCCATTTCATTGCAAAAAAGTAACAGCATGTCATTTTTCACTTTTGTTGATTTCACTCGCACCCTAATGGAGATCAAAAAGTTAATTGCTCTAGTAATTGCAACCTTGATCAATGGGAAGAAAATAAATCTGTCATTTACAAATGTTTTTCTTTCTTATTCACCAAATTAAGTCATCTTGCTGTTCTGGAAAGAGTGGGTCTTTTATTGCAAAGAAGCGACTGATCAAATAGGAGTTCTGTAGCTTTCAGATAGTAATTATACTTTAGTATTTAATGTATCACAGCAATTATTTTCAGTTATGTAAAGTTACCTGTCATTCTCCTGTGGAACGCTGGATTCCAACGTGAAGGAGGGAAGAATTTTAAGTTAGAAGCATGCTCTGTATGATTAAAAAGAAAAGAAAAGGTTTGTTTTTGTTTTTTTTTTTTCCAAAGAGCACTTGCCATCACTGAGAAAGGTCTAAGAGGACAATTTTAGTAGTAGGGTGAAATAGAACAAATGAAACTTTTAGGATGAACATTAGGAACATTTTACCAACACTAAGATCTGCTAAATTTTACACAGTCTCCCCAAGGAAATGGCTGCTGCCCATTTAATAGTAACTGGACAAAACACTTGGTAGCATATCGTAACAAGTCTATATTGAACATAATGATGAAACTGTGTTTGTTCTGGTTTTAAATATCTGATTACAAAAAAAGAAAGAAGATAGACTCTTAGGGCACACGTCAGAGCTTCAGGGAGGGATGGAGTAGATTGACCTGCATACCCAGAAATACATAAGCTCTTCCTTTGCACTTGTGTGCTTCAAAATACTCCCGTGCTTGAAGGCAAGCAAGAGAGTAGCAGATCCCCAAAGAATTAATCTCAGCATAACTTTCATAATCTTGTTTTGAGGAATCATTTCAGATGAATGACTTCAAACATCATTATATTAGGTATTTTGTAATACTATCCATACTGCAAAATTTTATCTTTCAGTATAAGTATATGCAGTCATTATCTTCATCCAGCCATTATACTACACTCTTTAAAGTTCTATTTTCTATCACTGGAATTTACATTAAAAATAAAATTAAAAAAAATGTTGAATTACAAAACTACTTAAGTGACACTTGAAAATCAACTTTCTAAATGTAGGTTTTCACTCTGTGGTAGACAGCTTCTATGAAAAAGCAAAGACAGAAAGCTAGATTCAAATGTTCCTTTCAAGAAAGTGAGAGTTCTTTCATTGTGTTTTGCTTCTAATAGAGCCACAAGAAGCACATGAAGAATACAGGCCAATACAACATTATTATACTTAAGGAAAGATAGCCCTCTACCATGAACGATTGTTTCTCTGGTAGTGATTTTCATCGATCCTTAGGGATTGTTTTCTTTTAATTGCACCTAATCAGCTGGCTAGAATATCAGTTCTCTCATTTCCACACAAATTAGTTCCTGTATAACTAGAACGCTGAAGGGATGAGACAGAGCAGAAACCAACTCCAATTTCCACATCACCAGAGGTATCAGAAAAGAGCACTTTCGTTTAGGAAAGATTTTTTTTTTTAATTAGAATTTTATTGTAAAGTAGTAGAAAGCAACTTTAATGGATAATTTCTCACCGGCACATTCTCAAATTTGTATGCAAAGAAGAAAAAAGGAAAAGGAAAGGCGAATGCACGTAGAGTCTCTTATTTTTAGATGCATTTATATGTTTCTGGATGACATTTTACTGCCTCTCCAAAGCAAGGGATGTATTGTTATCATTGCCCCAGTGTAGGGTTACTAACACAAAACCAGCCATATGCTCACATCATGAAGACTGTTTTACTTGAGTGAAGCTGCTCTAAAGTAAACCAGCTGAGGATATGATTCTGATCCAAAATCCTTCGAAGTCAGTGAGACAGCACTATGACTATCAGCTGAGTTATGATATCGAGTTAGATATCTTGCCTAAAATCACACAGAAAATGCGCGGTAGCCGAGGTCTGAATCTGAGTAATTTAAACTTTACATCAGCATCATTGGCATCAAATTTAAGATCTACTACTTTTTTTTCT
This sequence comes from Vanellus vanellus, assembly GCF_965231255.1. Classification (NCBI taxonomy): domain Eukaryota; kingdom Metazoa; phylum Chordata; class Aves; order Charadriiformes; family Charadriidae; genus Vanellus; species Vanellus vanellus. The sequence continues at coordinate 36,958,595 of NC_138910.1, read as the reverse complement.
TTATTTTGCATAAAGATCAAGCAAAATCACAATCACTAAAGAACAAGGCAAAAGCTCAAGCTTTTTTTGCCCTACTTTCAGCAGTGGCTTTGATGTGAAGGTACCTGTCACAGACATTAATGCTGTGGGATGATAACTGTCTTGTTTTAATCAAGGGTATGGAACTTTAAACGTTAAGTGACTCTTGGAAAGGACATTTACCTCTGCATTTTAGCATAATTTTTTTTATTGCTTTAGGACTGCATGTGAAACTAGTAAGTGATTCTGAGGTCTATATTCAACTTTCAAATCATGCACTCAAACTATAAAATAATTTCTGTATTTCCAGGATTTGCTGGATCCCTTTTAAATTTGGTTATGTATAACTTACACTGGCTTTCTATAAATAAGGGCATGAAATGTCCTATAATTGAACTAAATGCACAGTATCCTTCTCTATTTGATCATTTTAGCTCCTTGCTTTTGTTAGAGACTATGAAACAGAAAAAACTGATCTTGACTTTTGACTAAAAATACTCCTCTCGGCAGCAGCTATTGGCTATCAGTTCTGTGCTCGCTAACTACTTCGTTAACATTGTCTTTAAACTTATTGAGTTTTCCAAACTCTTTATTGGTATTTGCAGTACTATCTCGGAAACATTATACAGAAAGTGTCTCAGGTTTTTAAGTTGTGATACAAATACTGCAATACAGTTTACCATATTGAAAACTTAGTCGTCTCTCCTGGGTATTAGTCTATACATGTTAATGAGGACCCTGGCTCTGCAGTGATCTGTTGTAAAATTTCCTATCTTCGTTTCTCTGCTGAATGTTTAACATTTGCCATGCTTAATTATGTTTTGTTTTCATGTACTTTTAGCTTAAGCATTATTGAAATATTCACAAAATTTGGGTGAGGGAAAAACAACTAAACAAAGATTGGTGAATAAAAAAATTCATACTATGAATGAATAAAAGCAAAGGATTATTGTAAAGACGTGCTGCAAATTCATCTATCCCTGCTAACTGTTTGTGGAAAAATTAAGATTTTGAATGAAAGTGAATCAAGCTTTGGATAAAATGAGTGCATCTACACATATATATTTGATAGCTAATGAATAAACTAGAAAAACAGATGTCTAACTGATTGTGTGTATGAAACACTGCATTAGCAAATAAGATTAGAAGTCTTGCTCTGTTTGAAGTAGACTTATCAACTAAAATATTATTCACTGACATAAGCAGTGACAAAACTGTGATCATCTTATATGTCTTCCACTTATCAGGTTTTAGAAAAAGTTGTGACATAAAGCCACCTATCAAGGAGATGAAACTTTCAGGATAAGTATATATAGCGGAGAAAGCAAGTACAAATTTATCCCAAAACGTAAGTCAGATTACACCGGTGAAGAATGGAGTCCCTACCAACTTGTGTAGTGACTTGTGCAAGTGAGCCTCAGGCATGATAATGCAATATAAACACTTGTCATGTAACATTCTTCATTTATAATGAAAAGCAGGAAAATGAAAAACAAAACTCAGTGGTAATACAGTAATGTATTTCATGCACTTTTTGGAGTAGTATTCATCTGTGAAACGATACTCATCTGTCGTGGTTTAACCCCAGCCGGCAACTAGGACCACACAGCTGCTCACTCATTCCCTCCATGGCAGGATGAGGAACAGAATCAGAAGAGTGAAAGTGAGAAAACTTGTAGGCTGAGATAAAGACAGTTTAGTAAGTAAAGCAAAAGCCGCGCACACAAGCAAAGCAAAAGAAGGAATTCATTCACCGCTTCCCATCGGCAGGCAGGTGATCAGCCATCTCCAGAAACGTAGGGTTCCATCATGTGTAATGGTTACTTAGGAAGACAAAACCCCATAACTCCAAACGTCCCCCCCTCTTCCTTCCTATTCCCCCAGATTTATATACCGAGCATTATGTCATATGGAATGGAATATCGCTTTGGTCAGTTGGGTCAGCTGTCCTGGCTGTTGCTTCTCCCAACTTTTTATGCTTTCATTGTGTTAATTTGTAATGTTTGGCAGTAGCAGTACTACTACACAGCAGATTTTTGTGGAGTCAGGTAGTACCTTTCTGAATAGGAATCATTACATGTTCCGGTACTACTAGGGCAGATGTCTTTCAGGAGCATTGATGCCTCTCTTATTTGAACATTTTTCCAATATCTTGGCTTCAGGGACACTTAGAGAAAACCTCTTTATGTGAGCTGCAAACTCTGCAGTTCAAGCAAATTCTGAATCATTCCCCCCAGCTGTCCACTTCAATAACTCGGAAAGAATGAGTGGACACACATGCAAAAAGCTGTCATTGAATATCAGGGAAAGGGTTAACTAGACTGGTACCACAAAACTCAACAGCTGGCAGAAGACTCAAGAGGAAGGATGGACCTTGGTCTCTCTTATTATTTTAATGAAAATATAAAAACCCCACAGAATATCTTCCCTTCCTTCAAAGAACTTATCAAATTAATGAAATTATGATTACTAGCACACATTCTACAATTTCTTTCTTTACAGCTATTTCATCTTTTTCTTTAAAATGGATTCTTTCAAAATCAAGTACACATCTTTCTTGTGCAGAATGTGCTTATTAAAAATCAAGTTGTCTAAAATACCTCATGTAGCTCAAACTTTCAGAACACTCTATGTCTAAAGAGGTACATTTATCAGAGCTGAATGCTCTATCGATCCCCACGCAGAAGACACAAAAGAAATTAAATGTCAGTTACTTAGAAACTGGAATTGATCAACCTCATACATAATTATACTCTGAAAACAAAAATAGGAAGAAAGCGTGCCTTTGACATTAGGTTTTGAGCTGCAAATGGGTTCATAATTAATAATGGATTTTTTTTTTTTTTAAGGTTGGTTTCATATGGCACAGAGAAGAACAGGCATACTAGATTAGGAGTCCTGTTAGCTCAACACTATTTCCCAAAAAAGATGGGCCTCCACAGGTAGTGATCTGTCTTGTTAAGGACAACCAGACTCCATTTATTTTGGCCCTACCATTAGCTAGTCTCATTTTGTGCCTTGGTTTTTGCAACTGAAAGGAAAGTAAGAGTTGTTTCCTATTCACCTTCTCATCCTTCTATTGCTAAAAAAACCTGCATATGCTTTCCAGACTATCTTGGTAGCATGTATTAAATTAATTTAAATTTTAATTTACATCTGTGGGTCATGTTCCACAGTATTTCTGCTTATGCATCCCTTTACAGGCATGACCTTGTCCATGAAATACATAAAGGAAAAGGTACAGAAATTCACTGATGAGGAAAACTTACAGTAATTCATTGCTAAGGTTACCTCATGTCATAGCTCATTTCTGTGAGCCAAGCTTTGCTGTCTGTGATGATGAGAAAAGAGGCGTGCAATTTGTTGAGAATACCGTTTCCTTCAGCAGCTCCCAAGAGTAATGCTGTATTGAGGAAAGGTAAAGCTCCTTCAACAGTTTCAGGTAATCTCAGCCATTCTTGGTAAAGAGGAATTTTGTCATATTTGCTAGAATAAAAGGGAAGGTTTCTCGTGTTTTTCAGTCTTTTTTTGTCAGAGATTAATCTGTGCAAGGGAGAGAGGCAAGCAAAATCTGAGTCACACTGTGAGAGAGAGGCTTGCAACGGAGCTGAAAGTAATCTCCAATTTAAGGTTTCTGCGCCATTTTTTTAATACAGATCCAAAGTGAAATGGCATCTTCGGTGAGCATTAGGAGATCCATATAGCTCAGGCCCATGCAGAGTTTTGCCATTTCAGTGTGTGACTGGCTTATATATATATTTTTGTGTCTTAAATCCACTTCATTTAACAGCTTAGAGTTATATCTAGTTCTAGGCAGATAAACAACTCTGCTGAAGTTGTTGATAACATTTTACACACAGTTGCATACTTGATGAATAGGAAGGCTTTCCATGAAAGAGCGAAGTTGTTTGGCTTCAAATGCTATTGTAATCATTCATCTTCATCATAACGTATATTTTACTGACAGGAGACTTGGTAGAAGTCTTGTGAAAGACCCACTTTAGGGGCTCTCTTGTACCTAGAGACAAAAAAAACAGCAAAGGTCTGTGATATACAGAAATATTTTCAATGATATTGAAACTGTCCACTTGAGAGACCTATTTTTTACTTTTTGTCTTTCAAATTAGGTGAATATCTTATTTTTTATTGCCACTGGGTATCCCAAAGGACATCTGGTGTGCTCAGATGCCAATGCAATCAGACAGTGCTCTCAAAAGAGAGATACTTGCTGTCTCTTCCTGTGACATGGCGTAGGAAATGGAAACAAACTTGTTTTCTAATTCTTTTCAAAAATAATGTATTTTCTGGCATGGTGTCAGAAGAATATGATTTAAGACATCAGCATCTTTATTCATAGCATAACCAAGAAGTTAGTTTCATTTTGCATATATTCAGCATAAGTCTAAAGATTCAGTTTGAGAATTATATATTACTCCAGTTTGAGACTTATATATTACTCAATATCCATTTTATGCATATAGATAGAGTAGTAAAAGATTAGTGAAAAAGGATTGAAAAGAGGTTAACTTACTACACGCACAGCTTGGATTGCTAACAATGTGATTGATAAAGAAGCAGAGCTACAGTCAGCATAGCCCTTGTGAACTAAGTTTCAGTTTCTCCCAAGAGGGAAATAGCTTTTGTGTCCTACCTCAGCCAGTTTGACTCTGAAAGCTTTATGATAAAAGTCTTTCATGTACTGACTTTATTTTTCTTCAGATACTCTTGTTTCAACTCAAACAGCTGTTCATAAAAACAAACAAAAAAAAATCAGAAGAAATTTTAAAAAACAGTTGAGAGATTCATTAAAGTACATAAATTCATTTTTAATGCCACACCCATTTCTTGAGAGCACTGAACTGCAAACATTATAATTAGGCAATAATAATCTGTGTGAAAGTCATAAGAAACCTAAACCATAAATAGAATACCCACACGAAAGCTCAGAACTTTATTACAAGGATGTGACTAAAGATGCCATACCTAAGAAATGGCTGCATTGTGGCCTAGGAAACTTAAGAAAGCATCTTCTCATGGAATCACGGAGTTTCAGAGTTGGAAGGGACCTCTAGAGATCATCTAGTCCAACTCCCCTGCCAAAGCAGGATTGCCCAGAGCACATTACTCAGGACTGCATCCAGGCGGGTCTTGAAAATCTCCAGAGAAGGGGACTCCACAACCTCCCTGGGCAGCCTGTGTCAGTGCTCTGTCACCCTCACCATAAAGAAGTTTTTCCGTGTATTTGAACAGAACTTCCTGTTTTCTAACTTGTGCCCATTACCCCTCGTCCTGTCACTGGGAACCATTGAAAGGAGCCTGGCTCCATCCTGCTTCAACCCACCCTTTAGATACTTGTTTAATAAGGTCTATGAAGGTCTTATTTAAATTAATAAGGTCTCCCCTCAGACTTCTCTTCTCCAGGCTAAAGAGTCCCAGCTCTCTCAGCCTTTCCTCATAAGGGAGATTATCCAATCCCTTAATCATGTCCTCGGATTCTGCCAAAGAGCAGTTGGCAGGGAACAGGAGGACCGAAAACGTAAACCTGTACTTCACTTTTCCGGTCTCCAGATCTCTATGTTCTCCACAGACTAGTCCAGACTCTAGTAGTTAGTGTTGACCTTTTAAGAAGAGTTACAAAAATCTCCAGAAATTGTTGCAGTTCAAGGACCTTTTCTCCTGCATCAACCTCATAGCCTGTGGAGAAGCAAGAGAGCCATCCCTGTCAACTTGTGATTTATTCATGCCAAGGGAAGCAATTCTCCAGTAATAGCTCTCCACACACCCCCACCCCCAATCCAGCTACTATAAGCAGAGCAAAATAAAAATAGAAACAGAGTACCATCAGCTGAGAGCACAGGCCAAGAACCAGACAGTTACTTAAAAATAAGTATGAAGGCAAAAGCAAATAATTTTATTAAAACTCATTAAAAGATTTTTATCAGGGTAATTACTTACATACCTTTGTAAATAACTAGTAATCATGCATTTTACTTGCAAGATTATACCTCCATTCTATTTGCAGTCTTTCTGTTTTTGCTAATTTTACATGCTAATACTTGGGATGTTTTGCAAATGTCTGCAGAACATCCTCCATAGCTTAAGAGATACTTATTCCATTCTTTGTTTTGGTACAGCGTATACAGAACTGCATGACTGATTAGATGCACAGTAATTATATTTCACTTTATTTCCTTAGCTTCTTCTGAAATTTCTGATTTTGAATAATGTTACTGAACCAATACCCTGAATCATGACTGCATTACGTGCACTAGAACCAGACAAAGTACAAACGTAGCACAAAATTTCCCCGATTACTAACAAAAAGTCAGAGATTAATGCAACAGACCGCAGGCCCAAATTTTTTTTAAACATATTTTTTTCTGTAATGGTAATAAGATATACCTTTTACTTCCTCACCAGTCCCTAAAACGCACCTTACAGCCTTAAGCTGATACTGGGGCACAAAGCCTCAGAGGAGTGATCTCGGCAGGTACAGTGACACGTTGAATTACAGCTACGTCACAATTAAGTGCCTATGAGCTGAGATGAAGCCAGGTAACCACATTAGCACAGCAGCGGCCTAAGGCAATACGTTGGCTGACGGCTTGGACCCAGAGCTGCCGTACCACTCCTAGAGCAGTATTTTTAGGGAGATCCTAACAGCAGTTCAGACTTTAACGTGAGAGAAGCGAAAGAAACGGAAAAAGGTTTAAGAGACACCAATATTTCCTTGTCATTCCGCTGAACATATCTCTAGCAATGGGCTCAGCATCAAAACAGATTAAGGAAAGAAAGTATGGTGGTTACCAACACCACACAGGGCTCTGTAGAGCAAGCAAGAATACAGGCAGAATACAGTGAATAAACACAGAAACCCGAGTTTACCTTCAAGTAGTTGCCCTAACAAGTTGGACTAGACCTCCTTTAAAGTTGAACAAAGATAAAAATTGATTTTGTGTAAACATAAACAAATAGGAACTGAATGGATGTACCAAGCTAAAGTGTGCCCTTTTAAAAACTGTGGAAAAAACCATTGACTACTATTATACTATCCAGAGAACAATCTGCAAAGAGGTCAGGCAGGAAAACTCCGGGGTTTGGCTCCAGAGAAAACCACGAGATTATAAAAATGGATTGCAGGATTGCAGCGATCATTCAATTTTAATGAAAGACGTAAAAGTAACATAATCAAAAACCTGAAAGACCAGCTTTCACAACAGGGGACGAGAATCTGCAGCAAAGTATTTACAGACTCTTTCTAAAAGGAACATATATTGCTGACAGACTGTGAAGATTTAAGTTCTAGCACTGTGAATGAAGCCCTGGGTAACATATTTATTTTCTGGCACAGTTCGGGCAGCCAGGAGCTGCTGTTTAGCAGAGGCCCAGAACAGCAGCGTAGCTGCTACAGGTTCTGGTGGAAATCCATATGCGTCATTTTGGCGGCTCAGAGAAGTATTTTCTACTGGCATTTTAATGGATTAGTACGTGCAAACTGTTTGCATCGTCCCAGGCTTCTGGGAAAAGCGGTACAGCTTTAAAAAACTACAAGCCTGAGTAAAGCCTGAAGAAGTTGGCTCCATCCTGCACCACACATGCCGACGAGTACTGAAATGCTGCGCTGAACTGGCTTATCGTCACAGCCGTGCAATTCTCCTCCCTTTTGCAGCTTTGTCTGTTTGTTTTAAGGCAGCCACAGGTTTACTCTATACGTTTACCGATCTTTTCTAGGCACCAGTACAGGTTAGGGGCGGACCTGCTGGGAAGCAGCTCGGAGGAGAAGGATCTGGGGGTCGTGGTAGACAGTAAATTATCCATGGCCCAGCAATGTGCCCTTGTTGCCAAAAAGGCCAATGGAATCCTGGGCTGCATAGGGAAGAGTGTGGCCAGTAGGTCGAGGGAGGTCATTCTCCCCCTCTACTCTGCACTGGTGAGGCCACAACTGGAATACTGTGTCCAGTTTTGGGCTCCCCAGTTCAAGAGGGACAGGGAACTGCTGGAGTGAGTCCAGCGAAGAGCAACTAAGATGATTAAGGGCTTGGAGCATCTGCCTTATGAGGAAAGGCTGAGAGAGCTGGGACTCTTTAGCCTGGAGAAGAGAAGGCTGAGGGGAGACCTTATTATGGCATACAAGTATCTAAAGGGTGGGTTGAAGGAGGATGGAGCCAGGCTCTTTTCAATGGTTCCAAGTGACAGGACGAGGGGCAATGGGCACAAGTTAGAACACAGGAAGTTCCGTTCAAATACATGGAAACAGTTCTTTACAGTGAGGGTGACAGAGCACTGGAACAGGCTGCCCAGGGAGGTTGTGGAGTCCCCTTCTCTGGAGATTTTCAAGACCCGCCTGGATGCAGTCCTGAGTAATGTGCTCTGGGCAATGCTGCTTTAGCAGGGGAGTTGGACTAGATGATCTCTAGAGGTCCCTTCCAACTCTGATGATTCTGTGGTTCTGTGATTCTGTGCCACTTCCAGGAAAATTTGATTCTTCTCTGCCGTAAGAGCTGCAAAACTTTTAAAAATGTAAACACCTTCTGCTACAAAGAGATATTACGTTAATTTGAACTGCTGACAGAACATATAAAATTCCTCATTTTTTCCATGTCAAAAAACTCTTCAACAACAGACAAATTTATATTACTGGCACAGGTCAGACTCCTGAGAAATGTTCAGAAAGAGTGGGGAACAAGACAGATTGGTGGCTAGAATAAACATACAGTACAAACACAGCAAATTCGCCCACGTGTCAATACAGCAACTGCTTTCCCAATAGATTTATATTATTTCTGAAAATGTAACAGCTTGTGATATTCTTAACTGTGTTTGTTTAGATAAGTACCTAAGCAGATATAGCATTCATTCCAGTTATCTGAAAACGGTACCAGAGTTAAAACAAGAAATGAAACAACTCTTAAGTCCAGAGTCAGAGAGCAGTACTCATGCAGTCAAGAAAACAAATCCAAAAGGGGAAAAAAATAAAAAAAATACATCAATTCACAAGGGAAAATTTCTGTTGACTAATGCAGGAGTTGGATAAGAAAAATATAACAAAAATACTCCGATGTGCTGTCTTTTATTCTTTCTTGTGATTGTGAAAACAGCCTTTTCAGGGGGTTACAAAAGGTTGTGTTCACACTGTCTGTCTGAAGGGCAAGGCTGGACGTGGGAGCCAGCTCTCGCTTTCAAGCTGAACTTTTCCCATGAAGCTACTGACAGCGTGCGTCGAAGTCTAGCCTAAGCACACGGAAAACCATACAGGTTTCTGAGATTAGGATTTGTACATGAATTCAAACCTAAACAAAATGACAAAATAAAAATAGTTTGCATTTTTTACCTACATAACACATGCAAATACCCATGCACAGAAAACACACTATTATTTGAAGCATATAATACTGTTTATGACAACAAAAAGACAATTTATGATTTAAAAGAGACAGTTTATGATAACAAAAAGCATTGTCTTAGCCTTTGTTATTCACCTCCAAGCACCTAAACTGGAAAACATAGTTGCATACAGGAAGCGTAAGTTTTAAAAGTATTTCAAGAACAACAAAACATATATGCCAGTACAAATACCAGAATTCCCTGCTGGTATGGCCCTCTGAGCCCCAAAACTTTAGTCCTGTGCAACAATACTGATTTTTTAATGCCATAAAATTTACGATCATTTTCATTGTTGACCCTTAAAGTTACTGGAAATATGACCCACTTTATCTTAGCTGCGTTCTGAAAAAACATATAACTTTAACTGTTCATATACAAAGATTACAATCTGATTTTTTTATACTAAAATTGCATGATTGCAGATTCAGCCCTGTGTCGTTTGCAAGCAAATCTCTCACTGAAGTGAGTCTTTCAGTTTGGCAGCAAAAAATAGACAGGATTATGCCCATGTTGCTTTTGGAAATGATTCTACAATCTTTTAGCGTGAAATAAATGAGAATTCCAATCTTTCTGTTTATATTGGTCTATTTTTTTCTCACTTTGCTCACAAAATAGGAGCATGCAGGCAAGCTGGATGATATATTGCTGCACTTAAGCTTTCAAAAGCCCTTGCCATTTTTTTTCTTCAGTTTTAAAGAGTAGATTTTTCTCCCAGATATGCGTTAGCAGCTTTTCTGGAAGTCATAAAAGTCACATGCTTGTAATGGAGGTAAAAAGGTTTTTTCTATAGAGTATAAGCATACAGAAGAGTTTGTGCGTATTTTGGAAATTTTAGATGCCGATGTACAACTATAGCTTGTGAGACTGGTGCGATATGCTTCTTGGAAATCCTGTGGTTAACTGTGCCAGATGTTGTAAAGTCAATCTGAACTCATTCACAAACAAATATACTCATTAGTTTAAAAAATATCCTTTCAATTTGGAATATTGGGGTTTTATTCCACACAGTTTTCCACATAGCTTTTTTAACAGAAATAAAATTAAAAGCATGAAGTGGGCACAATAAAAAATAAGGAAGTTATTCACCAAACTTCAAGTTGGAAAATGACACTATTTGCAAATAAAGCGCACAAAACTGACCTTTTTGACCTTAGATGTACTCAAACATAAGCCTCTCTTCTTCAACTTTGAGACCTAAGAAAAACCTTTAAGGCAAATACCTTATAACGATAAAACCCTCTGTTCCAGCCTCCTTTTTGAATGAGCTGTTGGCACATTCCTCTGTTGTACTAGTTCCTTATCTGCCGAATGCCAATTTTCTGAATATCTGAGGTTTCTTGGTTTAGAAAGTTGAAAATGAGAGGGGAATTTAATTTAACGTTCTGGCATCACACTGAGTCAGAAGTACCTCAGAATGGAATAATGCATAGCTCTCACTTTACTACCTATCCCGTAACTCTGGAGTCTCTGATGGCTGTTAAAAAACAGCAGGGACCTGAACCCCACATGTGTTACTAGGTGTCATAGTTAATGCATGTCCAGTCACATTCCAAACAAATAGTTATACTCATGGAACGAGCTAATAATTCGCCTGAACAAAAGCGTCTGTGTCTGTACTTACAGTCCACTTTGGACTGCAGAAGAGATATTCCTTGGAAAGATCGTCTATACAGTCCTTTACTTTTGTTTAGACATTCAACCTTTCTACAAAATCATAGATCTTGTTCTTCGCTGGGAACTCAGTGCAATACCGAGGGGAAGGATCTGCTTTTTATGGCACAGTATTGCTGCGCTGTAAACAGAATTAATCGTCCAAATGTTTCAATTAGTCTAACTACATTATGGCCAAATTCTGACACAACAATCAGATAAATTCTGCAAGGAAGAGGAAGCTGGGTCAGATACAAACCCCGTGCAAAAACAACAGCTCCAGTTTGTTCAGTTTGAATCTCGGGCAAACCTTGAACTATGCTTTCAAGTGCTACATAACAGCTTAAAGGGCACTGGGGGGGATATCCTCCCACCCTAAAGAGGAAACCTCCAGTACATTCCTAGACAAACTGGGTGTGGGGGGAATCAACCATCTGAAAACAAACCATTTGACATCTTTTCCTTAAAAAAAACCCAAAAATATTTGTTCCTCAAAAGGTAACCAGGAGTCCCTTTCTGTGTTACCTGACTGCATGTGTCCATTCCATTTGTGCTGTTCATTACGCAATACCTCAGAGAACTGGTAGATACCAGGTGTGACACAACTATAGAGTTATTATAGAATCTCCACCCTGTGTGATACTTTCCAAAGTTGCACTAAGTCTCAGGTTTGATTGCCAAGCCTGGAAGATAGTAACTTTTTTAATAGCTTAAAGTAGATTTAAAGCTTTTATGGCTGAGCTATAGCAAGAAAACAGCAAAACTGAACCATTTATTAGCAAACCAGGTCAGAGTAATATTTCCTTTGTTAAAAGATGAATTCTAGTTCCTTAAGGCATGATTAAAAAAAAAAAAATAATTCTATGACATCTTAGTACTCATTAGGTAAGTTAAAGTCAGTATAAACCTAGTTGTATTACATTTAAGACCTGTAGCCTTTCATATAATCATTCCTACTTTATGGTTCTAGACATAATTTCTCACACATGCAGCACAAAGAATACCTTTGAAACAAAAAGTTCCCAAGTAAGGTTTAGTGCTTTCAGAACTCAGTTTCTTATAGCCTGGTTTTCAGTGGTGCTCAACAGAAGACATTTTCACTGTAATTGGTGTAAGCACAGGACCAGTTAATCAAATAATGCAATATCATTGTTGATAATCTAGGAAAATTCTTCTCTACTTCTAAGAAAAGAAATATCAGTTTCCTTTTCTCTGTGTTTCTTTAAAGGGACATTAAGATGTTACTTACTGATGATAATTCTGGTACAGAGAAGGGAATAAATATATTGACATTTATGCCAGCAAATTAATATACCTGTTATCCTCAATATATTGTCTTAAGATTTACCAGTTTATTTGTACTTTCTTAAAAATTAATTGTTTTCCCTGTGTGCTCACATATGATGCTATTTAACAAAGCTATATCTGTGAATGTACTCACTAATTCAGCATCCCATCTATCTATTTATTTTTTTTTTTTGGTTAATTCACAGTAACGATACACCATTCCTTTACCAACAGATAATATTATTAAATACTTAGCTCACATAGCAGATAATTGGAGCATTTCTGTTGTAAAAGTTAATTTAGTCATGCTGGTGATTCATGCTGATCCACATGAGAAAAACTGTAACTAAATTCACACTTTACGCCACAGGAATCAGTAGTGGAATCAGAAAAAAAAATTGCCATCTAACCCACACAGTTGTGGAGAGATGAAAGTAAGGCATCTAAACAATTAATCATATTGTCTTTATCCACATTTTTGTTTTAGGTACTTCCACTCGGGATGCACAGTACATCCTTGGACTGTATCCTGTTATTTCCTTTTTCAAATTCTAACTATTAAGAAATTAGCATATTGCTTAAATTGAAAGTTGACTTTGGCATTTTAAATTGAAGGCGTTTGGGGACTGATTCGTAATTCCACATGTGACACCATGTTTCATCCAACTTGTCACGCTTGGAACACGCATACAATAGCAAAGACTTCATGTGCTATTGACCCATGACAAATTCAGAGGAAAAAGCTGGTACAAGAATACGCAAGTTCTTAAGTGAGCTGGGTTTGCGTTAATACTTTGTAACAAACCAAGCTCAGATTCTCCTACTTCAATTCCACATTTACCCAGTCTCTTTAGGGTACCTGTAATATAGCTCGCATCCAGCTCAGAAAGCTGTGTCTGAAGAGTATTAGAAAATTGAATGGCTTTTAATTCCATAAAGCCACAAAAAAAAAAATCCTGCCTACACGGGGCCTAACATGCTCTCTGTGGTACCAGGAACTGACAACCCATTCCCTCCTCTCAGCGTGTTGCCTTTTTGTATTCAACTGTAATAAATGCAACAAGCAAAATAAACATGACAAGAATGCTCCAGCCATTTTTCTCTATAGTATGAAGGTAAAACCTTATCTGTTCAGCATATTTTTTAAAACTAGATGAGAAATTAGTCTCTCTGCAAGGGTTAATAGCTCCTGACAAGCGAGGCAGGAAAGTCTCTTCACCTGATGCATGTTTTCATGCTAGTTGAACAGGCAACTGCGGTTTCACAATTTGTTCAATTTTCATATGGGAGAAGATTCGAATATTTTCATATTCAAGAAGAGAATCAATACTACATGTATTAGCATGTATAGATTTAGTAACTTTTCCTAATTCTCATAATTTGCAGAAAAAAAATATTGATATTTGAGCTATTTCACTACAGTTTCCACTAAAAGTAATTTTACCATAAGGACTGTGGCAAATACCTAGAAAACTTAGGAGCATATCTGATGCTGCTTTCCATACGAGGCTGATGGAAATATGCTTGGGTTCCCTGAGATCCATGGACTTACATTGACATACAGCAGCAAGAGACTGACATTTACATGGTGAGAAGTGGAATTAGGAAAAGATAAGAACAAAAATTTTCCTAGAACTCTCTGATCATTAACGCCATCTGCAACTTCACTATCTGTAAATTGGTATATCTTTTGCTATAGATTATTTGGAAGTGTCTGTTATACCCTCCTGCTGTTTAGACACTAACGCTATGTAAATGACTGAGTGAAACCATGGCTTGAGAACACTATTTTCATAGAGATATTGTGAATACCTCGTGTTGCTGGTTAGATGTTCCTCTGCGCATAAACATTACAAAACAAAAGATAAACTGTTTCTCACTTGATTCCCCTCTATTGAACAAAAATCAGTTCAGTGTTACTTGGGGTTTCTTTCAGAATGAAAGAAAAAACATTTTTTAATTGTTTGGTCATCTGCCCTGTGAATGGCTTCTTCATCCTTTTCACATACATTCTGCAGTCATGGTTTGTGAACACTGCTAATCATCACAACTACCATCTGCCATTTCATTTTCATCAGGAGGTTGGTATACTGGGATTGTATAACCTTGTGTATGTATTGATTTTTTTCTTGAAATTAACATCCTTCTATCAATCATGAACCTGGCTTTTCAAATTTAAATAACTGCACAGTCATTAATGAAAGAGTAATGCATGATAATAACTTAAAGGGAACAAAAATGGATGTTTGAATATTTATGTACCCCTCGGAACTAGAAAGTGATGACACAGTGCTCATTGTCAGAGATTTTTAATTTGTGGATTTTTTTAAGTTAAGCTTCACCAGATTAAAAACCAACAGTAAACAACAAAACAAACAGCTGCAACTACAATTTTTTGTAGCCACTTCAGCTTAAGTCTCTCTAACATGTACGTGAGATCACATCCATAACTTATAAATTACATAAAATATTACATTAAAAAAAAAATGAGAAGTTGTACAATTGCGGAGGAGGAAGAACAGAGAGAAAGACAGTGCTTAGAAGGACTTAAGAACAAATTTTCATTTGAAAAACAGCAGGTGCCGAAGGGTAATAAAAATTTTGCTGTAAGCTGAAATGAATACAAATGCTGTGAATATACTGGAAGTGTCTTGGCGGTTCTGTTCTGCAATGAGTCTACTCGACAAACTTTGCTCTGCAGCTGGCATAAACTATTCATCAGAATTAAACATTTAGTTCTGCCAAATCTGAGTTATGGGCCTTTGTGAGCCCACCTTTTAGTAAATTGCCAGTTCTAAAGCAACACCGCGATATCATTAATCTACTATGGCCAGGTGGTGTCCCCATCACAATCTGAGTTTTGCATTGCGCAGCAGAATGCTCACAAAAGAAGTCTTATGGTTTCAAGATTTAGGTTATCTTTGAACTGTGCTACCACTGTGCATAATTAGAAATAAAATAAGACATCTTTAGAAAGCCAGATTGTAATGATGGATGGACTTTAAGGACAACTGGAAATGTTTCACTGCACTGGCACATATTTAAGCCTGTTAGATAAATAAGCAGAGCTCAAAACAAATATGGTTAAATAAACAGCTCTGGAATGAGATCTGCTTCAGAACCCGAGCGAAGTATTAATTTGCTGGGAGACATAACACCCTCCATACGTTTAATATAATAGACGTCAACGTATGACAACATATATGTCAAAATACCATGTAAGTCAGAGAACTTGGATAGTATCAAAATCTGTAAGCACAGAATTGCGTAGGATAAGACAGCTAAAAAACCCATTGGATTTGTTTTAACTAGAAAATTCTTAATTTCTAACAAAAAGGGAATGCGCAAAAGAGTTAAAACAAAAAAGCTGTAATGCCTAACTAAAGGAAAATCAGTTTTTGTAAGCTATGACTCTATAAAACCAGCAATATATTCAGGAAAAAGGCATTCCCCTGTTTTCCTCTTTCTGAAGAAAAGTAAAGCTTCCTAAACAGAGTAAGTGCAAGATCTAATTATAAAATGGGGGAAACAGGTGGAAAAATATTTGTTATCGAAACTTTTGCATACAGCAAAGTCAGCTACATTCAGTTTTAAAGGGCTGTGATTGACTTGCTCGACCCTGTGTTACAAGAGTGTTAACTGTTCCCTTTGGAAGTGGAACTGCCTTTTTTGACAAAAAAGTCAATAGCTTTTGCATGTTTTGTAATACGGTTGCTATAAAAATCCCAACCAAACTATTTCTCTTTTTGATATTTTGAATCGACATCAGGATCCAAAAAGGTATGCATATTACAGCAATTAATAATTACAGATAGTTCTATCCAAGCACAGCTGTCAGAATTGCCATTTCCTCTGTGGAGAATAAGGAAAAAATATATGAGTTAGGCCTGCAAATATTAAAATCATTTTAATAGTTAAACAGTTACAGTGGTAAAATGTGGAACTAAGTTATGTCCTACAGTTGCAAGACATAAGAACAAATCATAAATGTACCTACATTAATTCCCTATTTCTTCTTTAGTCTAAAATAGTTTAGAAGACATAGAAGAAATTGCCTGAAGAAGAATGTATGCATGGAAGAATGCATACTTAGGTAATGAAATTTTTTCTACAAATTTGTATGCTTATCATATTAGGTGTAAGAGTCAATCTCAGCTGGAAAAAGCAGGTCAACTTCCTTGGCATGAGTTTCGTACTTTTATTTCTCTCTCCATTCTACAATAAATATAGTCTGCATGATCAGCCTTTAGTAATCTTCTTTTCATCCCCTACCGCAAAGTCTTTAATTTTTCTTTTCTTGGAGTATTTGTTATAGTCTTAGAAGTTTCTAGGTCAAAACAACAGATCAATAGTTTCCTAACTCAGTATATTTGTTAGCTACCCATTGCCTAATTCTACATTCAGTTTGATAGATTAATATATTTTTTCAAAGAGCAGTTTCATTGCAATTTCAGTATTCTAGAATGGAAATTGTCTATCTCCCCTTCATCCTTATTATGAATGAATTAATTTCCGTTTTCTTCAGATATGGTTATTTCCATTTCCACTGGTTATCCTGTCTCCATCCTCATGTTTCGTGTAATCACCCTTACTGAAAACTGAGTTAATGTGTTCCTTTAGTTCAGGAGCAATATCTTGATCAGCTCTAATCTCATCCTCAATTGTCAAAGCATAGAGACACCATTTTATCTTGTGATTAAAAGACCATTTTTATCCATTTTAATTTCCCTCCTAAAATATAATTGTGTTTGCTTTTTGACAATAATCTGATAGTCCCTCACCTTTAACATATAGCTTTCTGGGACATACATCTTTCTCTGTAGGCTGCTTGTTTTTTCCTTAATATTCTTTCTGGGATGGTAATTCTTAGCATTGCAATATTTCCCTTCAAGGGTCCCTTCACACCCCCTCCTTGACTACAATACAAAATATGTTATCATCAATGTTATGCTCCCACTACAAATATTTGCTATGCGTCACTCATAACAGTTGCCAATCACTGTTTCTTGACTGAATAATGTAATTATTTTTAAACAGAAAAAAAAAGAAATACGTAAAATACGCTCCCTGACATAATAGCAAAACAAAAATAAAAGAATGATACCACCATACCATCCATCACAAAAAATTATTATTCAGATGACATATTTTTGAATGAATACAGAGGTATAAAACATCCAGTGCTCAGTTAACAATCGTGGACTACATTTGGCAGGTTCAGTAATGCAAATTTTTTTGAGTAAAATTACAGTTTTTATTAAATAATGTCTTCCAGTTCTACAAACATTATTTCTCTGAATGTTTTCACTTTGTAGAAAAACACTATTTATATTAAAGTTGTTGTAAGAAACCCTTAGAAGCTTATTTTCTCTGAACCAGAGTGATTAAAAAAAAAAAACCAACAAAACCAAACCACTACAGCAATAAACATTTTCTTTGTTGTTTGTCTTTCCTTTAGACATAAGGCAGCAGAAATTAACTTTGCTAAGTAGGAAGTTGTTAAAAATAATACTAATAATACAGTGATAATGAAAATAATAAATAGTAAATAGTAATAATAACTACAGAGTTTTGATTTAGGACTTTTTTCCACCAAAATAAAGCATTTTTACAACTCTTATTCTACACATTTAATTCGACTTATGAAAAGAAAATAGCAACTTGCATGGACACGAATTTATCAAGTGATAAGCACAAATGGTTGCACAGCTTGGTTTCCCTACCATGCTAGCTAAAATAGTATCTTCAGATTAAAAAACTCCTCTTTTTCCTTGCATCAGGATAAAGACAGCGTATTGCACTAATCTAAGAAGAAAGAAACTTTTCCTAACCTTCCAGAGGAATTGTTATGTTTTATTACATTAAATAGAAAAATTCTCTTTTACAAAACAAGAATCCTCATGCAGGAACTGTGTAGTTAAGGTCTCCTTTAAGGAAGATAAACAGCATCTCCCGACACTTGAAAGATAATAAAGATGTTGAGGCAATGGATCTATTGCATGTAAAATGAGAAAACTCTACTTTTTATCATGATCTATAGTAGAATAGTCCACTGACCAGACCAGGAGTATTATCAGTCATAATCATTCTCCAAAACTGTATCTTCGTTATTTCATACTGTAGTAGTTCTTCTCCCCCTCCTACGAGGGGCCAATAACTCTGAAATATCGTGCACCTGATGCTGTGGCCAACTGTTTTTCTGGCTGAAATCCTGTATTTTGCTCCTTCCAAATATCTTGCAGCTATTTGACTGTAACAGGCAGTTTTTCTTAAAATTGAACCAGCCTGAGGTTCTGCATAGAAGGTAATTTTTCAGTTTGAACTGATGGTCTTTTTAATGGGTGTGTTGCTAAATTAGATTCCCAAGACAAAATCACTTGGGATGCACAAGGTATTTCACTGTGAGAAGCTCTGGAAGTAAGAGAAGTTTTTGTGAGCATAATTTAGATTTTACTGAATGTATATGATACTGGAAGGACTTTTAGGTCCTAGATCTCATTTCATAGATGATCTTCAGTATTTATTCCATTTTTGCCCAAGTAAAAAACATTGACTAGCATGGCAGGGGAAATGGTTGGGTTTCTTCTTTTTATTGCTGTTTTTAACATTATGCTTGTGACTTAAATGAAATTCTTCAGCACTAAACAAAGAAAATGTTGCCCATACATTTTAAAAATAAACATCCAAGGAGATTACCTAAAGCAGCTTTTGCAAGCAAATAATAAATATCATAAGAGTAAATACAGGAGGATTCTATGAATTTCTTTAAAGGGCCATCATGTTGCACAATAACCCCCTAATAATTATCGGTTCTACTGGTCTCAAACCAAAGTACAGTACTGCCTCCTCCCTCTTCCCCCCTGCCACACTGTCACCGTACCAATACAGAAACCTGGTTTTGAGCATACACCTTTCTGAAATACTTCTCTTCAAGGGAAGTTGTTAGGGTTTTGTATCCTATTTAGATTTTTGCCATAACAAAACTTCATAACTTTAGGTGCAAGCAGAGATGCCTTTATTGAGGACTTAATAGTATGGGAAATAAGATGTAAACAATGGCAGACGCATCTACAATAGCATTTGTTTCTCACACTTTCCGATCTTATATTCCTCAACGGACATCTGAAAATGAAACGAATTAGAAACAGAGTTAAACTTGCTATTATTCTATTGTCTTTCAAAAGAGAAAGAGATCGATAAAAAGAGAAGTGGGGAATTATTTAAACTGTTGCAAATCTCAACTTTGAGAAATCTGAATCTCGGTAAGGTTTTTGGCCGTTATTAAGGAAGAGACATCAGCTAGGCAAAGTGCCTGCAACATTGGCAGGCGTCCTGCCTACCTCCTCACAGCTCTTCAATACCCTGCACCTGTTCAGCCCACCTTTGCAACTGACTCACTACTTTCAGCCAGAACATATATAGAAAACGTGTTAGCAAGAAAATTCCAGTGTGCTCTTTTCCTATTTATCAGAAACAAATGCATTGTTGTCTGGTCTGAATGCAAGATATAAATTCTGAAATCTTACACGTTTTAAAAGAAGCCTCAGAAAACAGTAAATGACCAAGTGACCCTCAGATTAGATAAACTCTGCAGAACTTTGCAGTAATGCTTATATATGGAAACACCATCCATGCGCAATCTGTGATAAAAAAAATTCTGGAATTTATTTTTCTTTTTAGCTTTTCTACGATATCCTTGCATTTTATTTTAGCTTCTATTCTTCAGAGAAGCTTGTAATTAAATTTATAAGATTTCTCAAAAATATTTTAAATTTCTATGCATTAATCGGTGAGACATATCCCACAAGATTCCAAAATGCTGCCTTTGATGCACATCAGTGCTGACTTCATTCAAGTAATTTCAAGTCATACCACACTATTTCTGAAATGAAGATTGTGGCCCAAACTGATAATGACTTTAAAAAGATATTCCGGTTGGTTACAGAATACCAGTGATTTTCTCCCTGTGTTGTACATATTTATTGGTTTTTTCAGTACAGACTGGGCCGGGTAACTGATAGTTACTGCATTTGACTCAGCCAGGTCCACCCCTGAGAATACTACACCAGGAAAAAGCATGGAGGGAGGACCTAACAGCAAAGTTCAAGTTCCCTGCAGAACAGGCTGATTCCAGAAATACTGAGAAGAATGAGAAACAGTGATATTCTTCCTAGGGACTCAGAAGAGATTCAAAACTTTGCTGTAATCTGGGAAGCAATTAAAGAATTTAATAGTCTCATTAAGAATTTTCTGCATTTTGAGATTTTTTTTTCCAGTAGCATTTTTATAAACTTTGGTTTTAGAATAGCATGCTGAAAATCCAGTACTGCGCTGTATAAACTCATCCTCACTATGTATTGGTACACAAATATATATGTCTATATTTCTATATATTTTCTAATATTTATAATGTATATATTTTTATAATTGTTGCATTTATTTAGAGAGCAATGTACTTTTCCAGGAGGTTTGCACAACTGAAGCAAGCTTTGAAAACAGAAGTCTTCTTTTAAAAGAAGATGTTTGATTTTTAGGACAGATATTCACAAAGCAGTCTTAGATATCTTAGCCTCTACAGGCACTTTATGCACTATTTAGGTGGAAAAAATGAAATTTACTTGCACATCATTTACTTGCTCATCAATCTGATAACATCCACAGATGAGGCATTCAGTGGAAAACACAAGATCACCACAATAATGCAGAAATCTTTCTAGTTTAGTTCTTTAAATGCATATCAGCAGTTTAAGTTAAGCTAACTGACCTTGGGTACGGTTAAGTCATGTCTACCTTCCGTAAAATGAATTTGTCAACCTCTGCTAGATATCGTGAGCCATAACCTGAACCCAGAGAAGAAAAGCAGGGGAAATAATCCCTCAATAAAAACATCCTAAATTCAGATTTTGAATGTTTGTTATATACCACCTTTTCACTTACAAATTACCCATTCCCCTCCATTCTACCCTCGAGTACTAAAGGCATATAGGGTGCACAGACCTCATTAAGTTGGAGATAAGAGTTTCCTTGCTATTAGAAGTTCTCTGTCATTTTAAACTTGGTACTTTTTATAACAACTAAACCCCAAAACATTATTTACACCATCAAAGACACCATGATCACAGGAAGGGGTGATTTAATGAATCACTGTAGAATGAAGCTGGAGTAACACTCCTGTATTTTTACACCTCCTTTACTCGAGGGTCTGACTGGGAATTGTGAGCTAGATGCAATTTTTCAGAAGGTCTTCAGGGGTATAGCGCACAGGAATTGAATCGCCAGCTGTTGTTGGAAACTAAGGGTTTTTATCAGGTCCCACATATTTAAAAGATGTCCTTTTAATATGATGTTGATGTAAAGTGTTAAACAAAACTACCTAACTACAGCCTATTGTATAGACAAGACCATATCTTAGAACAGCTAGAACTCATATCACTTACTATTCATACTTCTTATTCTGCTCCAATAAGCAGACACACAGAACAGAACAAATGATGAAGGGTTGCCAGTCAAGGAGAGATTTACGCTGCAGACTTCATTCCACCATAAATCTCATGAATAGAACAAGAGTAGAATGACAAAGGTGCTAAATCAATATTATAATTAGCAGGGGTAGGTTAGAGAATTTTGGGCAATCAGTTTCAAACATTTCTTCTCTTAAATGAAGACCTTCATAGTGACAGCAGATTCAATACCAAATACTTAAATGCAAAAATCCTATAAAACATAGGTTGCCTTGCTTTTAAAAGCTACTATTTTTGTCTTTACAATATACTACAGCTCAGATACTGTAACACCTTTTCTTCATAATATTATAGATTTTTTTTAAAAAAGCCTTTTAACATTTATTTGGGGTTTTTGTGTGGAATGTATAGATTTTTTCCAAAACCTGTAAAAAATACATTAAAATCCACTGAATTAACCCAGAATTAAACAGTCCTATGGAATGCTACAATGTTTATATAAGGTCTACATGAAAAATGATTTCATGAAACCTTTTGAAAAATGAATAGGATAACATCCCCCAAGTGGAGGCTACAAATACAACTGATAGTGCTTCCAAGCAACTAACCCTGAAACCAACTAAATCATCATTATTACACATTTATTTCAACATTTGAATTCTCTGCTGTTGCATTTGCATTTCTTGAGTCCATTACCATCTCAAAGCTAGAATACTATGGAAAGAAGGGAATCCAGTTTAGACATTTTGCCCTTGGAATTAAATTGTGATTATATTCAGGTGTTTTGTTGTTTTTTTTTCTCATTAAACTTAAAAAAATGCAAAGATAATGAAACTAAAGAAACGCGATGGGGCAGCCCATCAATAAACATCTGTTTCCTTTTTAAACCTTGAGCGTATTTCCAGGAGCGCAGAACCATTCTCAGGTTTTACATTTCGTTTCCTACAATCTATTTTCAAAGAATAATGTTCTGTCAAGCAGAATCACAAAACTGATCTTCAGGACTTGCAAACTGTTACAGCTCCGCTGACAACACAACTGTTTCTATGGGGCACCCAAGACACTTCAAATAGAAAAACACTGAATTTCCTTGCGTTTCTCCTACAACCTGACCTTCAGTTAGTTTGCAGAGGCACCCAGTTCATATAATCCACAATACCATATGCTGCTTTCTCTCTTGTGTTTATAATTAAGTTACACTTTTAAAAGCTGCAAAAGCTTTTTGATTTAGCTATAGCACTGTGCTTACTTCTGAAATTGAAGCATTCCCTTTTTAGACTCTTCCCGTCGTTTCATCCCATTCCAGTGCCTACTGCAACATCTTAGCAGGATGATTATTTTCTGAGGACCTAAAAGACATTTACTGCTCCTGTTCGGATGACTAGTTCATTAGTAGTCCTATGTCCTTCACAGAAAGTTGTTTTTATGTTCTAATCATCTTTCCAGAGACCAGAAACATAAACCAGGTCATTATAAGTTAATTCAAATCAATGTCCAGTTATTTCCTAATTTTCATTTCACACTTGATAGCTTTAGTGTCTGCTTTTGGCAACAGTTCTACTGAAATACTCTTTTATCAGATATTTTGGGAAGTTTTTAAATCTTTCTGAAACCGTGTCTAATCAAGAGGACAGGAGCATGAACACATACCAACATTTCATAGAGAAATGCCTGGAAGTTGGAATTCACTTCAATTTAAACATCTCTGCTCTAAAGCTTCTCTAGCACTTACACTGAATAAATGCAGGACAGAAATAAGTTCAATAAATGTTTAAGCTTAAATTTCATTCAAAGCATGCTTTCAATTTTGTTTGCGTGCAAGACTATGCCAAGGAGCAACACCATCATAAAAAAATGAATGCATTTATTGCATACGTAGTTAAGCATAGATCATACAATGATATTCAACCTCAAAGTTTTAATACCTACCGGTATTAAAACTGGTCTCGTGGTTTTGGAATCAGTGCCTGAAGAAGGGATTAGCGCACTCTGCCACTAAGGCATTTTATTTTCCTTGTGATAAGCTGGGCAGTAAAACTTCCTTTCCTAGCAGGATTTTAGTAATGAACGACTGCCATATTCCTCAAACAAGCATAAGTATCTATTCTATTGGGAAAGCATAAAAGTTGGTTTTGGTGGTGTTTCTCCTCTAGCATTCCCATATTAAATGGATATGTAATTACCTCTTTCTTGAGTTTGGTTGACTGCAAAATTTACATTTTTGTGGTATACTCTGGGCTTGACCTCCAGATTTGGGTGCGTTTGTTTTGCTTTGTTTTGGTTGTGTCCCCTCTGCCTCCCCATTCCTAATCTCACTACAGACTGGGGAGATGTCAATTTTTGTTTTCCTGAGCTGTGTATGTCTGATACTTCCACCTTCTGCTTTCTGGGTGCTTCTTCAGACTTGAGGAGCTATGCATTCATAGGCTGTGTCAGCAATACATTACCCTGCCACATTTCAAATCTCGAGAAAAAATAGGAAAAGCAAGAAAGTGTACCCTCCGGCTTTTTTATTTTCCGCTGAAAGGGATCAAAAGTCTGTTAAAGATCCTTGATGGATGGATACATGGATAATTTGCCAAGTCATACCCAAATCCTCATGCATATGATTTTCATTAACTTTTACATGAGTAAATTTACTCCTCAGTGTTTTAAGGTAGAGCTCTCAGAGTTATGTTGTACATAACAGCTCACATGCAACATTGGCACTCATGTTACATCATGTTTGTCCAGAAGTTTATCAGGAGAGATATTACAAGAGACGTACAAGTGGTTGATATCAGTGTCTTTTAAATTGAAGAAGCCATGCTAATCACGTAAATCTTTTCCTGCAGCATATCTTACTATTTGTATGCTCTGATCAAATCCGTGCATTTTGCCATACAAAAAAGGGAAATCAAGCTCATCCAATTTCAAAAGTCTACTTAAAATAAATTATTTATCTTCCTTTTTATTTAACTTAGATTTTGCTTCAATGTCATAATCCTACTGACACTCCTATTCCGTAGAGTTCCTCAAAAATCCATACAGATCTCTCTTTAAAAAAAATAAAGAAGTTGGAAATTCAAAACAATTCCCTACCTACTTATGTATCTTTGCATAAAATCATAAGCAAATCACAAAAATAATACTGAGATTATGATGAAATTCCTAACTCACTGATAAATACGTAGCTATTACTTGAAGAAGATTTTGGGAAAAGAGAAGGTGAAACAAAACTAGATAATCACATCATTCAATTTAGATATCTTATTTTAAATTACCCAAATTAGGAGGTTGGGACCAAGACCTCAGAGTCCCTCTTGGCCATGGATAAAGCTGGTTCTCTCATCTGGAGAATTTAAAACCCAGCATGGTGTTTTGAACATTTAGTTAACTTCTGCTAATCTAAAGGAAAAGGGTTGGCACTGTCTTCCGAGAGCTGTACTGAAATCTCTTGGTTATTTCAGATAATCACTATTCATCTCATTCCTTTATCTGTCCCTTATTTTATAGCATTCCTGCCCAAGTAACTTACAAAACAAATGAGTGTAATTTGTTTTCATTAATTCTATCCTTACACTTCCAGGCAAACCTTTAATTTTTCAGTGATCGTCTCTCACTTCTATTTGGTTTCAGACTCACCCAATTAAGAATGGTGGTTTGGATCTGAGGCTCCTTGAGGATTTTATTTTCTCCCAACTGAAGAATCACAGCCTTTATTTAGAGTCTGTTGCATCTAGAAATCATCGTGTTATCTCAACAAGACAAATTCATGATTTAGTACGTAATGATACCCAAGGAGGCTGTTCTCACAAATTTAATTAGTGGTAACAAGCATAACATGAATCAGTGTGTTGGTTTATTATTGTGCTGCTGTCTGCATTTTTTCCTGTTTAAGCACACATTACATTGCTAAATGTTTGACTGACACTCTTGTATGCTAAATTTACACTGAAGCTCTACATAATTATTTCACTATCAGTTCTACACCTGTTTTTTTTTCCAGTTTCATTTGTTTCTTATAGCCTAACAGTCCTTGCTTTCTAGATTGCTGTGTTCTAACCACTGTCATGTTTCTGTGGAAACAAAGGGTTTTCACTTCAGCCTTCACAAAATTTTGAATCTTTTCTCTATTCTGTATAATCCTTTCTTTTCTGCTGTTTGAAACCTTGGAAATAACATGCAGATCTCCTCAACATTAAGCTGAAAAATGCTTTGGCAGGGATTGCTTCATTGATTCACACAAACTTCTCATAATACAGCCTCAATAGCAGATGTATAAATGAACAACATTAACATGAATATTATTTGATATAAAAATGCTTGAACACAACTATTGCAAAACTTACATATTACTACTCTATTACCTGGCTTTAGATTCAAGATCAGAAGCAAAACAATCAAACACTCACTTGAAAGGACTCCAAGATGAAAATAGGCAGCTGCCAAATGAAACACCCCCAATTCTGTTTATCATCCAGTTCTGCGCTGCCTCCCTCCCCTCCCCCAAAATGCATTATAAATTTAGGGATTCGGACTGCAAGGATGAATTAACCCCATAAGTGGAAGTTCAACTGAAAAACATTGATTAACAGCAGATTATGCTTTGGGCTTTCTTCTCCCTTCAGAGTATAATGGGTTTGCAAAGTGTAGCATATTCTAAACATATGTTTTGTTTCTGATTACTGACAGCATATTCAAAGATTATGATATAAGGCAGGGTCATAACATCACCAGCCAAGGACTCTAACTCGAAAATACTTTAAATAAATAATTCCAACTCCCCCCTCTTTCATCCCTTCCCAGTTTACATAAACCATCCAGTTTCATTGTCTGAGACTTTACAGAAATGTTGTTTTCAGTAAAAGTATTTGAATGAAGAGGTTTTTTTTTTTCCAAACAAGAAGGTATAGAAGAAATGAGAATCAGAGAAAACAGCTTGCTAACTGGCAGAGAGCAAATATGATCACCTACTGTGATCTAAGTTCTGTCCATGTATCTGCTTTACTGATGTTTTTGTTTTGATTAACTGCCATATTTGACATCCGTCTTGATATGATCTGGAACTGAATCATTTAAGCTTTTTCCTGGAATTTCTCTTTTCTACAAAAAGTAGCTATTCCTAGTTTCTCTAACGTGTTGATATTTGATTTCAAGCTTAGCACAGACTTTCTAAGTATATATTCCTAATTTCAGAGGGATGCATAAAGCCATAAATATCTCAAAGCCACTTTGCTTTCATTTAGATATCCTTGTGCTTAAGTATTACATTCAATAGTGATATTCACAAAAAAATACCCATAAGGAACAACATACTTTAGAAGCAATGGGAACCAAGAGGCATAAAAATTTAAAAAAATCATAGATCTACCTTTCTAAGATACAGACACTGAGGTTTATAGTCAATAAAGCGTGCCCCTTTAACGTCCGGGAAAATTGTTAAATTAAGGAAACATACTATAGTGAATATTTTCTGCATGTTACTAATGAAGAGAAAGTCGCTCTGCTATATAAAGGTAGTGTCGTCTTCTATCTTGTGTTAATTGCATGTTGGCTTCCTTAAATAAAAGGTTGAGTTTCGGTCACCATTAGACTTCCCTATGAATGATAAGGCTGCAGTACAACAGCAGGAGTTTTGGTCTCAAGATATCCAGGTATCCATCAAGGGGATTTGAAGCAAACAGTGCATCCACAAGAGATTTCATTATGTGTAAACAATTTTGAACTAATTTAGGATACGTAGAAGGCTTATATATTGCAAGATTTTTCATAATAAACCCACTAAACTCTCTTTCATGCCTCTAGAGCGTGAAAACTCCCTGCCTCCTGTGAAAAACCTGTTCTTCAAGGATAAGTAATTTTCAAGCTTTCTGTGCTCATTTTCTTCCAGGCTGAGAAACCAGATGTCTTAGATCTCCTTATTTATAAAAGTCTCAGTTCCTTACCGCTTATTACTCGTTAAGCTTAGTACTGCAAAACTAGTACCACTAACTAGCACTGAAATGGGCAAGGCAGAATTCTCACTGTGCTGCTAAAAAATTAGACTTTTTATTAATTATAAGACGTATCCACAGCACAGCTTTTGTTTTAAACTACCATGACAATACAATAAAATGCTCTTCAAGATAAATAACAGCATAATACTGAATTTTTAAAATACCTATTGCGAGAGTGCTGTAGCAGGGAATGAAAATTGCGATTCAGTGGACAGATTTGCCATATGGTAAGCTTTTAGTGCCAGCATTAACTGAATCCCCCAGACCAGCATTTTGCTTTTCAACAACTGATAAAAGAAAAACTACTTGTATGGAGAGAGAAAAACCCACTCCAATTGATGTCAGATCTGATCTCAGTATAAATTGTCTATACCGATACCTAATCTTCTTTTCAGAGGAAACTATCCTTGCAAGTATTTTCTGTCATGAGTATTAGGCACATACAGGTGCTTTCAAGCAGGAGTGAAGGATTGCAATACCACAGTCTCCAGTGCTTTTGCTTTGCTTCTAGCACTTGCTGCTCCATTGCTTTCTCTCACCTAGCTAACAAAACAGCCTCCAAGCAACTTTTCTACAGAGGACTCCCCAGGGCCCTGTCCCTCTAGTTTCCTTTGCTTTCTTGTGGGCATATTCTGCAAGGCCAGAAGTAAAGACGTATTCAGTCTCTAACCTACCATGTCACAAATACCAGATCTGTAGAAAAGTATCAATTATATCTATGCATATTGTGGAAAGCACTGACGTCCTGGAATGGATCATGTGCTACATAGCAACTTTTATATCCCACTAGAACACTAAATTTCTGTAATACGTGCCCACTGCAAACATCTGGCTGCAAAACAAGAGATCTAGTCATTACCCGTTAAGTCTAACCGAGCAGAACAAGGTCCCTCTGAGCTTTTCTTGGCATGCAAGAAATTGAAGTGTTTCTGTGAAGGCCTGACCTTGCTGTCCCAATGAGTTATATAGAAAAATTTTGTTGACTTAAGTGGAGTTTTATCCAACTCTTGATAAAATCATGTTTCCTTTCTTTTTTTTTTGAAAGTGTATCTGTTCTAAGTACTATCCTTATATACATCTGCCACTGTACATGTCAAACCTCACTTGTAGTATTTCTTAAGCCTCAAGGTTGGCAATTGCATTTAATTTTCCTCATTACAAAGTTAAATACACCAGAACACCTTCAACATTTTCAAGTGATGGGGCAACATGGTACTGCTAGCTTGAGAGAGCTCCCCCCAAAATCAATTCTTACTTCAGATACATCAGGAAAAGAATCAGTTACGATTTCTAATTTTCTCCAAAACAAAAGGACTATGATGCACAGAAATTCCCATTAAAAAAAAAAAAAAAAGAAAAAGAAAATTAATCTACTGATGTCTTACCTGTCTTTGATTTGTATTAAGAATGCTATATAATGAAAAACTTAAAATTTTTATTACAGGAGGACTTACATGTGTGTGTATAAGACTGTTTTACAGGGAGAACAAAAAAAGAGTTATCTGCTCCAAAGAGCAAGACACTGAAAAGGAAATTCTTAGGACACACATTCAGCATACAACAGACACTACTAAAAAACTGTAGATTCATGCATTTTACTTAGAGAAATGTTGGATACTTAATACTGGAGATTTTATTCATACAATTTTTAACAGAATTTGCATGCATAATCAACATGAGGAGAAATGTATCAAAAAGGGAAATGTTTCTCTTTAAAATAATCTTTTCCTGGAGGAGGAAAAAAAAAAAAAAACCAACAAAAAAATCCCACCAAAACCCAAAAGACTGAGACTTCGCGATTAATTAAAACTAAAAAAAAAAAAAAAAAAAAGTCATGCTTTTCTGAATCTGACAAACTTTTCCAGGACTTTTTTTTCCATAGATTAAAGGATACTTAATTAAGGTTTAATTTGGATACCCATTAAAACACATGTATCTTATCAAGTTTCATGAGTCCACTAAACTGAAATGTTAAGTATCTTGAGAAAAGCCAGTCCAATGACATTTCTATTTTGACCCCAGGCCAAGACAGGAACTAGAGAGAATTAGACTATTTAACTGAATATTTCAGAATTTTGAAGGAGTGTTCATTTGGCTAGGAAAAAAAATAATTAAAAAAAGATGACTGTTCCAGGCATGAGGGGATCCTACATTACATGAAGCATTTCAGGCATCTGTATTCTTTCCAAAGTTTCTTCTGTATAATACATCTGTCATGTTAATGCAAAGTCAGCCCTGGGAATGCCTGGAGATGCTGGAAATGAAATCAGTTTCTATTTTATTCAGAGAAAGAAAATAAGAAGAGAGAAGGCTTTAGAAAATCTACTGTTGGAGAAAGGGTCAAGAAAAGTAGAAATACCCTAAATATAGCCTACAAAGTGGAGGCAACAAATATTGGTCTTTCCTTTCCTTTGACTTAAACAACAGTGACCATCAGGATAAATTAATTTTTTTTTTTCTAGGTTTCTTTCCAGTTCTTGATGCGGGTGTTCCCCCACATAGATTCTGTTCAAGGACATTTTCAGTTTCACAAACTCTGAGATCCATGACAGATGAACATAGCTAGCCCCAGGGTGGATACTCTGCTCCCACAGTGCCAAACAGTTGGGGTAAGCAGCATTTTTCAAACTGTGTCTCAAAACCCCTTAGGGAGCAGAGAAGAACTCAAACAGCATTGCAAAGCATTAGGAAAAAATATAAGTAGAAAAAAAAAGGAAATAAAAAGTAGAAAAAAATTGAAAGCAGTGGCTCGACTTCCCTGGACTAAGGCAAGGAGATGGAGAGTGAAGAATGTTGCAGTTCCTGAATTGCAGATGTCTCTCTGAGCCAGGAGTTGTTGACTTCTTTTACCTGCTGGTGATTTTCTAGCTTTTTTTTTCTAGGTCAGGGGACTAAGTATGTATTGTGGTATCCAGAAATTACACCTGGTTCCGATTCTACTGTGCTAAAGAGAGGGGCGTCTTGACTCTGAATGCTGCAGGAAGACATGTAAACCAAGAGTGGGACTTTTGGAAATTGTGGGAAAAGCTGGTGTAAACAGAACAAGAGGTGTGACCAGCAAGGCAGTACCAAAGACAGTAACTGGTTTGGTTTTTGTGGGCATAGAAGAGGACAGAGGCTCAGTCTTCTCCTCTCCCTTATCTTTCCCAGCCCCTTTTCCCGTCTGTGTTTGCACAGCCACAGGACTTGCCTGCTCAGCCTTGTGGGCTCTGTATCAATTAAGTAGAAATGCTGACCTTTGAACTAATCAGGTCCCAGCATTTTTGTCCGAGTTGGGCAACGTCATACGGAATGGTTTGGCGGTCAGTTTGGTCAGCAAACCACACAAACTAGAGCACAAGGAATAAATCAGCCAAAATGAAAACAGAATATCAGGCCTATGAGAGAACTGATCCTGGAGGTAGATGAGGAAGAACAGAATTTATGAGTTTGGAAGTGGAAGTTATGTTTTTTACCCATTTCTAATAATTTGTTTTCTTTTCAGAATTCATAATTCACACGGGGCTTTGAGGGAATGATATAAAGAGGCAATGCCTGGAAACCAAAACTGAGAAAAGATTTCTGTGAACTCTTTAAATTTGAAACTGCTGGGTGAAGGACCACTCTGACCTGACTGCACTTAGAGAAGCTGCAATTCATAATTGTTTCCAAATGCATTAAGCAGACAGCACGTTTCCCAAAAGGCATATTTATTTTACAAAAATCAACAAACTATACATGGAAATCAATCAGGTATCTAGCTTACAATATTTTAGGTTTTCTGCAGCTGAGACTAAAGTGCTACCAGTTATTGGAATTCTTTTGGAGTGATGAGGAAAACATCTGTGTATAGAGCAAGTGATGAATACATTCTGATAGCAGAATGCTCCATGTACTTATCAAAGATTATAGAAATAATAAGATTTACAAAACTGACACTAGTACAAGATAAACAGCAGTTTGGTGTAAAGAATGTTTTTTAATGAACTGTTCTTCACTTTGAATGGGTGCATGCTCTTAGGTACTCATACCAGCACTTAAGCCTCAGGTACATATTTATTTTTAATTTGATACAGCTCTGAATATTACAGAGCTGGATAAGAAATTGCAAATAATTGTCAAATCCCAGTGATTTCATCAGGAAAGAAATTCAGTTTCGGAATCAAGTGTAAGAATATGAACATAGTAATGAAGAGAAATAAGTTCCTACTCAGCTTGTGTGTGAGCTTATACTGTGTATTGATTTTCTCTAAACTATACTTCATGGTTGAACGTGGAAATTTTTGGCCTAATGCCACTTTTTTCAGAGTTTAAATCAAATCCCTTGAGCCTTTCTGGAATAGCTTGAAACTAAAAAATATAGTTAAAGAGCTAGTTCTTTCATTTTTTTCCTATCAGTAGCAAATCATTAAGAGGAAAAAAAAAAAAAAAAAAGACAAATGAAACTCAACTTTCTTACTAGTGTCAATGGGAACTGTTTAGCATACCAAACAAGGGTAAAAAGTGGAGAAAAACACAGAGAGTTGTAAGTTTGTGATTAATACTGAAATATTCAATCAAATTTCTACCTAATTCTACTAAATTCATTATGTCACTCTAGAAGCAAACACTATATCCAGTTTCCCTGACACTGCAGTCAGTGGTTAAACACAAGAACGAGATCAGACTGAAATAAACTTAAAAAGTAAAGTTCATTTGTCTTATAAAACGCAAAGTTCAGTTCTTATAATTCAAAGGGCTTCAGACAACACTGATGCCTTGTGCTTTTTGCAGGCCAGGAACAGATATAAAAGATTCTTTGGGCTAAGTCTATTAATCCTAACTTCTAAAGAAATGAAAAACGTGCACTTGAATATTCTACTACTCTTCCCTGCATTTATTCTTTTGACAATTTTTTTTCTTGAGAAACCATTTATAAAGTTATAATTATTCACATTTCCATTTATAAAGTGAGTCTGAAGCTTCAAAATGGCTAGTGCTTTTTATCATTTTAGAATAACCACTGTCCCATTTCACAAGGCATTGTACAAACAAAAGCCAGAGCCCTCTGCCCACAAAGCCACAAGCTAAATGTTCTCGACCCTGAAATATCTAAAACAGTTGAAGGACTGCTGCAAAAATAATATCAAAATACTCCAAAGAAAGCTCTATACAGCGTTTCTTTTCCTCCTAGACAAATCGACCCTAGTGACACAGAGCAGTGTTTGGACACCACCCACCTGCAAGCTGACCAGTTTCTCCACCACTTCGTCAGTGAAAACTTGCAATGGTCAAGTGTACTAGGGGCTCCAAGTATCATCACACTGATCTGAACACAATAATTGTGAGTAAGGAAAGCTTTTACTTACACTAGCTGGGGCAGAAAAGGTATTCAGCCCTAGAGAGCTGCTTGCAAATCCCTCCACAGTGCAGAAAACCATCAGGAACCCTGCAACAATATTTCAATAGGGTGAAGCAGTTTTCTCAAGAGTTTGAAAGCCACAACGCTGCCCCCTCACAGACATTTATTAAAATCACCTGCAATATCGTCTCTTTTCTTAAAAATAATTTATTATGAAACTAAGGCTCTGCCAAGTGCATTCAGGCTATCTTCAGCCTATTTTTCAAGCCATTTATAAAGTAATATATATGGGAGAAATGTTCCTAAGATACAAACGCATAAAGAAAGCAAACAGCACCTTCTTTATCCCAGCTCAGCACCGAGGCAGCATGCTTATACCTTTGTGTTTAGCACACTCCCCAGAGTCCAGGTGGTGTTGGTTTGAACACTACTAGCAGGTATAGGAGCCAGGTCTCCTCTGCTCTGGAACGGTGCTTTAATCCTGAATGTACTGCTCTTCTTTGAACATCATTTTCTTCAAAAGCAAAGAGTTCAAGAACTCCTTCTTTGGAAGAAAGGATATCAGCCTTCAAGTAAGGCAATCTTGCAGGAGGTGGAGGCTATTTTCTTGACACCGGAGAGGACCTGAAATCTCAGAGGGGCACTGACTTTCACACCCCCCTGCATCCTTGCACAGATAGCTCTAAGGAGCCTTCTCTGGTCAGATAACTGGCCTCTTTGGACCCTATCCTGAGGTCCATGCCCTCCACTGGGTGCTATGCAAGCAACTGGGGTTGAGCATACTACGTAAAGTAGGCTTTTTACTCATCCCATTTCAGTAAGGTCATTTTTGTACACTGAAAAATTATCATGTAATTTAGATGCATTAACTTTTGGCTATATCTTCAATGCCTTTGAAGGGGAACAGTTAGTGTACTATAAATGAAGGAACTATTAACTCAGATTAAAGAGGGAACTTGGCAGATACAGCACATACACAGGATGAATTTTTATTTTGAAGCTAAGAGCAACAGTGAAAATTCTCATTTGCCCAAAGGTGATCATGTCAGATGACATCATATCGGGTAGCATTAAATAGCAATCAAACATTATCTGACACTATTTTGCTACACTTGCATAGCAGCAACTGAGATGATAGAAACAGTTATTGTATAAATAGGAACATACTGAAGTTATTTGTGAGTGTGAGCAGGTGTCCTTAAGTGTAATTAGCACTTCACAGCCCTTTTGTTCCTTTAGACTAATCTGCCTAGAATTATCAACTTATAATGGCGTACAGCTGCTGAATAGATCTCCCTACATCTGCCATGCCTATCAACCTCCAAACCTTCCTCAGTTTTGCGAAGCAGCTTGAGAATTAAGAAAATAAAAATTCAAACAAGAGAATGTGTACTTCAAATATTTATTAGCATTGTTCCTTTCCTCTAACGTGCTAGCTACAAGTTAGGCTGAGTTTTCTAATGGTTTGTACTTTTTGCATTTCAGAAATAATTACAAATACATTTTACATCCCATTCTCCCCAACATCCTTTTTAGCCTATTTTGAAACTGAGAAATCAAAGCAACATGTAGCAGATGTAGTTGAATATTCAGTGTCTTGAACAGAGGGGGAGGAACAAAAAAAGGTACCTTGATTTATTGTCAAAATCTAGTTTTCCATCTATACTCAATTCTTTTCCCATTTCAACCTTTATATATAAAGAAATGTGGCTCAATTTAAAACATTTAAAAGAAGAGACATAAGCTTCTGGATTTTTTTCCTGAATTCAACTCTGATAAGCCTATTATGCATTGTCAAGCTAAGAGTAAAACCTCAATTCCAATACACCTTTTAAAGCTACAGACAACGTGCTTCCATTTAAATCTGCAGCTTAAGGTCCCTTTGAAACAAAGCGTCCAACATGGGATAGTATTTAAGTTTTTGTCCACTCACTGCCATCCCTTCTCCCCAGAAAAAAAACATAAAACATAGCAAAGAATTGATTTGTAGATTGGCTTTAGGCAACATCAATCTGTTTTTCAAGGAAAAAACCAAAAGTGTGTATAAATTCTGCTACATGAGGAGATCTGTCAGGGAAGAGAGAGTTCTTCTCTACCACAGGATGAGTTAGCAATTAGATTAAAATTAGAATTACATGGCCACATTTTCCAGTAAATATTACAGAGGAAAAACAAGATTTAAAATGTTACAAAAGTGAGTTACCAGAGTTACCAAAAATAAATATGAAAACAAAAGTTACCAGAAATACCTGGCAAACATGTTCCTCAGGCTTATGTCAATATTGCTAGTGTTGAAAATAGAAATATTATTTTGTTTCAATTTCTGCGTTTCGAAATATTTTTTTATTAGATTTACTTCTATTTAAATTTAAGACAGCAGTAAACAAAACACTGAAGAGTTGGCTCTTTCCTCCGTGCTGTGACCAAAGTTTTGATTAGAGCGAATTTGCCGTGAAGCTGTTGGGGAATTCAGAGCAAACTCTCCAGCTGCCACAGCAGCACGCAGCGCCAAGCTAAACCTACTGGGCTTGAGGAGGAACGGAAAGCAGATTTCAAATCCGTTAGGTTCTATTGAGAAAACTGTGTAAAGCAAGTCCAGTTAGTCTATGCAATCTGAACATTTTATCCTGCTTGAAGAAATTCCATTTTCTGATGGGAGAAGACACCCTGTTCATACCTCTGGTTGTTAAGCCTTGAGGGCCCCAAAAGAAAACCGCTGTAATCCATCCCACAAAGAAGGCGGCAAATCATGTACTGCTTTCAAGTAGCTATAAAACAGTGTGTGTTAGCAACTCAGTAAGCCATTAAGTAATCTTGTTCCTGGGCTTGAATTCCTTAGGGTCCCATTTAAAAGAAATTAGGAGCTTTTTATATGCAGAAAACTCTAAAGCGCATGCTAAAATAATGTATCAAAAATTATATAAATTTAGAAGCAGTTGGTTGACTCAAAAAGCTTTGCCAACAATGCATTTATAAATATATTGGTTGCTACTAGAAAATACTAGAGCTATTACAAAAGTATACGAATGCATTAATAAATCATAGCAATTACACAGCATTTTACGTCTTTGGAGTGCCGTGCAGAAGTGTAGTATGCAAATATCTTGCATTATTAGGCTTTTATTGTTTAGCTAGATGATTTTCCTCCCACTGCTTGTGGCAAACCTCACAATTGGCTATTCCCTCAGACTCATCCACCTTTTTCCAGCTGTCCCTCAGTTTAAGATGCTCTCATTTAACCCTCAATACCACCTTCTTGCCTCAGTCTCCAAATTCAGCACACCTGCTGTAATGGAATCTCCCACAAAAAATCTCAAGATGATAAAAAGATAGGAATTCTCTGACTTTGTATCAGGAAATACTGATTTATTGAATCAAATCATTTTCAGAGCATATAAGTAAAATGGGAAAGACTTTTTCAGACCAGGACAGAATTTTTTGGTCAGACGTCACATGTGTATACAACAAAATAAAACAGACCCACAAAAAGGCTAGCTAGAGCCATTTCCTGAGGTTCACAATACACAGGTTCAAGTCAAATAAGAACCATGGATCACAAGTTTTTCATCTTATTCAATCAGTTTAGTTTGAGACAATCTAGACATGTCTCTCAGCCTTAAAACTTAAACTTACAAAGGCTTTAGTTTTTTTGTAAAGCAACATAGGGAACTTAAAAATCTCAAAAATTATGAACCAATATCAGGTTGTAAACTATTAAACTTTCTTTGGAGTAACGAAAAATCAAACCTGTTCGACGAATGCCTAGATTAAGTTCCTTTTGCCTTCAAAATTTCTTTCAGACTAAAACTTTGTGCTCTTGACATGCAGAGACCAGCTTTTTTACTTCAAGTCCTCTGAAGTATTCCTTTAACATAAAAGACAAAAAAAGGATGAGAGGGTATTTATTGACAATAAAGCAAACTTACATAGTTCAGCCTTTATTTACAATACCCATTCTTGTGGGGAGATGAATACTACAAGCTACATTCACTCAAGTAATACTCGTTTCTATTAAAGCGATTTTCCTAGGAGTCTCTAAGCAAGCAGTAAGTTAGTAAACATACTGCTCAGATACTTTTCTTTCCAAATTACTTTTGCAGAGTGGTCAGAGAATCATAGCTATATACAAGCAATCATATTCTGGAAAAGATAAGCCTTGCATTGTCCATGTTCTTAATCTCTTAAACAAAACAACACTTGTTTTGAAACTTTTATGTGAAAAGTCATTCGGTTTTGGTAAAATAACAGGGATAAATGAACCCTTGATTTAGACTACATGAGACATTTGGATTACACTATTGCTCTATGTCAGCAAAGTAAAGACAGTATAAACCTGGAGGAAAGCTCACTGAAGTTCTAAACCAGATTTGAGACAGAATAGGGTCAGCACACAGACCTCTGACAAAATGAATTTGGCTAAGAAAGTAGGAAACCTCCTAAAGGATCAGCATAAAAAACCCTAACCAAATAAGCGTTTCTCTTCAGTTCTTTTCTGTTTTTTTTTTTTTCCAATGCAAATTCCATTCTTGGCAACCAAAACAATACAACTCCAAAAGAAATAATTTATGGACCCCTGTGGCATATTTCTTTACCTGGGATCTAGAAGTTGAAATAGAAATCGTGTTCAGTATGTAGAATGACCAATATGAGATGAAACGCAGAGGACAGATTTTCATATTCAATGGAAAACAACATACATATCCTATAAGTCTCACTGCAATTTAAGTGGTTTCACTGTTCCCTCTGGATTTGTTACTGTCATTGTGGAAGTAGCTTCAAATTTCTCAATCAGCTGACTTGGTATCAAAGGACTAAAATATCTCATTCTACATCAGAAGTACTTTGTGTACAGCCTACACAGGCCTATCCGCATCCAAAATGTAAAAAACCCTCCACAAACTGAAACATTAAGATACCCATAATTATATATTCCCCCCCCCCCCCCCCCTTTATTGTTTATTTAGAAAAATCTGGGAGGTCCTGAAATATAGACCAAAATTAGCTACAAGCTTTAATTTGACAGAAATTTCATCACAATTGTGAATTCCTTCTATTACATGCAAGAGCAAGTTTCCTGTTAACTATAATGGGATGATATCAAAGAACCTGAAAAAAATACTATCCCATATCCCACTTTTGCGATTTTGAATTGCCCACATGTAAAGCTAGAT
The DNA here is from genome assembly GCF_965231255.1 of Vanellus vanellus. Classification (NCBI taxonomy): domain Eukaryota; kingdom Metazoa; phylum Chordata; class Aves; order Charadriiformes; family Charadriidae; genus Vanellus; species Vanellus vanellus. The sequence goes on along the minus strand of NC_138910.1, from coordinate 36,920,326 downwards.
CACATTCTCACAAGGAGCTTTATCTCGATCAATTCTTTTTGAATCTGTGAGAAGTAGACTGTAGAATTGAAGACTTCTCAGCGATACAGAATTCCCGCAAAACTTTTCCTGAGGTTCCCCTGTAATATACTGTAGACACCTTAGTTCTCTCACCGTTTTTTCTTACATACATTTGATTGATCAGTTTGCCTTTGATGACCCAAAGGCTACAAATATTCCTGGCATATACTGATAACAGCAGAACTGTTACTGAATAAAAATAAATAAATAAATAAATCTTTGCATAGCTACAAGAGTACCGAAGGTTTTTTTAAATGGTGGTAGATGTTGCTCCCTCAAGCCAATATGACCTTATGGGTAATCTCCCTTGCCTTTCCCATCTCTGACCCAAAAAGCAAACACTTGCATTACTCCACTGATTTGCCAGTTCAAACATGAAGAAAACAAACCAATTCCCCACAGTTAGTAAAGGCAGATATAATCAAAACCATAATCCTTTTATCATATGCAAAATGCACTGAGGAAGCCTTGTACCATTACTACGAAGTGCCCAAGTTTGTAATTGTCAGATAATTTCCTGTCCTACTTCTAGCTATAAGGTAAGTACTTATTGCAACTTAAGTGAACTTGCTCTGCCTGTCTGCTGCTGCATCAGTCTTCCAGTTAAATTATACTTTTCCTTAATTTGAAGAAGTCCACTGATTTCAGGTGCTAGGATAAGGAGAGCTTATTCATCCTAGAGACACCAAGACTGCCAGAGCAAGGATAAAAGACTGGAAAAGGTTAAATGCAATCGACACAGTGAAGTTGGGGGAAAAAAAGACTGGAAAATAAAGGATGGTAGAAAACCAATCAAGGACTGGAGGACTGAAAAAGAGACATAGCACTCCTTACACCACCAGTTAGCCTGTAAGAAAGCAACTCTATGCTTCTATAAAATTCTTTTCCCCAAAGAATTCTCAGTTTCTGAACAGGGACCTGCCCAATGCTTTTCTGATACATTCCATGCAGCTTCTCTTCCAGGTGCCAGCTGCCTAAAGCTTAATATTTTAACAATTCCAAGGCTCCCAAAATATGATCTCGGGTGCAGACATATGAAGAAAGTTGAAGGCAGAAGAAATCAGTATCAGATCATAAAAGTGCAGAACCTGCTTCTCGAAGGTGATGGGATACGCTTTGGTGAATATCAGAATATGCTTTTACTGCCCCCAGAAGAAAATAGACCTCATACCAGGGTCTCCTTGCTTTAGTTTTAGGCATACTAGAACATCTATACTGATCTTTGAAGTTTGATTAAGGTAGATAATGTTACTGACAAGCTGAATAAAAGTCTACATAATTAAATGACAAATATGATGGGAACACGCAAGTCTGAATTGATATGGCTCAGGCTGGATTTCTCCGATTTCAGAATGAATGCCATAAGCTAAATAAATCATTTACATCTGCACTGTTCACCACAGAGACATCAAATCTCATTAATCCTTGTTAAGTAAAAAAAAGCCTCCCTGTCAATTCCTTTCTTGTGTCAAAAAGCAAGTTCAGTGAAAGTGTTATCGAGCCCTTGAATATTCATGCACCTGTGCAATAGGCCTCAGTAGGAATTTTGCTATCTATTCCAAAGCACAACGACTTATGTGGCAACTTGTGCTAAGGAAAAAAAACATGCATAAAAAATATTAAAAGGTCCTTTACAAGATAATGGATATTTTTTCTGTGTGCAGTTTTAATATGCTTATATTGTTAATATTATCTTAGTAATTGATAACCTACGTACTGTTCTGTATTTGTACAATAGCATTCTCTTAAACTCAGGCACGTACAGAACAGATGTTTTATCTGACAAAGTCTGTGGTGAGTGATCGGACTGATGTTCGCCCCTATCCAGAGCTTTTCCTCTATTCTCCTGACTCCTGCTCCTTTTACGTTTACCTTAGTAGAAATTCTAGTACTGCACCTCAGCTGTCAGTACCAACTAAACGCTGCAAGACAGAAAAGGGCAACCTCTTAAGCTATGTGTGCAACTCCACGTAGTGCAGCTAAACAAGCCTGCTTAAAGCACTATTTGACAACGCAGCAAAGTGAAGGAAGAGCTTAGGTGAAACAAACTGTTCAACTTGGTGCTGGAACAGAAAATTATGGACAGACCATACAAAACGAGGAGTAGGCTTAGCGTCTCAGTGGAGACAAACAGGACTATGTGGGCACTGTGTCAGCATTCCCCTACAAAGCCACCAACAAAAGTTCTTTAAGCCAAATTTCTTGACTTTGAACAAAGGAAGAGACACTCAAAGGATCAGTAATATTTAATAATGTGAGCAATGGCTTTCAGAAGTCAATATTTAGTGTTTCTCTTAGCCTGAATTTCTGATTATTTTTATGTTATCCCACCATCTTCTCTGACTTAAAAGGCTTTTGGCCATAACAAAGTGCAAAATATTCCAAACTATAAACACTGTAGAAAAGTGAGTGACACTAGCTAGTGTTTGGATGTGAATTTAATTGAACATGAAGACAGCAGTAGGATCATGCAGCCCTGTCATCAGTATTGCTTTGCTGAAAGAGAAGTCAAAAGCAGAAGTTTTCTGACAGAAGAATGGGTGTATCCAACAGAAACCAAAGTACCAGTGCTTATTCAGCCCCCAAAAAACATTTGAGACCTGTCAGCTTGACATGCAAATGCTTTGTATATTAATACATTAGAAAAACAGAGGTATAAGAAAATGCAAAATTGTGAATAGACTTTCCTATGAAATTATGAGCTTGTCTACTGCTCTTCCAACTATTTTTTTTCCGTAACAAATCTGTATATGACAAAAGCTGTCTTAAAAAGCATATCTACTGAAACAGTGTGAGTAGTCTAGAACGTATGATTGCACTAAGGCAGCATAGGGAATTGCCATATGTAAGACACTGCAGAGGTTTGTAACTGTACAGGTTTAGCTTGCTTACAGGGTGACCTGAAGAATACTCGGTAAAAATAAAAATATAAAAAAAAAAAAGAATTACTTTTACCACTTTTGGGGTCAGGAAAAAGCATGCATATACTCTGTTACAGTAGCTCAGTTGACATGGTAAAGTGTTTAATCTCTGCAGTTTAGTTGTGTTTGTTTGTATCTGTACAATGCAGATATTTAATCCTATATTTGGGACTAATTAGATTAAAACTAAAGAAAATTTGAAACGTATCTTTAATCCCATCTATTGCCTGGAGAAGTTATAAAAGCACACATGCAGACTACTGCTCTACTAGTTGCTATTACATCATCCAAACAGCAGCAAGGTGAAAGCCATAAATGACGCTGATAAGAAAGCATTGAAACCACTTGAGATTTAACTCTTTGCATAGTAGAGAATAGCAATCTTAAATTTATTACTGTCATGTAAATTTTGGGGGGTTTAGATTTTTTATTTTAATGGAACATGCTTAATGTTCATAAGGTTTATAATCACTTGTTTTTCTCAGTTTTCACTTCTGTTTTTTATTGCTATATTTCAATAAAAATAATGACTTTTTTCTGTCACAAAAGATAAAAATGTGGGAAATACAGAAGAACATATAGAGAATGTGCTGGAGTACAAAGAGTACTTTGCAACCTATCATGAGGCATATGCAGTGGAAGCTTAAATTTCTGTTGTAAATTTTTTTAAAATACTTTAATGTGTTTAGATGGCTATTGATGCAGAGGTGACCAACCAATACTGTGCTTCTCAAGTGAAATAAGGCACTGACATTGAGGGAATACAAAGGAAATTACTTTTTTTATATCCTTTTTAGAGCGATAAGGTTACTTTGCAAACCTGAACACAGAACATGTTTGTTTCACCCTTTGTTCCCTAATGAACTTTAATTTGTTACATTTTGGCTTAAAGTAGCTAAAGAGGAAGGAGTTTCACATGCAACTTATCATGCAAATTACCTGTTCTCTGAAAAGAAATTATCGTAATGGAAGTAGTAGACATCTTGGTTAGTAAAAGCTTTTGAGAACTATACTTTTCAGTAAAAATCAGTTGGAGTTTTAAAGAAAACTTCTGACAATTTGTTTTTGTGATTTCCATAATACTTTCTAGAGAAGTTCTCTGTTATGCATATGTACTGTATGCATATTTCATATAAAACTAAATCGTGCACATACATATGTTCCTTCTCCTCTTGCATTTATATTTTTGGCAGAAGATGAATGCTCCCTCTCTAGTTCCATCTTTTATTTTGCTTTTAAAGAAAATACTTTAAAATAGCATGGTTACATCTATTATTGGCTATTTTCCTCTCAGTGAAATAGGAAATCACTGGTGCTTACATCTGAAAACACGAGACAAAATGAAAGCTTCATCATGAAAACACGCAGGGAATTCACATTTAGCCACCCAGCTGGAAGGATTTTCAATGCAATTAATTATTAGAAATAAATACAGAGTTTGAAATAAGGTTCATTTCTTTCTAAGTTGATTTCTAGTAAGAAATAGGAAATATATTATTACTATATTGACTTGAGAGCACTGTATTTTTAGCTGTTTAATATCTTCTCATGCTCCTGAATTTTCATATTCCAACACAGCCTAACATCAATTGCATTGTTCTGACTTTTTGTGCAGTCTGTCCCTTAAGGCAGTAGTCTACTGAGATAAAACGACAGAAGAGTTGCCAAATTCTTATCAATCTTTCAGCAGAGGTTTTGACTTGTTAACAAAAGTGACAGTGACAAAATGACAGAATAAAGTTTGGTACTAACAGCACTTTTAGAAGCGTTTGCAGGTACATTAGTACCTGATTCACTGGCCGTATTTGTGAAAACAGTCCTACCTGTTCCCAGAGTTTGTGTTTATTCCCCTTTATGCTGTCAAATTAATACTTAACCTTTTGTTATCTTTATATTTTTATCCTTCTGTGCAGAAACCTCAGAGGAATTTAAAAATCTTTTTTTTTTTTTTTTTTTCAGACTGTAACTAGTGACTGAGGTTTGGGCTTAGAAGCCTGGATCCAAAATGAAGAAGCTGAATTGTTGCTGGGGATCATTATCTGCAAAGATATGAAAAAGTCTGATCAGTTTTTGCAGCTGTGCTGACCACAGTTTACCCTTTTCATTATAGAAGTCTTCAAATATTCAGCAGTGTCCCAGAGTATTTTTCATAGCATATATAAAAGGAGATTGGAACAAGCAACTACTGTTAACTGCTATAACAAACTACTCTATAGAATAAAGTCATCTAGTATTTGCACATTCAGTTAATAGTTCAAACTTCATCTGTGAAGTCTTCAGTTTGTTATTTATAGATTATAAGCCTGGAAGATACACACATACATATATACACACATGTATATATAATTAAAAATTGAAAAGTAAGCATTAACTAACTTCTGGCAGCCTCTTAAAAATATTGGAAAATTTACATAAAAAATTTGAAAGCTACGCGTAAGTTATATTCTGTAATATCATTGTTCTACAGTCACACAGACAGAAGGCAAATTTAGCCTTTCTTTTTATTTTTTCATTTTGATAGGGTTTGGGGTTTTTTGTAATGTTTAGAATGCATAACTTAGAGAACTCCAGTTAGTTGGTGGTTACTGTCCAGATAGTAGGGGACAGATAAGGAGCTTTTTGCTATTTTTGTTTGCCCTTTTACAATTTCAAGCTATCAGTCAGCGTGGGAATCCACTCACTACGGTTAATGCTTCGTTGGGAATAGAAAATCAATTACTATCTAAGGTAAACTGTACAAAGTGTTAGCATAAACCATAAGAACGCTTTTGCTTGAGGGATTCCTGTTAAGGTTCAAGGGATCAATATTTTCCAGCAGGTCCTGCAAGTGTGATAGACCATATCCACTGATTTTAGGAGGCAATGAAACTGCCAATGGCCTTGCTGTCATGATCTATGGAAATGACATTCATAAGCACTGGGCATCCATAGGTAAGTCTCCTAGTGATTTCCTCATTCCTTTTATTGAATGAAACAACTGAGAAATGGTTGTTTGTTTTTCTTTCTAACTCCAATTTCTTTTATCTGTTTTTAATTGTTGTTAAAGTGAAAACAATGAAGAGTTTTTGCTTTTTGTCAGGTATCAAAAATAGAAATACTCCGATTTATTTAAAGATTTTACTGTTTAGCTAAGGTATTTTGCCCAATCAAAGCACAGTAAGATTCAACAAAACCTATTCTTTCATGAAAGCTGTTGAAAACACTTAGGAATTGACAAGAGAGAATTATTTCACTGCTTGTGTTGCCAATTAAAGCAATGAATGGTAACTGCTTTCCTGAAAATCTATTTCTGGAACATAAGTGACTACTTATGAATTATGTGAAATCATAAGTATGTATTCAACTTAGGTAATTTATATTATTATATCACATATTATACAAGATATAATATGAATTATCTAAGTAATGTCAGTAACTTTACTAAGTCATAAGTATATATGACTTAGTCATATATATGACAACTTGTTTTCTTGACCAACTTTCTAAAAATGCAAAAAACTGCACAGATTTCTAACCTACAATAATTTGCTAACAAAAAATTTGGCTAAGTGGGAAAAAAAATAATGCCTTTCAAGTCTTCAGGGTATTTTGGGTTTTATGAAGTAGTGACAGTTACAAACATTTTAAAGGAGAGACCTAAAAATATCTCGGTGTCATTGTTTTTAATAAGCTAGGATGGAAACGTGAAAGTGCTTTACAAAACAGTCACACTATGAGTGAACATTGGGCTTCCTAAGACAGGTAAGGTCTGCTCTATCTGTGGATTTTAGTAAGTTTTTTTCTGTTCTGAATAGCAGTGGGAGAAAGTTATTCTAGGGCTGTAACTGAGGACAAAAACCTGTCTACTAAAGTTTTGTGCTTAGAAATATGCCAAACTTGCTATCATTTTGCCTAAAAAGGAATCAGGCTTTCCTGTACAGCTACTGACGTGCTTTGATGTGCTTTCCATTTAGCTGTTTTACATAGTATTTTAAACCGTAAAGTAAGAGCATCAGACAACAGCATCACTGTCTTCAAAAAGAAGCTTTTATTGCTGTGGCCGAAGTTTAATAACCATGCTGGAAGAAGACAAGTCCAAAGCAGAGATGGGAAACTTGGGACCCCAGTAACATCTGGTGCCTTTTTCATGGGTTACAAAAGTTAAATTGCACAGCTCTTTGGAGAACCAGTTATATTTGCATCAATACCTAAAGACGATGCAAGCCACAAAGAGAGAAAGGTCAGGGATCCTGATAAATCAAATATTTAGAACAGTCTATCTCTTTCTACAGTAGCTATCAAAAATTTACCAGAGCCTTTTCAACTACGAGGATCACTTGGACTAAGCACCCCTGAAATGTATTCCAGCACGAATATTTAATATTTAATATAAAACTTGGCTGTCTGAAAGCAACCAACCTTAAGAATTTCAGGTAAATAAATCTCTGGTAACCTAGCAAATGATATGCCTGGGAGATTTTATTTTTCTTTAGTGAGAACCTGACCGAGGTACTATTGGAGATAGTGAGATCCTTTCATTTGAGTACATGGGGCTCTTGATTGAGTCCAGGATTAGGCTCTTGATTTAAATTTTAAATTTTTAATGTTTTATTTTTAAATAACATCCAATATTTAAAAATTTCCTATGATGCTTAATGACCACATGACAAGTATGATTCAAATGTATCATAGGAAAAACAGTCCCCTCCCTCCAGAACTAGTGTTTAAAAAAATAGAGTAACTTTTTTCCAAGTTCTGCCTCATTGCCAAAAATAACAAACAATAAAACTGTGTTAACTCAGCGTGCCTGATCCCAACCTAGTATTCTTTATCTTTGCTTCTAAAGAGAGAAAATTAATAATACTTAGTGCTTTCTATTTCTCCTATTATACTTTCTCACCTATCACTGAGGCAAGTCAGAGTCGATAAGGAAAGCAGATGACAGAGAGAAAGCAAGAAGTTCTTCATATTTCTCTTATTTTCAAGTTTGAGAATTTATTATTTTCATACGGCCTCCTTCCCCGCTTATGGGCCTCTCATACAAAAGAACATATTCAAACCTCAGGCTCTCAAACAGGCCCCAAGAGCAGGGTTGTGGATGATGCTCATTCTTGTTCCTTTCTTGCAACAGACAAGAGCCTTTTTATTTTTCTGGTCATTCTTTTTAGTAAGACTTGCATAACCATTGCATTTTTGTTTCACTAACTCTCAAGCTAGCACTAAGAAGCATCCTTCTTTTTCCTGGCCGGTTCAAAAGCTAAATCGATTATGCTCATCAGTCTCTCCAAATTAACCTATTTAAGTCTAATTGGTTGATTCTTTTGTTTCTAAGCTTTCATCTACAGGGAGATTTCACCGTTGGGAATTCAGCTGAGCTGGATGAGCCAAGCATGCTTCCTCATTAATTTATGTTTCCGCTTATGATTTTAAAACCACAGAAATCAGGCCTTCCTAGGGAGATTCCTCCCTTAAGTCACAAATCACTAGATGCCACGTGTTTTCATCACATCTTGACATTAACAATCCATTGAGATGCATATTACTGTGTAACTAAAACCTGGTTAATAGTTTTGTTTTCATTATGATTCTGGACTGGGACCTCCAGTTGTGAAAGACTAGTCTAGAATAAAACCCTTAAGGAAACAGAAACCTTACAAAAAAAAAAAAGAACTTTAACATCTTTCTCAAAACCTTTAAACTACAGATTAATATATAATGCTGTTATAAAATATGAGCTACAGTATTAAGAAATTTACAAATGGACCCTTTCCAACTTTTCATTTTTTCCATTTTCAGTCACCTGGGACTTCAGAACTATTTGAAAATAGATCTCTTATTTTGTTATTCCCCAAATGGCTATCTGAACTTAAAAAAAAAAACCCAACAAAATACACAAAACACCACCCCCTGTATTAGCAGATATCTAGATATAATTTCTCCTATTTCATAGAAATTCATGAGCAAAATCTCATAGAGAGGAAGACCTTGTGTGGCTTCCCTACACGGTAAATAAATTTCAAAATAAAACTACCACATTAAATTCTTCAAGATACTATAATGATTTCAAATAGACAGAAGTTGTAAAATATCAACAGTAATTTTTCTTATTGTAATATCACAGATACCACATAAAAGTTTATACTAATCCTCTGGTGTAGGCACTTTATACATGTAGTTCTTAGTACCCACAAAACCCATTCCATAGCAGTACTGGGAACCTGATGACATGGCAGTCAAGGATTTATTCTCACACATACAATAGCTTGCACACAATGTGATTACAGGCAAGACTGATGTATTCCCAAAGAAGGAGAAACTACTTCTGTGCTTCCACCTATTTTCACAAACCACAAGATACTATGTATTTAAAGTACTTTTAATTGTTGAAGAGTTTTGTTTGTTTAGAAGTTAATTGAATTAAAAATTAGGTTTCTTTCATTTTTCTTTACAGTTCAAGTTCAAAAACTGCATTGCCACTTTGTATTCCTGCAGTAACCCGTGAAGACTATAACAGAAAGGGCAAAACAGGAGCTAAAAGAAATTAGCTTTAACCCTAATTGAATCAATGACTCATTCAATGAAACACCACCAATACACATCCAGCTCAGCTGGAAAAAAGGGCTTACAAAACAGACCTAGCCTGGGGAATGCCTCACTACAGAAAAAGGGTTAGAGACTTTTTTTTTTTTAAGATGAAAAGCCTGAAACTATTTTCAAATTAAGCCAGGATTCATTTATGTATTTCAATGTTACACTGTTGTACAAGGATAGCTGTAGATTCTCTCTGCCCTGCCTATGTTCCTTGTTGTTATCCTTATGTTTGATCTTGCATTGATCAATGTAAGGCATGACAACGATCAAAGGCATCACAAGGCTTCAAGGGCAGACTTTATGGAAATACGGGGAGATATCTTTTAAAAAAATTTGTTCACATAGCTCTGCATTCCCTGGATTCTTTCCAGTCAAGAACCTCAATTCACATATCTCTGGCTGTAGGAAAAAGCAAAACCCTGTCACCCAAACGCCTAGTCTTCTAAAAATGAAAGGCACTTTGGCATTGACTTGTGAGACCACAACTTCAACCAGTTTCTCTATCTTCTTTTGATTTACTGTGCAGAAACACATTTGATTCTTGATACGTAAGAAAGCAGAGTAATTATGTTATAAATTTTCCTCCTTTTTGTCAGAACAATGTACAGTGTTGCGGTATATGGGCATACCCCTAAGAAGGATGAATTACTGTATTCAACAGAGTTCAACTGTTTTATCAGAACACTTGAAAGCATGGTAGTTGTATACCTATGTTAACCAGAAGCAGTCATGTTCAGGATAGGTATGTTTTTGACTTTCTTTAGGCTGTGATTTTTATCCTTCGGAAACATATTCATTATCTTTTCTGTGCATTCGTAGCCATCTGATATTACAGTGGTATTTTGCCTGCGCATCATGCAATATGCCAATGCCACAAGATTATAAATAAAATTATGAAAATTAAAATAGTTGGTTACATCCAAAAAGCTTGGAGTCCCTTCTGTATAACATTGTCATACAATTGTATGGCTGTCAATTTGTTCTTGTTTCTTTACAAACCTAGGAAAAATGTAAAATAGGGGAAGATAGAGAAGCAGAATAATCCCAAGTGAAATGAGATCATTACAATGATTAAAATTCACAGAATCACGGAGTTTCAGAGTTGGAAGGGTCCTCTAGAGATCATCTAGTCCAACTCCCCTGCCAAAGCAGGATTGCCCAGAGCACATTACTCAGGACTGCATCCAGGCGCGTCTTGAAAATCCCAGGGAAGGGGACTCCACAACCTCCCTGGGCAGCCTGTGCCCGTGCTCTGTCACCCTCACCGTAAAGAAGTTTTTCCGTGTATTTGAACAGAACATCCTATGTTTTAACTTGTGTCCATTACCCCTCGTCCTGTCACTGGGAACCATTGACAAGATCCTGGCTCCATCCTCCTTCAACCCACCCTTTAGATACTTGTACGCCATAATAAGGTCTCCCCTCAGCCTTCTCTTCTCCAGGCTAAAGAGTCCCAGCTCTCTCAGCCTTTCCTCATAAGGCAGATGCTCCAAGCCCTTAATCATCTTAGTTGCCCTTCGCTGGACTCGCTCCAGCAGTTCCCTGTCCCTCTTGAACTGGGGAGCCCAAAACTGGACACAGTATTCCAGTTGTGGCCTCACCAGTGCAGAGTAGAGGGGGAGAATGACCTCCTTGCCACACTCTTCCCTATGCAGCCCAGGATTCCATTGGCCTTTTTGGCAACAAGGGCACATTGCTGGGCCATGGATAATTTACTGTCTACAATTGAAAGGTAATAAAAGGCTGACCAACTTTTTGTCCAATCCAGAAAAGGATTCAGCCTTGGAAAAAAAAAAAAAAAAAAACAAAACAACACACAAAACCCCACAAAACTTAAATTCTTAGAAAGAAAGGAAAGGTTTTCATATTTTCAAGGGCTGAGATAATACCACAGGCAAATACAACACACAACTTTCAGTTTCAGTCTCATGAGGCCATCCAAAAATCTTATATTGACAGTCCAAATATTACACAAGTTATTCACAAACCTTTTAAATGAGAAATTTAAGGACTTTCTCTAATTTTCCCCTATTATTAAAACACTACATTAGTTTTTTTTTTTAAATTTAAAAATATTAAAAATAATTATATAATTAAATATTAAAATTAAGATCCATTCACGGGTCCAACCCTGACTGTCAACTGCATTTAGCTACATATGTGGAAAAAGAAATCCAGCCTGCCTGGTTTGCTATGGCAATATTCAGAAAAATTCCCAAATCTGTAAAGCAAAAAAGACAGACAACACCTTCCCCAAAACATGCAAATAAAAGCAAGTCCAAATCTCAGCACAGCTGATCCTTAAAGGACATCAAGAGAGGAAAACACCACGAATTTTATCCTACTGAATGACAGGATATTTTGCTCGCTTGTACACAGTCCTGTACAAAGGACTAGACATATGCAAAACCAGCAATAAAAGCATGAAATACAATAATTGCTCATAACAGGAGCAGTAAAGGTCAGAGTACTGACTATTCCTTACTTTCTTCACCATTATCCTGCTGAACACAGACTATCTATTTTTAAAATAGTAACTGCATGAATATATTAAATCATTCACCAAAGACCTCTCTGAACACTCTATGCTATTTAGAAAAGATAGAGCTTTGACTATCTTCTAGAAAAAAAATCCTGTAAGTGGCCTAGGGAACAGTTCATTGCTTCTATGCATCTGACACAATGGGGCATTTAAGGTGAAATGAATTGGACACATTAGTTTAATCATATCCTAAAGCACGTAAGGCAGTAATACCAGCGAAGTAAGATTATTGTTTTTTCTAAGAAAGTTTCAGAGTAAGGCCAAGACTTTTATAAAATGGAATTCTGAGACCCTACTGGTAATATATCTGCTGTCCTAAAAGAAAACAATATTAGCGAAGAAATTCCTACAGGCTGTTTATTGATACCAGATTTGCTTTAATAGTTCATCTCCCTGAAAGGCTATTAGACCAGTGATAATGACAAAAGCAGCTTTCCATACATATTAACTGTTATAATGGGATAATGGTATAAATTCAGCTGAAAAATTTTAACACTTAATTTGCTATTTTCCACATCCAGAGGGGGCTTAATGATACCTCTAAGTATCTGAAGGAAATAATTTTAACTGGGGTACTGCTTCCGATTCATGTTTGTGGTTTTTTTTTTTTTTTTTCTTTTATGATCCCCTCATTTTGTTGCTAAATATAAAATGAATCAGTGTTCACTGCGATCAACAGAAAGAAGTATATCACTGTAATTGATCTGATATGAAAATAAGAGGGAAATACTCTGACTTCATTTGAAATTACACCATTGATCCTGAGACACTGTTCACTTCCTGTCCTTCTCAAGTCCCTATCACATGTTCCTGGCAGCAGCCAGCGCTATTTCATAGTTTAGTTACTTTATTAGGTGCTTTCAAGCATCAATAGATGAAGATATAAATACAACCACACAATTCTGCCAACTCTTCAAAAATTTTTCTGTAAATCCGAAAGAAAAGTCAGGAGTGTGTGACCTCCCCATATTCAAAGCATATAAGTGAAAAGAGACTAATAACAAACATCCATGTGATACAATGATAGACAGGGACTGCACAGTTTAGTAGGCAGATTAGCCAGAAAGCTAATCAAGTCAAAGTCTAAGCTTGCAATTGCATACGTATAAGCATTATAATCAATGAACCCTTCAACTCAGTTGATCCAGTTATCTCGATACTCTCACCGACTTCAGTACTTCTCTAATGAAAGAACTCAGAGATTACTCACCCTGCTTAATTCTGTTAGGGATACTTCTTGTCTGGCTAACATACACCAGCAGAATAGATGAAACAAAATTTGTATCAGAGTCAAACATTTCTTAGTTCTGAGTACTGATAACTGAGGTTTTGAGGACCACTCAATGAACTCAGTGTGTTTTGATTCCATAAATGTCATAATATAGTCTAAATGGCAACAGTTCAATCCTAAATGGAACTGAAAGCAATGACAGCATAAAATGCTTTTATGACTGGACAATAGTAGAGATGCCAAGTGCCCATTTAGCTCATTATCCAAAAAAAATTGGTGTCAATTCCATGATTGAAAACATTCCTTTAAGTGAACTGGCCAGCCGAGGAAATTATATTCTAAATACTTCCTGATAGAAGATTTACAAAGTTAGTAACAGTCTCAGGCACAGAACATTAGTATATGGTTCAATGCTTCTCCTTCACTGAGGAATTTCAGGAATCTCAATTTGAGTTGCCGAATTACTGTGCGTTGCAGGAACTTGAACATCTGTACCAAATCCCATAAATATTACCCGAAACAAACATCTGTTGCCTGGTTTAGAGTGAGTATCCAAACCCAATCTTAAGAAAGAGCTCCTAAGCACCAACTGATAGTACAACTTTCTATAATGAAAGATGTCAACTGAATTCAGGGTAACTAAATGCAGCTGAAAAATATTGCTTTGCTAGGTAAAATAACTCTACAGTTCATAGGACAGGAACTGATCGTGAGTCATTAGTCATATTGAAAAAATAATTGATTCCACACAATTCCATTTCTAACAATGCAACAGTTCAAGGAGGAGGATACTCACCTTTCAGAACAAATAGAAAGCAGACTGTGCTCCAACAGACTGAAGACGTTACAGAGTGAATATTAATTCAAGATAACTGAGAGAGCTTGAAATTATTTTCTCTGAATTGTTTTAGGTGGAAAAAAAAAATAAAAATCCGGATTCAGTTTTCAGAATCATCAGGAGTGATGCCAGTTCCTTTTTTTCCCCAGGAGTTGAGTAGTTTAAGACCTCTTTTTGAGGTGAAGGCCTGTAGAGAACCCATTTTATAATACTGTCCTAAACAGCGACTTACAGAACTCAACTTTGAATGAGTCTCCCAATCCCTAGTGTTGGTGGTTTTCCATTTCTTATTATCTTTGTGAGATCAAGAAAGAAAATCACTCCACCTGCACCCCCCCAGGCAAAGCCTATCCAGGAGATAAAAAAAAAAAAGAACTGAGTAAAGTTGAATCCTTCAGCAAGAGAATTCACATAAGCAACCAGGCGGCTGTCACATCACATTGAAATATTACTAGTGGGGACAACATCCAAATCTATGATGCAGCATTAAAATATTCAGTCAATATCCCATTATGAATCCCTGGAGCCATTCTGCTGTATTTCTGTCTACCATACTTATTTCAAAAAATACATGCTTTTGAAACAAACAAACAAATCAATCAATCTCTAAATAAAAGCATTATACAAAACCTGTTAATGGTGCATTGCCTTGTAAGTTGCTGTTGTGTTTTCTCATGGAGCGTAGATTGCAGTGAACAAAATTATCTTGGGAATTAAGGGTTAAGGTGTGTTTTCGTTCTGACACCTTTTACTATAGCCATGTAACTCAGTAGCACATGCTAGCATATCATCATATGATTTTAATAGTACCTATTACTCATTACAGTAATTCTTGCAACTTTGCTAACAGAATGCTTCCAAGATGTTGATTCAGCCCAACTTTTCTCTTCATCACCAAATACAACTAGCAAAGGGAAATAATTCAAAAATACCATGCTGTTTGATATTTCCATCGCATGAAACATTCCTGATGAATTCTTTTCTACTTCACTTCTGCAGTCAAAACACAACTAAAAATGTAGCTTAGTTTCAGAGGATCAAATCTGTTTTCTACATTTTCAAAGGCTGAGAGGCTCTTTGTCTCCAAAAGTTTTGCTTTTTGCATTACCTATAGAACAGAAGACCTTGACACCAGCTACTTACTCATATCATTCAGACCCCAAAGTGCTCATATGTACCTATTTACAGATACACTACTGAATGCAGTATATATGGCAAAAGTTTATCATGTATCAGCCAGCCCTATTTCATGTACCAAAGTATTTTACTCGAAATTTTTTGTTTGAGGTAAAAAATTTTAATCATTTTGGGGCAATGACATCCTCTATAGCTGAACTGTAGTTATCCTACAAAACTGATCTGCTTCAGTGTCAGCATGCTATCAAGGATTATGCAGAGGCAGATGGGGATAAAATGCTGATCCTGGTAAAATAGTTGGTGAAACTGTCTCGACTCCTGTTTGGCTGTAGGGAAAGCAGGATAATGCTAAGTGAATGCTTCCAGTAGATAAAAGTCCACATTACCAATGTTTCCAAATGCATAGGGTTATTATGTAAATCAGTCTGTTTCTGGCAACTCTAAACAGCTGTTATGGCTGAAAGCACAACTTTCATTATGTGTACCTAATAGCAGGAAAGTTGAAGGTTAAAATCTTAATCTTCGGTTAGGCAATGTCTTATTGCTCATTATTGATACGCTGCACTCATGAAATTACACTTTATGAGTGTAAAACAAAAGAAAAAACTGACTGACTATATGCTAGCATGCAAAAGGCATGGAGGTAAAGAAAGAACTAATGCTCACAGTTTTCCAGGTTATTAAAAACTAAAAGAATATCAAATGTTCAGTTATGAAATTTAAAACAAAGGAAAGAAATAAATTTTTATAGGCAAATATACAGAATTTGAAACTTTTGCTACAAAGTGTTGTGAAGTCCATTTGGCTTTAGAAAATGAGAATAAATATCATTAGAAGTAAAATCTACCGAGGACTTAAACAGAGACTCTTTGGGGGGAGAATGCTTTCATTTGCAGAATGCTGAGGAGCCATTCAGAAGGAGTACACCCCTGTGCTTCCCTGTTCTGTAAGCAGCTTTGTGCACCAACTACTCACTGCTATCTGAGACAACTCAATGTTAGCTGCATATTTTTTTTTTTTTACATTCACGCAAAACCTGCCTCTATTTAAAAGACTTATAAGGATGCTTGGTTATTAAACAGTATAAGATGCATAGAGACAGCCATTGGATAAGTTTGCTCTCCTTACCTGTTAGACACTGAAATGCCTTAATATCAGCCTGCTGAGACCCATTAAATCTGGGTGGACTTTGAATTAGATTTAGGTGTTTACATAAAGAAACATTCTGATCACATCTAGTTTATAGCCTTCTAACAGAACAGGAGAACTAAGGAGCCTTCTCAGAAATTTGCCGACTTTCTACAATGAAAAATATTCTCAGAGCACATTCTGAAAACTTTCATACAGACACTATCAAATGACTACATTATACCACCAGTTTGACATGTTATTTTTTTATTTGCAGGTGATGGTTTCTCACTGGAAAGGCATTTCAGCAATTTAGAGCTGGTGGGTTTTGAGGCTATATTTCATTTTTCCATAAACTCTGATATGGCAAATCACGGCTGTGCAATCTCTACCTAACAACATAAGTGAAGAGAATTAAAGTGGGATTTCATATTTAATAAAGAGCTATAGCCTATCTATATATAACCCAACTAGAAGAAATAGATTTTGAGATAAAGAAAGCAGAAAGAATGTTATGTATAATGACTTGGAACAGTTATAAAGTAAAATCCATAGAACCTACTGATGTGGCCTGGATCAGAATTACGTGTTGTGGGTTTTTTTATTATTATTATTTATTTATTTAAAGAGGAAAACCAGAGATTAGTTTAACAGCCTTTTTTAAGGACTACTCAGTAAGCTAGTTTAGAGATGAGAGACTTATGTTCTAGCCTCTGTCAATTACCACTGAAAGCTATTGCTATAAGCTGACTGCTTGATGGCTCCTGCGAGCGAGCCTGATAGCCTCATCCCTGATGCTGATGAGCAGTAAATGCCCATACATATCACAGTACTGTCATTGCAAGTGCAGTCATGTGGCTCACTCATTCCAGCAACGAATCGGAAACCAGGACAGACTCAGACACTGACTTTTGTGTGATCTTGGGACTATTAAATACTGTGAGCTGTAATATTGTTCCTCTGGGCTGTGTAGAAGAGGGAGCCATGGGAGGCTAAGTGGAAGTGGCAATGCTTCTGTAGCCCCTGGCCATAGCGCATCTGTTACCTTCTGCAGGCATTATAGCTTCCAGTTTGACATACTGAGACTCAGAAAGCTTTAAGAGCAGATTCCCGTCCTGCATTAAAATGGTAGCGATCTGTGGGAACAAGTATGATTACGCAGTTAAACAGTCAGATTCAAGCAGCCACATTTAAAATTGTTCAATAGGAGGGTATTACATTTTAGTTCCTTGCTGACTTTCAGAAGAATTAGAACAACTGAGGAAGAAAGATACAAACGTGCAGATATACATAAGAGACTGACTGATGTGAAAGACTGATTGTATTTATTACAGCTAAGCATTCATCATGGGACACTAGGATAATTTCATCTGTATAGAGTATTGACATAGGCTTCCATAGAATTAATATTTCAAATCACTCCCTTGTTCTGTAAGGACCTTTCTGCATTTGTCAGTTTTCTGCGCTTAATATAACTGTTTGTTATGTTTGTCTGAAGGAAAAGCTGTAGCTAAGTTGCCTAGTGATCCTAATGAAAAAAACAAGTTATTCTATAACTTTGAGCAGCATTCTGATTCAACGGAAATTTTCTCAGCACAGCCATTTCACTGCCGTTCCAGTGCACAGAAATATTTTCAGTCAACATTTAGTCATTCTTGCAAGTGTTTTTAAATACTGTTAGTCAGATACCACCCACCTGTATCTTATAACGCTCGCTTCAATCTTGTATTAAGAAATGAATATGTTATGGAGAAAGACAGGAAAAAATAGCAGACAAATATTACTGAAAAGAGTATCTAAACTGAATAAGATTCCATAAGGTTAGCTTTGTTGTATATTGTTTGGTATTTATATTTAAGGTTTGAGCATTTTTTACAGGGGCATACAGATAACATTTGTTCATTCAAAAATCTTATAATTACAAAACAAAAAGAATGAAAAAAAAAAACTTAAGTTTTGACTTAATTTATCCTCATCAAAGGAGAAATACTATTGCTAGGTTGGAAGTGATCTATAGGGCAACACACTTGCGAGATAAACTTAATCCTATAATCACATCAAAGGAGGAATTCAAGGTCAACTACTGCTTTCTTTGAAAGTTAGTCATCATCAAAAATAGTTTGTGGTAAATAATAGGTATGATAAAATCACTGTTTGTGTACTACAAGTCTTTTTCCATGCAAAACTAGATTTCTGATATTGTTAGACACCTTTCTTGGAATTTGTTATTTGACTACTCGCTCAGTGTTTTGGTATAAGTTTAAAGAAGTTAAGAATAATTCACAATTTTGACATAAAATTTATACTTAAAAAAAATTCTCTTTTATAAGGAGGTGGTTTAATTTTTTAAAACCTTCACATATTACCACATCACCGTGTCAGTTTTAATACACAGAGGGTTTTTTTCCCCAAATGCCTTTGTTTTAAAAAAATATTAGATTGAAATAACTATACCTTAAACTGGGTTTAAAAGTAATCTGTGCTTAGACTGTACTAAAATTATCCCCACTAAGTAAAAATGAAATTCATATGCAAGCATAGTCATGTGTATGTAGTGTATATGAAAACAGGAAAAAAAACCCCTCTTTTCCCCAAAAATCACCTACTACTGTTAAGATACAACTTTGTATCTGAACTGTACAGTGTTTTTGTGACACTGTATCCTCTCCTACCCTTCAGTCCTGTCTCTACACATCCCTTTAGGCTACACATAAAACCACTGCCCTAATTCAGAGAGATGTCACTTCTTAAAAACAAAAGATGATGCTTCTAATTCCCACTGTTAGAAAGTTTATGACTTTAATCATATCTGACATCAAATTCTAGTCCCAACCTGTACATTGAACACGTTTGAATAGCTGAAAATTACTTTTGTGGGGTGTGGAAACACTAGCAATAAATAAGGGGAAAATTCTAGTTTCATCTACCTCTATCTAAATGACCAGTATTTGCAAGGTTGTCCTTGAGGGTATCTTCATCTCTTTTTAGACATAGTAACTTACATCACAAAACACTGTCAACATTTATTACTGAACAGAAGACTATCATTTAAAGATTGTAGTTTTTGCCTCATCATTGTTTGTCAATTAAGACAGAGGTTTTGCAGGAGGCTTTGAATTTAAGCTTTTGATGGATTGCTTATGTAATCTATACAGTTGGATCCCAGAGAGGTGGTGTACAAAGTCCCCTATCGCATGAACATATCTAATCTCCTCAGATATCTCAAAGCTTTAGTATTCATTTAACACATTCCTGATATTATTAATAAGACACCATGGTGAACCAATTATTTTTTATTAAAATAGCCATATCATTCATTCTAAAAGCATTTTCACATGTAATAATGCACTATTACTTAACTGCGGTTTTGTCCTAGTAAATCACAATCAAGCTCTTCACTTCAAGAAATGGAAACTTTTTCCAATGGTTTGTACCTTCCCTCAAGTACTAAGCTTTAAAATAGAGAAGACTCTGAATCATGATTCATTAAGAAATTTTATGTACCTTGCAAGCCAGTGAAGACCCAAGACGAACACCCATTCACCTACCCAACAGCAAAGGGCAAGCTTACACTGAGTTCTGGGCAAAGAAACACAATTGCATCCTGTTAAAATTTCATTTAAATCTGAAAAGTAAAGTCTCCCCATATGCAGGAAAAGACTGAACATCCCTGCCTGGTCATTTCTGACATCTGTAACAAGTTAAAGGCATGCAAAACGACCACACTATCCACACTCACTTATGTTTCATGACCCCTTCAGGGCAGCAGGTTACAGTGCAGACAAGGGTCTGAATATGCAGCTAATGCAAATCCTTTAAACTTTTGATGCAAAGGTTAGGCAAAAAAAAAAATATCTAGAGAGCTAAATATCCTCAGACAGCCTTACCCCACTGAATTGCAGCACTAGAGACAGATACAGGCATTTAAGACATTAGATGGTGAAGATTCAGTTTAGGATTCCCTGTGTAAGGCAGGCATTTGGAGTAGAAATTTTTTTGTCCTTCCTTGCACTGACACTTCAAGGCACCTGCATTTAAAAATTCTGAAAATTCTGCTTGTTCTACTAAGAATATGTTTAAATTAGTTTTTAGTCCATCTAACCAATGATAATCAAAGCTGTATCAACTCACTAACCAGTTTCTTCTAACCACTTAGAATCAACACTATTGTCACATTCCTTCAAAGGTTCAAGAATGTGACTGATAAATCTGGACTAAGTCTCAGTTTATACTATCAAAACTTTTCAGCGTGAAAGTATCATGGAAAGTCAGTCCAATATTATCGACAGTGACATGACAATTAATTTGAACAGCAGATACTAATCCAAATTGTGCTCTAAAGGAAAACTGTTTGCATGATAGAAATACACATACTTAAAAGAACGGATGCCAGGAGAATTTCAAATTAAACTATCCTAATACATTACTGGTATATCACCCCATTTAATGGGATTTATTATCAGATTTTCTCTCAGAATGCCGAGTCAAACATTGGTATATACAGTTTACTAATTCCTTTTTTATACTTACTGTTTGAATCAAAGAAATGGATTGAGTTTTACTTTGTTCACCCTCGACATGATCTTCCAAAGATAAGCAAGCTTGCCACACAATTTTTTGCAAGGCATATCACTAAGAAAGGACACCTTGGTCATCTTGCACAGGTAGTTTTCTGCTGTCTTTACTAAGATACGCTTTAGTTTAACTAGTGATAAACTACCTTAATTTAGGGTTTTGTCTTCTGGATTAACATAGTATCGAAAGGCTTCAGGACACTGAAAACTCCTCCACAGCTTCCCATTTACACAACTCACAAATGTTCCTGCTGACACCACCTGCCTCTTGGACAGAGCAGAACCCAGTTCTCCTCCCACTGCAGCCGTTCCTTGTCCTCTGATATTTAGTGGACCTTTGAGATCATTGGTGTTTGTTGGCCTTTTCCACTTTCTTCAGTGTTCACCAGCTGTCCTTGGCACTTAAAATTTCCCTAGGCTTTGCCAGTAATCTCAACTACTCCCATACCAAAATTAACAGCAAATATAAACGGAATTAAATTTTTAATTGCATTTGGCATTTTGGAAGATTTATGTTAGCCCTAAATATGAATATCAAAGGAAAAAATGTCAGCTGTTAATGTCTGCGGATTCCGTGTCTAGCTGTCAGAAGTAGCCCTGGACTCTGCCATTCTCCATCTGAAGTATACAAAATATAATTATTGAGCTTTCAGAAGGCAGGAAACAGTAAACAGTTGGAATTCTCCTCCTCCCCCCTCCCCCCCATATGACTGTGGAGATAGCGTTATGGCCCCTGTCCATTTTGGTGGGTAAGCTTGATGTCTCGTAAGTCACTCAACAGAAAATTGCCCAGGAGAGATTGTTGCCTTACAGAATGACCACACTCACCATTCCTCTGTATTAAGGACACTTGAAATACAGACTGAAAGACAAAAGCTTTCAGGCTTGATTTCCCATAAGAACTCCAAGAACAGCCAGCATTTTTCTCTAAATACGTAAACACATAAAACATTATGTAAACACATAAAACATATTTGTCAAGATGTATTATACCAGGTCACACAATTCAAGCCTCTGAGCCATTTTACTATGCCATTCTCAAATACGCCACATATACAGAAGTGTCAATATACAAAACCTGACTCCAGAACTGCTATCAAAATTTGTTAACTAATGCATTTATAAAAGCTCTATCAAAATACCATGAAACATATTATATTTTTTCCCCCACTTTCAGAGAACATTACATTTTTTTCAAATAGGGGTTAAGAGCAAAGGATCCTGTAAAATTTGTATGGAGTTATATTTTTACACATGAACCATGCTTTCCTTCATCACCTTGAGACACAGTTGAAACAGTGTCTAATGACCCTTAATAACCAAATAATTTGATTTCTTGTCAACAACCACTTGCATTATTCTCTCTTATGAAAGCAGGCAAAGACATTATACTTCCAAGACTTATATTATATTTTTTCAAGAATTGTTTGGTCTTACTTTTGATTTGCTGGCATGAACAATTGCTACTGCATACTTTCAATTTTACTTGCTTTAATTAGTGTTTCTCCCTAATGGTTTCATTTATTCTATATTTCCATTTTTTGGTAGGTTGTATGTACATATGTAAACACGTCAGATTAAGTGAAGAATATGAGACCTCACGGCATGTTAGCATCTGGCAAATATTTAATTCTTCGTTCCCTGTCCTATTCAAATACACTTTATGTAGTACACATTAGTAAGTTGTCTTTTTATTGGCTTTTGTAAACCCTCAAAATCAAACACTTTTAGAAAATAACTTATGAAGGGAAAGGTGAACTTGATTACCTTATAGAGCAGACTAAAGTAAGTACTGTAAATCTTATGTACACAGGTCAACAGTATTTAAAGTCATACAAGCTCTTCAGCTAGAAAACACAGAACAAAGTGACTAATGCAGGAGAAGATTTTGCAGCTTAGTTTTACAGTTTTAGTTTACAGTTAATACATTTAAATTCTTCTAAACTCCTGTCACAGCATTATTCTATGCTATGCCTTTATGCCAAACAACTATGTCCCACATCAGGGCTCCAAATGAAGGAAATGGACAGTTTCTTTTAAAATCAGCTTAGAAGCTAAGAGCTATTATCTGAAGCAACAGCCAAAATCAGGGACAGCTGCATTAACTGAGAGGAAATAAAAAAAAAGCATTCCAAATCAAATGCCTGTTAACAATTTTAGAATATGTTCAGATGGTAACCATGGCAGAAATCCAGCATTGTGCTTTTAGTCTGATATCAATTTCTCTAATAGAATGTTCAGGAGAGGAATAGCTGAGAACTTCCTGCCGTGCTGTATATTAAAAAGTCTGCAAACCTGATAAAAACAACACAATGCATTGGAAGGCATATGTTTGTCCATGGGGTTAGTTTCCCTCTCCTGTTGACTTGCAATTAAAAAAATAACTTTTTCTTTTTCAGAGATCCATTTTCTTGCCATTCCCTACACTCTTAGGAAAAAAAAAAAAAAAAAAGGTATTTTAAATCAAAGAATCCCATTTTAGTTTTAAAGGCTTTCAGAGCTGAGTTACAATTTATTTTTATGGTGCCTATGTGAAATTTGTCATTTACAGTTAGTGACTTCTGTAGACACGCCTTTCATAATTACTTTTTTTTATCATGCCAGAGTCTGCGTCCAGAGTTTTTAATTCTTATGGTACTTATGGCAAATTCTGTTCTTTGCTTCTCTAATTTTTTTCCAAGCACATAAAATAGTCTAATTGGAAAATGTTTCATCTGGAATTCAGTTTGCCCAGACAAATTCTCTCTTTTTATCTACTGTTATTTCTTGACTGATGCATTCTCCTCTGCAATGATAGACTGTTTAGACTGATCACTCGCTTTATGAAAGCTACCAAGTACATACCCCTGTAGGCCCTCTGTTACTTAGAAAAGGGTCCAGCTTCCAGCCTTACAACAGTTTCTAAGCTAACCAAAATAAGAATACGTTAGCAAAACATTTCATCATTTTGCAGATAGATAGAAAAACTGAAGCAAAATTTGAAATCCAAATTTGATCCAAGTCACAAATATAGGCTTAAGTAAAAAATTTAAATCTGAGCCTCCCTTGAAATCTAGTCAACTAACTAGATTTCATAATGTCAAACGTTGAATGCACTGAGTTCTATTGTAGTTTGCCCAGTGATTCATCGAGCCCTCAATAATCCAGAGACTGGGGATTCTCCCATTTATCATCAGAGTATTTTTAATTATTTAATCTTCTTTCTTTATGATCCCAATCTGGTGTCTACTGAATTCAAAAGAAACAGATCAATGACTTCAAGGAGCGTTGAATCAGCTGCAGAACTAAGATAAGGCTCATTTCAAAGTATAGGCAAACATCAGAATCTGGGAGTGAGGCAGCATCACAATCAGCCTTGGCACCACTGAGGGAGGCGGTATCAAGACAGATAGTCTGAATGGGGTCCTGCAATTTTTAGCCCTTTGAGTAGATTAGCAAAATGCACATGCTCTCCCCCCCTCCCTAACTGCTATGTATTAGGTTGTTTACGTGCCCTGTCTAGCTCAAGTGGAAAGAAGCATTACGTCTTTATTCTGTACACAGCCTTACCCCCATTAAGAGTATTTTGCACAATTCAGTACTTCTTACAGCAGTTTTCTATTACTGTTATTATTTGCCTACTATAAAGAGTATTTTTACTGGAACTTAAGGGTATCGCATATTGAATTGTATCCTTTTCATAGCAGTCTTATTCCTAGTACCGTAGCTAAGAGAACACATACTGAACAGTGATATCAATAACCATAAACCCAAAATATTAGATTGAAGGATCTATTTCATTCATGCAGTGCTTGCCAACAGGAATAACATACTAATGCTGCGCATACATGCAGTGCATAATTAAATGAATATTTTATTTAGCCCATTTAGATAATGAAAGTGCAGACTTTATATATGAAGCAAAATCAACTCTATACTCTTCTCCACCAGTGCGCTAAACTAAAAGAGCAGTTGCTATCGTTATTCATAGCAGTTAAAAATAAGCAAATCTTCCACTTAAATAATTGGGATACTCTTTTCTTGCACTTTGGGCTTGCAGCTGAGATAGATAATCTGCATGGGAACAGAAACTACTTTTTCCACTCTTGAAAGATCCATCCATGTTGAAAAGGAAAAGTTGGTCACAGAATAGCAAAGAAAGCTTTGCAATCACAGCCTAATGCTGTGCCTGAAAACAAGGCAGAATACCTGTGTTGTATTCTGCAGAAGTATAATCTCAGTTGCATAGAAGTCTTTCATTCTAGAGCAAATTATCGGAATTAAGTTTATCAGTGTTCAACTTTGTGACGTTTCAGTTTCAACTGAACCAACTCTCAGGCTTGATTCAAAATGTATGAATTTATTGAACAGACTGACAGCACTGGAATCTATAACCTTAAAGCCTATGGATTTTGCTGAAATATCAAAATAATTATAATATGTAATAATTATAATTCAGCATGTGTTTGAGAGAACTAGTCTATCATTAGAAATCACTGATGTCTAATTTGGAGCCATAAGCACTGAAATATATACATTGCAATTGTCCAACAGTGATATACAAAACTTTTTTTTAAATACAGGGAATCTTGTACATTCTCTTCCCTTACAGCATGGTTCAAATTCAACCATAACTTTGTCTTTTATGGCTTTATAATGCTTCTTGAAGTCTGAGAATTACTATTAAACATTTAAAGAAATGTAAACCCTTATTAATAAGTATTCAAAATATAAACTTCAATTCACATTTGTTTCACAATTACTTAACTGATTTCAGTGGAGCTACCTAGATTTACACTGTATAATTAAGATTAATTACAGACTTCAAGTGGTGCCAAATTAACAGTCCTTTAGAACAAAAAAATGTTTCTATTTGTCTAACAGGGAGAGCATAGAAAATTATGCACTACAGTTGGTCTTGGATTTGATCATTGTTCTTCACTCTTGTCAAAGAGGAGATTTGCTCTAAAGAGAGGATAAAAAACACATCCTCATTGAGGTCAGCAAAGCCAGAATTTTACATAAAAAGATTTACTCTCAACCACTGAACTCCCAGGGACCATGAAGCTAATAAACATTCAACCAGTTGCAACTGTACCTTTTTTACTTCTGGTCTACAACTAAATAAAAATAAATTACAAAGGTGGTAACTTCCACCAAAAATTAGGTCTTAAGCTTACTCTGATTTGAGCCAAAATCAAAATAAATTCCTCAAAGTAAACAGATCTGTTATACTAATGCAGTTTATTCTGGAATCTTCATAACATCAGTACCCTTTAACAGGAACTGTTGCTTTTCATTGACCATCTTTATACACTACAGAACTGGCTTAAATATTTGCAAGTTCCTCTTGATAAAAATTTACTGGTAACATAAGGATTTTTCCATAGTCTCTGTGAATATGATTAAAAAGATTTCTTGGTGTGACCTAACACATTCCATCTCCTAGCAACTGAATTAGCAATTACTTAAGTAACTTGAAATACAGTTCCATAAGCCCATAACTGGGACAGAGGAAAACATATTTGTATTCTGAAGCACCACCAAGAAACTATTGGTCCTTTCTCTTATGGTGACATTCCTGCAAAGGCTGTAACTGGCACAATTACTTCCTGGCATGTTTGCATTGCCGGAAATAATTTGACATGATTGATTTGCATTTGCTCCTTTGTTGGAGCTATGACAATAACGCTACTCCTATGGGTGCAAATGAGGTAGCATGGACAAAAAGCTTTACTTAAAAACCCTGCTAAAAGTCGTCTTATGTTTCTCTGCATAAAGTCCTGTCTGCCTTCAAAGTGAATAATCAGACTATTTAGAAAACATATAACATTACTGAGTACAGTTGAAAAAAAAAAACACCAAAACTGTTCACTTGGGAACCAGTATCTCTTGTTGTGACACAGGCATTGCTGTTCAGACAAATCTAAGTGAATGGAGTAAAAGAACCAGAAATTGGAAAATTTACAAGTACAGTCTATATTACTGAAACTTTAATTAAAATTTAGCAATACAAGAAACTGAGGCACAAACTGCATGAATCACTTGAATTAACCATTTTCTCATGTTAGATACTCCAAAGAAACCTTATAAAGCTCAAGGACATAAAATGGTATATTCTAAAAGGAGGACCTAAATCTTATTGACAGAATATCACATTACATGTATTGCATGCAAGAAATGAAGCATCAATAATCTCTAATCCACATAAAGGATTTGAAGTGAAAGTAGAGTTTTAGGCAGACTATTTTTGCTAGTTGACTTTTTAAAGTCACAGGGGTCACAGAATTTCATTATTTCTATTTAGATAAATGGTATCTCTGTACTACAGTCACTGAAGTTTTGCTTTACTACAAAACAAAAAAAAAAATCACGTCAACTAGATATGAGTTGGGACATTATGTGGTCAGACAACAGAAGGGCAACAAAACGACCCAGCAACAGAGCAGTCAGACAAGGTCTGAATGACAACACATCAGTTACAGTATTTCTTCCACCAGATCAATGCTGGATCTATTGTTTACACCTTAAATTAGGAAATAAGATGAGCAACCTTGACAAGAAGTAGCTAGAGCAGAGAGTGATGTTGCCTGGAATAAAAATTTACAGTAACAGCCTGAGACATGGTTCAGCCCTGGCAGGCAGTCCCAGGGGTGCAGCACTACTGAAAACCAACAAACCAGTGGTGTGGCATCATGAAACAGGATGTGCGGAGTATCACATTGGAAAATGTAATAGCTAACAGGTTAGATTACTATGGCTGCCAATACACCAAATACACGTCTGGTCTCATGAATTAGTCCTTACAGTGAACACCAGCCTGGGATGGAAGATTTGGTAGCTATTGGTCTCCCAGTGATACTTGTAGGCAGAAAATAGTGCTGCATAACAAGATAATGGTAGGGCAGAGAGATGAAAATCCAACTTCTCAGTCTATGTCTCAGGGCTACCAAAATGCAGTGGCTCAATATGCCCACCAATCAGAGAATTACTTTCCCCTGAAACTGCAAAATCAGTAGGGACCAAGGTAAGGCTCAGAGAGATATGAACCCCATAACCAGAATAGCTCAATGAGTTAAGCTACTCTATGAATTGAAAAAGACTTGTCATCTTTAGAGCCAGAATGAAATAATTGACACAAGGATCTCCTGGAGGAAGCCCTTCATGAATTGAACATTAAGAAAAGGGTGAACAAACAGAGCATTCAGGCAGCCTCTGCATTAGATGCAGAGTAAATAGTGGCACACATGCTATATTTGTACATGTGTCTTTTCCCTTACTTATTCAATGATAACAGTTCATTTCAGTCTTCATCTGCTGGAAAAACATGATCATTTTCATATTTATTTTCTAAATTGAACCCAGAAGTTGTGAAAGTTGCAAGATTGATTACACTGTGTCTGCCAGCTGCTGACAAGACAACAGGACTACAGCCAACTCAGATGACTAATTCTGCTGCTTATTACTGCAGATAAACACCCAGAATGCAGCCCTCTGCTCTCCCGGCCATAAGTCAATCACAAGAGCCAAAGGCAGTTTGCTCTTTACTAGGCTAATAGCCTAGCAATTATAAGCTTGCTTCATCTCTCTCTACATGTCCCATTTTTTTCCATGGATGCACCTTGTATAGAGTGCAGCCCAGCAGGCTTCATATCTTCATTTCCATCCCTAGGAAGGCAAACAGCAGTCCTGGGAGAGATGTTTTATTTCACACTTTTGTAAGGAAAACCTCCCCATTGCAGGCCCTTTGCAGACCTTTCTATTCTCATTTTTAATGGGCTGCATCAACTCTATCTGTTAATCAAAACCTGATTAGCTGGTGACAGACTACGACACCTTAATAATAACTACAATGAAAGGTAGTGTGCATGGCCATGAATAAACATACAACTTGATATTTTAGTAACACGTACACGCAGACACTTTTTTAAGTGAACTTTAAACAAATGCAAAGACTGTAGAAGGATCCATCTTGAATGCATGCACCTAGGATGGTAGGGGAAAAAAAAATAAAAAAAAAAAAAAATCAATTTCGTTACATGAAGGGCTTTCCAGGGGATCCCTGGTATTTATAGGGCAGTTCATGACCTGAACAAATTGTTGAAGAAATCTTGCCTGGTTGCCAGGCTTTACTTCACAATTC
Organism: Vanellus vanellus; assembly: GCF_965231255.1. NCBI lineage: Eukaryota > Metazoa > Chordata > Aves > Charadriiformes > Charadriidae > Vanellus > Vanellus vanellus. The sequence goes on along the minus strand of NC_138910.1, from coordinate 36,891,203 downwards.
ATTACTACAGTGATGTGACATGTTTAGAAACGAGCTTACTGGTGTCTTTAAACCTTGGCTCTATTTTAACAGAGTCTATGAAATCTTTTTGTAGATTTAACAAAAGTGGGAAAAAGGATTTACAGAAATGTGAGGTATAGAATGACCAAAGAGAAATAGAAGACAAAGAATTAAATATAAAAAAATACTGTAAAATAAATTGTATATAGAGACCATAATCTGTAAAAAAATAAAATATAAATATAATTTAAATATATTTCTATTTCTATATTTTTAAGAATATAGATGGTTTAAATAGGATTTTCTGAACAATCCTAAGTAGAAGCATCAACAGATTTTGTTGAAAGGGAAAATTTAAATTGCTCAACTTTTTTTTTTTTTTGGTAGTTGTACCTTTGTTAATTTGAATTTTATAGCCACACATTTGCCCTCCTTTTACTTCAAGATTTTTTCATTTTAGTGGACCACCTAACTGGGTTTCATGCACTATGGACTAGCTGGCAAGAAACTGAACCTTTTTGCCTACTTCAGTCACAGAATTTAAGTCAGTGGCTCAAGATCAAAAGCAACAACAGGTGCTGTAAGGCTTCCACATCACTCCACTACATAAAACCAAAAGCATATTACATTGATTTCTGAGTTCAGAAATGGCACATACTGATTATCTTTCCAGCCACAAAGAGCAAGAAACTTGACGCCCTAAAAGAAAAAGAAAAAAAAAAATCTCAGCCCTCCACCACAAGCACCAGTGCTGGAGGAAACAAAGCATAGCTTTGGCAGATGACAGTAGTCACTAGTAATGCAAATGCCAGCTTTACAGAAACACCCTGAGATTCTGTGTCTGCACCCATCTGGAACACATGCCCCCAGACATGCTAAATATCAGACAGATATGGGCTTTTCCAGAATTGTTTTTGTCTTTCCAACCTGGGTTAACAGTCATATCAAACAGCCACAAGTGGCAAACGTTATTTAATTCTGCTATCCTTGCAAATTAGTATTTTGAAGTGACCTTTCGTTTTTTTCTGTTAACTAGCAGAGCAGCACACCCACCTACAGATACATGTTGACTTCATTCAGTAGAATTCACATGCTCCCCCTATAATCTATTCATTTACGCATTTCAGTAAACAGAAAACAGGCTGAACTTTTGTTTTACTCTTATGATAGTGAAGGGATGAGATAATTCAGCTAAAAGGCCAACATTTTGAAGAAAAAACATGTCAAAAGAGATTCGCCTTTTAATTGAGTCTACTGAGCTGTTGATTTTAGAGCTGCAAAAGTGATACCATCTATTTTTGTTCCATACAGAGTACTCTCAAAAGCATGGTGAAAAGTGAGTCTTGACTGAATGAATACAGAGGATGAAGCTCCTGGTCTCAAATCTTCAAGATACTGCAACCATCAAGAATTAAACTAGGTCCTCAAATTTGACTGCTCAAAGGTTCAACAGGCTCCTGTAAAGGTCAGATGGACTATTACAGGTAATCATTTTGGCTAAACTGAGCCTAAGCTTATTTGTTGCTGGTTAAATGCCTCCTAGTGTGAACCATAACTAAAACACAGCACTGATGAATCTTGTATGCAAATAGTCTTGAAATAATAGAACAGAGGAACTCCCGAACACAGAAGATTAAATAGCTCAGGAACAACTAAACAGACATTAAGACTATGCTATTCATGTGAAATGTTATAAAAATAACAGCAGACAGAAATATTCCTTGCCTACATTGTTTTACAATAACACAAGGTATGATTGCAGTTTCAGTTGCAGAAGCCTTTGTATCTTTGTATTGATTTAAAAATTGCCCGTCAAATGGTCTGGAAAGAAATCATTTATAGTCTATAGTACTGTGGGAAATCAAGTATGATTAGTCCCAGCGACAAAGAATTACATTTGTACCCAACCTCTCCCTTTCCCTTTGCCTCCTGCTTTCCCATTTGTGTAGCATAACCATCACAGTACTAGGCAAGACACATGGAAATCTCGTTATACTGCCTTGATCTGTCTCCCTTGCTAAATTTAAAACTGAAGGAATTTGATTGTTCATTTTGCCAGAGGAAAGGCAAGCAGAAATTAAACTTTTTCCAAGCAGAAATTAAACTGTGCAACTTTAATTAATTGCTTCAGAGACAGTCTCAGCAACACAGACTCAGCTTGTAAAATAGCTTTATATTTGTAGGTATCACAAGGGTCTTTTTGTTTGGAAAGATTATATTATTTTATCTTTACTCCAAAGTACTAAGTTTTAAAACACAGTAATTTCTTGGTTTAATGCAGCCTGTACAAGCTGAGGCAAAATGTCATTCTCCCATCTTGTTTAACAAGCATTTGTGTGTGCTTTAAGTAATCACACATTTGAAAATGTATCTTCAAAACTGAACTGTGCTTTCCAATACTCAAAGGTAATACAGTTATGTTAAGCAAAATTAATAAGCAAACATGTTGTTATTGTGTGAGCATCAATAGGCATGCATTGGAATTCTTACCTCAACTTGAGGTGACAGTGAGGTGGATTGAGAGTTGGCTGCGGGACAGAACTCAGAGGGTTGTGATCAGCGGCACAGAGTCTAGTTGGAGGCCTGTAACCAGTGGTGTCCCCCAGGGGTCAATACTCGGTCCAATACTCGGACCTGGATGAGGGGACAGAGTGTATCCTCAGCAAGTTTGCTGATGATACCAAACTGGGTGGGGTGGCTGACACCCCAGAGGGCCGTGCTGCCATCCAGCGTGACCTGGACAGGCTGGAGAGCTGGGCAGAGAAGAACCTAATGAGGTTCAACAAAAGCAAGTGCAAGGTCCTGCACCTGGGGAGGAAGAATGCTAGGCACCAGTACAGGTTAGGGGCGCACCTGCTGGGAAGTAGCTCAGAGGAGAAGGATCTGGGGGTCCTAGTAGACAGTAAATTATCCATGGCCCAGCAATGTGCCCTTGTTGCCAAAAAGGCCAATGGAATCCTGGGCTGCATAGGGAAGAGTGTGGCCAGTAGGTCGAGGGAGGTCATTCTCCCCCTCTACTCTGCACAGGCAAGGCCACAACTGGAATACTGTGTCCAGTTTTGGGCTCCCCAGTTCAAGAGGGACAGGGAACTGCTGGAGCGAGTCCAGTGAAGGGCAACTAAGATGATTAAGGGCTTGGAGCACCTCCCTTATGAGGAAAGGCTGAAAGAGCTGGGACTCTTTAGCCTGGAGAAGAGAAGGCTGAGGGGAGACCTTATTATGGCATACAAGTATCTAAAGGGTGGGTTGAAGGAGGATGGAGCCAGGCTCTTTTCAATGGTTCCCAGTGACAGGACGAGGGGCAATGGGCACAAGTTAGAACACAGGAAGTTCCGTTCAAATACATGGAAAAACTTCTTTACGGTGAGGGTGACAGAGCACTGGCACAGGCTGCCCAGGGAGGTTGTGGAGTCCCCTTCTCTGGAGATTTTCAAGACCCACCTGGATGCAGTGCTGAGTAATGTGCTCTGGGCAATCCTGCTTTGGCAGGGGAGTTGGACTAGATGATCTCTAGAGGTCCCTTCCAACTCTGAAAATTCTGTGATTCTGTGAACTTCAACCACTTACACGTGGTTTAAATATGTATATGCACACTTCTGTAGCTTGCCCGATTTTAATGCACCATGAGACTAAAGTTCATTTTATCTACCATTTTGTCTTCCTTCATGAAAGGATTTTTACTGGGAAAATTAAGTTCTACCTTATCTTGAAAGAAATCCACAAGCAGTTACAATAATCGCAGTAATATAGAATGAAAAATTTAGAAGTACTTGAGAACTGACATAAACATGTTACAAAATATAAAACCCCATATATAGGAAATTCTGGTAAACTACCGAGTTTCATTTACATACGGTGGGTCAAAGATGCCACTTCACATCTGACACTGCTCCAGCTTTAGAAGGTAAGACTAATCGTAAGCTGAGAAAAAGAGGTTTGTTACAATACAACTGACTGGGTTTCAGTTCTGTAATAATTCAGGATCAGAAGCAGTTTTCCCCACTATCCCATTCCCTGCTCCAGCTGGCGTTTGATTAAAAACTCCTCTCCGAGATCAACTTGAAGTTAGCAAAATATTTGAACTAATCAGGTTTGGTAGAAGTTTCATTAATCCAAATAAATGAAAAACACTCTCCTAAATTAGTAACCAAATATGCAACCTACAAGCACAATCAACCAAGCTGATTTTAAAAGGAAGTGTGGTTATGGGGCATTTATCAGGTAACCTTTGTTATAAGTTGCTAACTAGTTTTTCATCTTCTTTTATGTGAAAATGTTATTTTAATTATTAATTATTTTCTGATTGAACATTTTCTTTTAATTAGCAAATATTTGCAGCAATTAACTCCTCCAAATTGACTCAGACAGTGCAAGTCATGACCTTCCCTTGGGGATTTAACAATTACGTAACTCCATTTATATCTACCATCACATACAACACCTGGATGTCAAGTTCCTGGAAGTGTTTCTATCCTTATAAATAATGCATCCTGATGTCGCTAATTATGACATGTACATAATTTATTGCTCTCTCGAGCAGAGAGAAATTTCTCTCTCCTACAAAATGCATAACATTAGTTTTTGTAATGGCAAGAATTTTGAGAAAAATTATCTCAGGGCAGGAAGCAGACTGAAATTTTTCTCTCCCTGCTTACATTACAATTCCACAAATACAAAGAAAATTTACAGTAAGTGTGCAATGTCTGATTTATAACAGTAGACTTGTTTAATGACAAAGATGCAAATAGGCAGAAAATAGGATTTTCAAAGAATTCAACTCACTGATATCAAATTAGTCAGGTGCATATTTGCATCTTTGACTACTTAATCACCCTTAAAAAAAATAATCTCATTTATAAGTACTCATTTGCACTTCCAAGTGCATTTATTTTCAAAGAATTTTCAATGGCATGTTTGGCAGTATCTGCCTTTGACATCCCAGATTGCCATTTATTCTACTAAATCTCTTGGGTACTGATCTCGTTCGGTTCTTCAGTTGGTTTTTTTGTTAGTCATGAAAAAGTTTTGGTGTACTTTGACTCAGAGATCTGAAGAGATACTTGAAAGACGTAGATGACAAAATACATTTAGCAGATCCATTAAGCAAGATAAAAAATTTCTAATGAATGTAGTAGGCTACTATTGGTACTGTGCAGTAAGATTGAGAGGACTAGACACAGTAAGTTGCAAGTATTGATCAGTCTAAGATTTTCATTAACAAGTAACAATTTGGGGCATGTTTAGTTTTCAATATACAATCTGAGAAATATAAAAGTCATCTGATTCTTGATAGATAATTATTTCAGACTTATTTCTCATCCACTTCAAAAGACTTCAAGTTATTATTCAGTCTTGGAAACCCTGACTGTAAATTGACTATCCTCCTTTTCGTTAAGGGATTCATCTCATTTCCTTTATTTATTGGGGAAATTATGGTTTTCATAGGTAATTATTTTGACTATGAAGCTAAATTGCTATGGTCATGTCACACTTTATCTGTAAAAAACCCCAATGCACTAGAACATTTCCGGCTCTCACAAGGTTCGTAACTTCTTTGTTAGGTTGTTCTCCTTCAGCATCCTATCAGGTTTGAGCATATGTAAAATATTTACCATATTTTATATTTTCTGAGGAAATTAGGTTTCTGCAGAAAAAGAATTATTCTATGCAGAAGTGTACTGTGGCTGAACCCAGTAGCAAGTGACCAGCAGAAACCTTCAAGCTGGGTATGATTGTTCTCTGCTTCATCTCAGTGAAGACTAAGTTCTGTAATTTGAGCAAAACACATTCAAGTTACTTAACACACTCCAGTTACTTCTAATACTAGATTTTTACTCTCATGTTATATCACGATACAATATTTAGCATTGACATTTAAAGACAAATCTTAAAATAAACTGGAAGTTTTGTTACTGTTAATATGAAATTTTGTAGAATCCAAGTAGACACACCTCCAGTAAGCTTAAATAGCAATCTAGTACATCTTTGGTAAAAATATCTACTGCATTAAAAAGGTCTCCTTACAGAATGGCAAGCAACCATGATAGAATTGAATGTTTGAAATTTCATTAACAAAAAAATGAAGCTTTTTAAAATAGTCATTTTCTCAGCAAATTAATATCACCTCCTATGAACCTTGACAAGTTCTTATATGCTTTCTTTTGGAAAATGTCACTGCTATCGAGTTTCTGCTGCAGCTAAGTGGTAATTTTTTTCCCCCCTCAAATTATTCCAATTTTCTCATTTTTAATAGAACAGTCTGCTTTTTTCTTTTACTTGCTGAGAATGTAATGAAGTTAGTGTTGTTTGGGGTTGGGGAGGAAAGAGAAGAAAAGTGAAGACGAGACAAAGATAGTCACCAATGGTTTTTAAACATAAAGTCCCAGCCTTTATAAGATTTACTGAAAAATAAATGGCTGTTTAGAACTTTTGATAGCATTAATCTCAATATACACAGTTCTAAACTTCCAAATACAGATGGTATTTCAGCTTAGTTGGACTGCTTTTATATATAATTTACATTTTCATGATGGCTGGTGGGTATACTAATCTGTTGTTGTTCAGCAATAAAATATATATATATTAGAAAACAAATATTATTTACAGGGCACATGAAGCCTTCTTCCAACCTCTAAGGTAACTAGAAATTCTTAGTTTTGTTCAGACTTTCTGTATAAATAGTAGTAAAACCAGTCTTGCCTGACTGACTTTCTACATACTTAAACCTTCTATGTTTTCCAAACCACGGAGGAGGGTTTTATTAGGCCAAAAAGTATTGTGTGTTTCTCCTGTGTGAAATCTACATTCCTGCTTCTGGCAGGAGGACTGCCACATTTTGTCCAATTATATGCTACTAATGTCTACATCAGAAGCATGTTTCGACTACCAAGGAAGCTTTTCATGCAGCAGGTAGTATTGCATAGAAAAAAATATCAAAGGCTTAAAAAACCCCTAAAACTTCCTTCTGTCTTTCTTTTGCTCAAAAGTAAGATCAATAGGACAGTTAGTTTCTTTTTTTCACAGTATCATTATAGTGTAATTAGCCACATGCTACACTGAAGATGGAAGTGAAGTCACCTATGGTCCAAATAAAATTGTTTCATAATGTTTAAAATCAAAATTAATGCATTCAATTTATGGCTCATAAGTATAAAGACCTTGAAATAACCTCAATAAAGAAATTTCAAAGGAAGTCTTAAGTGTAAAATACGTCAAGAAGAAATCTTTAGAAGCAATGAGAGGTCAAGACAATTTTTCTAAACTTTTTTGCCTGCTTAATGTTACATAAAGCAATTCAGCATATCAATGTTGCTGTTTATACATTGTTTTGTATACGAAGAGATCACAACTTGCTTATGAAGTGCATCTTAAATACCCTTCATTTAGGATTATGCCCTACCATAAGACAAACTATCTGTTTGGACAGTTTTTACCATCCCTTCAATTAAATTTCCTTTCCCAGTGCATAATGCAATCAACCTCAATCAATTACTGTTTCAGACCAGATGCAGGAGACAGAAGTCAGTACTGGCTCAGGCTAAGGAGGTTGCTGTAGATCAAAATTTCAAAAGACAAGATTCTTCACTTCTGTGATTTGCCCAGCACTGCTCCAAATCATCTCCTGACAGATCATTTATAAGCATTTCTCTTTGCAATTATGTTCCCAACGTGTTCAGTGAAATTGATTTTAAACTGAATAATTACTCTAGACAGTCATGGATTTCTCCACTATGACTGATACAGAGAGCCAGTTGAGTGGAATGCATTAATAAATTTGTGAACTATTTTGAACAAATTACACTTATTGTTACGTGAAAAATTTACAGCAATAGCAGATCTAATGAAGTGCTTCATAAAGCAAAACATTGGGCAGATATCAAACTGATAAATCATGTGTTATTTTGTAACGGTGATGAGTCCTTACTTCTGTTAAGAAATATTTTTACCCCAAATGACAGTATTGATATATCGAATGGCTTCTCTAACATTTGAGAAAGATGAAATCTGCAAATACTCTCATTTTTCAATTTTGTGACCACTAGAATTTACCATATTTTGGTAATATATTTTTATATATTTATAAAATATTTCTACTTGCATTGATATACTGTGGATAGGATCAATAAGGAATCTCAAACTTTCAAACTACTTGTATGCTAAATTTTATGGAAATATTTACAGCCTGGCACAGCTTATTTGCTCAGACAGCGTGTCATGTTGATGTTGCCATGCTGTTTAGACTCTGATCAAGATGAGCTACAGTGGCATTGTCTACTTTAGCAAGAGCAGAACCCCAAAAGACCAGATCTGTGGAGCAAAACAGTCTAGTACCAGTTACATTATATGTATTTTGAGTCTCTTGTTTTACTTCATAATGGCTCGTCTAGTCCAAGGATTAAACAGTGGAGTACAATCAGAGTGTACCTTCCAATTTAGTTTGATCTGAAGTGTGTCTCGTCCATGCACCCCTAAAACATAACACTCAAAACTAAACACAACAAGTAGGGTTGACTGCAAGACCCTCCAGGAAAGTTCACTCTTAATTGAGCGACACTCAAGACACTGATCAGGACCAGTCAGAATACATGAAGAAAGGAATTTGCAGCTTGCCTGAGCCTGCAACTATTAGACTATTTTCTGGTCTTTGCACATCATTAACAGAAGGACATAGGCAAACTGGACTTGGATAATAACAGAACAACAAAAATTATGGAGAGGCTAATTAAGGACTAAACTGAAAAAAGATTGGTTACTTGGCAGCAAAATTGTGATTTGATAGCTATTCACAAAGGTCTGCAGCATATAAACATATATTGGAAGGAGAAGATTATACCCTCCTAAGTCACTCTTTATAATTTGGAATAAATTCATGAAATACGAAAACAGAAAATACAGGTTATCAGAAGAAGAAAAAATATCACTACAGATCCCTCATATAACATTTTTCACCTAGCAAGACTACGTAATTTCTCAGTGCTAGACAGTTCACCTATAAAGGTAATGTTATTCCTTATTGGCTGAATGGTAAACCTAAAAGGATTTTTTTTTTTTCTGAAATTATCAATTGGCAAAGTTGGCATCTTGTTTGCTTTGCATTTACTTTTAAAATAAGCCTCTTTGCTTAGGCTCTGACTTTCCATTGAGGAAGACCTTCAAAGAAAGTCCCCAAGAAATGGGTTGCTGACTCAGGGAAAAAAAACATTTCTTGATCTAAATGATATTGTAGAGACAAGAGTTTGTCTTCAGAGTAAAGATTTCTTCTAAAAGAGCAAAGTCAATGGGACTATAAACCTGTACTCTGTCCATTTTGACATTGATTTGGTGCAGCAGCAGAGAGAAAAGGAAGCTTCTGAAAGCACCACAAAAGCAGAAGTCAGCAGATCTTGCAAAGAGAGATATAATTTCAAAGTAGAACACCAGTGTTCTGTATCATTGATTTTTCTTCCAGCATCTGCATACCCCAAAGGATATTCCAAGTCATGAAAGAAAAGTATGCAAAATGAAAGAAAGGGTTAGGTGTTTAACCTCTACTTTCTAACTGGGAAATGAAGCACAGCCACCTTGTTCTGTCAAAAATATGTAAGAAAAATAAAGAGCTGATGTATTCAGAAGACTGAAATATTCAGAAACATCCCCCCATAATGTGGGGAACAGAAGAGCAGGCCCACTCTGTCATTGATCAAGACTGTAATCAGATTAGAAATACTTTAGCAATGCCAATGAAGCTGTAGTCTCACCTTTCTATGCCGAGAGCAACACTGAGGCTTCCTAGGCTTACATAGATGCATCACCCCTTTTGCTTCTTGTTTACCTTCCAATGCAAAGTGTAGATATATGCATTGAGGTCTATTTTACTCAATAGAGGGGCCCTAATTTTATACAGAGCCTGCACAATACGTGGAAATCAGTATCTGCATTAATCAAAATTAATTATGTAGTGTAAATGCAAACAAGGCTCTAACAGCTGAACTGCCACATGGGTAGCTATCCTGTCAGGCATTCCATCATCTATGACAGTAACATTGAGCTATGTGGACAGAAGTAACTGCACACATCTTGCACGTCTGAAGCTATTTGCAACTGTGATTAATAGCACAGAGGCAGCAGATAGAAATTTAGTATTACATTTACATTTTATTAGCTAGGTCGAAGCTTTGATAGGGCTACAAGCAATGGGGAAACTACGTAAGATTTGGATGAGAAACTGGAATAAATGAAGTGTTCCATACATACACCTGTTTCCTCCATATCACATCTCACTATTTTGCTTTCAGGTTGTGGTGAAGCATTTGCCTTTCCTCCCCCATTTCATCTTTGCTCTGAAACCGTAAAGACAGAAGGCAGTTCTACACAATTCTTACATAGACAAACTTTGTCTGGGCTTTTTCACCTTTCAGCATGTACTCAGCTGGGCTGGAGTAGAAAAGCAGGCACCACGTGCATCACAGCTGCAATGGGGATCAGTGTGGTTGACAGTTTAGGAGACATTCAGTTGAGCTTCATGTTTTTCAGTGGCATTTTTGAGCCCAGATTTTAAGGAGCAAAAGGTTCTTTGTCTTGCACAGTTGTGCTTCCCTTTGCCTTATGTCTTCTACCATCTACACAAAGGTGAATGAACGGAAGATTTTTGGGCTGGGCATGATCTACAGATATCCTGCAGCCCTGACACTAGAAATCTGAAAGTCATACAGATTGACAAATGCTCTTTTACATGTTTATCAAGTTATTTAATCAAGCAAAGGCCGGGTTTCCCTCATTTTAAGACATATAAATGAACATAGAAGTTGTATTTGTACACGTACATGAAATTGGTTCAAGCTAGAACTCAGTTTTTCATCAAAAGTCATTTGTTGGCCTAAGAATACAATTCTGGCCAGAAAAATGCATAAAATAATTGAATTTTAGTGTAAAGACAACAAACCATTTAAGATTCCCACTGCATAAAATTTAGGAACATTCAGAAAGATTGAAAAAGATAAACTGATTCAAACAAACTGACTTAAAAAAATTAAGTCAATGAAAAATAATTCCTTAATTCCAATGACTTTGGCGTCACTGGTATTATAACAAAACAAGGTAACCCCCCGCTATGTTAACTGCGCACAACTATGTTAATTGCACAGCAAGAAGTACTGTGACCAGCTATTGGAAGCCATGCTTCAGGACATGGTCACCAAAAAAACCCCACACCTATATTAGGTTTCTTACCAAGCAGCATAGAGATAATAATCTACAGTTTTCATATGCATAAAAAGCTGTAAAATAGAAATAAAATATGACTCAAAAGCCCCAGTGCCTATTAAGTTTTAACCAATATCTTACTAAGGAGAGGTTATAAAGAATAGCATGGTATACTTTTACAAAATGTCCCCATAACTACACATAATTAAAAGTAAAGATAACTGACCGTTAAAAAGGCAAGTTAGACTTATATTGGAGTATATTTGAAATGATCGTGCTAGGACAATCAGGTGCTGCTCTGTTCTCCTAATAGACCTGGTTGCCATTTTTATTAACAGTACTAATGAGGGGTCTTGGTACATGACTCAAAGGCAAATATGACACTATCCATATGCCTCATAAACTGGGCACTATCCATATGCCTCATAAACTGGGCTCATAAACTGGGCTGGGCTTAAGCGTGCAACCTCATCTTAAACATAAAAGGTCTTCAAATTGAACTGGTTAAGAAATAAATTGGATTTGAAATCCCTTGTTCACTGTTCCAACAGGCTATGAAATCATACTTTTTTCTAACACCAAACTTTCCTTCTTCTGGTGATTCTAAATATTCCATCTTCTAGTGACTTAATTTTCTCCTCTTCCTTTCCTTTCCTATAGATTTGCTCCCAACACTGCATTATCCAGAAAAAAAAAAAAAAAAAAAAAAAAAAAAAAGCAAGAAGCTTGTATTCACTTTATTCTCCAGAAAAGACATGAGCTAAAACCAGTACAGGTGAGATCAAGCTCTAGTTCACCTGACTAGCTCTTTCTTCTAATTCATGCCCACGCTATTCTGTTTGTCTCTCAATACACAGTCACTGTGTTTGTTTTGTTACTGTTTTGTCACATCTAAGAAGTACATACCCATTCCCAAGGGTTTCAAAAGGAGCAGCCACCATGAGTGCTCTGCTGAGGTGGAGGGTTCTTGGGAACAGTCAAAAAGGCCTTTAAGGACATGTCATTGGGCAGCTCTGTTAGAAAGCTGACTTGATGGAAATCAATTTAACAAAAGGGAAAGCATACTATTTTAATATGAGTCCATCTAGAGAAGACTTAGCCCCAGAAGCGTGGAGAACTTTTGTTAAGTGTATACATTAAAAAGTCATCTTTGCCCCTTCAACATCAGGATATTTTGTTCGGTAGGTTTGCTTTTTTTTTTTACTACATATTATGGAATTTTGAGGAAATATTTCTCTAATCCTTTAACAGCACTCAAAACTGATTTTTAAATACAGCATGATCTTGCAGGATTTAGTCTCACATAGATAAGCAATTATAGAACCAATTTATTCCTCTGATACCTCTCTACTTTCTAGGAATGCCTACAAGGCAACAATGAACCCCAGTTCCTTGTGGTGACACGCCAACAAATATCCTGTGTTATTTCTGTGTATTCTATAACTTATTTTACTCTGAAGAATAACTAAAAGCTTTTTGCATTTCACTACAAAAGCATTAGACAGAGCCATTTACCCTAAATTTGAAAGACTTTTCTGCTACTGGTAAAAAGTTATAAAGCTGCAATAGTATCACTCCTCCCCTGATTCTGAAGGCAATAGATCTGCTATGACTTTAAAATTCGAGGGAAAGAAAACCTAAAAGCAACAGCATGCATTAAAAGCAGATGATAACCCTTAGCAGCACATATTTCCTTTAAAAAACCCAACATTTTTCAGAGCTTGTCATAATGATCTTTTGAAAACCTTACTGTTGATGCTTACTTGGAAACTCAGGAGAGCAACGCGGACAGGAGCTTTACACCACAACAGCTACAGGTTTCTTGGAATCAATCTCCCTTAACAGCAAGAAAGCGTTCCCATATAGTTTTATAGTTGTAAAGGAGGCAGCTCGCATTAAATAAGTTTTGAGAGGGCAAATATTAATCTCATTTTACCCAATGTTTCACTCAGGAAATTAATTCTCTTTTGGCAATTGGCAGTGCCAGACAGATATGGATTATTAATGATGAAGGTCACTTGCTGAACGTTCTTCCTTTCTGAAAGAGATGCTCATTTCTTGTCTGCCATGAACAAAATTAGGAAGTTTTGTACAGAAGGCAGAATTTTAAGAAAGAAACAATGGATTTTTCTTTTGGTAAAGGAGGTTCTCTATATTTACAATTACTGACCAAAATTACAGTCACAAACAGGGCTTTACAAACTTAAATATAAGCACAGGCAACATTAACATTCAATAGCCTCAGTGTCAAAGATTTCGGTCTCTGCTTATATTCATTTATTTGGAGAAAGTGTCTTCACCTCAGTTTATTTTACTTCTTTCTTGCAAAGTAGAGGAGAAAGTTTTATACAGGTGTCAAATGATCATTACCAAAATAATTCCAGTGAAATTTTTATAATGTAGATTCACATAAAATTGGAATTGTATTTCAGTGAACTTTTAAAAAGCATTCTAATTACTTCAGTTAAAGGCTTGTTCAAAAATACAGCTTGTCTACAGTCAAATAAGCAACTATGAAAAATCTAAATTAGTATAGGTAATTCCAAGTAAGTTCATAATTTACTAACTGGCACACTGCAACTCTTGGAAGAAGATAACACTATGTCTTTACACTTAGTCACAAAGACTCTGAAAAAATAGACTTAGCCATTCTATTTAATTATAAGCTTCATTTTCTCTAATGGTATGCTCAAAGATCCTTAATAGGAAACTTCTGTTGCAAATTGCAAAGGATACAATACACAAAAGAGCAGAATATCTGTTCTTTGCTGTTCTTATTTGTTCTTAGAAAAGAATTCCACTTTCAGTCATGCAGGAGTCCCACACTGTTAAAATTATTTTTTAATGAAAAGAAAAATGCTGTTACATGTTTTGAAGTAGTCCATTATAGCTGCTTGATGCACCTTGTGCAGGGAAGATTGTAATCTTTGAGACACAGTGTAGGATTGACAAGGCACTTTGGAACTCAGAATTAGCATGGAGACTAAACATAGGTCCACACAAGCCCAGCAGACCAGAAGAGCCCTGTTACAGGGGACTGCAACTTTACTAGATTTATTCAGACTCCTCGTGATTCATTTTTCTCAACTTCCATACGCATTCTTGTTTCTGACACATAGATATAGTGCTGGTTTTGCATGGCTGTGTACAGACAGTTTTTACATGGCTCTGACCTCTATCCTAAATAGGACCAGAGCTGTTTCTTCTCTGCCTCATCTAGCACATAAGAGGAAAAATCAGAGTAAGCTTTTTTTTTAATCACAGAGCAAATCTATTTCACAGTTATGATGAAAATCTTTTTTTTTTTTTTTTTCTCACTTGTTTCAGTAGGGTAATAACAGATTATTTTCTTAACAGAAAAAAAGGTACAACAGAAAGGACCCGTGGATTCACCTGCTCTCAATTTACAGCTACACACTATCCTTTCCTCAGAATGGATTGCATTGCTATAAGCTAACCCTCAAGCACAAAAATTATCAGAGCTCTATTTTCCATGGCTTGTACTTCTATAGAACCACTGAAGTAGCAACATATTATCCCACAGGAAAGAGATTATCAAAAGCTAGTAAAACACCTCAGAAGAAAACCAATTTCTAAAGGCTGCTGTGATTTACCAGTAACCATTTGTTGAAAAGACAACTCATCCCTTATTACTGTGAAAGAGAAAAATATCTTTTGAGCCTGTGGGAAATTAAAGGCATCACAACTACTAGAACAAAAGCACTAACAAATCAAATTTCCCAACCACTGGATACAAAGATTAAGGAAAAGAGTTATTTATATATTGTCCTGCTCTACCTCTTGCCAAAACTCATACTTTAGAGAGCTTAGAAAATTTAGTATTATAATAGGGAGTAAGTTTCCCATATAATACATTTACTTTTTCCCCATATATACACTCTTAAATATCCCGTTTACAATGTAGTATGAATGACATTCCTGAGATAAACTTTTTAAAAAAAAAAAAAAAAGAATTTTTGACATTTAAAAATACCATTTTATTGTTCTGCACTTTCAGTGATCAAATATTCGGACAGAAATCTTATGTCAGTAGGTAACCATAGGCTAACTCCATAGGGTTGGCATTTTAGCCCAAGAGAGAAGGAAATAAAAAAAACACATAGAATTTAAGGTATCCCAACTTGTTTTTATATTTATTTCTGGATTCCTGGTGTTCAAATACATAAAATTTACTTGGAACATTCTATCTTTCACCCGGATTTTAAGTATAATTTTCTCTTTCATTATCTGCAGGATTTCACAAATCCTGACAACTCATCTTGTAGTTAACAACTGGTTCTAGCTTATATTGTGCTTTTTTGCTTTGCTGAATTGACAGCTTTCACACCAGCTCTGCAGGGTAGCTGGGGGCTGCAGGGAAGAGAATATAGCCGAAGAAAAATGTAGTTGAATAAGCAAAATAAGTAAAAGAATAAGGTGGGAAAGATATAAGGTTAGTGATAGTAAGAGCATGGGAGAAAGGAGAATAAGTTATTCAATCAAATAAAATGGCTACCGGTTTCACTTTGCTTAACAGTAGAAGACAGAATGCATTCCTGGTGCAAATGTCCATCAGTGAATTTAAAGTCAGTGATAAAGCATCCTGTTCCATTGAAGTTATAAATTCCTTTCATCCCCGAAATAGCTACATTGCTGTTTATATAAATGTTTTAAGTAGTAAAGTGCAACTTTGAAAGAAGCAACTTGGTATATATTTTGATGAGGTGGGGACTGGAAAAATTGAATGCCATGAACTACAGCAGCTAATTTCAATTTCTACTAGATCTTAGCTCTCACTAAAATACAAAGTGACAAAATAATTCAGTGTTGCTGTGGCGGAATGAGATTGAGGTTGAGAATGTTAAATGGCTGCAGTACCCTAGCAGTAAAATTCATGGTTAAATCTAAAGAAAGTTTTTTGGGAAAGTGTCTTTTTCTTTGAAAAAGGCAGAAAAACATCTCAAAGGGGAAAACGTTTCATTGATAAGCCCTCAACAAACCTAGATGAGAGAGAAGCGGACAATGCTGCTCTTATTCAGTATTTCACTCTTTACGGTAAGCCACCACACACCGCTGCGTTGGTTTCTGTCCCTGCCTTCTGCTAGGGGAACTTTAATTGGCACCTAAGGCTGGTGTGCTGCCTGGAGCAAGACACCACAAAATAATTCATGTCAGTCTTCCCTCTTGATATCATCTTATTAGATATAAATAGTTGAATATTTACTAGAGAAAGAATTAGTATTCAGATATGCATATTCAGATGTGCATATGTTTACACTTGTTTTCTTTGGTATAAATATTGGTGTACCTGATACAGCGTGAAGCAATGGGAGTTACTGGTTGTGCCCACCCAGACACCTGAGGTGTGGTACAGGGGCCCAATCTGAGCCAGAGGATAACAAACCATTTTCAGCTCTTGCTGAAGTTCACAGGTCTGTGTTTACAACCAGATTTCTGTTTATATTTACACTGCCCATATTCACAGCATCTATGTATCGTAAGTTTTTAAAACAAAGCTTTCACAGTAAAGTCATAACAAAGTATTTAAAAAATTTTTTTCAAAAAAAAGCTCTTGCCTACTTTATTCAGTTTCCACCTGCTTTCAAGTATTTCAGTATCACTGCTTGTATAAAATGAGAAAAAAAATCTGCAGCAGATGTTTCTTTTGTTTTGTTTGCAAAAGTTTTGGAAATCATAGTAGACCATCGTA
This sequence comes from Vanellus vanellus, assembly GCF_965231255.1. NCBI lineage: Eukaryota > Metazoa > Chordata > Aves > Charadriiformes > Charadriidae > Vanellus > Vanellus vanellus. Next base: position 36,874,312 of record NC_138910.1, on the reverse strand, counting down.
GAACTTTGAAGAATAACATTTATTTGGTGAAAGCAGGACAAGATTGATAAGTAATTCTTAATAGAAAATTTATTAAAAACACATTTCCTTTAGTTGCCCTCAATCTATACTAATAATTCACTTTAATGATCCTGTCTTCAATACCAATGACCGTTGAATTATTAAAGCTAGAAGATCGACATAAAGTATACATGTCAGCACATGCTTCATTCAAGATGCTGTGAAAGCAAAGTGTAAAATCTTACAGTATCAGCATTACTAAGGCATCTGTACAGCTCTTTCAGTGAAGTTATGCGTATGGTCTCTATTTTATGGTCTGCAGACAGTCTCATTAACATGACTTGTGTGACTGAAGCTCATTTTAGGTTCAGTTGAGAATTTTATAATGAACTGCAGAAAGATAGTAATAAGTACAATAAAGGAAACTCTGCAAGTGTAAGACAAAATGTTGATGCCATTCAAGTAATCTCTGAAACTTTTTTGACCTTATTTGTTAAACATCTATCTAGTTCTGTTATTATTATACTGTACCAGCAACTTAAATTTATCTCTGTCAGATTTTAAATAGCATCTGGAATGCAACTGCGTGTCTCATGATGTTACCAGCAAGAGAGGAATTAATTTGATATTCTTTGCTTGTCCTTTTGGGATCTCACAAGGACAGGGTGCTGGGGAGGGGGGGGGAGAGTGCCTCACTAGTTTTTAACATGAGAATTTTGGTGTTTTAGTTTAAGTTTGACATTAACACATAATACATAATCATAATACAACTACATAATCACACATAATAAACAATATTGTATTTTATAGCCCCAAGTCTAGATAAAATATTTATCTAAGAATGAATATTTTATTCTATTTATGCCAGGAAGTTTCTTTGTATAAGCAAAGTCATGGAAAGGAAGAAAGCCTGCTTAGCTTCAAGAAACCCAGTGGATGATCACACCCTTAGTGATCTTTGATTTTAGTTGATACACTTCCATTTTTCTCTCAGTGTTTCCAAAACCCAGCATATAATAAATGACTCTTTTGGCATGGATTTGGATTTTTTCCATTTTTTCTCCCCCACCTCTAACACAATTACAGCAAGTCTTTCTATGATATAGATCACAAGCAATATCATCCTGGCTGCTCTAGTCAAATCCTAACCACACAGACAGAGAACAGATTCAGAAAGTCTTCAGGCGAAGAAAAAGCATCAGAACACATCTATGAATCAAAAGAGAGGCCAGTGGAACAGGATATGACAAAGATGCATCCAATGATTAGTTAATAAGACAACTAGCAACTATACAAGAATGAATACCAGATCAAAAAAACCCCAGCTGGTGAAAGAGCTGTGTCATTACACAGCTTGTGTCATGGAACCCAGATGCACAAAAAAAAGGTTTTGGCCTAAATTCTAATCCTACTTGGTGAGAGTACCAACGGAACCTTAACTGTTCTCATTACCAGTTGTGGTTTCAGTTTTGCAGAAACCCGGAGGAGGCAACTTAAGATCTAGCACAAGCTAAGCAAGAAGATTTGGTGACGTTTCACTATAATGTGTACTGAACCTCAGACAAAAAGCTCTGAAATCAACCTTATTAATGAAGTGTGCTGCATCGTTCATGAACAATGCAAGAGACTTAACAGCACAGACCTAAAGGTCCGATAATCTTGAAGCTCAGTGTGGAATATACTTATCTTCCAGATAATCATGACTATATTTAAGACAGCCTCTACAATATTGATGGCCTCAACTGCCAGTACCAAAGCCCTTAACTTGCATCTGTAACTATATATGCATCTGATATAGTAACATATACATCAGAAAGATTAGATTTGCTGTCTGAATCTTCTGTTTTCAAACCACGGAAAGCACTTTTCAGCAGTGTGATTAGCCATGCACCTGTGTTTTTCTCAGAAAAGAGAAGAAAAATAACTTTTTCCCTACTACCTTAAAGACAACTGCAGTTGAGGGAGTCTTAGGCAGAGAACTGAAAAGGAATAATGACTCTGTGGAGTGCTGGATTACTTAAATGGTTATTTTAGCAATGCTAAGCTGACAAACCCACACTAACAGTTGCATCAGGTACTACATTTATTAATTGTCTGTTTAAGCAAGAACCCAGCTCCGGTAGAAAACAGCCTAAAGACTTCACAGACACCTAGTATTCAGACAAATTACATAAATTCTCCTTGTGGTAAAGACAATACTTTTAGCCAGCAGTACTGAATGCAACACTGGAAGCTTTGTAAGTCTTCTCTGCCCTTTCTTATCCCTCACACTAATTAATCTCAGTGGGATTTTGTAAAGTAGTGAGAATAGTAACTGTAAGATAGTACTCAACAATCAGACATTTCTAAAACAGATACGAGTTACTTCCCCAGCCACTGCAATTTCAGAAATCCCAATCTCATTAAGAAACCATTAATGCAAAACAATGACATCAGGATTTCACACCACAGTAACCAAGGCTCTTTAGAACCACAGGGTGACTTCGTGTAATGGGGCAAGCAGGTGCTGAATGGTTTGGGGTTGTGTTGTTTGTTTGTTTGTTTTTTAAGCAGTGCTAGTGGGAGAGAGATAGAGTATTACATTCGTACTACTGCATGACTGCAGAATAGCAGAGGAAGATACTTATGCAGTTTTGCTTAACTTCAGGAAAGGAGAAAACTATTGTAGATTACGAAAAGATACGCACATGATTTATTCTGGGATTTCGGTCTTCCTTCCCCTCCCCTATTATATTAATTTTGTTCATCTTAATTCTAGGTCTTGCAAGATCCAATTTTTATAGATGTGCAAAAAACTTATATAAGCAATTATGCAGAACTTTCAGGAGTGATGATGATGGACAGGCACATAATTGCAGTAGGGTTTTTTTAACTGACAATTTTCAATTTATTTTTTTTAAAAAACATTTTCTTTTAATTACTGGCATTAGAGCCATTAGCTTATTTCAGCAGAATTCTTATGACCACACCTAGGGAAAGAAGTAATTAGGCAATCACTTTCATTATTTACATCATAGGATAAACACCAATACATAGGCCCAAATATACAATTTTAATATTTATACAAGGAGAAATATTAAATTTCCTTCCAGCTGCTAGAGCTTACTAAATCATATATATTATCTTTTGATTGAAATCATTACTATTAAATTAAGACACTTTTCGCAGCATTCTTGTTACTTCAGAACAGTTGTTGGCTCATGCAAATTCAGCCCCATAAAACATGGCAAAGTAACACCTATAGCAGTAAAGAATAACGGGGAAAAACCAGTCTAAAAAGTTAGTGCAAGACCACCAGAAACATAGGGGTTAGATCGTGATGAATTGCATATAATCACTTTTTCCAGTCTACTCATCTTCCATTTTGACATTGGAGAACACTGTATAGATGCAAATAATACATAAAGATAAATACAGAGAGAGGGAGTCTCAGGAGCCTATAAATAAGTGTAACAGTGGACAGAAGACTACAGTGGAGCTGTCCTCAGGCACAATCTCAATTTCACTAGCATTTTAAACTGAAGTTTAAATTATCAGTTTAGAGGTTCAGTTGTGGCTATAACAAAGGCTAATGAACATTTTTTGATCTTGATACAGGTTTATAATAAATTCGGTATCTCCGCATGGATTAACAAATAAATATTGGCTAAAACTGGATGTAATATCTATTGACAACACTCTGCAAAGTCAGTTTTAAACAATGAAACAATAAAACTTCCAATAGGTTTAAATAAGGGGTCAAAATAGGCACTGCTTTTAAATTTTAACAGTATACAGCATGATTATGACTTCATTTCAAGCCAAAGCAGCCATTTAAGTCACTGACAAATATTTTCCAACAGACTAAAATGTTAAGCAATACCTACTATTTACATACATTTGTAACTGTACTATAGCCCTTCGGAATACCAAATTTGGATAGAGACGAATATATATATATATATATATATATTTAAATCAGAGCGGGCAAAATACTGCAAGGTTGAGCACTTTACTGCACCAACTCTGCTAGGTAGCTTTGCCAATGCTGACAGAATTGATGGCGCCTATCCAAAACCTAAGCAACAATTCTGTTTTTTTTGTGAAACCAAAGAGGTGAATTTCAAAATTTAAAGTAGGAAGTATCTGTGAAGCTCCAGATTTATCTTTAAATGCCTTCTCTGTCCTTTAAGTATCGTGGGATTTGAAATTGAAGAGTAAGGTTGTCTTCATTTAAGAGGAATATCAGACTTTGTACTGAGACATCAGCCTCCAACTCTTTGTACTGCAATTTGCTAGTTGTAACATAAGTCTAGTAGAAAGATAGCAATGCTTTTGAGATGCTTTTTTCACTGGTTACAAACTGACTTCTATATGTTTTGTTAAAAGCAAAGAAACAAGTACGAACCTCTTCAAGCTCTTGATCTGCACACACCCACATCTATATTCATATAATTATACTGTAAGCCTACTATATTTTTGCAACATTTTTGTTTATATAGAATCCAAGTCTCCTCTGACTCAGGTTTGTAGTTGCAATGAGAAAATGTTCATATTATAGGTCTTTACAGTAAGACAAAGATCCCTCTTCCTGTTCTTCATATCACAAGTCTCTTATACCATACAGAGCTGTCCGTGCCTTACCTACTTCAATTATAATGTCAGAGTCGAATTTTATTAGGTCTTGTTATTTTATTAGTGTCATATTTTAATCAGGAGCTGCTTGTAGTTACCCCAGACTGGAATTACTAAGTGACAATAATCTGTTTGCTTTCTTTATGAGAAGAGAATGGCTGGCTGGGCTGTTTTGCCATTACAGAGCTTTGCAAGTTTTCCATGTTTCAAACTTCATCCCCATGTTATTACAGACAAGATCAAACAAAACTGATTTAAATATATAACACATTATAAATGTATAGTTCTTTGTCCTGACAGCCCTATTATTCCAAGTGATACAACAGGAATAAAATCACATGAAAATAGAATTATACAAGCTCTACAGTGAAAGAAGCTCTAAAACTAAAACCAGTCCTATGTCCTTGAGCTTAAGTATCTCAACTAGACTGAAAGAAAAGAAAAAGCAGCATCTGTTTGGATATTCGTTTATCCCATCTTACTTGTGCATTTAAAGGAAGGAAATTGTGAAATGACTTCTTAAACGGGATCTGAAACTGTATTTTCACGTTGTTTTTTCTGCACTACAGTGCTGAAGTTATGAGCATATATGACAATTTTGTATTACGTGAGATTGATATTTGGAAAAGAGATATAGATGACTGAGTTTTAAAATAAGCCAATAGTGGCCAATGGATTTGAGAAGTAAAAAATATATGCACAGTAAGCTCCAAATCCTTATTTCTTGAGTGTCATACCAACGTTAGCTCAAAGGAAATAACTCAAAGGCTAATTGATTAAAAAACTTATGTTAATGGTAGTGAAATTTTTGTTTAATATCTAGAAAATTAACACATTGTGGCAAGTTTGACAGGAACCCTATTTCTGCCACAGAGTAATTTCTGAGTGTAATGAAATTTTCCATTAGCATTCCAAGGCATTAGTGAAAACAGCAGAGTTTACTGACTCCCTTCAGAAGCATCTGATGTGGGAGTAAAGGATCTAGTACTATGCTCTGCAAAACTCTTTCATTTTAATTTCAAAGACTGATTAGGTTTCCAGGGCAATTACTTCCAAGGTTGGGTTTCCCTTCCCCCCCACTATTTTACCTGCCTTTATCACTTAATTCCTATGGACAATGAAAGGTCATTTTAGTTCACAAATGCAAAAGCCAAGTTATGCATGACAAGCCAAAGACAACATTCTTACATTAACTGTTACAAAGCACTGTTAATAGGTAAGCAAATTAATGTAAATCTTAAGTAAAAAACACAATTGTTTATAAATAGCCAATGAAGCCCAATCAAAATTTCCTGATTGAATCCCTTTTGTTAAAATAACTTCTGAAAAACAAACAAACAAACAGCATTGCAGTACTAGTCAAAATATCAGATTTTTGTATATCACAATCTTAAAACTAAGCATGTTCAGCTGTCTGCTTGAGGACAGACCAACAGGTCTGCACCCTGCAATATTGTTGTGGTTGCTGCTGTGGACTGATTAGAAAGAAGATGCAGATAAGGCCTTCAGGTAAGTGGAAGAAACCTCACATTTGTAGGCCCTGGTCCTCAAGGGGGACTTTAACCACCTGAATACCTGCTAGAGGGACGACACAGCAGGGCACAAGCATTCCCTGGAGGTCTCAGTAGCAACTTCCTGATGAGTGCCCATGCGCAATGAGCCTAATACCGGATTGGAGGTTTCAGCTGGCACAGAGTTAGTTTCCTTTCTAGTGGCTGCTGTGTTTGAGATTTAGTAGCAAAAGAACATCATTAATGCATATTGGTTTAGTTGTTGCCAGGTGATGTTTATATTAGTCAAGGACATTTTTTTTTTTTTCAGCTTTCCATAGAAGCTGAGAGGAAGCATAGACAGGACAAGCTGGCCAATGGAATATTCTATACCACAGAAGTCATGCTCAATATATAAGTGTGGGTTGGACAAGGGGCAGGGATCCACAATCATTGTTCGAGACAGGCTAGGCAACCTATCACCACATAGTGAGAGCAACACATGTATTATTAATTTTGTATATACTTTTACCATTATTATTGTTATTTTGCTCTTCTGTTACTGTTCTATTAAGCTGTCTTTATCTCAACCCATGAGTTGTGGGGGTTTTTCCCCTCTTTTCCCTCCTTTTCTACCTCTTCTCCCTACCCTTCTGGAAGGGAGGGGGAGGAGTGAGCAAGCAGCTGCATGCTCCTAGTTGCCAGCTGAGGTTAAACCACAACAAGAGGCAATAAAGAAGAAAGAACCAGGCTAAACTATGTCCAGTGAAAGGACAAGAGTCAATGGACACAGCTGAAACAAGTGAAATTCCATCTGATAATAAAACAAACGAAACCCCCTTTTTAATTGCAAGAGTGGTCAAGTATTAGACCAGATTGCTAGTCCCCATCCTTGGAGTTATTCAAAACCTGACTGGACACAGCCCTGATCAACTTGCTTTAGTGGAACCTCTTTGAGCTGGAGGATTGATTTAGATAATCTCCAGAGGCCCCTTCCAACCTCAGTGATTCTGTGATCAATCCAATTGCTTTTCTTCTGGTTGATTTAATGGACAGCTATCTTTCAATGATTAGAGTATACGTATAATTATGAGACCAGGAAATATATTCCCCAGACTTAGTGTTTCCACTATAGATATTAATTATATAATTATCTATATTGTACAAACTTAGTGATTCTCATAGCAATTTAGAATAAACTTTCTTCACTTACTAATTTTCTTCTTAATCTCAGTAATAGTTAGCACTGAGCAATGCATAGAATAAAAGATAAATGGTTTTATTAATTCATACTGACTGAACTCTTTATAATGACAACAGCTGAGGAAACTTGACAAGCTTTCAATTTATAAACACAGGCTGCCTACAGGCATCTCATTCCTCCAGACACAGTATGACATCACTTGCAATTGCACCATGCTAATAACACACGTTACTCTCAGCCTCATTTCTCTCAAGATAGATTGTTAGAAGTAGATCTGTTTTTAATATATCGATGTATTATTCTTAATTTGTCAATCCCCAGTGCCAATGATAATTACCTGATCACCTGAAGGGGTCTTAACAGCATGATAGGCTATGCTGAGTTCAGGTGCCACAAAAATTGCTAGAAAGGCAAGCTTAATTGCACCCTGACCCATCAACATCAATAGCTAGATGTGTAGCCACAGTTAATGTGTCCAAGCATTGAACATGACTGGAAGCTGTTAACTGGAAGTTAATTCATGAGCTTCAGAAAGCTTTAGAGCCTATGGAAGAGCTACAACCGATCTTCAATTACAGCAAAAAGGCCCAAAATGAACAAATGGCAATTTTTTTTTTCATATTTTTTTTAAACTCATGCAGCCATTGAGAACCTGCAAATTATGACTGCTCTTTGCAATACATTTTAATGAGTTCTTTGATTTGCTCTCACTCACTCAAGGGCTGCAGAAAGAAAAATCAGAATTCAGGATCATATCCACCACACTTTCACGAATTCAGTTAATACATTAATTTCAATGGTATGATCACTGAAGTCTATAATTGTCTGAATTTGCAGAGAAGTATGCATGTTGATTTGCCCCCAGAGAGTTAGATAGGATATTTTCCTCCATAGGTTAGATGCTTTACGGGTACTCTCCAATTTTCCTGTAAAAATAAGAGATAAAAATTGCCTATTTTATACCTTGCAAGTAAAAGCTGTATTCTGAAATGCCAAGTGCTAGGTGGAAGCTTTTGTCAGCCATGGAGAAGTGCTTGATAACTCAAAAGTGAAGAAAAATACATGAGTATGTTTAAATCTTTCCTGAAAGAAGTTATTGCACAATTCACAAAAAAAAGTTGAAAGATGGAATCTGATTCCCACTCAATAAATGAAAATGCACAGACCTACCTCCTCTAGAATATAAAGACAACTCAAACAGTACTTAACTTCCCTGATGCTTTTCTGTCTCCTATTGAAATACATAAAGTTCAATGAAAGCTTACAAGAACTTTCAGATGGAAAGATTCAGTGCTAAAGTGAGAAAATGCTGGCCTCAGAATTAAATGTGAGCTTTGTCAACAGACCCAGGATTTCACTCATTTGATTTTCACAAATATATTAATTTTTAGTCACAAAATTCAAGACCATGTTCTTTAACAAATACAGAAAATAGTTTTACAAACAAATGGAAACCATTAATTAGTGAATAGATTTGATTTAGTCCTCCATATATTAATATCTTTTAATACATGGAATGAAGGAGTAGTCAATCACCATTGATGGACTAGGAGTTATCTACATTTCAAATGAAGCCATGTGAAAATGAGCCTAAAAATCACTGAAATTCTTTTTTTCCAGAGGCACAACAAGGAGTTCAACACTTGTGTCTAACTTTCCTATTAGCAAACTGATTCTGAAAAGTCCAGCAGAGGCTGCATGACCTTGATAAGCACATCCAGTCCCTAGCAGAACAGAAGGTGGATGCAAAGCTAACTCAGTTTGCACTACGCTTGCTTTAACTCACTTCAGCAGGTGGTAGACAGGTTGGCTGGCAAAAGAAAAGAACCTGGAAATTGTATTCATCTTATGGAAAACACAGGTGATGTTAAGCACAGCATGTTACAATAATGCCAACACAGATCGACAGCAGCTCACTATTGCTCCTCTTCCACACAATGAGGAGAAAGGACAAAAACCCAAGGCTCAGTGTTTATCAAAAAATGGCAAAACATATGCATCTCTGTTAATAACTGTTCCTGAAGTCACAATTGAGTTGCAATGGAAAGTTTCAGCTGTCATGACAAATATTATTCAAGTGATTTTGATTTAAAGATTTTGGAATCATAATCTTACCATCTCTAGATATTACCAACGTACTTGAGAAACACTGGGAAAGAAAACTGAAAGCTTATATACAATAAGCAGTCATGTACTGGACAATCCATTTTGTTAGTTTTTGGAGCAGCCCAGCTAGACCTGAACATTAACAATTTGTAAGGAAATCCACACAAATATTTTTTATCTGACATATTTTAATCTACATGCCCATCAAATCGTCCCTTTACATAATATTCCAAATCTAAAGAGAAAGAACAATCTCTTTTTTTCCCAAATGCTTGCTTATAGTTCTTTGAAAATGGAAAGTAAAACAACATTCTGAAAGGTAACATACACAGTTTCCCTACTTCCAGTCATGACCATCTAAATTTTAAATACTACTTATCTTCTGGCAAATTTTTCAAACATCAAATGTTACAAGGTGAACATTGTCATCCAGCTCTTTTTTGAATAGCTTATTTTTAAATAAAAATTATTTTGCATTTAGGCACAGTATGTGGATAATGCAACACAGTTCTACGGACAGATTTCTATAGATTGTTTCCTAACTGACTCCGATATGTCTTCTGTGAAAGTCATAACACTGGGTGTGTTTGACAGTGCAATTAAATGGAGAAGCCATCGCCACGAATCATCTCTCCCATCAGACAGCCTGATCCTACCAATAAAGTCAACTAAATACTCTCTGGTACCATATTTCGGGAAGAGGTGCACATCTGTTGTTAACTAGAACTATACTATATTCATGAGCTGAATCATAGTGCTAACAGAATGAAACCCCATCCTTCTGTCTTTACCAGGTTACAAGTCCAATGCAGTCAATAGTCATGCATGGAAGTCTATAATTATTTTTCTTCCTGGTTATAAATCTTCTAGTTCTGAATAATAAAATACTACACCTATCAAATGGGATCCTATTTTTTCAAATCAAGAACTTAAGAGAATCAGAGCTAGACAAATTAAAGATATACTTATGACAAGAATCCTAAGTTAAAGATGCAAAATCTCCACCAGAAACTCAAACATTGTTCCAACTCGTCCAATCTTATCCAGTTTCAAAAGCCATTTAATATAATTTTGCAGTCAATGGTATTTGTCCAAACTATCCTGTACACAAAACTATGCTGTATTCTTCTACACTTCTTCCCAGGCCAAAATAAGGCATCACACATCATTTATATTGTTCTCCTGAGTACCCTTACACTGTCTTCACCAGTATAAAACAAATGAAAATAAAGCTATATCAAAATCTATGCTTCATCCACAGAATTAATAGAAAGTCTTTACTTTTTTTTTTTTTTATGTTTTTTCATTATACCTACTGTTGGGGACAATCTTTGTCATACAAATTTATGGGCACATTAGTTATAATCATTCTACTTTGTATTTTATCTCTGCAGGAACAGTATTATAAGCTTTTCCAATCATCTGGGTGCACTAAAAGTGTTATGCCTTCACCACATCTTATTTGCCCACGAATAATTTTAGGGAAGAAAGCCACAGACTACTTTCCAGCAGAATTTTAACATTTAATATTTGTTTGGACTCATAACCTGCATGGTTATTTTAAAGTGAGATTATGACATTAATACTTGTGAAGAAGTCCCCATTGATGTCAGTGGGGACTGCTTAAACGTGACTGACATAACGTTGTGAGTCATAGTTTTACCTTAGTCTCCTTTTCGTGCAAGGCATTCACTGAAAGACTATAATAGTTGCTGCTTGCTCACCCTTGCTCTGAAGAGAATACTTTCTAAAGCTGAAAGCAAATTGTCTCCATCCATACTACTCGCGCAAGCATCACCCTCTCTCGCTTAATATATCAGTAATAGTATCCTAAAAGTGTTCTTTCCCTTATTTCAATCAAAATGAATGAGGAGCAAAGACCTGCTGTTTATCAGACTTTAAACTAGCTGCTTTTGCCTGAAGTACATAACTACATGAGCTGTTCAAGATGGCAGATCCGAGTTAGCAATCTTTTAAAGGGGACTAGGTGTTAGAACAGGAGCAAGTCCCATTCTTCCACTAACACAGTTGTTGGTAGAGCACGTGTGCTCACAGGGCAAGTAGATTTAGCCTACAAAATGAGTATGCAGCCAAGTAAAATACTGTGATAAATATATGCAGCAGCACACAACTCCAGAGGGACATCAGCAGTCAATGTATTCAAGACAGCAAAACATTTATATGCTGAGATGTTTTAATGGTATTAAGCATTTCCAGGAAATGAAAGTTGACTTATAAGCACATAAGATGAAATTGTCAAAGCTACTGATAAAACATTTCAGTACTTTTGGAGGGAGGCAGTCTGGCAGTAGAATTTCAGATGGTTGTCTAAATCTGTTTAAATTCAAATATATTTTGCAAATATTGACTGCATTTCTTTTTCATGGGCAACCACATGAAGGTGATTTTTTGCTGAAAACCGTCTTCATGTAAAATACTGTATAAAGATGGAATGCATATTCATATATAATATAAACTTTGTAAACATTGACAAAGTTAGGCATATGTAGTCCCATAACAGAATTTTTGACATGCTAGCTTTTTTCCTTTGAAATAGTACTACAGCATTAGCTAAGTAGAACATTTCAGCTGAAAAAGTGAGACTTAAAAATAAATTCAGTCACCAGCCAAATGCATTTTGGCTAATATTGCCTTCCAAAGATTTAAAAAGCATTGCCTGTCCCAGTTATAAAGATTAAAGTGTTTAACTTCATAAAGGTAAAGTTACAACTGTTTGCAAACAGACAGTAATTATGAACCTGTCAAACCAAACTGACTTTAATAGAAATGAACTATTTGGCCATTCTAATCCTAATTTTGCTAGACAAGTACAACATATCATCACAAAACACGACATCAGTAAACCTATGACCACAGAAAAGAGAGCTTAATGCATTAGGGCAATTGAAAACAATTCCATTAGAACTTCAGATAATAGTTGAAGTGCAAATCTGGAACAGCATAAATGAGAAGTAAAATATGGGTGATGTGCTATGCATCACTATTCGTTTCCTTTTTTTCATATATGTCCATGATGATTAAAATGACTATTTGATAAAATTACTGTTCTGGAACAATAAATAACAGCAATGTAACAGCACCAAATGCCATTCTAATTTGTCACATTTATTAAAAGCCAAGTTTTCTACAAAGTTACTGTAAAAATTTAAAAGCTATCAGGTAAAGGCATGGAAAAGCATTTTTTTCATAAGGAATGAATTTAATGCTTATTTTCTTTTATTTTAAGGAGAACTTCAGTATTAGATCAGTGACAGTTCCATTTAAGAAAATAAACTTGTTCCTTAGAGGTACATTTCTAGTCTTCTAGCAGAAGTTACTATCCTGATTAATATTGCATGAAAATTTCCATTATCAGCTCAAGCTGACAGAAAAAATAAACGCCTTCATCTCTGTTTTCAAGCTCAGTGTGCTCCCCTTGTCTTCCTATAATCACCTTCTCTGTAATCAAAAGATTTCAGTGTTTGTCTTTTACAGAACCCACACAGAAGCAGACCAATGCATATAAAAATGAAGCTATTTGCAAATTCTTTCATTGTAGGATAACTCTAAGCAACTGAATGCAACAATGTAGTCGGGACCTTTCAGAACAACTGTCTAAACTCTCCAGTTTCCATAGTTGCTCTGCATGAAGCTATACAAAGATTTTTGCTTAGGCTCGACCCCTATGCATGGAAGAGACCCAGTATCCCCTGAGATGGGTAATAGAACTGAGTTTTGCAACATCATTGTAGCCTGCTTTGTGCGTACTTTTTTCCTACCGATACCTTTCTTTCTCCAATTTTATTAAATTTCTTAGATAACAGTTTGTATTGATGAACAATACCTGTATTTATTTGAAAACTAACTTATTCACTCCGAGCTCAGTTCAAGTTGCAAAATATATCTTCAAAGACATTCCATATATTGCAGAAAGACATGAAGTCCCTCATAGGAGTAAGGTCTAAATAATCTTTTGGCTTATCTTTATACAGGTGAATTGAGTTTAACAAAATCCCATGTGAAAGTACAGCTATTTGCACTGCTGATACAAAATTGTTTCCTACAGAATAATCTACAGCAGTTATGTGAATTAGAACTTATATTAATTCATCTTAACTCATATCACATCAAGTAAGTGCTGTCTTTTTTTTTGCACTGTTCCCAGAAATGGGAGAGAACAGGATAATCAGTCTTGAGGCAATAGTGGTGAAATTAATATCTTTCTTACACATAGACATATATTTCTTAATAGCTTTTATTCTGCAGTGATATAAAATATTTAATTTTGACTGCACTTCTCAGTTTTATTGCATCCAATGTACCAATGCCCTAAAATGTCATTTTTGCAGTGAAAACCAACCTTTGTACAGGTAATAAAAATCTAGCAACAGACCTATTCTGTTTACTGCTATCCATCTTTTCTTCTTTGACCATGTAAATTGTGATGCTGTTGCTTTCATTTAGTTTGCTTTAGCCTGTTTCTAAAGATAATTTTGCTTTTCCTGTACTTGAGGGAAGACAGATCACCTCCATTTCAAATTATGAAGTGATATTCTTTTATGTGGTAAACTTAAAGGAACATTGTTCCCTTAAATTTGTATGCACTGAACACACACACACACACACACTTGTAGTCTCATATAAGAACATGCCAGGCATTTTACATGCAGCAAATAGCAGAACACCTGTCTGGTTATTATATTTAGTGCTCTTTAATTTTTTTTTTTAAATTAGGCCTAAGCCCTTCTACCAAATATGTGCCTATTTTCTACTGCCTCTCATGGCTTCAGTTTTGTATATGCCAAGCAGCTACACGATTTTCTGACAGTGGCTGATGGAAGTGCTGAGCACCTCTGAGTCAGACTACGTGCCTATTACTTTTCTGTTGGTTTTGTTAATGTAGGATGTTTTTATGGCTTTCATCTTTTTACAGCTCATCTCTTCATAGTTTAATGATGCATTTCTGGTATTTCTCATGAGAGTTAGGGTTTAACATAGTCATCTATTCCCATTTTGTCTTCAAATCTCCATTTGACTACACATTTTTTTGTTATAGATTTTTTTTACATTCATACAAAATACTACTACAGCTTCTATAGAAAATAATGTATAGCAGCAGTTGAACTAGAGGCAGTTCAACACAACTTGGTCCAACCAAATGAAAATCCTAGTCAATTCTGCAACCAACTGGTAGAAACTTGCCCTTTGCAAGCTCAGGTCCCAGGACTGTCTCCCTCCACATGTGGGGAACAACTAAGAGCTCCCTGAAGGGGAGCTGCACCAGCTCTGCCACTCCAAATGACTTAAGCTCTATTGGTACTGCACCTCCTGGCCAAAGATAGTTCACTAAATTCCTCTTTCACACTTGCCAGGCAGCTTTGAGAGGCCAAATATTTGCTGTAATTAAAGATTTGAGAACTGGGGCAATGCTGATATGAAGAGACAGGCAGGACAGGGCAATTACAAGCAGCAACAGACAAAGGTTCATTAAAAACCACAGGACTTCACCATTCTGAGTTCACGTTCAAACTGCTCCTGCACTTGCTGTGAAAACCACAGGGCCAGTCTAGAAGCTAAGCTCCTGCCTTGAAACCATTGCAGATGTTTATGCATAGCCCCTCTATTCTTCCCCCAGTAGAAATGCAATAACCAATATTAGTCCATTTCAATACAAAGCAACGAGTTATACAAGTGCTAAAAGAGCTCCAACTTTGAGTATTCAAAGTTTTACAACAAAGTTGTTGCACTTCAGCCATTATGAACACGGGTACAGAAATCAATGCTTCTTTATACGCCAAGGACCTTATTAAGAGATAAAAGGAGGAAGCATTATAAAATGGCATAAGCAGTTTTAAAGACTGAGGAATCATACAGATGAAGACCAAAAGGGATGTATTGTGACATGAAACAAGCCTCTTTGAACAGGGACATTCTGATCACATCATGTCCTGAAAACATCAAATTGAATGTGACTGAGAAGTGAGAAGATGACAGCAGCATTTTCAGAGTTTAAATACAGTTTTTCCACATGAAGTGAAACTAAGCTAGGAATAAAATGAAGTCATCGTTGAAAGAGGTCATTTGTAAAGTAAGGTTACAGCTAGTGCATTTAGAGTTGTTGATTTAGTAAAAACCTGAAATATGCAAAATTGTTAAGGAACAAGTTCAATACATTTGAATACACCTGAAGTAATATTTTTATTAACATTTCAACAATAGATGTTGCAGCATAAAATAATTATGACAGACCCAGGTAGTTTTATGAGTCTCTGTACTTGTTCCAAGTCTTTGTTACTAAGATCTACAACATGATATTGCTGCAGTGCTGAAACCGTAAGGTTTAAAAATGATGCAAAGAGTGATTCTAAAGCAAACTTTCAGTCAGGATGAGGATGACAGCTTGATCAGACAAAAAACTTTCCAGTGTAATGGAAATGAGTCCAGAATGACGACAAATTTACATGCAGACTATCTATCATAAAAACATTACTATCATTAATATTACCCCAGACAAAATTTTCCTGGTCTATTTAGGCCAACTTGAGAGTTGCTATGCTAATAACGAGGCACAGAGCAGCTGCCTCAGAAGAGTTGTTTCACAAGAATAACTGGGAAGATGTTAGGAAACATTAACAAAAAAGACAATAAATGCCTCTCAGTAGAGAGGGTTAAGTTAATCAGCAACCAAATTATATGAGTATCAATCAGCAAACCACTTGGCTATCCTATAAACAACAATTACTTGTATTAACTCAACTTTTTAAGTAACTTAACAAAATAACACATTGTAAGATACTTTGGAGCAGTGCTGATGTACTTTATTTTTGCAAAAAGTTCTTCATTATGTTATTCAGTTTTTAAAAAGGAATAGAATGCTTGTTGAAGCCAGCAAGCAGAAATTTAAAGTTACCCAGAACACTGTCCTAACACTATAGAAGAAATACATAAGATGTAGGAGGTTTTCTTTGCCCATAACTAAAGAAAAAGACCTTGACTTTTTTCCATCCTATTTGTGCATTTGAAGAAATTACTAGCTTCACACTTCTTTGGGATGGAAAAGCTGAGAAACTGATAAAGATTAGATTAACTTCATATTCTTGACACTTCTTCAGTATCTAAGAGTATGCAGTGAATTAATTATATCATTAAAACTCATGGAATAATCAATATTAGAATGATAAAGCAGCAGATCACATATAAGCCGGCCAAATAGTCCCATGTTTTTAGAAATCATTTCATAATGAAAGTGAAACTTCTAAAATATACATTGTCCTCAGAAGCTGAACAGGAGGCTATATGATAGAACACAGAACCCAAAGAAATTAAGCTAACAGCTTTTTACTATATAAAACAAACAAGCTACACAATTGTTAAGTTTGACAGTTGTTGCACAAAAAAAAAAAAAAAAAGTACCTAGGAAGTGGCCTGGAATCTGAAGAGGAAGGACAAAATTAGGACAGGAAAAGGAGAGAAAAGTACATGAAGTGTCTTTCACTCAAAATCTAAAGTACTTCCTCCCTTATACTATTTTTGGAAGGGGCAAAGATTAGAATATTAACATCACATCAAAGTGAGTAATTATGTGTTCTACATCTAGACAAAGTGCCTGATCTTAACAGCACTTGTGCTGATTAACTTGTATGTATAATTGAAACCGAGTGTCAGTAGTCTTCAGTTAGAGTCAATAAAATAGGTAAGGGAGAACTGCAGGCAACTGAGTTAATTCATCTTAGAATCAGATGCGATCATAGGCAATCCAAACTTAATAACTTTTCAGTTCTATTTTATACTAGTTTTTATGAAAGTAAATGGAAACATAATAGACATGAATTAAACGTTTTCATTTCACAGTACTAAGCATTCACCCATCACCCATGAAGCTCATTCCTCAACCCATGGGCTTCAAATGCAGCAGTGCCTGCTTAATAAATGAGTGCTAATTATTCAAAATTATGAAGAAATGTAGTACTCAGCACATACTCCGCTCCTTCCCATGTATTCAGACTGTATAACAGTCTTCCAAACAGAATATAAAAGAAGGCAATAACACATACGTCAACTTAACAGAGAAAACAATAGTGCCAGTAGCTGTATCTGTAGGACTAATTCCATTGATTTTTCTTTAAGAAATACAGTCTGAGCTGTAAAAATATCCTTAGAAGTGGTATTTTACAAAAATCAATAGAATTATTGCAGTTCATCCCAGTAAAATATTTTTAACTTTTCCATAAAACATGCAAATATACATATAATAGCTCTTCTTAGAAAGTTTCCATATGGAATTAGAAACTGAATATTTGGAATTATCAATTGTTATAGTCTTACATTATTTCTTAGCATTGCTTAAAACCAATAGTTTCATTACTATGACCTAATAAGACAGTAAAATCTGGTATCACAATATCCCCACCACCACCAAATCCCCCCCAGCATGCTATGCGTAGCAAAATGAGATACTGAAAAGATGTTAAACTAATAAAAACATTTTCTCATCTATTTTTTTAAATAATAAAATGCTTTTCCTACTTTCAATTATTTTGCTTTAACATAGTACATGCTGTTAAGATATCACACCCAATTAAAATAAATTCATAGCAGCAAAAAAAAAGTCCAGAATTTTGCAGAGTGGAACATATTAACACATTTTCAGAATCTCACAGTATTTCTGATTTGAAGTTTTTAGATTGAAGAAAATAGTTTCTGTACTGAATAACATTTTCAAACACTAAAATAAACAGGACAGTAATTTAACCATTATTTTTGGATACAAGTAAATGCAAGACTTGGTTTGGACTCAAAATTACTTTGTTTGAAACAGTTTATGATATTTATTTCTGTTACCACAATAGTAAAGGAACTGAAAAACAAAAATTTTGAAAACTAACAAATTTTAGATTTTAAGGTTTTTTTGTTTGGGTTTTTTTTTGTTTGTTTGTTTTTTTTACTTTGAGGGAAAATTGTGCAAGTTAAGCTTTCTGCAACATTAAATAAATTTCAAAATTATCACAGAAAGTAGTAGGTTTTGGTCTGCACATTTTTCTATACATCGCATCCAAGAAGAATTAATTGCTTTACTAAAATGCCTAGCAAAGATCAGTGTGGAGATTATAAAACACCCTAACACACATTAGACTGCAGGTGGAGTAACGCTATTACACAGAAGAAAAAAAACAGTATAATTTCATTGTAGCATTAGGGTTAACACTGAGTACAAACTATGGCCAACTTCCTACACAGATCCATCTCCTACATAACCTCCTTTTTTCCTGGGACCCTTTTCTATGCCTTGAACTTGCCTTTCACCACAGCTAATGAAGCAAAAACATTCCTCTATCTGCACTGAAGTGATTTTGTTGACATCAGCCACTCACTCAGCCCTCTTAGGACAGCACCATCATTAATTCCAGTCTAATTGCATCTTTTAAACTAAAAATACTGCAATATTTGGTGGGTACTTTTGGATGTAGTTTCAAACCACTGCAGTTCATGATTTATAGGCGCATTTGAAACAGAAATTTTTAATAAAAGCTTTAGAAAACTTTAAATTTAATATCGCAGTATCCCAGAGGGTTTTGGAAACAAATTGTTCTGCAAGTTGGAAAACCCATGTGTTTGAGTGTATCCTGATGGTATTTTGAGGGGGCAGAGGGTAGAACAATCAGAAAAAAGTAATAATAAAGTTAATCGATAAAGGCAGAACAAAAGTCAGAGCATTAAGAACTGGTCTGAAGACCCATTAAAATCCAAAGTATAGTGTTTTCTGCCCCAGATAAAACTATGTAAAAGCAGTTGGTTTTAAAAATAAACCAGAAGGCCTCTAACATCCACATTAAATATAAAGAATTAAGTCAGAGAAAATGCATATTGATTAGCTGTGAAATTAAATTCTTATGGGGTTTTCGGATACAATGGTAGCGTATGATAACTTCAATTTAATCTTAACATAATCTGCAAAAGTGTTAATAATCAATTGCTAAGAATCAGCATATAATAACATAGGGCTAGAGAGGAAAACACTAGATGTAAGCCAGTGACTTCTTTAAGAGAATGAAAACTAAACCAGGTGGCGATTAACTAAATGAAAGGATAAAGAATATTGTTTTCTTTTATAACCTAACTAATAATTGAGGGAACTCTCATTGTCTTCAAATGGTCAATTTTCAATCAAATCAGGCATCTTCTTTCCTAACAGTGAATACAGAATATATATTAATCTAATAAGCTATTACTCCTTTCTGTAAGGAATAATTTTGTCTCAAAGGATTTTCAAAATAGTGGTAGTTTTGGGGACAAAAAAAAAAGAATTGAAATTATTTCTTTCATATTTTTCTCTAAGAGGGTAATTTTTTGCAAATGGAAAGCTTATATTGCACATATGCTTGTGCACTAAGCCTCCACCAAGCAGGAATTGATCTAACAAAACTAATCTGAACCAATTTACAGTACTTTACAAACTCAGATTCCAGAGCATCTTGTTATTACTCCCTTGCAAAGCAGTGACTAGCTACAAAGTGGGAAGTTCTTAAACCATAAATCTACGGAATCTGCCAATGTTTCCTCTGGAAAGATTGGAAATGACTGTATGCTTTACTCATTCTGCCTTTTCTCCAAACATCTGTTTGTTGGCACTAGTCAGAGACTGGATATTGGGTAAAATAGACCCAGTATGACCCTTGTCATGTTACTAAACATTCAGCTGGTTTTCTCTTCACTTTTAAATGTTGATTTTTACTTCATTTTAAAGTTCCATACATGAATAAAGTTGTGGAAGACAAATTTTATTTTTAGCATTTCAGTTTGACTGAAATATTTTTTGATGTCTTTTTATGCTTATATAATGCTTATATAATGCATTTGCACACACATATAAGTTCAAAACAAAAAATAGTCAGAACATTTAATAAAAAAAAAAAACCCACTGTTCAAATTTTGTCTGATTTTCCTCTGAAGAGAAACCGATTTCACCACTAATCAAAGAAATGCAGGCACAATTTCATATTGCTTTGTAGTTCAAATGAGGTATATTGTCTCTAAAGTTTCTTCAATCACAGTGGACTTTTAAAATTTTTATTCCGGTCCTCATTTTGAGTCATTCTATCCTTCTTGAATTCATTCACCCTTTCTCACTTTATTCATTTTCTTTTTTTCAGCTGTGCCTACTCCTAACAAACATTTACAAGTCTCCAGAATACTGTTGGGTATTTAAAAATCACAACATGGTTTTCCTGAAAAACAGACTGCTGTCTGATTTTAGGCATCCTCAGAAAAGCTATATTCACACAGCAGTAAATTCTGACTCTAAATGAAGTGATACATCTCAATTTTCCCCATTTCTTACAGTGTGAATGTAGGGGTGTAAGACTTGATAGCCTTTAAAGGTCCCTTCCAACCCAAACTATTCTATGAATGCCATTGTAGCTTACGGTCTCACTGCACAATCATGCATAGGCAAATGAGACTATTCCAAACTGGATAAATAGCACATAGGACTAACTTGACACTCAAGCCTTTTGCATCTCTCATAACTAAAGTGCCACAGATCAGGTTTAGTTTACAGACTATAATCTGCACTGCTTTACCATGTTATACATAATCAAGGTCATCTATTATTCAAAGCGCTGACAATACAGCACCATATCAGAGAGGATTTTGAGCTAACTCTCAGTCATACCAGTTCATCTATACCATAAGAATACTGCAGTTACACTGCTACCAATCATAGAATCATCTGGGTTGGAAGGGACCTTTAAGATCATCAAGCCCAACCATTAACCTAACACTGCCAAAACCACCACTAAACCATGTCCCTAAGCACCATGTCTACCCATCTTTGAAATACTTCCAGGGATGGCGATTCAATCACTTCCCTGGGCAGCCTCTTCCAATGATTCATAACCCTTTTGGTGAAGAATTTTTTCCCCAATATCCATCCTAAACCTACCCTAGTGCAACTTATGGCTGTTTCCCCTATCATTTGTTACTTGGGAGAAGAGACCAACGCACACCTCGCCACAACCTCTATTCAGGTAGTTGTAGAGAGCAATAAGGTCTCCCCTCAGCCTCCTCTTCTCCAGGCTAAAATCACCCCAGTTCCCTCAGCCACTCCTCATAAGACTTGTTCTCCAGACCTCTCACCAGCTTCGTTGCCCTTCTCTGGACATGCTCCAACACCTCAATGTCTTTCTTGTAGTGAGGGGCCCAAAACTAAACACAGTACTTGAGGTGGGGCCTTACCAGTGCTGAGTACAGAGGGATAACTTTTCGTCAAAATATCTACAGAAAATGCATATCTTACCATCAGATGTCACTGAAAATCTTGCCCAGCAGAACTGTGGTAGCTAACTCATTAGCTGTCTTAAACGACACCCAAGAGATATAAGCATTACCAATAGTTACGTTATCACACCTTACACCTGCCTTGGTCCCACTGATATTTAAAACTGTCAAGGTCCCTGTGGGAATTTTTGACTGGAGACTGGACAAAACACGGTGTTTAGTACATAGTATTGCCTTGAGCACTTCAATAGTGACTGAACACAGTCCTCTCGGTCCATAGACTGCTGACAGCGGTTACAGGCAGATAAAAATGGTAGCACATAAAGGGAACACTTTCTTCACACGTGTCACAGCAAACAAACCTTTTCCCTATTTTCCTGTAACACATTGCTATCTCCCATATGTGTAATGGTACACAAATGCTTTGTTATTTTCTTTACACTCCTTTCCTATTCCCACTCCCACATTTTCTTACTTTTATCTGACCAGGAGTTACATTACAATGCCCTCAACATACAGCAGCATAAGCAAACAAAAGATTTCTGTAGCAACAAATGCCCAAATACTTGGAAACTTCCAGGTCTTTAGTATTTTAAATTCAAAGAAACAGCTGGAAGTATTTTCAAAGTCACAAGCTGCCAAAATACAATGCTTTCTCATTTAAGGATCTCTTCATATGACTTCTGAGGAGGCTCATCAGACAACAGGCTACACTGTAAATCCTATTGCTCTCAAGAGGTCAGGATCTCCATGACTATTTTAGATGTCTCTTATACTGATTAAAATTAGCATTTAAAATACACACACAGGGAACGTTTTCTGAAAACTAATGGTTAGATTAAGGCATTTTCTTGGTCTGCATTTCAGAGTTTCACTGATGAAGTTGCATTCGTTCAATTCAAATCACATACTGCTCAGCAGGTTTTGACTTCATCAGAATTTCCAATATAGACAGATTTCCCTACAGAAGTGTTATTTTGTCTGATTAGTTTACAGGATTTTGGAGTTTCTGATGGCATTTCTCCATCTACACTAGAGGATTATCTGGGTTTGGCTGCCCTTGCTTTTGCAGCTATAGTTGTCTACATAAGAGTGCAGCCAGTGCTCAACATTGCTCTAGCTGCTAAAAAGTAAATCACTTCCCAAGCCATCTAGAATTTATGCTGAGTTCAAGATTCATAAACATAGGGCCAGAGAATTTAGGTTTAGGAAAACTGCAGTGAAAATTCTATAACATAGTTTAAAACCTGCCACTGAAGCTTGCCAACAGACATCCTTGATCATGTCTACAACACATTCCACCTGTACTTTCAGTAGTGGAGACAGGGGTACCTAAACAGAAGTCCTACAGCACACGACTTCCAGAACAGGGATGAAGTTGCATTGTAGGAGCCACAACTTCTACTGGCTGAAAAAGTGATACAAGTATTCTGCAACAGGTATAGCACAGGGCATAATGAACCTGCTGCTCTCATACCTTCCTCAATGTCTGGCAAATTTAAAAAAAAAAAAAAAAAAAAAAAGTCCCTTCACCTGTCAGATTCTTGACAAGAGACCATAAGGTAAGAAAATTACCCAGGGTCATTATATGACTCTGTAATGTCCATGAGTTCATCTGACAATATTGTTCTAAGTGGAAATTTTATACTTATTTTTTATTTTCTCTTTCTGAATAGTAATGGAATTATTTGCTTCCCTCCATCACATCTATGTTGGCCAATGTGAAACCTGAGGTCAAAAACGGGTGAGGAGTGGAGAGGTAGTAAAAAGAGTAACACAAAGCATTCTGCAAAATCTTACAAGTATAAACCAATTCATACAATACCCTGATGAGCAAAAGACATGTTATCCCATTTTATGGGAATCTGAGACAGCATTTCAGTGACTTGCCTAAAGCCAGAACTGTCAGAAAAGTAAATGGAAAAGAATGGGAACCAGGACCTCTAATCTCCAATCTGATTTACATCATAACTGCAAAAAGGAGACATAGCCTGACTCAAGAAATGGTATTAAAGAGAAACCAGAAGAAATTCTAGTTTCAGACTACAACATATGTTTTGCCTTGTTAAAGAAAATTATCAAAAAGATAAAGTATCAGCTTAGATCGTGGCAGTCAATTTTTTTTTGCCAAAAGGTGAAAAAAAAAAAAACCAAAACACTTCTGTCAAATATCTACATTCAGTGTAAAAATGCTTTAAAATCAGATCCAATTGACATTTTTATATAGAGATGTGAGACTATACATAAGACAACACTGAAAATGTAGAAAACTCTGTGCAAAATGGAAATTTGCTTAAGATTTTTCAAGTTCTGAGCAAGCAGTATTGGATATTTCTCCCTGCATCACTCAGCATTTGTTGTTTGTTATCAGCAACATAAGTCTTACCTGAGAAAACTAGTATGCAAGTAGCCCAAGATTGTAACTGGGTATCTTTGAACCATGTTTCCTCTTCATGAAAATGATAGGGACCAGGATATCTATTTTATATCTGTGCTATTTTGTAGTACCTTTTCATAATTTCTAAGTAACCTTTGAAGTGAATAATTCAGTTTCTCTAATCAATAGAGCAGCACTAACTAGTTTTTCCCAAGCTCCCATAAAAAGCTTTGAGCAAGAAAAAAAAAAAAAAAAAATCAACAGATTTGGGAAAGAAAATCAAAGATCCAATTTTACTATCCCAGAGTAGAGGACATTAGCACTGAACACAGTGTGCTACGTTAACAATGACCTTACTCTACTCCCATTTCACTCTTCCCGTCTTCTCCACTTCTCCCTCAACTCCCTCTTGTTTTTGTCTGACAGACTAGAGAACAGCTCTTATCAGAAGCCACAGTCTGGAGATGCCTTACAGAAAACAGAAGGCATTTTCTTCCAAGTTTTGAGCCTTTCAAGTTTTGGGCCAATAAAGTAGAAAACTTCTAAGTTTACCTACTGATTTTAGCCCCCAAACACTCTTTTTTTCAGTAAAAGCCACTCTATACTAAGTCTTATCCACCTTCTGGAGGCTTCTCTCTGACTTGTTTCTAGCCTCAGAACTTGCTCTGCATGGTCAGATCACTATTTTCTGGCTTATTACAGATGCTCTGAGAAAAGAGAAGGATGTGCCCCAACTAGGAAAACAGCAGCATTCTCACTTCATTCAAAAGATCAAGAGGGATCAAGAAGTTGCTCATTTACAGAGAAAAAGAATAAAGCCGCATACAAATAAGAGGAAATAGATAAAAGGGGAGAGCAAAACTGGAAATCAAACACTTCTGCTGTGTTGTTCTTCCCCAGTATCCCTGTCAGGCAGAGAACTGGTTGACAGTTCTGGAGCAGGAGAAATTAATTTCATATTTTCTTTCCAAATAATTTTATCTTGCTTTCATTAAACAAAAAGCATGTGTTCTGAAACACTTGTTGACCTTAAAATCCCTTTTCTTTTGTCAAGCACTTCAAATGACTATCTTTGTCAGCCGCCTTTGCATCTCTTCATCCTGCTTAGCATTGCTACAGCAAAAGTAATGCCTTCTCAAGCTGACCAGTGGACCGCTGATGGCCACACCAAGTGATCTATGACTAACATGGGGATTGCAGCCTCTATTACAACTGACACAATAGAAGGCTCTGTTGCTGGGGAAAAAGTCCCAACTCTCTGCCATCATAAAGAACAGAAGACATAAGGATTGTCCTCTCCAAAGGCACACAAGTTTGTTTTTAAATTAAGAAATAAAGAGCTGGAGTGTTGGGGGTTTTATGCAGCTGCTGAGCCTCTTTAACTCCAAACTTCTTCCCAAAGGGAAAGAAAAAAAGCTCACAGCTAACATAAGTTATGGTTCTCAACTGCCTGAGGACCAATTTTATCTGAAAGCAAAACAGCCTGTAATAAATTCAGAAGCCTGACATGTTGGAGACTGAACGGCCTTCCAAGGACAGGAAATGGGTGACCCATTTTTGCATTTATAAGGTACATCCTGAAGTAATCATTAGAAGCTTTTTGTCGTATCTTGCAAAGAAACCAGTCATTGATATAAACAGCTCTGCAGAAAAAAAATGTTAGGTGCCTGCTTAAGTTCTACAGACATGAGAAGGAAAAGGGGATTTTCTTCCATGAAATTAAACATGCCTTTACTGCCCACAGATGGGAGAGCTTCCAAGAATCTGGGTGTTACACGGGCTATATTCAACTGAGTTGTACTCTTGCCATAACAGCAAAATAATTTGAAATTTCCTCTTCAAAACAGAATTTCTTGAAACTGGATTCCCCTGTTAATTCACAGAAAGCCAGATTCAAGTTACTCTGAGATAATGTAGGTGTTCTGGAAAAAATATGGTCTGCTCCAAAGAAATTGGCAGGCACTGCATTTTGTATTTAAGGAATAGCACCAAATATTATGCAAACAGCATCTGCCAATACTTTGCATAATGCAGACTATGTTCCAATACCTACACAACTCATACATTTAGTGTTATGCTTCAGCAGCAATGCAAAAAAATAATTCTGTCTTTCAGGTACAGGTTTCCCTCAACTTCTAAGTCAGCATATTTGGTAATTTAAATAAAACTTCTATTCTTTTATTTGTCAGTATAAAAAGCATTTTTTAGGAGAGTCAGTGATAGGAAGACAGGCAAACACTCCACAAAGCTGCAGAGCAAGTACTTATGAATACGGTCACGGACCATTGAGTCTAGCACATTATTTAACTGAAAGGAGTAAAAGCAACAAAAATACTTAATGATGACGTCCTGAAATAATTGCAGAGACTAAAATAAAAATATTTTCACCAGGTTTTTTTGTTTGTTTGTATTCTGATTTTTTTTTTTTAAAGTAGGATAGAGGTTAAGAAATGTGAAATTGAATGTACTTTCAGCCATTAAAGAGAATTCATGAGAGAGACCTAAAAGTTCAGCTAAACACATAGGTTAAGACAGAATTAACTTTTTTTATACTTCAAAATAAAAGTACATGGTCTAAGCACATACGATGTGATTAGATAGAAGTTAGTATGTTCAGACTGCATGTTTGATTTTGGCTGAGGAAGTCTCCAGCCTGCACTAACCAGCACTGACTGACACTTAAAATCCTGATCTGATTAAGCATTATTTCTTACTTGCAGAGATTAAAAATATTTAAGTAATATTTCCATTTATCATAACTGTTATTAGTGCTGCTTTAAGGCAAGAGGGAGAAACTTAAGAAGTTTGTGTGTGAATATGAAGTGTGATGGAACATCAGATCAATTTGAAGATCACTCTCCTTGAAAGAGCAATCAATATACAACATGCAAAGGAACTTGCTTTTTATTTCCATAAAATCTCATGTCTCCCTGCAGGAAAACAGGCCCAAGCATAAACAGAAACAAACCCCTTCCTTTTATATATTTATATATTGCTTTGAAAGTAGCAGTTAAGTCATTCTTATCTTACTTTATTTTCATCAGCATAATCTTTAAAATGTATGCTGCTCTTATCATAAGCGACTTGAGCAATAGAATCATAAGGATGAATTTTTTGTTCCGTTAACATCTAAGTTCTTCCTCTCCTTAGTTTGATCCTATCTCCAAACTACTGACTTTAGTGTCATTACCACAGTGATTTTATGAGTCTTAAAAGCCTCATATTTCATGCTGAAATCACAAATTTTACACAGGTTCTGCAATATCCCCATATATCAAATAAAGATTTTTTCCAAAAATTTTCAAGGAATTAAGTTCATAATAAATATTGTATATGTTGTAACTAACTAGAATTCTTTTTATCCTCCAAAAATCATGATCTAGGATTTCAGGGAACTGAGCTTTTTTTTATTATTTTTATTTCACTGTTTTGCTCAAAAAATAATTGGGATTGCAAAACTGCATCAGTCGTTGTCATAAGGAATTCAGATCTCTTTGCTGGGACTGGAAGAGCAAGCCAGCTTCTTTTATTCCATATCAGTGCCTAGAAATACTGTTGCTGAAACAATCCTAAGCCTACTTGTAATAGTTGTTCTGAATTCAGAACAGCCGTAAAACTCAGACTCCCATGCACTTCCACATAGCTGAGTCAAATCTGTGGAAAAAAATGCATCAGAAAGCCAAAACAGGAGCTAAACTTTCAAAAACACTGCCCACAAGCAATTTAATGCAAGGAAAAGGAAATGTCTGAAGGAACAGCTTGATGAGATACATGCGCAATGTAACTGAGTTGTGGGGTTTTTTAAGCTCTTTATAATTTAGCCAGTGACCGGAACGTCAAGTTAGGTTCCTTTAGTTTATTCATCATTGAGATATGGTTGTTCAGTAGTCATCAGGAATGATCACATATAGACTGGGAAGAGGAAGAATAAAGGAGAACAGAAAAAGACAAAAAGCCCTCTTTCTATATAATTATTTGTTTTGACCACTGAGGTATAGGTAATTAAAGAAAAATACATAGAGACAATACGTATCAAGCAGCTTTTCACTTTAGAACATCTAATGCTGTATACTGCGGAGACTTCCTTTCACAGTCTTTTTTGTAACTGAGCAAAGGCTACTTCAAGAGCCTCAAATGGCATTAATCCACTAAGTTTCTTTAGCACGGAACTTCTTGATGCTCTTGAAACATACCAAATATTAGCTCAAAGTCACAAACTTGTCTTCACAACACCCTGCTTCCCATTCATTTTACCTCACAGGGTCTATCTGTTCATGTTGATCACATTAAAGGATAAGCAGTTACATAAAGAATGAACTGAACAAGAACACTGTACAGCAGAGAAAGAAAAATCAGAGAAATAGATGCACAAACTACTCCTCAATTAAGGAGAATTACACACTGTGCTGACAGAATGTGCCAGGTGCAGAGTATATCATTAGCATCAAAACAATCAAGGACATTATGTCTTTCATTCTCAATTGTTCTTGTACTGGATTAGTGTTTTCACAATGAAAGCTTTCATTTTATTCAAATAAGTGATATCCAAACCTAATACCTCCAAGCTCTAGAAATACTTTTTTCTGTTAAGAATTCATTAATCTAACAAGCTTTCACCATGCAGTCATAACCAATATTCACATATATTACTACTAACCACCACTTAAGGCCATTGATATTACATAAAGCTATCTTATTTTTGCTCACAAAATGAATCTGTTGTGTAATTTGCTGACAATTACAAGATCAAACTACTCTGCATAATGTGTTGGTGGTCAGTACTTGCAATTTAACCAACATAACATACATGCCCACAATTTCTCTGCCTTCTGTTATTTCTAGATATACAAGACCCTTAATGATCCTTATTAACATTACTATAAATGGACAGACGCATCTTCATGCAAATTCTTAAAATACATTAAACAAATCCATGTTCTTACTCCAAAGCATAGATGAAAGAGTCAAACATAAATAGTACATTCTTGTATGAAACATTTCAGTAGGATATCAAAAAATCAGTGATGAAAATACTCCCATAAGAATGCTTTGATTATTTATAGTAGACTTGAGTCTTTGATCTGAAAAAGATGCACTTTCCCTGAGAAGTGATTCATGTATTGAAAAACATATTGAACAGGACTGTATTTGCTTCTTAATACCGAAACATAAATAGCACTACATTTCCTCTAAAAGTACCTGTGAGAAAATCTGTGAGGTACTCTCCTTGAAGTAAAATAGACACAGAGGTAAATGGAATTAACCTGGGCTTTGCTTTGAGGGAAGTTAAATCATAATTGGAAAAAACTTACCTACAAAACCTCATATGCAAAGAAGCTTGCTAGATAATTGCCCATTCTTTAGTGCAATCATTGTCCAAATATCTATGTAGGCTTCCCACCCAGTGTTTCTGATTATGCACTACTAGGTGACTAAGAAGAGTACCCTATCATGATAGCACTTTTTCCTGCAAGGCTTCAGAGATCAAAATTTCACAAAGACTGCTGAAACAGGAGCTGCATTTTTTCCCTTTTAATGTAAGCTGCAGGGAAACAGCAGACATAAGTATATCCGATAGTACACTTCACAGCATAACCCTTCCTGTTTCAACCACTTCAGGTTAGAGTGTTATTTAACTTTTTTAAACACTTGGAACTATCACTGTCAATGGCTTTTCACTACATTGTATCAGTCTACTCCTAAAGAACACTTCAACTTATTAATTGCATCTTGTTACAATATTTGAAAAAGTCCGTATTTCTGATCAAGAACAGAATTGGTTTAGACAAAGAAAAAAAAATAACCACAATGTATAAATGAAAGTTTGTGGTTTAAACGCTATCAACTTTGTGGCAAAAACAAAATAGATGGAATGTCAGCAAGGGACATCTAAATTCTTCCAGATTTCAGGCAATGCTGAACACAATTGTCTGTTCTGCAAGTTAATGGCACAAAACTGAAAGTAATTTAGAAATATAATCCTGACATATTAGAATGTCAGGCCAAAATAACTTGCTATTTTTATTGATACCACATACTTGAAGAAAAAAGAAAAAACCTAACACCTATTTATGGTGGCTAATTCTATTATAGTGAAGTCCACACAGACCCTTTGTGGACATACCAGATCAGAAAAATTATTCAGAAGCAAAATGACCTTTGGGTAACAGAGATAGACCAGGCTGTGTTATGCAGTCTGCCTTACCCAATTCCTAGAAATGCTCATGAGAAGACTGAGCACAGACAGGAGCCTGGTCTCACAAAGAGCTCCAACTTTCTCAAATATGTTGTCTTTTCCAGCGGGTCATTTCCTCCAGGAAGTCTGGGACATTAAATCCTTCCATGGAGCAGAAATAAGAATAATTTCTTTTAAGCCATTAAATTCCCACAAACTGTAGAAATTAGCACATTAACTATAACCCATTTTCTAGCTAACATCTACAGTGTTTTATGAAGAGATCAGGGTCAACTGCATTAGTAAGTCCTGTTTAATTACTTCCATTTCAATATTGACACAGAAGTAGTAGGGCATTTTAAGTGTCCTAATCAGATAACTAAGAAAAAGAAAGAATAAGTACCTGAGGTACTGTCAATGGTAGAAGGAATTTACTTAGTCATTCACTAAAAGCAGTTACAGACGTAGTTGTCAGATACATATGGAAAAATAACTGCTTATAGTATTTCTGCTTTTAACCAGCAGTATCTGGAAATCAATTCCCGTCTAAAATCTTCAGACACAATTTTCTTTAATGCGCCCTCAGACAACTGACTTTCAGCAGACACATGTAATGTCTCCAAAAGACTTCAAACAAAGAAAAGATTAAAAAAAAAAGTCCATCAGATTACTGAAAAATATTCATCCTATATCTTTCCACCAATAATCAAAAAAATACTATGTTATACAAAAAATGAAAAATGTGAAGTACAAGATATTCCACATTGCCTCAACTACAAAATGGGCAAAAGCCCATTTATTTGGAATAAAGTAGAAATCCCTACAGCCTAAATTGCTAAGGTGAGACCTGCGACCACAGAAGTGTGATCTATGTCACCCTCATATGTAATATATAGTCCTTACTATGGTCTAACACAGGTACACATCCAAGATATTGCAGTAACTTACCTCCCATGCTGACAAGAGTTGTGGTTGCACAGAGCTCACACAATCTACTCCCTGTGCTTCCCAGGATGAGCACTGCTGTTCCAGGACTAGTCTTTACCAGCACTACAAAGCTACCTCAGGGCTGAATACAGGTCTCGTAAGAAAACAGCAGTGTTTTGCAACCCTACTACAGCACTAAGTGTACTAAGCATGGGTACTAAGCATGTGTACAGTCCCATTTTTAACCTAGGTCACCTATTGTTTTCATTTAGGTCGACTTCACCAAAAAGCTAAGACTGTATTTTAAAACTGCATCTCCCCTCAGCTGAACATGAAAAACAAAACCACAAGCCTACAACAAGAATAACCCATCAGTTAACTTTCCTGCTCGACTCTGTCTGAAGACCTTAATTTCTTACAATATCACTTTGCCTGTGAAGGTGACAAGGGTCTGATTCATATGTGGCTAGAACTAGCTTTTGCTGAAGTTCTGAAGCAGAGTATGAAACAAGTCAGGTCATGAACTACAGATTAAGCCCAGAAGCAGTTTAAGCATTCTGTGTTCTGTTTTCTGAAGTGTGTACAAAGCATATATTTCATTACTGTCTGCTAAAGCCTGATCAAACTTGAACATCATATAGCTAAAACTTTGTTAGTTGTAACAACATAAGTTTATTTTAAGGGCTTATTTAAACGTCTGGTTTTGGGTTTTTTAATCCTGAAATCAGAGGCAGTGTCTTTAATCTCTAGAACAGGACAATAAACTTGAAAAAGCTCCACCTGAGCTTGCAGGAAGTTACGTTGACACAAATGAATGCCCATGCTGCTCAAACCTACTTGAAAGTCCCGCCCTTTATGGAGCTCTCAGAGGTTTCTCACAATTATATGTAAAAGGATCGAACACTAAGCGTGACAAGTTATGATTCACATGAAGCCATGTCACAGGTTTCACAAAAATCTTTTTGACGAAGTCCATTTATTTTTATTCTAATCACCATTAGAAAATCTGGGATACAAATGCAAAGTTTTCAGACTTCCACTGAAATTTAACTGGCTGAACTGTCTATTTCAAAAGCTATTATAGCTATAGCTTCAGGATGTAACTCGTGACCCTCTATTGGGGAAAACAGAGAATACGGAAAAAAATTTTGTTGAGTAAGCAAGATTCTGCTATTTTGAACTACACGTTTTAATTGCTGAGCAACAACATAATAAAAGCAGCAAAATCAAGACAAATAATTGTGATATATTAATGTCACAGGAAGATAGAACATTGGCTTAATGATTTATTTATTTTGGTCATACTTGAGGCACATTTACCCCATATGCAAAGAATGTAAGTTATCTTTATACTACTGAATGCAACTGAAGCTTGCTTTTGTTTCTTCTATTAACAATAGCTTTTAAAGCTGCTCCTTAAAATGGGTTCATTTTTCAAAAAGACTTTTCAACAATATTAAAAAAGACAAGGAAAATTACTTTCAGTTAAAAATTAAATACTAGATAGAATAGTTAGTTACCCTGCGAGTAATAAAGATTAACTGAAAGTCCAACATCCTTCCAAATATACAGTAAAGAACCAAGAATTTATAGTCCAAACAGTAGCAATCTCATTGGGTTTCACATTTTACTGGGTTTATATTTGTAAAACATGCTGAGGTGAGAAAAGCTTGAGCCATTACCATCATTTGTTACCTTGAAGGTAATATAGGACTTTTATTCTTGGTTATGATGCTTGTATATACTTGTAAAATATATACATTGTATTTCATATGGCTTTGTTACATATTTAATGCTGCTACTGTACCCAATAATTTAAGTAGATAAACTTTGCTAAAAAAAATTAGATAAGCCACAAGCAGCAAATAATAAATAATAGCAGACCTCAAGAATGCTGAAATTCACAGGCCCAATAGCTTGGTAGTCTTATGAAAGCCTATCCAATATTACCGAATTAAGGAGTTGCTCCACTAGGGTTTAAGTTTTCACTCTGTTTTTTCTGTGTTATGAGTTTTGTAGTCTGATACCAAGGAAATTCATATTCATAAGCTTCCCTTATCTGGCTTTCCACAAAGGTCCTGATAAAATGCAACCATTAGAGACATATGATAAGATCTGAACCCGCTGCAGGCAAGTTTTCAAATATTTGAGGAGGCTATTTGATGATTATCCACCAAGTAGATTGAAAGCAAAAGAAAACAGACTGATACTACGTTTAGTGAAACAGATTTGTCATTTAAGAAAAAAGTCTTCCTCGGAAAATGTGGAAATTCATTGTTTACTGGAATAGCAGAGACTCCTGTAGATAGAACTAATTACCATCTGTACATTCCCAGACACTGTTATTCTATTGTCTCACTTAGAGATGGCTTTGATGAAAGCTGTCTGCTTTCTGTTGTCTCCCTACAGCTCAGACATGAACTACAGGAGGACTACAGAACCAGATATCATCTAGATACAAAAGACTTTCCTAGTCAGACTAATTCCCTGCAGTGGCTCTCTGATGACTGTAATCCAAATCATAGCTCAGCAGGTACAACAAAATCCACGACCAACTGCTTTCATCCTCCACCAGAAGACTTTTTGCTATCAGTGCTCTATATCTGGATTTGCACCTTATAGACACAGGTATGACTAAGGGAGACAAAGTTCTGAAATACATTACTTTTAGTTAGCATATTTTCCTGCAATTTTTAACTGAATAAGATTATAACCTGAATTACATAAGAGTTAATCTTACAAGCAAACAAGGTTAGCAGGAGAGAACAAGCTCCGTCTTTCTCATTCTTTTAAGGTATCATTGCCACAGTTGGCAGCATTAAAAGGAGACATCGTGAAGGTATTCACCACCTTACTTAACACAGAGTTTGAAAAACCGAAATATTAGAGATCAGATTTATTTTAATCAGCTAGAAAAAATAAGCTAAAAAGAAAAATAATCTCACCACCACCACACTATCAGTCATATTGCTCATTTGGGAAGATCTAGCCCTGTAGATGTATGCTCTGTTAAACAGAGCAGTAGTTGGTCTGAAAATTGTCAATGTGACGGAAGATTAGGCATTACATGTCTGAATCAGTGTTCATCATTATCTGCTCACCCAGTAATTGTTAATTCCTTTTATCTTAAGTGCACAACTATTCCTACCAGGAAACTTCTGCTGACATTCATAGTATAGTTCGAAGCATAGAACTATTTTCCAGTGAAGCCCAGTTCCTCTGATATCACCCATGTTAGTAGCCATAAGTGGAACAAACTGGACTTGGCTCTCAATGTTGACATTATTCAACTACAGCATAGAGGATCAAAACCATATACACACAGAGAGAAAATTAAGGTTTCGTCTTTAAGCAGCTGCTTAATCCCTTTTAATTGCAATTGTCTAAAGATATCCTCTAAGCCTTAACTGTTTCAGCCCTGTACGGCATTTTCTACTGGTCCAGAGGAATTACCTTAAATCTCCCACCCAGAATCTCCAAGGCAGACGTACAGCTTTTCTATTTGTCACAAAGATTTTAAAATAAGCATTGTGTCAATATTAATGATGATATTGATGTAAAAATCTGTACACTCATCTCTTTAGCACACAGAAACACTTTGTGATATTAACATTTTGCATGATCAATACTACCAGGTAAAAAGGCAAAAGGCCCTGAGTTAAGCTGATTGTAGTAGTCACAAAAGCAGTGTTGACAACTCATTTTTGTTTTTTCACACAAATTTGGATCTCATTTTGAGCTGTATGTTTGTTAGTCAGTCTCCTGTAATCAAAACAACTTCGTTTCAAGCCCATTAGCTTTAGCAGATTCTGAAGTTCAGAACCAATTCTGTCAGTTTCAAACCAAAAAAAAAAATGCACTGACACTTAACCATTCTCAATGAGCACACCAGAAGTTACAAATTTCAAAGTCTGATAAATTACATTAACATGTGTAACATTACACATTATGCCTCTAGGGAGTACAAGAGGATCAAGTCTTAAGAAAGATTTTGAAAGTAAACGTTGAGCAGGATTTCTCACTGTTCCACAAAGTATCGAGCACAGAGAAACCAAAAAACCCAAGTGGTGAAGTAAGATTGAGATACTGGTTTCAAGCTGATGTCACAGGGAAACAGCAAAGTGAAGTAGAATCATGGTACAGAGAGGTTAGAGTACAGAAAACAACAAAAAAAGGTCTATGAGCATGAACCTTAAATTACTGTCTTTTTAGCAATAATGCAACAAAGTAATTCAATTACAAGAATATTTTTTGGCATTTGTTAATGGAACACCCATTTAATTTAAAAAATTAATGAAGGAAAACTATGTATACATAAATATATACTGGATACAGTATATATTTAATCACAAATGAAAGAGGCAAGTCTGACAAGGGCTACAAAGCTGGTGAAGGGTCTGGAGGACAAACCTTATGAGGAACGACTGAGGGATCTGGGGTTGTTTAGCCTGGAGAAGAGGAGGCTGAGGGGAGACCTTATCACCCTCTACAACTACCTGAAAGGAGGTTTTAGAGAGATGGGAGCTGACCTCTTCTCCCTGGTGACAAGTGATAGGACAAGAGGAAACGGGTTCAAGTTATGTCAGGGCAGGCTTAGATTGGCTATTAGGAAGCATTTTTTCACTGAAAGGGTTATTAAACATTGGAATAAGCTGCCCAGAGAGGTGGTGGATTCACCATCCCTGGAGGTGTTTAAGAAAAGCAGCTCATCTACCCTTAGGGACATGGTTTAGAAGTGGTGGTGTTTTTATCAGGTTAGGTTAACAGTTGGACTTGATGATCTTAAAGGTCCCTTCCAACCTCACTAATTCTATGATTCTATGACAAAGACTTTAGTAAACTTGTTACAGATTTATCATCTTTCAAAAATCATTTCAGCTGTTACCTGTTGTATCTTCTTTTAAGTAAGTATAATAGAGTTTTATTTGTGAAAAAGTCCGCAATAAATTTTTGTTAAAATCCAGGCCCTCTGTGGACATTCAGGTTTGTTTCAAGTACTGGAAGCATTCAGCTGGTAATTAGTATCAAAGCAATTAGACTCCCTGCTTTGAGCAATGAATTTTCAGTTCCCTTATGTTGAAGGGAAAAAATGAGAGGCTTTTTTGAAATACAAGTTTTAATTCTATTTGGGTACTAAGATACTACAATCAGCTTTAAATCATAGAATGGTTTAAGTTGAAAAGGACCTTGAAGATCGAGTTCCAACCCCCCTACCATGGGCAGGGACACGTCCCACTAGACCAGGTTGCCCAAGGCCATGTCCAGCCTGGCCTTGAACACCTCCAGGGCTTCAACAACCTCTCTGGGCAACCTGTTCCAGTGCCACCCTCAAAGTAATTCAAGTCCAAGACTTTTTTTGAGCCTGGAAAGAGCTCATATTTTCTAGTGTAGAAAACCAACTACCACAAGTAGCATGCAATATCACAGTGGCAAGTCACAATCATTGCTTGATTGTAATACTGCTAATTAATTTCAAAGTATAATATATTCAGTATCAATAAAGTAACTCTCCATTAGACATCCTTTTTAGAGGCTCTTTACAGTCTTTTTACTCAAGGGAATGTTATAAGAAAAAATCTATTTTAATCTATTGATTTTGTCTTTGTTAGTCATTTCTACTGTTTTCTCACTTTTCAGAGTTGCCTTATTACCTGCCTCAGTGAACTCTAATCATTACTATGAGAAATAAGCTTTAGCCTTCGTATTTGAGTCAGTTAAATGCCAGTCCTTGACTGAGACTCTTAAACTAAGCATCTAGTTTCATGATCCAGATATGTATAAAAAAAATAATCAGTATTTCAAACCATACACATACATCAGAATAAGCAGCCACCAGATACACACAGCGTTGTAGTAGTTCTGTCTATGGGTTAAGTTCTACACAATAACAATTATCTTTTAATTGAATATTTACTGCAATTCTAAGCCTTTAGTTTAGTGAGGTTCAGGAAAGATTCCTCTATTTCTACAGAGGAAATGAGGAATTTGCACCTAACAATGTTTAACTAAGGTAGTATTACAAATGGAAAGTTCCATTTGCCCATTTCTTTAAAGGCTGCCTTCCACAACCCTACAAAGAGTAAGAAACTGAATCGTGATTTAAGAAAAATAATCATGTGTGTGAAGTAAAGAAGCTCCCTACTCTTCATCCTTACTCTGCTTTAGAATACATATTTACAGAGTTTAACACACATTAGGAACTTTCACAGCATTGCTATATTTCCACTATAGAAGTATTAGGATGCCCTTTAATAAAATAAAATCTACATCCTTACTAATTTTCTATATGTTCTTCACCTATTCACAACCCACAAACACTACAATTCATTCCTAATAATTAAATATATACTGAAAACATTAAATAAATCAGGATTTATAGGACCAGACACCATTAATCTTTACAAAATCTGTATGTTAAATCACACCAGAGACTAGCAATAACATTTGGGAGGTTGTGTACAAGACTACACAGTGAAGCAACCAAATAACAGAATTTATTTCCAGGAGGAAAACAGTAGCTCAATTTATGGTGAGAAATGAAAAAAAACAGGGTTTCATCAGAAAAAGAGGGGACATTGCTGTTAGATTGCCCTTATTGTAATTTTAAAAGAGTAAACAGTAGCACAAGTGTGCAGTAATGTACATATTCTGTTAGGAGGTAAGTTCAGTAACACAGATGAAGATCAAACAGAAGTCATAATTTTGAAACTCTTCTCTATTTAAGGATAAATGGTAACAAGTAATTATTAAAGGCACGAAATTCATTGTGATCATACAGAAACAGTTTCTAAAAGGGAATTAATTCTGTGTGTCTGCAGGTTTACAAGGGCCAATGCTGACTAGAGCCTTAATTCAACTGGGCAAAGCAATAGCCCAAAAATTTTTTAAAAATATTCTTGAAACCATTAAACTTAATCTTGTTAGACCTGTAAAGTTTCAATCAACCTCAAGTGACTTTCTGGAAAAATAAATTTCTATTAAAACATACTGATTAAAAACTCCCCACACTACCAACTGATACATAATAACCCTATGGATATAGCTGATCTACAGGCCTATTGTATGTTTAGCTCTTGAAAATAATAGTTTTGCATGTTTTCCTACAAGAATCTTGATTTCTAAGACAACTGTAAACCTTATCACTAAATTCAAACAGTTCTTCATTCATAAAGCAGAATTTCCTGTCAAGAAAAAAAACCCTTAGTACTTGTTTGTTACAATTTTTATTATAATAATTGAATTATTCTGGTATTTGTCTACATCGATATCTCTTTAAACTTACTAAAACAGTAACAGAATACCTGTTGCAATGCCAGTGTAAGGAGTGACGGCAATCTGATTCTAACAGATTCAATTCTAACATAGTGCTAAAAATTTAAACCACTTATAAAACGCCTGACAGATAAATCAGGGCTTGTGCCATTTTAACTTTGATCACAGGAATTTGTGATCATGCAACTTAAGCAAAATATATTTAATCAGAAATAAATTATTTCCAATAATTGTCATAATAATCAGCCCCTGAAGAGAAAGCAAAGCTGAAGTTCAGCTTTAGCTGAAGTTATGTGAAGAGAAAAACTGATAGAATATCTATGGCATATAAAGCAATTTTATTTATCCTCTAGTTAAGACAGAATGGACTCACATATGAGTAATAAAGGTTTGAGCTATGGTAAAGTATATCTAAATAAGTGCTAAAACTGGCAAGTAACTTAGATGTTCATATCCAAGCTGCCTCCACAAGCTATACTTGATATTTTTCCTTTGCAAAATATCCAGGATTTAAAATTGAATGAGTATACCCTACTTGTGCTGATGTTTTCCTTGCCAGAACATTCTTATAGCAGCCTAAATATTTTGATTTGTTTTGCTAGACGAGGCACAAGTAAACTCACATAAGTCCTTTTTTATGGAAGAAAAATAGCACAATACCATGAACATGAATAGCAGCCTCCTTTGGCATCCAATTGCAATGATACATCATATTGATTTCAGTCCTCAGTAAATCTAGGCTATGTTTCACTTTAAGTGCCATCTTCTCCGGTCTTTACTTCATGACAGAATCTTATCACGTGTAATCCTCAAACTACCTCACTCTGTAGGCCTCAGTCTGAAACACCTTTATATATGAACAGCCTCACTGAAGCCAGGAGGCTACTTTTTCTTTTTGCCATGCTCAGAAAACAATAGTGTGGGAAAAGAGATAATTGTTTGTTTATTACTTCTGCGGGGAGGAAGAAAGCAAATAAGAGAAAAGGAAGGCAACTAGAGCTTAGAGGAAAAACAAATTCCACCCAGAGTAGATGGCCAAGTAAATACCATAGAAGAAAAACAAGCTAGTTTTCTCCTCTGCCAATGTCAGAGGATTTGGGACTGAGGGAACACGAACCTGTCATGCTCTTTCCTTTTTTCAGCTGCAATCTAGTCACAAGTCCTCATGGGCTACCACACTAAGAGGAAAAATGCACCGCTTAAACAAGTGACAGTACTCAGTACTGCTCGAAGGATCACTGTGCGTGCGAGGGGTTAGCTTCGTTTTACCACAGTCTGCAGAATACACAGCAGCACAGCAAGCGCATCTTGTATCTTGCATCCCTGGGGCAGCACTCCTTTTTTCCCTCCCCATCCCATACCAGCATGGGAAAGGTGTGGCTGGCGCTCCAGGAGTTGATCCTGAAGTCTCCCAGTTTAGCCAGCAGAGCTGGTGACAGGAAGCCATCTCCTTGCCTAGTGGCCTGCATTTGGGCAGCCAGATGCCTGACCCCTGCATGCAGCTCCCCGCTTAACAGCATCCCTAGGATGGGCACTGCTGTCACATTAGCATATGTTTAGTTGGAAGAGCAGCCTGCTGCACAAATAGAACAAATATATATTCTCAAAAAAAAAAAATAATCATGAGATGTGCAAGCATACTATTGAAATTCAAGTTGTATAGTACTGACCACTAAATAATATAGTTATATAAATATCAATCAGCCACAGACAGCAGAGATGAGAGGTTGTTCTAACCTGTCATCTGCATCCAGAAAAGCTCATCTTTCACATACCATCTGCTATCCACCCACCAGTAGGAATGTACTCTTTTCTCCTCAAACCCACTCCAGAGACACCTTAATTACCATCAAGGTCATGAGGTACCCAGATAAACTAGTTGCTTCAGTCAGTGCAGGTATCAGCACTAGTATTGCCTTTGCTATAATTTGTATATTTGCAAAATTAAACCCATTCTTTGCCTAAACATGCCTAACAGATGAATAAGAGCCTTTCAGATAATTAGGGTAATATTTTATACCCTTTTCATATCTTTAAGATATTGGTTGCTGGCAAAGCTTCCAGCTGGACAGATAGGCAAATCCTAATCTCATAAGAACATTTTTAATTACAAATATGTTTTGGAAGTAGTCTTACTGAAGGTATTACTATCTATAGTGCAGGAGATCAAGCAATAGGCAGCTTTAGAAAGCAGTATGGGAACTCAGTTCTCCAAGTATGTATTAGTCTGGGATGCAAGCCCTGAAGTCAATCTGAAATCAGAGTACTGAACAGAGGGATTTTTTTGAGCTAAAAAATGCTGACAAGAGAAGCTACATTTTAGCAAGCAGGAAACCACAGTGGTTTTGTTCTGAATTTACTTGTACTACACACAAAAAAAATAGTATTTGTTTGATTTAGTAAACCCTAGTTTAGAAAGCTAGCCTCAGAGGAAGTTTTGATGTGAACAACTCAGTCTGCATGTGTTTTACATCACAGATATTAAGCTAAGAAAAAAAACCTCATGCTGCAGACAAGTTGTTTTAGTATTCCACAAATGTCATTGTACAACAATATGAAAGGTATTGTGAAACTCTAAATGTAGGCTTTCTGGCAGTTTATTGAATGGGACTTATTTAAATTGTTTAAGAATGTGCCAGATTAGTTTAAATTATTCATACATTGTGTTTATTTAACATCAGCACTATACAGCTGCTCGTGGTTCACAGACT
Organism: Vanellus vanellus; assembly: GCF_965231255.1. NCBI lineage: Eukaryota > Metazoa > Chordata > Aves > Charadriiformes > Charadriidae > Vanellus > Vanellus vanellus. The sequence goes on along the minus strand of NC_138910.1, from coordinate 36,833,160 downwards.
TTAAAATTGGTAGGGAGCTATTAATGAAGTGGAGAGACTGCATACAAGAGTTACAATAGAGTCACATAACTGTATACACAGTCTTGTAACTCAGTTTAATGCTTCCCAGAGAAAAATTAAGAACCAACAAAGCAGTTGCAACAAATTTTTGAACAATTTTTCTATTATGATTAGTACACTACCCCTGAGGTACCATACGCCCAGTGACACAAAAGGATTCTGAAAATCATAGCTGCCGGTTCTATTTTAGCCTCTCCAGTTGCGAGCCAGATTACTCAGATTTTGCCACATGCCCAAAGTTACTTATTTTAGTTACATAGAAATAAAGTTACTGGGGTAGGTAGTGTGGTTTGGGAGACTTATTAGTGGTTACATGCTATTAATGTAAGACACTACATTAAGTAATTCACATAATTTTACCAGTTACTGAAAGGGTATGATATACAGCAAATAGGGGTTATAGGATTGATGCCACAACTTCTATTCATCAAGTAAATTTTGTTCTTTTTGAGGTGCTTAATATTTGACAGCAGTAGAAAGAAATTTTTCCTTCTTCCTGATCTCTAATAACAATTTGAAAGTTAAAAATCCAAGCATTTTTCACTCACCACAAAAGAAAATACTATGGATTGCTCTGAATGTATTGCCAAACCAATATGCTGTGTTTGTGAACATCTGGTATTTGGAGTGACTCACGGTCATTAGGAGAACTTCACTCTCCAATAGATATAGGTGTCTTGTTCATTGCTTTGAGGGCATCATAATACAGTACTCCGTAAACAAACAGTATTAAACTGTGGATTTGGAAATACTACTTCCATTTTCTTTAGCACAAGACACTTATACCCCTGTAACATATTGATTCTCACTAAGTACTATTTTAGAAGCTTTCAGAAAACATTTATGGTAAAAAAATTCTTCAGATAGGTATTTCAGCTCCGAAATGTATTCAGCAATTTTGTAGAAGTATTGTAATATATTGAGCAAAGCGTGGCACAGAGGGATAAGAGGAAGAATCCCAGCTGGCAGTCCTTGTGAACATGCTGCAGACGGTGTTTATAAAATAAAATAATGGCCAGGAAAACATACAAAAATATCATGGTAGAAAACAGTAAAAAAGTGTCATCATTTACAATACTGAATATGAGCCAAGTACCACCTTTTTCTTTTTCCTTTAAGTACCCTTTCCTGCAAATATTTTTTTCAGGAGTGCAGTTCTTTTCAGAGCTGTGAGAAATAATGTAAAAATGTAAACAGTGGACAAAAGACTGGTATGGTGTGCTACAGTTTCATATACACAAATTATGATTCAGAACTATACTGAATGGAAAGACTAGCATAGCATTTACTGTTATGGAAAGAGTTCTGTTTGATTTTTAGCCTCTGCTCAGGAAAAAGTTATTCTTGGTCACCTGTCAGAACTAATAACCCATCGTAGTATGGGAGGAAGGAAAAAAAAGAAAGAGGGTCCCACGTCAGAAAAATTCACAATTCACATTTCTAGAAGATTTCTGTTCCAAAACCAGATAGTAAATAACTGTAGGAAATCAAAGAAAATTATTTTTGCCTGAAATTAAGTTTTTGCCTCCAAAAAGAAAATCTGCTGCTTTTTATTCCAACCACAGGAGAATAGTTTTTTGAACTGTATTTTGGATAAATATATTAGCCAAATTAAACTTGTTACTGTTTTTTGACTTCAGTTACTAAAGAACTGAAAGAGATCTTAAATTGCAGAACAAGCATTTAATCCAGAAGATATTTTGGCTGTTCTTGTCTCACTGAATTATAGGGCATAAGGCTTCTCATATGCCAGCCATCTCTGCTTGCTAAGATGACGAGATACTAATGGGACATAGATCATGTTGACAAGTTTCTCTTTTAATGTATAAACCTGCAGTAAGGTAAAAACATGCTACTGCACTGTAACTCAAAGTGTGACACCTCAGGAATGAAAATAGTCAGCTCTATTAGTTCCTGCAGCCACTTTCAAGGCAGTGCAAGCATGAAGAGGGCTTGTAATATTCAGACTAGTAAGCCTGTCACACCAGAAATCAGAAATCTCTCAATGAGAAATTTAGCAAGCTTTTCTTAAGTGTGTGATCACTGTACATAGTCCAGAACCTGAAAAAAAGGTTTTTTTTTTTTTTTTTTTTTTTTTTTTTTTTTTTTTACAGCAAATCTCAAGGGATTAAGGAAGAGTTGAGATCACAGAGAAGGCTATAGCTAAATCTGAAGAGTGCCATTCTTTAGCTCTGAATGCAAATAAGGCTACGTCAACATTTTTCTGACAGTACCTTTTTATCTCCATCACTGGATCTTGTCATCTACTACAAATAATCACTCTACATAATCCCAAACTGCTCAATTCCATTAAAACACAAGTTCAAACATCTATTGCCCAGAGAAGTTGGGTTGGATGGGGCTCTGAGCAACCTGGTCTAGTGGAAGGTGTCCCTGCCCACAATAGGGGGGTTGAAACTAGATAAGCATTAAGGTCCCTTCCAACCTAAACCATTCTATGATTCTATGCTTCCACTGCTCATGCAAAGAATGGAATCATCCTAGAATCCCTCTTGCAGAGCTCTCCCATTACAAGAGTTTGGTGTTCACTTATAGTTTTCAGCCCCTAGTTAACAGTGTTGAGGTATTTTGAGATGCTGTAAAGTAGACTCCAAAACGAACAGTCTAGGACATCTTGGAATTCAAAAAGACATCTAACTACAGAAGCTGATGTTAGAGAATGAAGCTCACACTGCTGTTCATTCTTGTAGGTACACAAGTAGACAGTGAATGAAATGTGACTATTTGACAGCCAACAGGATGTTCCAAGTACCCTTTTTATCACCATTATTTTTACATGAGCACTCACGATTTTCTTCTCCTTTAGCTACTGTACCAGTGAAGATAATAGATAGCAGCATTCACCACCTTCAACTTCATGACCCAGTCATACACTATCACCTCAGGTGGCCAACAGCTTAGCCTTTGAAGCTGGTTTGACACAAGAAAGCACCAGTATAGTGGGTAGTGGGCTGTCTGTATGTATATAGCTGTAGATCCCCAGAGATATCATTAGCATTTAAGATCTCGCATTGAAACATCAGAATTCTGTAGGGATTTTAAAAACACAAGAGTGAAGAACATTTCATTCTCCATAGGGTGAAGCACTTTTAAGATTCATTCACTAGTAATAAAAATACATAGTGTCTTATGCAAGTCAGGTAAGGATAGCTTGTTCAAGTCCCTGAGCATGCCATACTAATAGCATACTAATCGAATATTAGTCATCTACCTACAATTCTGTAGGTATCTGAGAAAACCACATGCGCATTCTAATGACTTCTATCTCTGCACAGCTATTCAGCATTTTGGAAAAAGTGGTAAGTCTCCATTATGGTATGAAAAAATGGAGAAAAAATTAAATAACTGCATCCTTAAAAGACAGAAAAATGTCTTCAACTATGCTAACAGATTACGAAGAAGAGAAGATTAACAGATTTAAGAAATATGCTTATTTTATTTGATCTCTCCTTTCAAAATGGGAAAGGAAGAAAACTCAGTCAATATACCACATATTAAGAGATATCTGTAAATTTGTGCAAGTTTAGGGATTTATTTTCTCAAAGTCAACATTTGCTGGCAGTCTTCTCTCCTGCAACTCTCTTATATCTTATTGGTTATAACTTAGATGCTTTGGAGACTTTTGTTTTGCCTGCTCTGGGTAAACATCAGTTGTGAACAGGAGTTTAAGCTAAAATTCTCTCAAATGCTAAACATTAAGAAAAAGGCATGGTATTGATAAACTGTTACAAGAGCAGTCCACAATTTAAAAAATACCTAGTATTTTTCAGTCTTTCAAGCACCCAGGCCAGGATTTCAAATTTGATGTGGTATTGTATTAAGATCGAGGATCCAAACTGGAGAACTAAGCAATATATTTATAAGTATTTGGCTCAGAATTTCTTTGTTACCATATTGCAAGTGAAAATCCTTAGTTCAGGCTCCAACAGTCACACAAAGGAAAATAAAACCTAGAAATGGCTTGAAGAAAGATGCTTTGAAACACCCTCCCCCCTCAGTTGAATTAGAAGTAGTAGAGAAGTACAGGAATACAGTATTAGCCAGAAAAATATTTTTAAAATAATTGATTTTTGTGTACTAAGTTGAGAATGCTAATTGTGTTCGTGGGTGGGGGGAGAAATAAACTGAGGACAGTAAATTATTCTCTATTGAAGGAAATTAGTGGTAATTTCCCAAGAATTACGGTGCAGAATGTCCAGACCCATTTGTAGTCCATATTTATAAGACCAATTAGCCTTTAAAACACAATGAATTTCCAGATCAAATCAGTATTTTAATAGAACTAACTCTACATCATTCACCTGCACATACAGACAAAAAAATGTTATGGCTCAACAATTTAGAGAGCTTATATGATCTCTTTCAGGTCTTCCTAAATATTAAGCTTTTAAATCACATTTTTGATGAAGACATTGTACAAAAATATGTACAGATGCAGGTGTGAAAAATTAGGGAACAGCATGAATGTTTATGAACTCCTTGCTAGTCTGTCTCTATTATTACCTTCTGCAAAGTAATTTGAAAATTCTCAAGTGAAAGCAGCAGCAATATTGATAAAGTCTCCCAATGCATGAGAAAGGCAATTGTTTCCTTTCAAATACTCCAAGGAGGGTTCTTAAATTTCCAAATAAGCTGAGAATGCAGTACAAAGGTTGTGAAAGTGAGAATATACAGCTATCAAGTAGCATAAGTTATCAGAAGTGTTTTAGAATTAATTAGTTAACTATCTGTAGTCTGTCTACAGTGTCTGATTCCCCCTCCCCCTCCCCGTTTGTATATTTTTTTTTTTATTCTGGGTCTTTGTACCAGGGAATATTGAGAGCAAACAACTTCTTGTGTTTACAAACAGTAAACTATTCAAGGATGCAAAAATACTTATAAAAATTTATTATAATCTTACTATCAATCTATTAGTTACCATTTAGGTGTGGTTATAGTGAGTAAAAACACTAACAGGAAAAATTTATGGGAACCCATCTCACAACAATTTATCATATCATTTCAAGGGAATTCTCAGGAGAACGTCCTTGGTAGGAAGTGTTTAACCAGTGACCCAAGTCACTGCTAATCAAGAAAATTTGGACATTTCCCTCCCAGAAGAATGGGTAAGGAAAGATTCATCACAAAGGAAAAGGAACTCCCGAGTAATGAAAGAATTACAGCAAAGAAACAGCATGTAATTAGACATACAAGCTGAGCTACATGAGTTTCACAGTACTTTGTAGTTTCCCTGCCCATATTTTTCACCTGAGCTACTTACAAATCTCGGTGCCTGTTCTAAGTGGATATACCTAGCAACACAGAAAGTTTTGGGGCTAATAGTCTGACTTATAGCTGCATTCAAATTAATCTGGAGAAAGCTGTACAGAATCGATGAGAATTTTTGGAGAGAGAACAGCACTTTAGAAACTAAGCTGGAGGCTTTGATCACTTCCTCTCTGGTCTTTCAAGCAGCGTAATTTAAATGCAGGGCTGCTAGTAATCCTCACAGATTCTGGAAGTTCTCTCAAAAATAAAGCAAGTAAAAAGATACAGTCAGAGAACAGGTCCTTCCCCATGTTCCACATGGGAGGCACATCTTGGGAGTTAGGAGCATTGATCTAGAAGGCACATTAAGGGTAATCAGGTCTAGCTCCCCAGCAGACAGATACATTATTAATTACAGACCACTTTACAATGACCTTCAAACAGTACTTCAGAAAGAAAATAAGACAGCATGGACCAGACTAAATCTATGTCGACATCTTCCAAAGCGGTTTTTCTGCTACCGTAGGGACATATATACTTTATTGCTACAGTAATGAAACAAAAAGTTACATATGTGTTTGGAGTATGGGCCTGAAGACACAGCAGCTAGTCTTTTCATGATTTTTTTAATCACAGGTTTTGACTAAGTTGTTCCATGAGCAGCAATTTAGCAACTCCTTCTACTGAAAACGAGGAACACTTAGATAAGCAATCACTTTTACAGGTAGAAGTGTTTGAAAATAGGAGTAAGAAGGTTGTGATTGTTCGCAAATCAATTGGATGACATTAAATGTCCAAGGGACAGGAAATAGGTAAATCTGACAAGCTTAAAAGCACCGAGAATTAGTCTCTAGAGCTGCAGCAAAAAGAATGCAATAGGCTATTCAATGAAATAGGCTATTCAATGAAACCAGACAGGGAATAATTCAGCTCAGTTTCCAAGTTCTTTATAAATTGCCTTAACAATATCTCAGAAATATTTTTGCCAAGAAAGGTTGGATCAGATGATCCTTGAGGTCCCTTCCAAACCAGTATTCTATGAAATCATAATGTAGGGCTACATAGAGCAAGCAAGGATAGCATACTTCAACAGGCATAGCCACCTAACCTTAAACTGAAAATATCGCATGCCTTACAGCAATAAAATTATTTAAATATTTTTCTCAGAGAGCCATCTTTGCTTCTTCAGCCAAAATTTTTTTGAAAAGGAGCAGAAAACTTGCTTCACCTACTCTAAACACTACCACCTATTTTCCAGAACAACATAATGCAAAACAGAGCTCATTAGACTTTTCTATATGCCAAGCTAATAAAAATACCAGATTGCATGTTAAAAGCTGGTAATTAAGTTGGTATCTAAGCCCATAAATCTACTACTCCTATTCTGATCTGTTAATCAGATGCACAAGCTCAAACCACAGCAAGAATCTAAACCAAAGAACAGGCTCCTTGATACAAAAACCTGTATTTAAAGATGCCATACCATGTTGTAGAAGACCCTCCTACACAACTGAAGTTTAACTTTTAATATTAGTTATAAATATTAACACAAAATCATATTCCTTTTAATTCAAAGCGTCTTTCTAAATTTGTAACAAGGATTTCACAAACAAACTCTTTCCTATTCAAACATATTTGGAAATGCGAAGGCAAGAACTGTCTCTTTAAAAACACCTACAATCTTTTAAAAAGATAGGGTGTAAGTTACTGCTAGATTTACAAGTAGTTCCCCAGAAAGATTCCCATCTTCTATTTTCCAAGAATCAGGTTTACTCATCAGACAGTCTTGAAAACACTGAATAAAGAGGGTTATTCTGGTTTACATTAATTGAGGCTCTAGTCTTTGATATCTTTCCATGAACAGAAACAACACCACATAAGAAACTTGAAAATCTTCAAGTACATAACTGTATAAACTAATCCTAAGAAAAACAGCTTATGAATTAGATTAAATGCTGCTTCAAAACTACATGTCCCAATAACAAGGATCGTTTCACAAGTTACTGCCAGAACCTTTGTTATGGAGGAGTAGCTTGCTTAGTTGCTTTGAAAGGACTACTCCCATCTGCTTCCTCATCTTCATCTCCAAAAGCAGATTCCTCTTTTACATCCCAATTCCAAAAGCCTCAGGCTTGCAGCTTTGTGTTCCTCACCATCATCCATGTCACAACAGTCTTCTGTAACTCAAAAGCGTTTGGGCTTTTATGTTACCTATGATACCATCTCCTATAGCAGAATGAGCACTTGCAAAATCATACATACAAATCCTGCACGTCAAACACTTAAAATGGTCTTACAATTCAGTTTATGTTGGTTTGGACTATTATTTTTTTAAGCTGCAGAATGTATGTGTCAGGGTTCCACTCAAGGCTTCAGAGGAGAGTGCTGTCATCACAGCTGATGTCTATTTCCAAATTTATACTTTATAATCCCAGTCCCGTTCTCATCTAATTACTGGGGAAGAAGCTCAAGTGGCCTAGTTTGCACCTCCTCCTGCAAACACTTCATATTTTTCTCCTTGTGTTAATTTAAACATGGCTGAAGCACACCTATACAACCAGCCTAAAGCAGAAACTCAGCAGTTAGAATGATCAGGAAACACAGCAAGCAATTAGAAGATTAGCAAAACAATTGAGAACTAGGAACAAGGACTTACAGTGTTATCAATTAGATCTAGGTCTGCTATGTGGTGGTGTATGACATTCCAGTTAGCATGTTAGCAAAGGCCTGCATTAATTGGAATAATAATGAATCTCCCTATTGTTGAATTCAGCAAATTGGCAGATGAACAGTTAGCATAATTTATTCTGTTCCTTGGCTAAGGAACACTTCAGACAGCAATTTAGAAGAGACATCCATTCCAAACTCTGGTCAATAGTGTTTGCCTACTTTAATAATTGATTAATTAATTATTTGATTATAAATGCCTTTCTATATAACAGCCTAAAAGATCTTTAACTCCAAAAGCCTTGGTTAATTATCTTTAGGGTTTTGGCACTACTATTAAAAATTGAAGTATACATGAAAATAACTTTTTGCATAGTGGTTATGGTGTTCTCTTGGCACAGAGGACAACAACAGAATCCCATATTCAAATACCTTTTCATTCATACAGGGAGGGAAACGAAGTGCAGCAGAATGTTTTCTTTATTACCAAAGAATCAAATACATGCACTGTGATAAATTCCATGTTACGTATACAATCCTAATTTGCAGTATAAGTCTTCCAAATGTTCTGTTAACGTAATTCAGAAGTAGTATTGAGTAATATATTCACAACGGAAATAAAGATTAACCAGACACCAGTGATAAAGATGAAATATTTATGCACAAAGTAATTTCCTGCCATGCTGCTCTATTACTGCAGTTTGTAGGGGATTCATCTGAACACATGCAGATTTGGGCCAACAAGATGGTCCTGAATATTAATGCAAATTAGCTGAATGTCTTGAGCCAGCAACATTGGCTTTTAAGTCTCAAGTACAGACTCCCATTAAATTCTAACCCGTGACAGTATATCTAAAACATCTGGTTATGTTCTAGAGGCCAGGAAGGTTATTTTCCAGAACTGGCAATTCACCAGTGTCGTTATCCTACACACACTGAAAAAAGGTTCAGAATTCATCTTCATTTCAAAGTCTTTAAATGAGAATGTAATTCAGATTTAAATTAGTTAGATGCTGAAAAATAACAGTCTAATGCTTAACATGGAAATTAAGTGTTCCAGCATACTGACAGGCTTTTGTTGGGTTTTTTTTGTTTGTTTGTTCAGTTGTTTTTTTTTTAAAGCACCACCATAATACTGTTGTCTACTGTTTTGATTTCTTGGCATAGGTAGGTGGTTTGGTTTTTGGTTGCTTTTTCTTTTTAAAATGGTATATCAACATTTTTATCTGGGGCAAATTTAAGAAATTGGCCTTCGACATTAAGAATTCTATATGCAGAGTAGAAATGAGAGACAGACAAGATACTCATTGTAGAAAGGAGGGAATTAGAAAGTTATTAAGAATGTGGAACTAAATTTCTTCACTTGCACATATTTCTAAGAGTCTATGCCAGTTCTTCAACATAATGGTTTAATGCCTCTGGAGAGCTTCATCAATCACATTGCTTGAAACAAACTACATGCAGCTTTCATAATACCCAATAACTCTGGAATCTGAGCAGAAAGCTGTAAACAAAAAATAAAAGGAGCCATGCCCTGAACAGCTTAAGTATGAAGCCAGCTTTTTGTTACCTTCCTTTTTAGATAACAGACACCTCTTTCTGTATTATAGACACACACTAGGAAGTAAGAGAAACAACTGACAAGAAAAACAGAACTGCATAGTACTAGCAGGCTGTATTTAGAGTATCACAAGTCCTTCAGCCATACAGAGTTAGTAGTTATGAAAGAGATGGGTAGAACATATGAAGCAGAAATAGATGCAGCAGACTTCTGTTTCTCATTGAAGCAGTTTCTGACAACATTAGAAATACAGCTGCACTGCAGTTACCACTGCACTCTGAAATAACCAGACATCTGCAGTGAAGAGATGCAGTATTTCAAATCAACTTACTGTCTTGGAAACTGTTCACTATTAATCAGTGAGGCTTCAGCACAGAACTACATGCTACAGGCACAAATATTTCAGTACCGTTTGTACTGATAATCTCATATTGATTCCGAGGAGACACAAGTCCACTCAAAAAAATCAGAGGCCCATTATTATGCATGCTGAAAAATGCATCTTGTATCTGTAAGACTACCAAGTATCCCACAAACAAGTAAGACTATTACACTAATTTACTCTTATGTTTGAGGTATTTCTTAATATTTGTTTTGATTTTTTTTAAAAGAATCAGATATTAAGACTTATTGGTCACATTATTTTGTGGTAAAAACAGCAGGGGGACGTAGTAATATAGGAAAGCTCCCTGATGTTCATCCCTTCCAGAAGCATGAAGGAGACTTCTGAACTTGAAGAAAATGTCTTTTGATCCCACACACCAGCAGTGAAAAGCACATCTTTACTGAAGAACTTTATCAGTAAAAAGTTCTTCACTGGTAATCATTCCTTGCTTTATGTAGTTACCAGCAGAAAGAAAAAATCCTTTAGAATGGCTTCAGTCTTGCAGGTGCTTTGTTCAGTTATCTATACTGTCCTATTAAATCAATCCCACCATGAACATGATGCAGTTCAGAGGTCTACATACAGACAAGTGTTTTACTGCAGTTGCATAGAAATACAGAAGCCTGAGGACCATCAAAGCTTCATCTAGTTCCTTTGTGCTATGACAACACTCCCCCATTTCTTTTCACCACTTCTCTCCCTCCATTCCCTACTCTTGCTATAAATAAGAGTCTTTCAGCATTCTTCTTGCCTTCTCCCTCCAGCATCTCTAATGGGGCAGCTATTTACCACAGTACAGCTAATAAGGTTGCTGTCATTTTGTTACTGTTTTATGTGGAATGTACTTTGGAGATTTTTTTATTTGCTGGCAGAAAGCCTGAGAAATGTGTCCTCAGTGAGGATTCACTTATTTCCTTCATTGCTTCCTGAAGAATTTACAAGACATGTATAATCATTCACAGATTTTTTGCAGAGTGCTTTGGGCAACTGTGTCACACTCAGTTATTCTGCTCTCTGATAAATATTTGAACCTGAAGAAAAACATTAAAGCCAAGACAGACAGTTTGAAAGTAATAGATCCTTGGAGGAATGTAGGAGAATAGCAGCCTTGAAAAAAAATTACAGCCTAGGGTAGGCACATTAAAAGTCCAGGCAAATCTCGTCACAAACATTGTAGGCATATTCAGCATGGTCATGAAAGAGATCTAGCAGCAATTTGGGACAAAAGAGAAATTTTATCAACCTCAAAAGATGCTTTCCAATACAAACTACCACAGGAGATTCCATTATGACCCTTCAGCATTCACACTGCAGCTGCTGTCCTGTTCCTACAACACAGGGGAGATTAAAATTTAAGTGTGATGCTCTAAAAGGCAAGGGCATAGTATCCCATATTTTGTAGGGTTGGTACAGCAATGGGATTTCACAGAAGCAGCAGATTCAGGGTTCTGATCACTTCCTTTCTATAGGGCAATTGTGCTGTAGGATCATCCTTAATAATTTATTAAGGAGAAAGGAAATTGGACAGTACTGTGAGTTTTGAGCCAAGATTCAGTCTACAGAAAGTACTGTAGTATTTAAGGTTAGCATAAGCCCAGAGATTGTTATAACCTATTAGTTTAATTCCCCATTCCTCCCTTCTTAAACAGAAGTGCTCACAATGAGTTTTTCTCTATGGTAAAAGGAGAATCCATAGAACATCAGAGTAATGAAGATAATTCCTTTATCAGCATAGCCTTTTTGTCTCCCTCAGTGTCGTTTAAACATCAGGTAGAAAAGGCAATAGCATAGATTTTTTTAAACATTCTTTTACTAATAAAGATCAGATTCACTGCTATTGTCCCTGTCTACAGCAGGGCGGTTGGAACTCTGATCTTCAAGGTCCTTCCCAACCTAAACCATTCTATGATTCTGTGATTGTATTCACTGAAGAAAATTATCTGAAACACTGTAGTGAGCAGTACCTCACATGCATCAGTTCAGAAGACTGACCGTATTCAACGCACAGCTAAAAAAATCACCACAAAACCATCTTGATTTAACCAGTCAGTTCTATTCACATTTACTGTATTTTGTTTGTATAGCATGCACATATACTTTATAAGTAATTTACTTTGTTACAACTTTACTGTTATGACTTAAGTTAGTATTGTCTTGTTTATGTGTATTAACCTCAAATTTAAGAGCTATAGTGCTCAAACAGAAGTTTCAGAAGAGGCTATTAAACTGATCTGTATTTTTGTACCCCTAGTTTTAGCAGAAAGTTTATTTGGGGTATTTAAAGTCAGTTACAGTCTAGCTTAACCTATATATTCTGACTAAGCACTAGTGTACTTTACCCTTACAAATGCTTCAACAGTATCAACAGATAAAATGGAAGTAGGGAAGTAAAATGGTACCTTGAATTATTTTTTACCTCTTATACAACTTTTTTAATCTTACCTCTGGCAGACCTAAGTTTATGGGACAAGGATGCCTTTGCTGGATAAACCCTAACATGAGATAAGATCCTGCTGTTGGCAAAACTTGTTTGGTCTTTGACAGTGCTCCGTACCCACTTTACCTTCTGAGTGCTCATTCATTAAAATGAAACTTGCAATTTGTTTTGGAACCAACCTGTGATAGCTCAGTACTTCAGGACTGGCATACTACTGCACTCAAAAAATGCTTTGTGAAAATAGCATTGATTTCATTTTTTATGAATAGGATGGCACAGAACACAAAGTAGTCAGATAGGGCTTTTTTTTTTTTTTTTCCTTAAGTTGCACAACTATTTAGAGTTCTCCAAGACAACAGAGAACTGACAAATGCAGAAGAAAGGTATTAAAAATATGACAAATAAAGACAATACAGCTCTCCTTATAATTTCAGCTTAATGATTAATGCAACGCATCAAAAAAGTTTAAGACTTTGATCCTTAGAAGAAGCCCCAAAAAAACACCCAGGTAGCATATCACTGAATAGCCATGAATTTGAATTATAAAACATTATCAGAAGGGAACTAGAGACTCTCCAGTTTCTATCACATGAACCCCCTTTTCTGAATAAATTGTGTTCTAATAACGTAAAGACATCTGCAAGAAATAGTCCAACAACCTTGAAACTATAAATTTAGATGAAGCAGAACTCAGACTGATAAAACTGAATGTAGTTCCAAAGCCTTAAGAGTTACTGAAGGTTTAGAATATGTATTATTTCAGTAAGCTTTAACTCAGGTCTACTATGATCTACAATTGCAGCTTTATTACCTCTCCGTCTTTTTATTGTTAGCTCACTTCCTTTATCTCATCTAAAATTTGCCGATGCCATTTTAGGTAGGGCCACTGTCTTCCTAAAGTTGATGTAGCACTTAGCACAATGGGTACATATGCTGCACATTTCTGGAAAATATGAGCATGCACATTTTTGCAAATCCAGGTTTTTGCAAAAAAAAAACCACAGTATTGGGTAATTACCTATGCAGTTAATTTATTCAAGCTGACGTGAAATCCATCAGGGACATACCACAGTGGCCAAAATCATGGCTTCTAGAATTTTACGACCACATACCTCAATCTAATTCCTACAGTGCAAAGTATCTTCAATTAAGTTTAAAGTTGTACTAAGTAATAGTGTCTTGGGTCATTAACTTTAACACTGCCAGCATGCCCTCATGATTGCATTTACTTTAATTAATGTAAGCTAGTAATTAATAGCACACTTTACACAAAGAACTGCTTTAGCATTTTGCCAATTTCTAACAAATAAAGCAGAGTGCTTGAAGCAAGGTTTGAGATATCTGTTGCAAGTGAGACATGCAGACACAAAAAAGCTAACCCAAGTTTTTTCTTAATTTAGATGTAACACGGGTTTAACTGTCATGATAAAACATGGCCCACATTTTATCACATTTCTTTTGATTTTTGCAATACTAAATTTGATTAATAAAAACAAGCCTGCATCCAATGATTCTGTGCAAAGTTATTAAACTACTGGATAGAGAAATGTTAATTCTACTACAGCAATGAGAACATCAAAATAGGACTCAAGAAATAATCCATTACCTACCATCTTACTACCTGCAACAGCTCCTTTGCCAAAACACTTGTATTCCAACCCCCTCCTCCCCTCACTCTGTTTTGAGACGTTTCAACTTCCAGTGAAACTTTCAGTCAAACTTGATATCTATCAAGGGATAGACATCTTCAAAACCACTTTATGTAATCTTTCATAAGTTGGGGGTTTGTTGGTTTTTTTTGTTTGTTTGTTTTGGGGGGGACGGGATGGGGACACACATGACATTAAAAAAAAACCCTCCCATTACCATAAATAAATGTACACAATAAGTATGGCAACATGGTTTAAGGTAGAAAGGTAACTTTCTAAATACTCTGCTCCTTAAAAATATCAATCCACACAGTGACTTCAAACTGCTTAAGTTTACTACATTGTCCAAAGCCAACAGAAATTTCTTCTGCAACCAATGTAGCATTTAGACACTATATTTTAATTGGGCACTACTTGACAGAACTAGATCAATTGTCTGAACTGGCCAATTGTAAAACAACGTGTGAAACAAGACAATTTGATTCTAGAATGAAGTATCAATTATAGCTGATATACAAAACAGTAATGCAAAGGGAAGCTCATTTCTTTTTTCTTTTCCATCCTGAAAGTTGAAATGAGGATAGGCCTACTTAGGTGTACATGACATTATCACAACATTCATTATCACAAGTGTTTTCACTGGCAGAGAATGAAGAAAGACTAAAGACCTAGGAAGAACAGAAAACAATTTCAGGTATCAGATTTCTGTTGGATGATTCAGAAAACCATCTGTCTGCCAGCATTAAGAACAATTTACTTTGAGAGCCATCTGTGGGACATAACTGCACCTGAAGTCTGGCAAAAAGTGCCTTTTTCTTTTAATGACTCATTAGCTCACTTTCTCCTCTGAGAATAATAAAGCTTCCATTCCTGTCTTCAAAGAGGGGATTAAAGCATTCACAGAAAGTGAGAGAAAAATGGCCAAGAGGATAGCACAGAACATGAAAAAAAAAAAAACCTCCCTGTTTTGGAGAGGTAGATGCCCCACATCCCCCCCCACCTCTTGATTTTCATATATATTTCCTTCCAAAAGCCTGCTCCCTGCATCGCAACAGCGATGAAGGCTTCATCTGGAGACATTAAGTATCATGAACAGGTGGGTGGGAGTCCTTCTGTCCTCTGTAACCAAGGAGAAGTCTCAGAACCACATCAGTAAGTCTCTGTATGCTGGCATATGTACCACCTCTAAGTTTGCAGGCAGACTCTGACACTGCAAAAAAAATATCCTCTACTCCCACTTCTGAGCTTTGTTTTTCTTCACAGTCTAGAATTCTAACAAGAGTCCTTTTAGATTTACTGTAGAGATAAATATGTCAGTGCACTTTGAAGTACTTCCTAAATTTATATGCTTGGGACCGAGGGAATAGTTACCAATAACACAAATAGTCATAGAAATTATTTACATGCCTGACATCAGAAACCAAGGGGTTGTAGAAAGCAGATAAAGCGAAGGACAGGGAGAACTGTAGCAAAAAGTTACGTGAATTAAAGTAGTCACTACAGGAATCATAACAAGATGGCTAATCTGCAGATGTGATAAACAACTACAATGTTTTCTTTCAGCTATCAGTACCAAGACATATCATAACACGGGATCACTATATTGCCACACTACTATGATCCCTTTCCACTTTACTTAATTATAATCACCCTTGATCTTGACTACCCTGAAATACCAACAAAGATAATGCTGTCCATAACATACAAGCTACCTAGCACTGAAATCACGCATTTCCAAAGTACCCTCAGACACAAACTATCAAAGAGACAGTAACACCTCCCACTTACTGGCTTCAGCAGAGAAGGAAAGGGAGCTGAGTGAAATGAATCAGACTGATTAATACAAGGACAACTGAAGATTCTCTTGTCAATATGTAGACAAGATACCAACAAAAACAGTAACAGAATACAAATTATCTGTGTTCACATACATACATATATATAAAATACAAAAAGGTTTAAGAATAAAGTGAAGGGATAATTACACTGCAGGTATGGGGAAGGAAGAATGTGGAATGATTCAGAATAAGCTAGAGCAAAAAAGTGCCAGGAAATGGACCGTAGCTTACTATCACATATCAGATATGAAATAGATTGAACAAGCCAATTACTCTAAGAGGTTTTATCCATCTCTCCTAGAAGTAATAAAAAAGTCAAATTAAGCTACCACAACTCCCATCCAAGAAATGCACTTTCCAAACTGTTTCTTTAGACATAATAGTTACTGGTATTAACAGTAAAGAGTGAAGAATATCTAACAGAGGTCACTTAGTCATTTAAAAGGCATGATCTGTTTGACATATTATTGGTCTTTCTGTGATGCTATTTTACCTTGTTTTCTCATATACATGATACAGCTTTAATATATCAATGCAAGTATGGCACAAAAAAAAAAGAAAAAGGAGTTTCTTTAAAAGTGGATGTTGGACAAACCCATCCATCAGGCTGTTGCAATTTCATAGGATGCATTTGTGGATTGATATGGATGCAATTGATATCAAGTTCTGAACTATGCTTCAGAACAGCTTTGCCAAACCCTGTTAGAAATGACCATTTTTTCCTTTCATTTTCCCCTTTATCCTCCTACATGGAGCTAATAGGTGGCCCAGAGCTTCTGAGGAAGTGATCTGGTAACTACTTCCCAGTTAGAATAATCACATAATCTTTCCCCTTGACAAGATATATTTCAGAAGTCTGACAATACCCAAGGGCTTTCAGTCCAGGAAACCCAAGGAAACTGTCCACAGTGGAGTGACTAATTCTCTATAGCTAAATGTAATTTAAAACTTAATGCAACATAGTTTATATACATATTAATACTAAAAAAAATAACTAGTTTCCTATTTCTGCTCCACAAGCACTCGTACAATTAATTTGATTTGAGGAAGTGGTACAATGTGACATGCAGAAGTGACAAATTAGACAGTTTCAGCATGTCCACATCCACAGGCTTCAGTGGTGCATACAGAGGTTATTTATTTTGCCCCAACCACATTTAGCAGCAATGAACAAAGAGTCAGCTATAATTAGTTCTTCAGTCTTTGTAGCAAGACTTGCATAGGTTTGTGATGGGTTTTTTGTGGTTTGGTTGTTGTTTTTTTTTAAAGAGTGAGTAGAATTAGAAATGGTTGGCTAGCTTACAAAAATAATACAGATGAAGTCTGACAGGAGTAAGAGTGCTAAGCCCAAGACTTTTGCCATAATTGCAACACCAGGCAATAGACAGGCTGATTAAAATCAGCGTTTTCATCTGAGTATTTCAGCCCTCCAGGACATGGTCCAGAGACCAAATTGGTCGAAATTAGTCATGCCTTGCTCATTACCCCAAAGGCATAGGCTTGCATACAAGAATTTGAACATGTAACTTGAAAATCTCACTGCTGTCCAAGAAGGATGCTATTAAAGAAAAAAAAAAAAAAACAAAACAAAAAACACACAACACAACCCAGACTTAGAAACTTCAATAGTATTTCTTGCATTTCTTTCAAAAATGGTTCTATTAAAAAAATCTATCTCTTTAATGTATATCCTATCTATCTCAGGATTACTAATGTATACTTTATTATGTTTTAGCATCATTATGCACAGAAAAAACGTAAACTGTAACCTAACTCTTAGGAAACTATTAAGAATTCCTAATTCAGCCTGAAGTACTGGGAACAGTATCAGGTACAGAGTTTTCATTTCCACTGCATTATTTTTATCTGGCTTAAATTACTGAATTATCTATATAAGACACAACTAAGTATATGCAACATACACAAGAAATTGCATCATATATATATATATATCTCAAAGCTGCAGAAAGATGTTCCTAAAACCAGGTAAAGATACCAAGATTTTACTTGAAAGGGACAGTTCTCTTGAAATTTTTAATTTCAAGCTCTGCATGTATCCTGGTTTGAGCGACACAGGACTAATTTCTCTACTAATACTTGGGAAAACTGCACTTTTAGAAGACTCCAGTGCCTGAATTTGTGAAAATATTTACTTTACAGCCAGCTATGGTGCGTGGGTTTCAAGGTCTCAGTGTTTTTGAGATTGCCAGGTGCGGGGATGAGGAGGAGCGAGACCCGGGTGATAGAATGATTGTCTAAATGACATCAAATTGTTATGGGTCTCTTGAACCATAAGATCATGCGTAAAGTGAAATCCTAATTAGGCATAACCAAAGATCCTTTTCTGATCACTAGAGGGCCAAGGCATCAAGTTAGAATGTTTATTTAATCCTTAAGCTTGTATTATTCAGTGATGAACTAAAGTTTGAGGCTTAAAAATTTTTGGAAAAAAATTGAAACGATGATTAATCTATTTTTTGAAACTCTTAAATTAGGCAATATTTTAAATGCAATATAGAAATGACTGAACATGTTTTGGTTTCGGGGTTTTTTTTGTGTGTGGGGGTTTTTTTTTGTTTGGTTTTTTTTTTTTTTTTTTTTTTTTTTTTTGAGTTACACAGATAATTCTAGGTGATTTTTTAGCCTCTTTCAAAGCCAAGGAAAGGTTATGTTTATG
This sequence comes from Vanellus vanellus, assembly GCF_965231255.1. Lineage (NCBI taxonomy): Eukaryota > Metazoa > Chordata > Aves > Charadriiformes > Charadriidae > Vanellus > Vanellus vanellus. Next base: position 36,814,618 of record NC_138910.1, on the reverse strand, counting down.
AGACCTTTTTTTTTGTCTTTTAGTCTGTAAAAATCCAATAATGCCTCAAATCTAGAGAGGTTTAATTTGTTTCCAGAATCGTTATTTGTAGAGCCACTAACTTCCTGTAAGAACCTTTCCTTGAAAACAAACATTAATTTGTCAAGGGCAGATTAAAATAAACTTGCTCTTTGATACACACAATAAAAAACTTCCTTTGTGAATACAAACTAGTGTCCTCAAAGCACGCGTCAAGTGAAAACAAATGGTAACAGCATAGATTGCTTATTCTTTCTTATAAATATTGAAAATCATGTCAAAAAGGGTTTAATAAGAGTGTTTTTACTAAGTTTGCTTCTAGTAACAAGTGTCTATATGCACCAAGATCAACCAAAATGCAGAAATATCACATTAACACTAAAGCCCACCTGCCAAAAATTGTTTTTTAAATTTTTATCCTCAATTCATAATTACTTGAACAAGTACTCCAGGAAGGCAGGTGTTCAGTTGCGTAAAGCAGCACTGCTGCATGACAAAACAGTGCATTACTGCTACAAACAAGGCAGCCTTTACTATACCGTTTATAATCCTCTCTCATGAATAAATATCATAACCAACCAATGCTTGCCTGAGAAGTGGGTTACCATCATAATAAATCACAATTGAAATTATAATTCAAATTAGAAAAAGTTACATTTTTATGATCCATGATATTTAAAATTATGGTGCTTGACAGTAACTACCAGCACCACACCATGATAGATAGTACGTGTAAATACAGAGGGAAGAAAGAGTAATTTCATTTCTAAAGAGCTTCCCTTAAACCAATTTAGAAGTGTCTAAACATGAAAAAAGTCATGGAAAGACTGCTGTAACAGCATTTTGAGTATAGACTGCCTATGTGCACAGTATAACTTCAAATATTATTCTGGAAAAGTGAACTGTTTCACTTCATTTATTTTACAACACAAAGCAACAGATGTTTTGGCTATTAGTTACATCACGATTTCCTCAAATACTAGGAAAAATTGAATATGTTGTCTAGCTCCAGGCTGATTAGCCCTGTCATTAATCAGCTGCTTACCATTTGCAGTACAACAGTTCATGAGGTTTAAGTTCACCTTGTTGTTAGTGATATAACTATGATATTATCATACTTGTTTTGTTTCTGACCCAAATGTTAAAAGATGATCAAAGAATATTTAAAGAAAATATTTTTCAAAATTTTCCAAGCAATTTGGGAACTAAAAAAATTAGTTTCCAGGCAGTATTTCAGTTGGTACTTTCCACTAAGCAATTACTTTCTATTTTACACAGTTGTGAGTCAAAGACATTGAGGCAAGAATATAATTTCTAAGCAAAAATGAATCATCTGTAAAGACTATATTTAAAGTTATAAACTGAAGTTGTCCCCCAGGCTATGCCCTACAATATCTTTGTTAGGGCAACAACACAATTATAACTCAATTTTCATAAACCTATGGCAAAACTTATAGATCTGGACATTCCCTCTTTCAGAAAGTTTGTTTGGGCTTGACAATAAGGAGAACACAATGTTGTTCTAAAATGGGTTGTTGGTCAGGACAGCTGGCATTTCGGAGTTTGACAGATAAAACACTAATAGAGGCTTTTAGAGTGCTGGTCACTCCATCATCATTCAGAAAGTCTGGCCTGTATCACAAGTATATATTTCTCAAGAAGCAGAAATTGAACTTATAGGCTCCCCAATACAAAAAAAAAAAAAACAACTTTTCTTTGTTGTACAAAGAAAACAATCATCATTTCATCAGAAGCTTGTTGTGATTTCAATAGGAATGTCAGACTGAGTTGTTAAAAGTTTTTAGTCTACTGAACTGCAAAGATGGGTCAGAAGTTGAGCTACTGATTAAGAATTTCATGAAACTAGGGGAAACTACCAGTCTGAAGACTTGCCATAGAGCACAGATATAACTGTTTAAATTACCTCTTCCGAGAATTCTTGATTAGAAACTTACTTCTGATCTCCAGCCAGGTTGAGATGATACACTGTTTTGTTAAAAATGTGATTCCATAATACCCCAAAATTGTTATTAGAAAAAATAGCATGTTTGTCCTATATGGGTACACAAATTACATTTTAAAATTATTAAATACAGAAGAAACCTTTTCTAAGAGGCATTTCCATGTACTAAACATTTTTGCAGTATCACTAAATTGACAAGTTTATGAAACAAATATGATTAAGTGATAAGCATATTCTTCTTGGACAATGGCATGATGCCAACCAAAACAGGAAACTGAGGGTCCAAACTCACTGCCTTTCTCATTCTATAAGAAAATTTAAACAAGCAAAATCCTGATTGCAAAGAATCTACAATTAAACAGAAGTTACTCTGCAGAGACTACTCTATAAACACCATGATGTCAAAGTCAGTTATGATAACTTGTGAAGAATCAAGCTCAAAATAAGCAGTGCTTATTTATATTGATAACCAATCCAGAAAAACTAAAGGCTTATTAATTTTTTAAAAGAGAGCTACAGAGTTTGTAAGGGACCATGCATTTCCTACATAAAGCACCAGATTCTGCTGAAGTTTTCAACTATTCCTCTCTACCAAAAATCAAGCTAAGGTTTTTGATACAACCACAGAAGCTAAAGACTGAATATGTAATGTGACGTACTAAACCATCAAGCAACTAGCCTCTCTGTTGTGGATAAAGTCATTAAGTCAGGGGTTAGAACAAAGACAGCAAAGTGTCAAGGTCTCTCCAGAACTGAGATGGTTCAAGAAATAAGCAAACAGACTTCCTGTTCTACCTCAGCAGCAGAAGCAGGTTTATTTCTATAGTGTACCTTATTGGCAAAGTAGTAAAGGTACTGCACACACAGCTACTGTTAAGAGATTACAGCTTTTAGAAAGTCCAAACAGAAATTTATTTTACAGGCTGTATTTAAAGATAGGAATAATGAATTACCACTGATGACAAGGGGTTTGTTTTGGGGTTGGTTTTTTTGACTTGAGGCAGTTATTCTATCTGTTGAACAATTCAACTGGAGAGGAAGGAGGCGAAAACAGTAACCTTTCTAGTTCTCTTTTGAAAAATGGTTCCATTTGTTACCTCACCTGTGCTTTGTACCCAACTCAAGCTAGTAGATTGGCATCCCTCCATCCTCATCAACTAACAGATAGTGACTAGACCATATGTTACATGTCATAAATATGGGCCAGCATCACAGGTGCACATCACCAGCTCTCAAAAAGAGAGAAAAAACATTTTCCCATACACATTGTAAAAGTACTTCTACTGGTAATTCTAGATACCATAACTGTATTCAAGTTTTCAGCAGGATCACCATTTGTTCAGTCCTAACAGACTGAACATACATTTTAGTTGTATTTACAAGAGATTTATACTGGAAAGCAATTTCAGACTCTCTGGTTTCTACCTTTGAAGCTAGCAAGTAATTTTCATTCAACACATCCATTTAAAATCACGACTATTTTCTTCCTAGAGCCCTTCTTTTGTACTTCATGTTCATTTTAATGAGATGAGAACAAGTTACTCAAGCATCTATAAGCCACAATTGAAGTTTTGACTGATTGATAAAAAAACTAAAATATTTTACTGCAGAGCGCTGAGTCTTAAATAACTATTTTCTACATAGTATTTAAATGACTAATCTGTTGCAATGTGTGATCTTTAAGGTAAGCCTCCAGAACATTGCCATAAAATAAGTTTTGGACTGAGAGAAAGCACAATATTGCAATTCTTTTTCTTTAATCTTACAAGGTTTACTCTTTTGCACATCAAGTGAATTTAAGTTATTATTATGTAAAAGTACACTACAAGCTAAATTTTCACAGCATTTGTATTACTCATATTACAAACTCTTAAAGAATCTAATATGCTATTTCCTCCACATAATGCTTTCCTGTTCTGTTTTCAAACAGCTAATTCTAGAAAAGGAAGAAGAGAGGAAGCATTAAACTCTCTGTACAGCCAGGCAACGGGAACAAAGAAACTTAGCTACTGGTTGAAATTGACACAGGAATTGGGTCTTTTTCCAAACAAATCTCTGCCACAGGATCATTGTTCCATTTAAAGTAGTCTAGGAGATTTCTAAAACATACCTTGCGTAATAAGGCAGTCCAAACCTCGATTCAGACTGTAATGGGTCTTTCTTCAGTAGCTAAATAGTTTAATAAATCTAGACTGAATTCAAATTCATTTAGTCAGGAAGCCACCCATTAGTAAGACTTCATTATAAACACTGATGGATATGTAACACTAAAAAGCTACTGCTGAAGAGCTTCAAGATTTATGTCTAAAAGCTGTTCTTTTAATTTTGGGAAAAGCAAACTAACTAGAAGTCTTCTAGAAGTGGTGCCTTTGAAAAAGTTCAAGATATCACAAATATTACAATACCGAATTCCATTTTCATTGACATCACAAGAATATTCCATCACTTGTTGAATTATAAAGAACTAAAACATGGGTTAAGCAAATAAAAGGTAATTCCACTCAATAGTAAGACTGTTGCTGCTCATCAGGCTCTGTTCCCCAGACTGAATTTGTTTTTCCTAATTTTATCAGTTTCAGAATCCCGTACAATTTTAGAAATATGTCCAAGAAAGATCACAGAATCACAGAATGGTCAGTGTTGGAAGGGACCTCTGGAGATCATCTAGTCCAACCCCCTCGCCAGAGCAGGGTCACCTACAGCAAGTTGCACAGGACAGCGTCCAGGCAGGTTTTGAATGTCTCCAGAGTGGAAGACTCCACAACTTCTCTGGGCAGCCTGTGCCAGTGCTCTGCCACCCTCAAGGTAAAGAAGTTCCTCCTCATGTTTAGATGGAACTTCCTATGTTCAATTTTGTGCCCATTACCTCTTGTCCTATCACTGGGCACCACTGAAAAAAGACTGTTCCCATCCCCCTGGCACACTCTCTTTGAGTATTTATAAGCATTAATAAGGTCCCCCCTCAATCTTCTTTTCTCTAGACTAAAAAGACGCAAGACCTTCAGATTTATCTCATAAGAGAGAAATTCTAATCCCCTAATCATCTTTGTAGCCCTTTGCTGGACCCTCTCCAACAGTTTCCTGTCTTTCTTGAACTGGGGAGCCCAGAACTGGACACAGTACTGCAGATGCGACCTCACCAGGGCAGAGTAGAGGGGGAGGATGACCTCCCTCGACCTACTGGCCACGCTCTTCTTGATGCGCCCCAGGATGCCATTTGCCTTCTTGGCCACCAGGGCACATTGCTGTCTCATGGTCATCCTGTTGTCCACCAGGACTCCCAGGTCCCTTTCCACAGAGCTGCTCTCCAGGCGGTCAGCCCACAACCTGTACTGATGCATGGGGTTATTCCTCCCCAGGTGCAGTACCCTACACTTACCCTTGTTGAATTTCATAAGGTTTCTCTCTGCCCAACTCTCCAGCCTGTCCAGGTCACGCTGTAAGGCAGCACAGCCTTCAGGCATGTCAGCCACTCCTCCCAGTTTTGGGTCATCAGCAAACTCGCTGATGGTACACTCTATCCCTTCATCCAGGTCATTGATGAATATATTGAACAGGACTGGACCCAGTACTGACCCCTGAGGGACACCACTTGTTACTGACCCCCAACTAGACTCTGCACCACTAACCACAACCCTCTGAGCTCTGTCAACCAGTTCTCAATCCATCGCACTGTCCATTCATCTAACCCACACTTCCTTAAGCTTGCCTGTGAGGATGATGTGGGAGACAGCGTCAAAAGCCTTGCCGAAATCAAGGTAGAGAACATCCACTTCCCTCTCCTCATCCACCCATCCAGTCACGCCATCGTAGAAGGCCATCTGATTAGTCAGGCATGACTTCCCCTTGGTGAATCCATGTTGACTACTTCTGATAACCTTCTTTTCTTCCAGGTGCTTCAAGATGACACCCAGAACAAGCTGTTCCATCATCTTTCCAGGGATGGAGGTGAGGCTGACCGGCTTGTAGTTTTCCAGGTCATCCTTGTTGCCCTTTTTGAAAACTGGAGTGACATTGGCTTTCCTCCAGTCCTCAGGCACCTCACCTGTTCTCCAGGACCTTTCAAAGATGATGGAGAGCAGCCCAGCAATGCCTTTCGCCAGCTCCCTCAGCACTCGAGGGTGCATCCCATCAGGCCCCATGGACTTGTGGATATCCAGTTTATCTAACTGATCTCTAACTTGTTCCTCATCGATCAAGGGAAAGTCTTGCTTCCTCCAGACTTTCTGTTACCTGCAAACCTGTTTCTCTGCAAACTCTGGGTCTCCTGAGGACTGGCCCGAGAAGTGAAGACAGAAGCAAAGAAGGCATTCAGCAACTCTGCCTTCTCTGCATCATCTGTCACCACAGCACCCGTCTCATTCAACAGCGGGCCCACATTTTCCCTACTTTTCCTTTTGTCTCCTATATACTTAAAGAAACCCCTCTTATATACTTTAGAAACCCTAAAGAAAGATATTAAACTGTGTGAGAAGCACAGCAAGAAACTTATTCAAACCAACCCTTGAGAAGGGCAATGTTGAAAGGATAGGAGACAATTATTTCCCCAGATCTGTTTGATAAGTCTTATTAAACTCTTTAAATACTTCAAGCAATTATCATGAACTGTTATGTTCATCACTAAAGAATTAAGGGTTTTTGACAGCAAGGAAGACGCATCTTTCTGGCAAATGCAGAAGCTGTAACCCAAGTATTAGTGTCATCTGATTGACACACTTTTTACAAATATTCTCTCAAATGTCTCCACTTTGCAATCCTCCTCTACTAGAAGCAAAAGATATAAACTACTCAATTAGTCTTTAAGTTCTGCAAATACATTTGTTTTTTCTGAAATAGTAACAGACTTACTAGCCTTTTTATTTGATCCTAAGGATTGTTTTCCATAAAAGAGGAAAAGGTACCTTCTCACAAAACACTGCTAGAAGAAGAGTTACTTATGCACATCAAATAATTCCTCAAGGGAAAAATGTCATATTTCCTCATAAGGCTTATTAGACATACCAAATCAAGAGAAAGACTTGGAAGAAAGACAATTTATTAGTAAAATTCCTCTCAAATATTAATATGGAAAATTTTAATCCACAGGTGTATTGTAGCTAACCTCTGAAGATGAGCTCTATAGCGAGTCTACCATAAACAAAGGGTTCCTTCATACTGCTAAGACAATTACTACTTCCAAAGTTAGTATTCAACATGCACTATATATAGGTAAGCAATTCCTACAATCCAAAAGAAAAGTGACAGCTGTCCAGAGGGAAGAGTGCATAACTTAAAAATAGGGGATTAAGTGACATCAGATGTTCAGACATATTTTTCCAGATCAGACAATCCATTACAAAAAAAAACAGCAGAAGACTAAACACCATTGTTCTTCCATTTACCACCAGGGAATTGAAAACAAAGCAATGCCCCACAAATCAGTGCCTCCACACAGAAACCATGTTTTCAAATTTATACCTATTCTTGGGATATGCACTTGCATAAAGAATTAAGTGCTCATCCATTGCCGCTTCTACTTTTACAAAAGTTATTTTCAGAGATTCTATAACATCCTGATGTTTAAAAAAAAAAAATTTGCTCCCTACTATTTTGAGACTTTTGCTTTCAAATTTTCAGTCAGGAAGCAACTAGCAAGTGGTCACAGTTACTGCACTGTTACAGAAATTTTATTTTGAATACACATTTTACTTGCCACATGACTAGTTACAGCACAAGCCTATTCCACTTAAGATCATCGACAAGAACAGGGAAGGCATTTGCTTTCCTCATTTCAGACATGCCATCACTGGTCCAGAAGCAGAAAATTATGCACTTCCATCTGCATGCAGTTACATGAACTTCAGCACAACAGACACTGATGTTGAAAAGCAGGTCAGTACATCAGCATAAAATTCTAGTCCAGCCCTTTGGAATCAGTATTTCAGTTCCTCAGCTTAAGCAGTGTGCAATAAGCACTGACATTTAGCATGTTGGTAAACAACAGTTTAAGCCATACATTGCATACCAATCATTTTTACAGCAGGCATTGTTTGAAGATGAGTAATGTCTGAAGTACTTTGCCCTCTCTAGCATATCAACCTATTCTTTACACCTCAAGAACTCTTCTCCAGTGCTTCATTTCAGATATAGCAATAAGCTTCACCAACAAATGTAAGTTGTGTTCTGTCTGTTTTGAGTTGATTTCACCCATTTCTGATAAGGGTATGATTTAATATCCTGTTTCTTAGAAGAGTAAATAAATAGCATGAAATAAGTTTACAAATACACTATAAACTAGGTTTATTTCAACTACTTAATACTAGCAAATTCTGCCTCATTTTAGAGTATTCTTGTGTAAGCCTGGTATTATTATTTTCTCATAGCTCTTCACTTGATTTTCATGAACATAGTAGCAAGTGACTCTGCCAACAGGACTGGTTGTCCAAAACATCAAAGCTTGTATACAAACACACATGAAGGTAGGATTGAAATTATTACACTAGATGTTTGCACTGGATCATAAAAACACCCCCTCATTTTACAATTAATTACTTAGTACATGTCAAGTGTTGGCTTAAAATGTGGAATGGGTAATAGAAGGATCTGCATGATACTTCTGCACTTTAACAACTGTGCAATGAACATACCAATCCAGCAAACCAAAATTCTAATACACCCCATCTCATTACTTTGTAAATCAGTTCAGAAATCTGAAATCAAACAGATTGAGCTGAGTTCAGATCTCATTAAGTTTGACTAAACCTCTAGCTTCACATTTACTATGCATTCTTCATTTCTATGGGGAATACACTAATAGGGAACCTTGGTTTCTTTTCTCAATCCCTTTAAAAAGGGAAGAACAATGCATAGCTTAAACCATTGCTTCACTTACCAACACTTAATGTGTTGGCACTCATTGGAATCAGTATTTTAGTTCCTCGGGTTATGAAGTGTACAAAGGGCTGAACCAGGATTTTATACTGATCTACATATTACTTTTCACCTTCAATTTGTCTTATGTTAAAAAATACAACATGAAGTATACTAGGTTTGAAATCCCCTTCTCCAAAGTCCCTAACAGAGCCTTCTCATCTCAAACCCACAGCTAGAGTAATTCTTTGGAAACACTCAAAAATTCTCATAATCTCAGCTGCTCACCTGGCATCTTAGTGATGTGGAACTGATCAGAGGCCACTTACAAATATTTGTAGAACCAAATTCATTACTTGAAAGTTTTTGTCACTTTGCACTCATTACTTTTAAAAGTCATCCATATTTTGTATGTTATTGTTTTTAATATCATTGAGAAAAAAATTATTGAGCATCAACTTCAAAGCATTTTTAATCATTTCTATTTTCAGCTTGTTTCTTTTGAGGAAATGAACATTTTTAATCTGTTTTATCATACCTCTCCTAATATTTGCATTGTCTCTGTAGAGCTTTTAACCAACATCCTATGCAATAGACTAAAGTCTCTTTAATTTTGTAAATTAAGTGAAAAATAAAAGGAATGAATCTTTTAGTATAGCAAAAGTACAGTCTGAACTAGAAGTGTGAACTGTCAACTACGCTATATTATAAGCCTTCCCAAAAGTATCATTCAAATGGAGTACTATTCAAGTGCATTTTATTCAAAAAGCAGGAATTGTTTGAACTCTACTATTCTTTCCTGAATTTTCAGGATCGTTGCAGACCTTTGGTTGTTTTGCGTGCTTTAGAATGCTAAATTTATTGTATTAGTCTTGACCATGCATAAATCTTTTGTGAAGCATTCATGTCAATCAGTGCAGTAAATGAGCTAAGAATGGAGTTTCCCTAATCACATAAGGTAAATTTGATTTTTTTTTTTAAGAGGACCAAAAAAAAAAAAAAAGTACTTTTTCCACAGTACACAGCTTGTATTCTTCTGTGGCTGCTCCAGGAAAGGAAAAAAAAAAAAAAAAAACACACAAGTAGCTGAGCTTATTGGAGCTAACCAAATGAGTTAAAATGGTAAAATCCTTATCAAGCAAATCTTCAGGAGAAAACTTAAAGAACATTAACTGGCTAGCTTTCTCACTGGCAGATTGGGAAGGAGAAGGGAAAAGACATATCAACCCCTTCTCTCACATGAGAATCATTAGCATTTACAAAGTCTAAGCTTTGAAGGGAAGAAAAGCTTCCAGACACATTCTGCAAAGGAAACCTTTCAAACATCAACTGAGTGCAAATAAACGATGTGCCAAGTCTGCTACAGAGAGAAAACCTGAATGCCAGAAAGTTTCCCTCCCCCTTCCTTGGAGGGCGGAAAGAGAAAGACAGACTGATGATGCCTAGTCCTATACTGGAGTTCCCATAGTTCTTAACTCTTGATGTACAAGCTCTAAAAGTGTAATTCATCAGTAAGCAGGCAAGAAAACTGATCAGCTACGGGAACTGACTTAACAGTTACACCATGAGATTTTTAACAACTTCAGAAAGCTCTACTACCACACCAGACTAACCGCTATGATGTTGCTGATACCAAAACATCTGTTCTGAACTGTCCTATCCAGCAAGTCTAGAGGTAAAGAACAGGCAAAATCAGATTGCTCTGTTTCCTAATTCAGGTCTAGCATGAAAGAAAGGTTTTAATGCTGAAAACAAAGAAATAATGTTTTAGAAGAGGAATTTAGCCCAATAATAAGGTTAGAAAAATTAAGCATGTAAACTTAAGGATCACTGAAAGTCTTGCCAATATATCTGAACTTATAAAACACTGTAGCAGTCCATACAAAACCAGATAGTCTCTTTAGAATTTACTTTCCTCTGCTATGCAGAACTAATTCCTAATTTCCAAGGACAAAGCAGCAGGTATAAGGAGGAGAAAAAAATAAGTCTATAGAAATAACAAGAACACTTGTCTAGTTTATATCCCATTCCTCTGTTGCATAAAATGCACAGAGAAAGAAATTGTGCAGAATTACTTTGGAAGAGGTGGAATAAATTTCAGCCTAAATTGGCTTCTGAAGATAACCTGCAGAAGACAGACTTACCCTGAAGCTTAAAATTTACATATACAATAGAAGCACACCTTGCTCTTAGTTTCTATATCATTTGATTATTCTCTCAAAATAACAGAGCCTGTAAGCAGACTTAACTTTGGAGCTGGTTTATGTTTTTTAAGAGCCACATTTCATGTTCTTCCTGTTCTTGGTTGTATGTCCCTGTCTGGAAGAATATAAGTACAAACTTACTTCTAAAAGACAGATGTCAACTAATTCTTACCTGTACTGTCTTCAGTAGAATTACACCATTTATGAAGCACTTGAAGACCCTTCAAGGCACAAATTCACCAAAGCCCTTTATGCAGCTAACTTAACCCACAGGAGTAAAGGGTGGGTCTCGATGTTTGCATACCACAGTCCCACATACTCAACATTTCAGTGACATGATCCCAATATAGGTCCTAACACAAATTAAATATGGCCATTTGTCCAGTAAGAAGCTACATCCCATTTCTGCATTAACAGCTCACAAACCTTAATATTATTGCCATATTTGTGGTAGAGTACAGGCATAAATACTTTCTAGGCTTGCAGCCTTGATTTTGGAGGCAAGGATATGTCTCATTACAGTTTTTTGTGTGCACGGGGAAAGTTAATGAGCTTAATACATATCACTTAAAACTCAATTCTTGAGTCATTGAGTTTCAACTTACACAAACCTGGAACTGGCAGGAGTCTACATCCCGTAGTGAATCTCTTATCTATCATGCAGCATAATAATTAATTGGAAAGTTCAAAAGAACACTTTTGCTCATCTGCTCTACTCAATCTGACTGGAAGATTAAGACAACCCTTCATTTACAGCTCTACAAGAATATATTTCTTCAAAACTGATTAGGCAGTTCACTGTAATAGTTTTGAAGCATGATACATTAAATCCAGTGATTAAGCTTTCAGACACACCAAATTGCTTGTTTTCTTCGAAAGTCTCAGAGTTTTCACTTTGCATAACAATCCCTAGCTTTCTTAAAAGCATTCAACCTCTGCTGCCAGCTAGCACAGGTTACAGTAGTTAACACTACCCTTAACATTTTATTGTGACTAAACTTCAAGCTGAAAGGTCTACGAATGCCTGTGAGCCACACAGACCCTACTCCACAGGTCTTCCCTCTGATTTCAGTTGAAGCAAAATAAGCATTAAGTAGCTTTGTTTTAAAAGCTCAACATAACATCAACATAGAGCTAAACTCTCTTAACAGGTTGTATACACTTTCCTTGCTGCTCCTGGAGCTTGATGTACAAGAACTGTTCTGTTACTGCCTTCCAAGCGGTATTTTTTTCTTGGCTTAATTTCTTTTGCTCAAGTCCATTCAGAGTCTGTGTTTTTACTTGGCCACCTTCATCTACATAGTATCTTACCTTCGGTTATCAGCAGTTGCCTTCTTCCTCTGTAAGAGGAGTCAAGCCCCTGCTCCCCAATCTGTCTGCACCGAGTCACTTCCTCAGCTGTGGACATTCCTCCAGTGCACCCTTTGGCCCTAATGAGCTAACTCATGAGTTACCCTAATGAGTCACCTACTGCAGGCTCAGCTCCAGAGGGTGACCCCACTGCCCTGCATGCCTGAGCTATTATATAGACCTCCTCTTAGCCATTACAGACTTTATTGCACATAAAAGGTAAAAGGACTGGATAGTGTTTCCTGCAGTGCTGATGTGTCACTCAGCCTTTATGTGACAGTAAACTCCAGTTGTCTCCAGTGAGTACTACTTAAAGGTACATCTTGTTTCAGCCAAACACAAAACCAGTCTCAACAAGCACAAAATTTGAGACCATGCAATGACACTCCAGGGCTCAGCTGTATATTCTGCTTCTTTTCTGGAAGGAGGACTAGCCACCACTGACAAGACAGTACCTACTTTTCCAGGCCAGCTGAGTTGGTAATTCTGCTTAAACAAGGACATAGCTCGCCTGCTTGCAACTACTTCCCTACCCCTGGAGACAGATCCATTGTCAGCAACTTCAAAGGCTTAATATCAAGTTTTTATTGGAAATACACACAGACACAACCTCCATTAGCTGTGACAGAAGTCCACTTCCAAAGTGTGTTACCATTCATGTGTTCAGTTTTTTGTTTATTTACCCCAACAGCTGTCCTGTTTTCCCAATGCTATTCTGCAGCTAAACCATGCCACCTTTTAATCATGAACAAATGAGTGTGCCTTTTCAATAAGCACTTATTATTTGGACATCTTTTTTCCCCTGAATTAGGATATGGCAACATTGAATATTAGTAGCAATATACACCCCCACTTCACAAGTTCATGCCCCTAAACCTTTTTCCTGTCAAGCAGTATACCATTTAGTACAAAAGGAATTGCACCTGCTTTAATTAGAACACCTTCTAGTAAAGCAATTTCAGGGAAGCAAGAAAAACCGCAAAAATCAAAGAAAGGAGTTTTGAGGTTTCTGTATAACAGGTTTGTTACCAAATTGGTGTTGTTTGGGTGGTTTTTTTTGTTTGTTTGTTTTTTTAATAAAAGACATGGACCATTATTTACAAGGCTTAAATTTTGTCATCTACCACCACCATTCCCTTCCCTGTGATCAGCAAGTGTGTCAGAACTTGTGTTTCTGCTACTGATCAAATGTACTTTCAAACCTGATCAGATTATTCAACACGACAGATAGTTAATCCTTTTGGTGTGTTTAAACTCGCTATCAATACCACTCTAGAAAGCCTAAATAGATTTCTTTCTAGTCATCACAGATCAGACATTAAGACAAACCTTTTGCATATGTAAATTTCATTTGAATAATATTTAGTTCTATTTTGCTTCCAAGACATTGTTATCAAATGTTTGATAACACAGCTGCAGCATCTAGCTCTCCCACATTTAGTCTGTCAAAACCTAAGGCTTTTTTTTTTTTTTTTTTTTTTTTTTTTTTTTTTTTTTGAGCTAGACATGCAGCTTTGAATATTTCAAAATTTACCAAGTACTCCACTCATACTTTTAATTGTGTTCCCTCAGAGGAAAACACTATCTACATGCACTGAACCCATGGAATGTTATTAAACCAGAGGCTCTTCATAATCTATTTTGACTTCCATTTGGAAGAATAAAGCATTAAGCAATCTACAAACTCTTACTTGCTTGATGATGCTGCCTATGGACTAGGAACATACATGGACTGCCCACCACAATGGACATCAATGTTTCTAACTTAAAGCATGTTACATTTTCCTGCAAAACATACAGTGCTAAATAAAACCTATATACAGACTGAGAAAATTTCCCCTCAGAGGGGTGAACTCAATTTTACCTGACAATACCTCACATTCATTGCCTGTGTGAGCTAGATAATACTTTATTATTAAAACAGACAGACAACCAGGAATCTCAAAACAGATGTTCCCTATGAGTCATCTGATTAATCTTCACTTAATTTGGACACTGCACACCAGAAATAGCAACTACTTTGGTCACTCCAATAAGTTCCACTTCTTACCATCTTTCTTCCCACTTTAACCTTCACTGAAGAAGGTTACATGTCAAAAAAAAGCACCTAGATTGTTACACTGAAGTAGTACAAAAAGTAATGGCAAAAAAAAAAAAATAATCTTTAAACTAGAAGACATTTTCCTAAAAAATTGAGTTATTTTCAGATTTCTTCTGCAGTAGTAACAAACGTTCACTGTGAACACCACTAGGATACAGCTGTAACCTTGTCCCAAACCAAAATTAACCAAGAATGACAATCCCTTCCCCCCTTACCAAATATATTTTCATGTATAAGACCCTGATAATTTTAAAAAACATCATTTACCTTGCAGATAAGTGTTATTTTAATAGTAAAGTCTTAATGACAGAACCCAAATAATAAGTGTGTCAATATATGGGTTTTCATCTCCAATACTGACAACTCAAGTATTAAAGTTCAACATTCCTTTCTTAAATTCTTTCTGTTTCACATAAATATCATTTGTCTTTGGTGTTCAAACTAATGCTTTATTCATTGCTCCCTGTACAATACTGACTGACCTCATAGATTAGTCTTTTGTATGATATTGTAAAAAACTCTTTACTGTAGTTAAGTGCAATTATATACTACTGTAGTTAACAGCAATTATATCCAGAGAGTCTTCTATCAGCCCCTTTTGTTTCAGATTCATCACAATTTCCTTTTATGCTGACTCTTCAGTATAAAACCATAGAGTGTGGAAGCTCTGATTTTGCTCAGTTTTACCAGTTGAGATGGAAAAACAGATTCAGTAACATAATTTAGATAATAAAGATGAAGATAAATGTGTCATTTAAGATCCAGGCCTCCCAATCACAGACATCTTCAATTTATATACTTTTTATTTTGAACTCTTCTGGAGTCTTTCATTTTTCACATTTCATAGGCTGAACTTTCTCCCTTTAATAATTTGAATTAAATCTTACTGTCAAAAGCTAGGCCTTGTTCCTAGAAATATCTATATATATGCCCAGGTTTATACAACAATTTGCCTCCCCCATCCTTTACTTTCTCAACCCCCTAAGTAAGATTAATAACTGGTACCAGATGTATATAAAACCAGACACAGTTACTTCTGAAAATACAAAAATATAATACAAAATAACAGAGAGAATTAGACCAATGAAAACTTTTTTCTTTGGATTACCCTATATAACCAATGTCTACATGCAAAAGTGCTTTTTAGCCTATTGTCTTATCCTTCATGTCCTTTTTTGACTGCTTTCTTCAGCCAGTTGTGCCTTCACAAATTATGCCATAATCCAGAAGTAACAAAGGAATGGAAACATTCTGCACATTACACAAATGGCCCAGGATCAATCAGAATTATAATTTTCTTCTTTTACAATTTATGTCTTTTGGAACACAGTTTGCTCCAGGATGCTTCCAAACAAAATCTAGAGGTATATACTCACAGGACTCTCATTTCTCCACTTTTATTTATACAGCATTTTAAAATAAAATGGATAAGGGAACTATGACTTACAGCTAAGTCTGAAAGTATAGACAAAAACGAGGCTTATAAATCACCAAAATACACTAAAAATCTTAGACTGTTCCTTCTTTGCTACAACCTAAGCTTCATGACTAAACCCCAAGTACCTCATGAGCTAGACCTCCTCTGACATGAGAAATATTAACAAAAATATTTTTGTAGCCAGTCCATACTCAAGTCATTAGCTTGTTTTGCTGTCCTCACTTTATTGCTTTTCACTCCAGTGTTTCTCAGGAGAAAACAAGTTTCCTGTTCAATGAGAGATATAACTAAAAAGTCACTATTTTTCTGAGAATAGACTGTTCTTTTTCACAACATGGGGATATTTGTATGAGGCTTGCTAGTCTCAGTCTGGAGCAGAAAAAGCTTCCCACATCATCTTTGTCTCCTCAGGAAAGATTTCATCACCCCTGGATTCTTCCCAGCAATTCCTGAGGGAAGTCAGGGTGGGAAGGTAGAGACAACCCATAAAACCTGACACATTCTTCTGAGAAGTTTTGTTTTCAACAGTTTAGTATTTGAAAAGTCCACTTTAAAGTGTGCTTAAAGTTCCTGATTTTAACTCTTTATAATACTTTTATTTTTATTCTTATCTGTTAATTCCACAGTAAGGCTGCAATGCTGGTTTTAATCCTTTTAAGAAATGGTTGTTTTTAAGTTCAGTTTAAGATAAATTTCTCTTAAGGCTGAGATTTAGTAAAGATACGATCCTTCAGAAAGACAATTTTAGATCATATATGAGAACATATAATTTAAGAAACGGACTTCCTTTCCAGTCCCTGTTGCCTGTAACTTATCAACTCAATAACTCAAATCTTTTTGATTGTGCTACCTCCTTAGTGCAAAGAAAATGAAACCTTTCTTCCCAAATACTGATTTCAGATGCTACCAGGTATATAAAAGTCTCATCTTACAGTTCTGGAAAATCAAATAAATAGACCCATCACCATGAACCCACAACCACAGAAGTAAACACACTCCTTGATTTTAAAGGGAGATGTAGTGAATATTTATATTTTAGCCCTCCATTAGCTTGTTGCTGCACACAAGCCTATTTATGGGAGAATCCAATAAAAGTCATTATAACCATTTACATTCAGTATAGTGAAATCTTAGTTTACAAATACTTATGATTAGAACATGTTTTGTTCTGTGTTTGCAAAGCAGTGGGAATGCAATTGCTGAAGTGTTTTCCTAGCTGCAAAGCGACAACTTCCAAAACCTACACTTGCTTTAATAATTTATTCAGACAATTCAAAAACCTTTGCAAAATAAAACCTGCAGAATAAACAGCGAGATGAAAGCAACCAGAACGTTTTTCCTTAATGCACAAATCAGTATCTACTACAGCACAGTCCACTGAAATTCAGAAATTCACAACTGTGTCATACAAATACATACACGACAGCTCATCACGCAAATTCTCTTCTTCCCTGCACACAGCCTCATAGAACCCACTCTATCCCCATCAAGGCTAATACTTCAGCATTCCACAGATATTTATGAAAGTTATATGAACAGATAAATAAAGAATAAACAGAATTCCTTGGGATCAGGAAGTTTAAAGCTACAAAAAGGTAAAATTATAGTATTATAGATAATGTAGGAGTTCATAAAATGTGTTGGGTCAGCAGCATTAGCAGCAACTCAGAGTACAGCAATAACAGAAAGAGACCAATTTTCTAATAAGAAACGCATAAGACAAGACCTTCCACTGAGCATGAGAGAAGACTAAGAAAGACTGACAAAGCACACTATTCTATTCTGGTTACTTTGAAGAGTGTAATGACAAGAAGTTATTACTCCCCAGTAGTAACATGAATTCTTTGTTGACATGGAAAACAAGCTCTGATTTTTCTTAATCTTATAATTATTTGACTTTTCCGCTACAATGTTAGATGTACAAGCTAAAAAGAAGTCAAATTTGACGCAACTCTACACGAGCTTTTAGGATTTCAAGTCTTCTGGTTTGTACTATTAGCACAGCAAAGTTTAAGTAGTCTTAATTCAGATATTAATATCCAAGATATGCCGGTTAGTTTTTACATGGCTGGTGAATCTCCAAATAGTTTAAGGTCTCCTTAATGAGGCAAATCAACAAAGTTATATGCTAGTCTGCTCACTGGGTCCTTATCTGCATTCATCTTAGAAGATGAAGAAATTCCAGCAGTTTATACAGTTTCTGAAACACTAGATAAATATTTCACAGTAGGCAGGCTTTCTTGATCATGAGAAGGATAGTGTTTCTGGCCATATCTTTAATACTCCTGTAATAATCAGTAGAGCTACATCCTGTAGCTCTAGTTTATCTGATTTTGAACAGAGTAATACTTTACATAGTTTTTTGGGGAAAAAAGGTCATATATTTTTGAACAAATCTTTTCAGCTTATACATAAAGATACGGAACAACTGATGAATATTCTACTCATGTTCACATAAGATTAAGGAAGTTGAAGAATTACTAGCCTAGCTAGAACCCTTCCTGCACTATATACCTTTATGATATTTAGGCAGTGAGGATAATTATTTAAGCAGCACAAATTTAAGGTTTGAGAGGTCTAAAAATCTGCCATAAATCCAGTAATGAAGCGAATACTATTACATTCTCATATTTCCCTCCCCCCACTTTATCTCCTTGGAAGTGAGCCGCTCACAACTACAACTTCATCCTCAGGGAGTTTGTTAGGTCATATAACACTACAGAATGTGCTTTTCCCTAGCTGAATCTTTAATTATAAGAAACATTTAGTTTTCCTCCTTGTCAAAAACTTACAGCAGTATTTATAATGAGGATATGCAGCTTTCCTGTTAACAACATGACAAGCAGAAAAACATACCATAGTATATAGTGCAAAGTCTATCTCCTTTTTACCTGTCTTTCCATGTGTTTAAGAGCATCATCTCAGGCATTCCTGGATTACTGCATAACCATCTTCATTCATCTTCCAGAGTGCTTAACTTCATAAGTTCTTTCTGTTAAATCAAATGAAGTAAGTGTTACTAGTACTCTATTGAGCACATTCATTTCTCTCGGCTTCCTGATAAAGCTAAGTAAAGAAGTGAGACTACAGAGTCTGGTAGGACTTCCAAAATAAGGCAATCTAGTAAGAAGTGTTTCTCCTAAGCAAAATTTATTTATGAACAACAAAGGGACCAAGAAACAGAACACCAGTGACTGGAATGATTCCTCCTATCTGAGCATAACATTTTCTCAGAAGCCTTCCCTTAGAATCAGAGAAACAGAGGATGACACAGAACATCAAATAAAGCATGGAGTAACTTACTTTTTTTGCACTAAGTTCAGAGGACATCTAGACTAGTGTCAGAAAGTAACAAGAACAGAGCTAGCCTATAGGGAAAGCAAACAAGGAGACAAGACTAAGTACACTACAAACAGGAGCAGTGTCCTCACCAATAAGGATGTAGTCCTATAGACCACAGCAGGAATATTCACTGCAACCAGAGAAGTGGTGCAGTCTCCAACTCTAGAGATATTCAAAACCCACCTAGACGCCATCCTGTGCAACCTGCTGTAGGTGAACCTGCTCTGGCAGGGAGGTTGGACTAGATGATCTCCAGAGGTCCCTTCCAACCCTGACCATTCCGTGATCCTGTAAACATCACTAGACCAGCAATTATGAGGCAAGCACTAGGTCAGGTCTGAGACCACAATAGAAAGCAAGAGGGAAGGCAGGCCAAACAAAATCACCAACAACAGGCAAAAAGACAGCACTAGCTTCAAAGATGGATCTTAAATAGCTTTATGCAGAGGGTGCATGGGTAGAGATCCCAGGAGAAGCTGATCTGGGCAATTAAGGCCTATTGGTGCACCCACGGCACTAAAAACTAGTTAGTTGAAGTTGACATGATTCCTTGAAGCTGAGAATAATTAGCTAGCCTGCATGTTTTGACATAGCTGAATAACATGTTCCCTAATGATGGCACTAATTACTCCTACTATACTTGGGTTATCACAGCTATTACTAGATTTTCTCTAGCTAGCAGTAACATAGGTACATTTTGCAAGGCTTTCTCCAAGGGATTTCAACAAAATCTTCTGTGGATAAACTGGGAGAGATTTGTCAAGGCTGGTGACATATTTTATGCCTTCTGCACTGGTATTTCCCACTGTATTTGATAAATCCATTTTTTTTCAGAGAAATCAGAGAGCTCCTCAAAGCAAGCACTATGTAGCTTAAGTTGAGAGTCTGAGAGAAGCCAGGCTGTCTCTGTGTCTGTTCAGAACAAGATTAGTTTTAGGCCTGTGTAAATCACCTTAGGTATGAATTTGCAGGGCTTGTGGCAGAGAGCTGTGGACTATGTTTACGCGCACACATCATTCTTTCCAAATAGGACTGTGTTAGCGAGGTCTTAATTTGATGTAAAGCTCATTTGACAAAATCAAAAGAAGCCATATTGGGCAGGTGTTTTTAACAATGCCCCATCTCTAATTAACACAATGGGAACATCTCTGTCTTTTCTTCCCCCTCTGAGAATAGCACATCCCTGTATAGGAATGTCTCTGCACAGCCAAATGAAGTGTGACTGTAGCACACGTGAGCACATTTGCACTAATATTAATCTAGAAGTAAAACCCCAGATATTGCAGGAGGATACTTCTGCTGAGGATCCAGTAAATCACCTGATAAATATTTTAGCTGCTAATCCAGCTCAAGGTCTGTAGTCACAGCTGTGGTTATAGATGCTGGCCAGTTCACAGCTAGCAGCACAAGCATACCAGAGAGAAACCATACCGTTATGTCATGTTGTTACTTAGATATAGCATAAATACTTTCTGCACGTGCTTGTCTCTGATTAATGTGTTCAAAGCTTTTTAGCATGTCTCCAATCTGTTTCTGAACCTTAATTAGGAATTAAACCTGGGGTCCCTTAGAGCTGCTGGGATCTCCATGTGACTTTCCTTCTGGAGGCACAAAAGCATAAAAGTCTCTGTCATTGCTGTTTCAACATTTTTGTTAATTCAGTGTTAATCTGGGCTTTCAAAGCCATTAGGAGGAAAGCATGTACTGTTTATCTATTAGAGCTGTTGGATATATTTATTAAGTAATAATATTATATTTGAAGGATGATATATATGATATTATATATTAACTGCTGGTGACTTTTTGAGAGTATGTATGGACTAGAAAGAGATTTTTTGCGTTTTATTTATAATCGACTGCCAACTTTCCAATAATAGCAGTGATCTCATCAGAAGTGAAACAATATGTTGCCATACACCAAATTCCTCTGCAGAAAGTGTGGGGAAAGGAACAGTTTTCAAACAAACCCATCTGATTTTCGAAGAGGAACATTGCTAAGCTTTTGTTTAAAATAAATGCAAATCCAAAACATCAACCTGAAGTTTTTCAAAATGCAGGAAAACTACAGGGGCCTTGTATTTCAACTGCCACAATGTTTGCACAATGTCAGCTACATGACCTTACTTGTGAGAATTAATGTAGCACCTTGTGTGGAAGAAGATACTACAGTTTAAGCTGCTGCAGAAGGAAATTTAAAATGATACGTTTACAAGTACTTTTCTGACCCACATACCCACAGACACATGCACTGACATGACAAAAGGACACTCACAATGATAACACACCTCAGAAATGTCCCAAAAATACACTTAAAGAATGACTGTACAATAAAGCAGCTTATAGTAAAGATTATACCAAACCACATTTGAAAAGCCATGAGTGACTCTGAAAAGAACTGGGGCATTACATACCTGTTTCATTTACAGCAAAATACTTGCATGCAGAGTGGCAATCCAACAAAAATACAGCACCTTAAAGAAAAAAGGTTTTTGGTAAATAATGTCAAACCCCCAAGTGCACTAATAGGCCTTAACTGCCCTAAGCAGCCTCAGCTGGGGCCTCCTCTGAACAGGGACTCCATATAAACTCAGGCAGGGCCCTGATGTAACCCTGTTCCTGAGGGGTTGTGTGGTTTCCCTGGGTGGACCGTAGCCCAGGTGGTCACCAGACTATGGCTCTCACCTGCCTGCTCTGCTTGCCCAAGGCTGGTGCTGTGGGATGGTACCACATTGGTGAGGCCACAGGCCTGGCTTGTGGTTCATCTCCCAGCTTGCTTTCCATTTTTCTCTGAGGTAACAGCCCTCCTATTGCTGCTCCCTTGTGTATAAACAGTGCTCTAGCCTTGGTGGTTTGTTTGGTTTTTTTTTTTTTTTTTTAAATGTATATGAGGCCCAGTATCTGAGGGTGTGACTTCACCCAGTGTATAAAGATTCTAGAAGCTGTATGGTAAAAGTAATGGTTGCCTGTTCTTTAGTAGGTTAGTTTCCCTCTGTAAAATGTAGAGGTAGCAACAGAGGCGATAACAGGTCTCCATCAGGAAGTCAAGGCTGGAATGTGCTTCTTCACATATTGTCTGGAAGGAGTGGAAAAACTTGGTGTGGATCAGAAAAGATAGCAATAGTTGCTATAAAGTTTAATGTAATTTATGCAGGAGAAATTTTACAGTTACTTGTTGTGGGCTATTAGGCACAAAAGAGTGTGCAAATGAGCAGATCAAAGAAGCAGGTTTTGCTCTACTTCCAAGGACTAAACTAACTTTTTCTGGGATGATGGGAGATATTGTCAGTGTCTCAATACTACTTATATTTCCTTTACAAGATATTAAAAGGTTTTCTTATGCTATTTATAGTGTTAAAATTAAAATAGTCTTATCTGATATATACTAAAGCTTATATTCATTGAAGGATAGGTTACAATAAAGAAAGATAACTTTGATAAACCTAATTCTTATCTAATAGCCTCTCAGGGGAAAGAAGAAAAAGATGAAAACTTATTTCAGTCCCACAGCTCAGATCTGAAATATATGATTGCTATCTTGATTTCCACAGTTACTGGATCAAGCCAACCTCTGTGAAAAAGGTATGCTATTCTAGAAACTTCAAGTATTCTCAAGTGTTAAATGATAACAGGAGGATGGCTATGAGTTATTTTTCACAGAAACCTTGTGTACATCTGTGTGCATCTCATATTGGAAATCATTTCTTCTACTCTGTTAAACTTAAAGCACTCTGTTAAACTTAAAGCACGTCATGCCCATTCACTCATAGGTGGAGCAGGGAAACTGCTTTTCTGTGTGTAAACAAACTTGGACAGAGTACAAGTTGTTGGTTATTGACTGTAAAATCTAAGCCTCAGATTAGAGATGCTTTTAATTGTACATGAAGGAAGCTTTTTAGGTTGGAAACATGAAAAATGGATCATTTTGGTCCAATAGT
The DNA here is from genome assembly GCF_965231255.1 of Vanellus vanellus. Taxonomy (NCBI): domain Eukaryota; kingdom Metazoa; phylum Chordata; class Aves; order Charadriiformes; family Charadriidae; genus Vanellus; species Vanellus vanellus. The sequence goes on along the minus strand of NC_138910.1, from coordinate 36,791,418 downwards.
GCATTAGACAATAACTGATGCTTTAATGTTCACGTCTCCACCTTCAAATATTGATTTCATGTAAAAGTTGGCACATTATGGTAAATGGTGTTTTTTTGAAAGTGCTTGTTAAAATAAAGCAATATCCATTTTTATGTACGTTTTCTTTTGTTTTAATTCTGGCTTTGGTTTGGCAAATTTGTTCTAGGAAGTTTTTTTTTTTGCTTCTGACTTTAAGGCCTTAATAGGACCCTTCTCTTTCCAGAAATGCAAAAATTGAAAGGATATTGAAAGGCCTGGGTAAAGACAGCATAAAGGTAGTATGACAAAGTGACAAATTAAGTATCTTCATATAGAAATTAATGACAAAGAGTCTGTTTTGCTGATGTGATGTCTTGTAGGGTGACTCATTCTGAAAGCCCTGTATCTTTCTACCTTGAGCCTGCAGCCCCTCTCCAGTTCCCCTGCAGGCTGCCTGCACCGGGGAGTTCAGGAATTGCGTAGTCTCCATCAGGCATACCCCTGTCTGGATTCTACTACCCCATTTTCAGTTCAGTCAGGTATTACAACAGGAATGTAAATTAAAATTTTGTTGCTATTTCTTTGCCAAATGACACCTCACGTATTTGCTTTTCAAAGCTTTTATCAGCAAGAAGTTATTATAATACGCTCGATAACTTCTGCAGTGCTGACAGTAGCAACAATACTCTTCCCTCTAGCACCCCTCTTCCCCCAGGCCAAGAACTTGATGTCTCTAACAGTTGTTTCTACGCTGTTGTGATAGACTGAAATAGTTTTGTGTGCTCTCAGCTATATGCCAGGTATATAACCTGTGGCAGGAGGGGTCAAGTGTGGTAGAAGAGAGACCCCGAGGCAGGTTTGAGGAAGAAAGGTGCAGAGGCTGGAAGAGCTTTAGGCTGGTGAGCTGCAGCTCTGAGCTAGGAGCTGCAGCTCATGGAGAAGATAGGCAGTTGGACAGGACTCTAAAGAACGGAAAGAACCACCTAGAGACCCAAGGGCACTTAGGTGGAATTTGCTGCAGCTCAGTCAGTTAATTGAAACAAACACTGGAAGCAAGGAGCTACACTTGAAGACAATGGCTGGAAAAGAGTTCCTTGTTAACACTTTTATTTCTGTGCTGCCTTCCATAGTTAATTCAATGGTTTTCTGTTTAATAAGTTAATTATCCCAGACTATACAGAAATATAGTCCAGCCTTTTAGATATTCAAAGTCTTTTGATCTTGATTAGGTTGCAACCGGTGACCATCTTGGCAGATTCATTTCAAAGGGCTGGCCAAACTGGGTTCAATTATAGAATCATAGAATTGTCTAGATTGGAAGGAACCTTTAAGATCATAGAGTCCAACCATCAACCTAACACTGCTAACACCACTACTAAACCATGTCTCTAAGCAGCACATCTACCGGTGCTGCTGCTATCACAAAGGTTAAATCCTTACCCACCAGTGCCCAGTGCAAGAGTCGGGCTTCCTTCCAATGGATGCCCTGTGAGCAGGCACACAGAAGACTGATCTGTGCCAGCAAGGCCCCTGCTCTGGATGATCCAAGGCCTTGGATTGTGAGGTGTGTGCAGTGCTAAGCACACCTTTCCTACAGCCAGGTGGTCACTGGAGTGGATGGTCTGGACCAGCACAGCATGTTGCCCGTGTACCAACAACATGTGTAGCTAAACAGACCAAAACCAGATACCTGTAAATAAGGCAGTCAACTCACTCAATAGGATATTAGCAACCATAAAGACAGGTACGGAAGGAGCAACTGTGTATAAGAAGTGTATGAAGGGACTGCATTTAGATTCCCTGTCAGCAGAGGTTCTAAATATTGAATTATCTATCTTTCTGATTGTTCTTTTCAGCTAATCAGAATTATTTGCTGAATCTTCACTATCTCTGCTATGTAAAATTGACCAAATACAAGGAATAAAAATAAAGCGATTCCCTCTCACTGAGAAAGAAGCATTGTGTAACTTCCCATATATTCTAAACACAATAAAACTTTTAATTTAGAAGAGGAGAGTAGGTATCTGAAGCCTGGCCTTCACAATGTCTGAGGCAATTTGGCATGTAACAAATGTTACCTCAGTTAGTCTACTGTAGTTGTATGTTATGAATATCCATTATTCTGATGGCCATTTCATCCAACATGAATAACAGTAATGACACAAAATGCCATGAATGTTACGCTGAACTCAGAAGAGCAAGAAACGCAGGACAGATGTGTCTTCCTAATTACCTCCGTGTAGGGGAATATTTTACATGCAATGCTAACTTGTAGTTTGGGGATCTCTGGAGATGATCACTGTCCTTGTATAAAGCCTACTGTAATATTTTCATTGGATGTTCATATGCCATGGTTTAAGAATTCGAAGATTTCCATTTAAATTTCCTTGACTTTGTGATGTATGTCATTCTGAATACTATTTAAACACTATTGTTGGCAGTATTTACCTTCTTGCAAAGACTAGAGTATGTTCCTTTGCATGTCTTAGAAAATGAAAGCAAAAGAACAAGGTAATTATGTTCAAAACTGTTTTCTTAAGCTATTTTAAACAGAAAAAATAAACAGTTTAATGCCTTTGCATTACTTGGCTTCCTTGCAATGTCCTGTAGCAGTCAACAAATCAAAGTGGAAAAGGATTGTACTTTTGTAACATAATTGTAATACAACCTTGTAGTAAGCTATTAACAAAAATAAATTTACAACCCGAGCCTAGAGAAGCTGTTATGCAGTTAATATTTTGCATTTAAAATTGTATAGATTTAAACACTGTATGAAAGTATTAAAACATGTTCCAATTTTTTCCTCAGTTTTGGTGGAAATCTATCATGTCTTAAACTCATGTTTCAACTATGATAAAGTTGAAAATCTGTACTTTTACCCTGAAACACAATATGGTAACATCTTAAGAAGGAAAAAGAGGGATTTTTCACTTTCATAGGAACAAAACAAATGTAGGAAAGAGCTTTGTATTTTTACTTCCATGTAAGAGCTGTACACACAGGTGAAAAATAATGGAGCAGAGGGCATAGTAGTTAGTGCTTTGTGAACTGGATGTACTTCTGGTGTGTGAAAAACATTTTATTTCACATTGCATTGTGGAAAAACACTGTGCTCTTGATTTCTTATGTTTTGTCTTCCAACAGTGCTCATTCCTATTCAAGCTAGTATGTCCATTAATTGAACTTCAGTGGAGGAAAACATTTTTTGCAGATTCTGTTGTAGGTCTAAAAAACAACATTTCTGTAAAGAAAGGTGAAAAAGTCAGAAAGTTTAACTAGTTTACAAATTGTTCTAGTCCGTAGATGTTTGAGTTTTCATACATCACCCTGCTGTCTGAATGCAAGGCCAATGGACGGAAGCTTTCCACTTCAGCTTCCTTAATTCTGTAGTATTTGTCCCATTCTGATTGTTACTGATGAATAATTCTTCTAATGTATGTTGAGCTAGCAAGAAATGCATTTAATGTGACTATCCTCTGTAACGCCTACTGCCTATTATAGTAAGCTGATATTGTGAAGCAGAAAGATGGTTCACTTTCTTCTGGCGTCAGTCAGAATCTCTGTAATTTAACAATGTATGAGGACAAAGGATTGTCGTCCACACCGGCCAGAAGAGCTGATACTTATTGTTAATCTGTCTTTTAGGTTTCTTTAGCAGATTCTTTAAAACTCTGCAACATTTTGGAAGTATACATTATTCTAAAACTAAAACTACAATAATATTTTCACTTTCAGAATAGGAGTACCATCACAAAACAACCCCCAAAATGATTCAAAGTTTCTGTTATTTGGTTACGTCAAGTACTCTTTCTGAATATATGTAACAAAATTAAACTTTGTGGATTTTTCAGTTTTCTAAAACAATAAAACCCCTGGCCCATGACATATACTCTCACAAATTGCAATGACAGCCTGAAAAATGAAGCTAAAAAGTTTGGTTTCTAGAATTCATTCTGGGGCTAATATACTCAAATTAATATAAAATACTTGGAAAGTATTTATTTGGCATGAGAGAATGGATATGACTTTTCTCCCTGTGTAAATAAAAATGTCAGTCCCAATAAGGCCTTACCTTGTATCTTGAATTGATAGTTATCACTGTAAAATATCACTGCTTTCTACAATACAGTGTTTAAATTAATAGACTAGAAATAAATTGCTATAGAGCTACCTTCTGCGTTTCTTCAAGTTTCTAGAGATGTTTTCAGTGTCTGCATGCACAGACTTAATGAAAACTTTGTTAATGTGTTTGAGAAGTCTTCCAGTGATAACAAAAAGCTGATGATAGGGAATAGTTCAGAATAGCAAACATAAAAGTGATGTTTATCATCTGGATTCTTAAAGGAGAAGAAATAACCTGCAGCTAGAGGCTCTTTTCAACATGACAGCAGGTAGCCAGCCATAAAGCCAAGTTATTAAGCAGAGAGCATGATACCCTATAAGAACAGTTCTTACGAAATAGGGAGAGAAAAATCCTGCCTCCCAGCAATCACAAAGGAAAAAATAAAATAGGGGGAACAGTTCAGAGCCTCCCAGAGGAAGAGGAATACTGGTGAGTGGATAAATACTGTTTACTACCCAGCACATGATGGACAGTATAATAGCTGGGGCAGGCTGACTGGGTTAGGAAGGATTTGAGGAAGTGTTCTTAAGCAGTTGAGTCTGTGTTAGTTATAATTTTGAGGCAAACCCAGAAGTATTACAGAATTTGGTTGAGTCAAAATTTATCTTTGTATGAATTGATACAATTAATGGCTATTGTCATGCAGCAAAGGAGGGTCTTCCATACTTATTCCCTATCCAACTTCTCAGCACTTGGTTCACTTAATCCTGTTGGGGTCATGATTTGACCCAAGGAAAGTTTTTTCCTGGAAAAAGGTATACCACTACTAAGTTATTTTTCATACTGTTTTGAAAAGAATGATTTCTCACAAGCAAGTGAAATGGTTTACAATCTGAATCGAGTTAAGATGGTTGTAGTTTCAGTTGGATTGAATATTTTAGGCTAGTTATCTAAGGAATCTTCATCTTTTGACCTTTTCCAGTTCTCCCACCTTTTCCTTTCCTTTTTACTTCAACCTTGGGCCAGTTCTAACCAAATTTGACAAGAATTGAAAATACTTTTTAGGTGTTATAAGCTTCACCAAAACAAACATCTGAGGAGACAGATGGAAGAAACCTCAGGTATAGGAAAATCTATGTGTTTAACCACAATGCAAGAAAATGCAGTAAGGAGATGGCATATGATATCCATATGGTATGTCAGGTGTCAAAATGCTCACACTGCATTTTATCTAAACTAATCATAATTTAGACCAAAGCAGAAATGTGAGTGGCTGAAAATGTACAAAAGGAAAGAGAGCATAGATGAGGTTCCTCTAGCATAAATGCTAAATGAGGCATGTGGGCAGTGATGAATACTTTTCCTTCAGCAAAAATATTACATTTTGAAAAAGAGCTGTCTTGCTTAGAGGACACAATAACTGTGTTGCAATATGAGTGTCCAGTCACAGTCCTGCGAGCAACTCTGCTTTTCAGTCTGTGTTTTCTTCCTTCTTTTCAAGACTGAATATAGTAGGTATCAAGGTCTCCTTGACAGAGTCTATAAAAGATGTCAAGTGAGAAATACATTCCCCCTGCCTGCCTTCCTTGACCATGTGGTTTTTATAAACTCTTCTAGGAGTTTTGCTTCAGGAAGGACAATACCAATTGCAAAAATACCTCACCCCTTTCCCTTCTATTAAAAAAAAAAAAGCCAAAAAAACCAAAAACCCATGCAATAAAATGCCCTGAGAGTACTACATGCAACTAAACAATATCTGTATTTTGACTGGATTAGCTAGCATCTTTCATTGGCTGAAAAATTTTGAGTAAAGTCAGTTTAGGCATTTCTGTATCCATTACGATGCAGCTAGCAGATCTGTTTTCTTATTTAAATTCTATCATTTCCTTCCACAGAAGAATTATCAAAGACAGCTGCCCTTTATTTCTTCATATTATGTGTATGAATTTTTTCACGGGACAAAAGGAAAAATGGCTATTTCTGTAAGAAAAATCTGCCCTAGGAAAGATACTTATTTCTTTCTATAGTTAGTTGTACTTTTTTTCCTTCCCTCCAGTCCATTAGATACTCATGATTTGGGTGTTGTTTACATGATATCTTGATGTACTCTGAAAAATCTCAGGATTCCTTTTGGAACTACAACACAATGACAGTTTATGCAATCTTCTCAAATTCCCCTAGGATTTTTCCCTTGGGCTCTTGCTTGGGATTATAGCTGTCAAAAAAATCACCTGGAGAGCAGGGAGGAGTATGGGGTTGGTTTGTTTCAGGTTTAAAGAAAAAATATCTTGGCATGTCTCCCAGCTAGTTCACATCACTCATTTAACAACCTAAAAAAAAAATAATCCCATGTCCATTTGTTTCAAGTTATACAGAACCAATTTCAGAAATCTAAGCAGGGATCATGCCCATACCCAGAAACAATTGTCTTTATTTAGTTCAGTTTTGCACTGAAGCAGAGCTATTCCACCTCTGTTCTACAGTAACCTTTACTTTTCAGAGTCCAGTATAATAACATACATCAAGCAATGGGGAAAAAAATATCCAAACCACAACTTGGTATCTCAGGGAATATTAGATACCGTACAGAGGCATGAATATTTTCCTTGGAATTTATTAAGAAAAGTCAATACAATGTTGTGTTGTCTTTTCCAGCAATGTCCTTCAAAGCAGAGGTTGTTTCTTTGCTTTCTTTTCCTCTGCTATTGGACATGGCTTTCTCTTTCTACTGGGATAGAGATTTGAACAAGTCTAATGCTTGTTCCAAAGGAGACAGGTCTGATCTGAAGAAAGAAGCATTTTACTGGTTCTAAATCTTGTTTGCAACAACAGGATGCAGTATTACAAGCAACAGTTCCCACCATGAGTAACAAACATAATTTAGATTACTGCATGACAGCACAATATACATCAATAGATAACTTGCCTTTGTTTATTCGCAATACGAGCAAAGGCAGTCCACAAGTTGAACTGCAATATCCAGTCTTTTCTCCAGTGTGTAAGTAGGTGGAAGAATAAGATTTTTTTTTTCCCATTAAGAACTTAGTGATATAGAAAAATCATGCTATCCAGACACCAGTTACTTATCGTCGTATCGTGCCTGATTGATGGGTTTTATTTTACTACCATCAGCTTAGAGATGAGGTGAGATAAATTTAGGAGAGGCATGGGAACTCTCTTGTTTTGGTGCCATGTGCCTACTAAGACTACCCTTGAGAGGCTAATGAGGTTAATTCACAGCAAGGTGCAACAGTAGCTTAGCAATTATCTTTAAAAAGGCTTGCTACCTCTTTGCTCTGAATTTGTAATGAAAGTAATCTGCCAACTCCCAGAGACAGGTAAACAATTTGTACACAAATTGATTAGCAGTTGGGAGATGGTACCTCCTAGAATAAACAGATGAATGAGTTTTGTTTCCGTGTATTAATTAAGTTAATGACAGCCATTTTGTATGCAGGATTTTCACTTCTTTGACACCGTGTAGACTGCTTGCTTCAGTTCTCTTGTGGAAACAGAAAGCAAGCAAGCAATTATCCAGAGCAACTGTCATCCTTCAGGCTTTCAGTAGATTACCAACATCATATGGAATATGAAACCTTCCCTGGTAAAGGCTCATCAAACAAGTCAGAAAAGGCTGTGAAGTATTCCTGCAGGCAGGTTCACTGAGCAGATAATCCAATTTGCTTGTCTTCTGCTCTCTTTGTACCACCCTGTCACCCCGCTGAACTGCTTCTTGAGAATTCACCTGCACTTTGCTGTACTTAGTTTCTCTGAGGGCTTCCTATAGCAGAAGCAGAAGGGCTGTATCAACTGCAGAGACTTAAAAATAAGCGACATAGTCTTGAAAAGGAGTTCAGGTAAGAGAGGAGTCAGTATTTTTACTCATGATAACATTTGCTGTGTTTGTTTTGGAAATGACTTGCAATAGGATTTTGACTTTTTGGAGTTCTCTTGTTTGATAGACAGTTTTTAGTGAAAGAAATGATTAGAAATCACATTAGCTGGGCATCATCATAGTAAGATTAATATGGGACATATTTTTGCATTGTAAAGATAGTCTGTAAGTCTGCATTTTAGAAATATATTCAACCCTTTAACAGTGTATATCATAATTTGTAAACTTTCTCCCATTTCTTGATCTGTGGAAGTTGTGCTAATACTGCAACTGGTGAATGTAATTTGAGCGGTAGAAAACATAAAAGCTATTTTAAGACCAGGACACTAGGAAGTGAATCACTTAAATAGAATGAGAGATAAAGTATTAAGACAGATTATCCTTGCACAGGCTGCAAAATATATAAAATTAACACATAGCCTTCTATTTACATGAAATTTAGGGAAAAAAGGAAGACATACTTTAAGAAATGCATAATAGTGAATGCATTTTGTATGCAAATTTACAACACATGTCTCTGTTGAAGTTAAGTGTGGCTTTAATCAGTTTCACAGTGATGGAAGTATCATTCAAATTAGAGTTTATGCATTGGTGCAGTTGGCTTTCAAGGAAAATCCAGTCTATTCTGCAATCATGTAATGAAAAGGGCCATGACCTCATCTGTGCTTTGAACCTTCTGATGTATTTTAAGATGTTTTGCACTCTGAGGTGAAGTAGTAGATTCTAATACCATTAAACGCACTGACTTTCTCCTGTTGCCAAGCTGGAGAGGAGAGACCTATTTCTGCAGGCATTTTTTCCCCTAGGGCCTCTCTTAATGCAACTTTTTACCTGGTTTCCATTCTGTAACATGGGAAAAACAACGTTTTGTATCTGTTTTGATAGTCAGGACATTCAAATATAATCATGTAAAAAGAAAGGTGCATTTTGAAGTTACAGAATCGTTAGTTATAGAATATAACCAAATGATCGGATGAGTTGTACAAATAGTGTATTAATATTTCTTAGATTATTTTATTTTTCACAAATAATTTGCTTTAATAGAAAATGGTTAAACCCCTATGCAAATGGTCCACACACAAAACTTTCTGATTTTCTTGTTTATTCAAGATTATTTTTAATCAGCTCTTAAAGGTTTTTAAATAGTGTGGTTTATATTCTTTACCTCACATCAGACTGGGAAGGGGAGAAATGTTTTCTTTTCAGTCTGCAAGCACATCTGAAATGAGGAATAAAGTCCAATGAGTTTCCGTCTAAAAAATATTACTTCTAGTATTCGGTGCTGCTGCCAACAAAATTAAGGGCCAAAGTTCTTTTGTATTAACCTAATCTTACAGTATTTGAACTGTGAACAATGCATGCAATTTTCTGACTGCTGTTTTCTTGATTATTTTTTTTAATGCAGAGAAAGACTTTTCTATTAGCATATGTTGACCACCAAGTTTTATCAAAAGGTAAAATTAATAATTTTATTCCAACAATGCCCTGTTTTTTAAATAATTAGAACTTCACTGGACTTTTTTTCAGTTCTAATCCTAAACCCAATGCAAAAAGGTACAGAGCAACTTGCATTTGGGCAGTCATACACGTGTTTAGAGAGAATTGCCAGATGTTTCTAGCACACCCTTATCTAATCTGTAATGCTTTCAATACATTCAACTGAAGATCCAAAGACCTTTAATCCTTACCGTGTTCACATTTTATCATCCTAAGGCTTCTTCTCTTGGTTCCTCTGTAACCCCACAATTGAACGCCAATCTGAATGACATCCTCATTATTTCAAGTGTGTTGCAGGACACAAAATCAAACTCAGAGTTATAATGGAATACATGTCCAGCAATAAATTTTGTCCCAGGTAGTAACAAATGCTAAGATAATGTGATAGAATACTACTAGTCAACTCACTGTAAGCTGTAGTCTTAAATCAGATTTGGTATTAAAGGTCAGCTTCCTACAGCAGCTAACTTTCCTAGCTCTTAGAAGTAACCAGTATTATACAGAAAAGTCAATTAAAAATCCACTGCAACTGAGTCTGTCAACTTTCAAACACTTCAGATAATTTTAAATATGAAAGCTGGACTTTTTCCTACCTCTCTTACTTCTTCCTTTCCTATGAATTTTTATGTGCTATGAATTTAAAAAAGAGGAAAATTATGTGCTCTTGCCATTTTTTTTCTTTGAGCGGCAGTATCCTTGCACAGATTATCAAACACCTTGCTATTTCTGTTTTTTAATGCAAACCGATTTATATAGGGAGAAAATAAAATAATGATCATCTGTTTTGATAAAATAATTTAATCCTACTTTCTTTTCTAAACGTACACTCTACACTTCGAGGATGGAATACATATTTTTTCAGACTCATGTTTCTAACAGTCTAAGTGTTGTGTTGTGTTTTGTTTTGTTTTTTAGCAGAATGCTCCCACTTATGTTCATTATCAGATGTTCCTTAACAGAACTGACTGGAAGACTGTATTTGTTTGATACAACAAACTACTTTGAAAGGTCTTATCCATCCATGGGGATCAGTCCAGGCTACTTATTTCTTTCTATATGTTTTAATTAATGTTTCCTAACCCAGGACATCAAAGCACCTCTAACTTAAACAGCTGACTTGCAACTGTGGTCTTCTTTATTCTGGAATTTTTACTTTTTTTTTAACAAAAATATTTTTGCAGCAAAGTAAATCTCTTTCTGAAAACAGCTGTTTAAACTTGTGATTCTTCGCACTTTGTGTCTGTTTTGCTATACTTTAGTTAAATGTCAAAAGTTTCTTTTGGAAATGAATACACAGACCTAAGCAGTATTTTTGACTGCTATTGATGTTAACTTTCTTCAAACTTGAATCTTTAAAGCCGCTCTGCTTCTCATGTTCCCTTTTTCCCTATTATTATTTTTATAATGCTTTTTTCTCTTTGCCATAGAAGAAAAATAAACAGGCAACAGAACCTCTCTGTTCTGCTGCTCATATGCTGAACACATACGGTCTTTATGCATTATGACTGGGACATAAAATCCAGCTGGTGTTGATTTCAATAAGGAGACATTAATCAACCATCCTTCCTCTTCAATATAATGGCAAAAGAACGCTCCCAATTGTATTGACACTGAAGATGTCTCAAAAAAAATGAAACTGTAATAAGATGGCAAAAATAGCTGTGCCTTTATGAATGCATTTTTTAAATGCATAAACTTTTAACAATTGAATGTTCTTTGGCATTGTCTAGCATAGAAAGATTCATGATGAAGAGACATGCAGTGATATGTGATGCATGCTGATAAAAAGCTCTCATATAAAAGTAGAGATATAAAAAGAAGATTTGGCTTCACATACGCTAGTATAATTTTTTTCTCGTGGAAGTCATACTAACCTATAACGTTTCTTCTCTCTTGCTCTCCTTTTTAAATTATTTTGTAAGGTCACAATTTCAAAAATTTGGACTAGATGAAGTGTGAGAAACAACTGTGGGAAACAAAAATTAAATAGCAGGGTACATGCTAAGTCATCTTTTGGGTCTTTTCAGGATCTGATTCCAGAACCCAGCTTACAACAACGTTGTAACATCACAACTATGTTTGGGTACAGCATAAAAAGCAAGATTAGTACACGTAAAACTATTAAGAACAGGTATGTCACTTAACTGTGGTAGGTTAATGTTCTCATCTCAAACACTTTTTTTTTTTTTTAATGAGATGGATTAATAATTGTCAGGGAGGGAAACATCAGTTCATTTTGCTGCTGAAGTAGAGATATTTCCTGTAGTAAACTCTGACAGTAAACAGTCAATGCATAAACCATAGGCAAAGTATGTCTCAGAGCTTGTAAATTCAGTTGGTTTTATTGTCTCCTCCCTTCTTTGGGTCATCTGTTACCCCAGTTGTCATTATTTTCTCTTCCTTTTCCTACCAGTTTCCTTTTTTTCAGTACTCTCCACTCTGTCTGTTTGGGTTTTTTTATATACATACTTTCATAAAAATTCCTTTCTATCCACCCTAAGCTTGTGGGTATGTGGGCTTGCTAGAATCCATTTATTGCTGGCTGCATTGTTTTGATCTATTGCTTTCATTTTTATCCTCATTAGCTACGAATAATGGCAAGAGGCTTTCTTTATTCTATTTGCTGGTATATAGCATAAACAGATTTCAAACTACAAGAGTGTAACCAAACACAGCAATAAGTGGCTGAAATAAAATTATTTTGATTTACTTTCTGCTCCTATTTCACCAAGAGCAAGGATTTTCGTTTTTGTTACTTTTTCCTTATTGGTTCCCCAGATCTCGGTGTATTTTGCAGTTTTGTTCTTTATGTCTTTGGGATTTTTAAACTCAAAAAGTAATTAATTTTCAAATACCTACATGAGTTAATTCTTGAGTTAATCTGGTAGTTAACTCTTGCCGTATTTCCACAGAACTGGAAAATTACATAAGTAAAATGCTTCCAATTCTTCTATTGATATGTATTTGACATGATAAAGGAGTTCAAGACTTAAGTCCCAAACTTTTCTTTGAAAATCTATCTCTTTGGAGATGCTGAATAGTTCTTTTGAAGGAACAGTATATGCTTGCTGGAGTTTTTTAGAAGTTTATAAAGAATTAAATTTATAAAGAATTAAAATTTGCTTTAAAAGTAAAATTTATATGCTATGAGTTCTCTAAAATAAACAACTAATTTGGGGCATACACTGAGAAACAGTAATTCTAAGGAGACAGGAATTAATTAAATTCTCAAAAATGTCATATTAATGATTAGAAGATATTTTTGGCTGAAAAGAACAAAGGCAGGAGTTGTTAGAAAGCAAGCTCTTCATACCTCAATTTATGGTTCTAAACCTAAAAGTAATCTTCTAAGTCCCACTCGTTTCAATAGAACAATTACATCATTGACATTGAAGCTAATACTAATAAAATTGTTCATTTGTATTTCACGTAGAAAAGCCAGTCCTGTGTTCCTTAGGCAACTGTTGACCAAAGGGTGGTATCAGTTAGACCAAGGATAATTCCAAAACTGGAGTAATTTCCTTTTTGTGAAAGAGGTAAATAAATATCCCACTGTACAATGTGATTCCACCCTATGATTTCTGTTAACCTACAGCTGATGTAAGCAGCTCCTGCAATCTCAGTCTGTTTCTTGTGTGTCCCTCAGTCTCTCCCTGTTGCAGTTTGCTCTCTTCAATTGACCTAATTGGTCATTTTTAAGACCCTCCCTCTCAAATAAGTAAGTGAAAAAGCAAAAATGAACCCTGTATTTCTAGGTTTTTCTCTTCAACACAGAAAATCTGCATATAACCTTGTAAAGAGGCAACACAACCAGCTCAGCATAACCAAAGGTGGGGGAGCAAGTGTTCAAGGGTGAAGAAGGGCAGTAATCCTTTAAAATGTTTTTGCAATCAGAAATTATCATAGGAATCATATAATTTTCTCTGACCCTTTATGCATAACTTAAAGTTACAGCCAAGCAGCCTTTACTGGGGGAGTTTCACTTTGTTTTGTTTCCTTTCATTTCTCACATTAATACAGGAAAAATGTATCCATGTGGTATCCATTTCAGCATTATTTACTATAACTAATCCCAAGCGTGCAATACTTCCAGCTAATGAGCAATATAGATTAAAGGCAGGTGTTTGCTGTAACCATGAAGCTGGCATTCATCTCATAGCAACATGTTTAATCTGTGCTGTATGTTTACTTCTTTGCTCTGTTCGTTGTCAGGTAGTTGTAGTTCTCTTCTGTTGTAGTTTAAATTAAAAAAAAAAGAAAAAGAGGCCTCCATCTTGTGCCCATCAGACATATAGAAAATGGAAACTGGTAGTGTTCACCAGTGTTTCATGCACGAGCAGTGAACACAAGGAAGTCTGATTGTCCAGAAGCTACTTGAGGTTGCAAATTAACAGGAATTCGATTTTGGACAAAACCACGATACTTGTAAAACTGAGGAACTGAACTGACAAGTTTAACTTCAGAACCAGTTGAGCTCTTCCATTGCAACATTTGCACAGCAAAAGTTCCAACCCAGCTCTCTGCTGTTTTAACTTGGGCATGATGTTGAGCATGTGCTAGTCTTCTACAGCAAATGGAGAAATGGGTACATGTGCTGCTGTTTGGAATAAATAGGTACTGAGTGACAGTTGTCTTTTTGTCTCTACTACTTCGTGTCATCTGACCATGTATGAGATGGTTGGGGGCCATGATCTTCACCCAGAGATTAGCTCTATGCAATATTGGATGCTTAGAAGTTGGAATGGTGTTGTGATGTGCAAGCACAAGATGGGGGGTGGAAACCCCAAACAAACAAGATATCAGAAAGGAGTAACAAAAGGATCAATATTTAATGATATCTAATAGAAGAATATAGAGTAAAGTAAGAATAAAAGATTTTCTGCTCATTTAGAAAAGTGAGCCACAATAAACTAAAGGGAAAAGATACAGAACTCTTCTCAGATGAACAATTAGCAAAATTAAGTTATTTAATGAACAAAAGACAATTTATGTCATTGACACAAAAGGAATGATTCAGAATTATTTTAAGTTAGAGGCAGAAGCAGAGAGATAAATTATTAGAGAAAAATACTCTAGGAGCAAATATTAAGAAAATACACTTTTAGGGAAGTTAATTTTATCTGCTGACATTGGTGAGTATGATTGTATTGCCCTAGCAGACATCCTTTAGCTTCATTAAGCTAGAGAAAAGAAATTGCAGTGGGATGGTAGGACGTTTTCCCAGGGGCATTATTGCTTTGTATTGTTAATATTGGCCATATACTAATGTAAAATTACTGGACTTATTGGTACATTAGTTTTTCCTGAATATCAAATGCTTTGCCATTCTCAGTGTCAAAAGCTGAAAGGCTCTGAAAGGCTCTGAAAGGATGTCTTCCTTCAGGGGGAACTAAGGAGTTTACAATATAACAGGAAGAAAAATTATTACGTTTAGGAAGATTAGTTAAGGTTCTTCATGTTCTCTTAGGCACAATGTGAAAAATGACTTTTGGAAGAATATTTTTAAGTAGGGAAGGACTAGAGAGCTTACGGTAAATGGAGTAGGAAGTTCTAGATGATTCGTGGAAGGAGGAAGAAGATGGGAAGAAGAGCAGGGAGTTGTTCACCTGTAGGGAGTATGTAAGAAATTTTAGGGTGAAATGGGCAATTAGAGCAGAAAGCTCATATAGTAACACATTTGGCTTCAAGAGGATTGTTATGAATATAGCATGGCTGGGTTACCATGACATAAGGAGTTGCTGGTTAATGCAAGATGCGGCAATAGCAACATACAAGTTTATTTGTAGACTGTTTGGAAATATGAGGACATATTTGCTCACACTTTCCTCTAGTAGCAAGACTAGCTTCGGAGCTGACATTTTTAAAGAGAAGAGATAAAAAATAGGAAAGATTCAGCAGTAAATGAAAAATATTATGTCTTTAGGACTGTGGTCTCATATTGCATCCATCTCAATTGGTAGGGACACCCCTAGGGTGTACACTTCTGTTACTAAAACCTGAACCATCAGAGTAGGGAGGAAAGGGGAGATTCACCTGAAGCCACACAACTGCTACATTGCATCCAAAAATTAGGGAAGAAAACACAGCAGTGAGTGCAAAGTAGAAAGTGGGACATCTCTACTCCAGAAAGAGAATAAGTCAGTAGAATAAAATCTGTCCAAGGAAAGGACAAATATATTAAGTAAGGAAAACAATTTGGCATTTCTTTTGGGAAATGGGAAGACAGTAGTAAAGTAGAAAAAAGCAATTTAGAAAAAACATTTTAAATGCCAGACTTCAGTCATCTTTGTGTATTTTGTGTATGGTCTCTGTGAAAACTTCACGATGACTTTGAGATTGCTCAGAAGTATGCACAACTGAAAAAGAGTATGCATGATTCTTACAAAAAGTATTTTTATTTGGAGAGTATCGTCACTATCTTAACTCGGCATTAGTTGTAGTTTCACTTTTTCTCACACTAATTTTGAGGGTGATCCTGACTATTAAGTGGGGAATAAAGGAAGGAAATCATAGTGCTGAATTGTTTGATTTGTTTCCACAGCTAAGACATGCCTTGGAAATTTTAAGTGGCAGGCAGGAAAAGAGATTGAGAACAGATGGGCATTTTATTGTTTTGATGTTTTCTTTAGTAACTTTGTTCCCAGTATTGTAATTGAGACTATCTTGTGTTTGCTAGAACAAATTTGATGTTTTCTTTCTTGTTTATTGACATGGATAGGATGGGCTACCCAGAGGTAGGTATCCTAATAAGCGGTGAATACCAGAAATTCACTCTACCCATATGTGTCGGAGTGTGAAAGTGTGTGTTTGTTACTCAGCTGTAAGGATCAATTTGTGAGCTGATATCAGGAAGTATTAGCATGCAAAAATAAATTTACTTGCTAGGTATTAACTAGGAAGAAACACTTGGTTGGAGAAATACCTTATAATTACAGAAGGCTGACGACTGATTAGACATTGATTTTGATAATGGCATTAGTAAAGTTAAACAAAGTCACATTTTCTCCCTTCACATCCTCATATGAAGGGAGGCTACAAGGTTGAGCACCCAGAAAAACAAATACCTGTTGTCTTTGGTACGGCTATAATAAACTTCTGTGTTTTGACCAGCAATGTGTTGCACTAGTGTAGTTCTGAGAACTGGTTGCTCTTTATTCAATGGATAAGCACCCATGACTTTTTTGAGAGTAATAAAATAATATAAACCATCACAAATTAAACAGCTATTACTTTCAAAGGGATGCTTAGGCTCCATTTTGAGACGTGCTGAATGTTAAA
This sequence comes from Vanellus vanellus, assembly GCF_965231255.1. Lineage (NCBI taxonomy): Eukaryota > Metazoa > Chordata > Aves > Charadriiformes > Charadriidae > Vanellus > Vanellus vanellus. Next base: position 36,774,685 of record NC_138910.1, on the reverse strand, counting down.
TAGTCACTAGGGGGATGTGCGAGTTCTGGATAGAGTTAGGGTTCATCTTGAAAACATTTTTATCACAGTAAATGCTGCTTCATCAATAGCAATTTTTGAACTGTATATAAAGTATTGTACTCCATGTAATTATATATAAACTTAAAATGCCCTTTCTGTGGCTTTTCTTTTGAAAGCTCAGATGGGCTTTTTGCCTGACCAGCTTCAGGTTAGTTTTAAGTAATAGCTGTTTCACATAGTCCTACATATGGTCTAAATTCTGCGAAATGTTTACTCCTTTTACTTACCGTTCTTTGTTTTCATGAAAAACATCTGAAGATCACCGCCACGAACAGAATTTTAACAGTAATGCTAACTCCATCTGGTAAGGGGAAGCCAGTTTTTAACCTCAACCTGTGGCAGACAGACAGGACTGACCAAGAGACTGCCTTGTCTGTAACTAAAGGCAGATCCGTGGGACTGCTGAAGACATGGGCATGAAAGACCAGAGTTTAGTTTTCTAAGGGTTACAATTCCAAGACAGACAATATGTTTACTTGAGAGAGTTCAGTATGATGTCAGTCATAGCTGGATTTTTAGACATATCTTCATTGTACAAGTTCCTTGTACTTGTTACTTTATTTTATATCATGCACTGTTACCTTTTAGACAAGAACTGAATTTTACCTGCAACATCAAAGTCCATTTACAAGCTGTCTACAGGCTGAGCTGTTTTTCATCCTAAAGCATAAAAAAGGATTACTATGAAAGGACAAACCCAGTAATAATGATGTGAAATATCTACCAAGAAAATGGGGAAAGAAAAAAAAAAAAGGTCTGAGTTTGAACTGTTTGGCAGAGTATAACAGAAAAAAAATCTCATGGTCTGGTAGCTATGGAAATGTGTGAACTTGTGTCCGGTGAAAGCACATCAGACTTCTGAATATGTTCATAAATCACATATATCAATTGCCAACTAAGAAATAATTCTATAGTTCATTTCTCACTCCTGTAATTCAAGAAGAGTACTGAAGAAGCTTAGAGGAAAACATGGAAGTTAATTCAAATATCTGAACAAGTCTGTTCAAAGTCTCTATTTGCAGATGCCAACTCGGGGGCTGTTTTTCAATTAAAAGGTGGTGGTCTGTTCTCCTTGCATGAAGGTACCTCTTTAGGCTAGCTCTGAAGAAGTCTGCGCCAGAATCTGGCAACCACCAATCCCAAACACCAAAGTGATGCTTACTCCTATTGTTTTACCTAAAACAATAAATTCATTGTCCGGATTTTACTGAGGATTCTTAGTCTTAAATGGAATAGCCACTGGAAGAGATTAATGTCACTTTCTGCTTTCCCAGACATGTATATTCCAGCAAAGAGGGTGTATATAAAAATATTTACAGTGTTGAACTTCTGTAAAAAAAATACGTTTTTTTCTATGAAAAATGAATAAGCAAGAAATGTGTCATGATTCTGGTAGTATTAATGACCCATGATGGAGACAAGTGGTTTTAAAAATGATGGTTCAGCTGACTACAAGAAAAGAGAGTTCATTTCTGCATAAGTAATGTAGATAATTAATTACACTCCAGACTTTCAACTACATTGTAGTTGTAATTGGATGTTTATTCCCTCTCCTACAGATCACAAATACATACTGTATAACAGGGCTTTATTTCTTTTCCAGTACCAGGTTCTTTGCTTCAATATTAACCCTGTGCTGTCTTCAGCATTCATATCCTTCCTCTAGCCTTCTACTGGTATTACCCAATTTCTTCTCTTTTGTAACTTTTCCATTTTACATTATATGTGGAAAATAATCCAAAGGGTTTTGACATGCATATTAAATGCATGCATCACTTATATTCTCTTAAAGATATAAATCATCGTCTTGGTGAGATGTATCTAATGTGAATAAGTAAAACTCATCCTTAGTTGCTCATGCATCTACATCCAATCTTGCATAAAGTAGAATGAAGTATTACATATGGAAAAGAAGCAAAGGAAAATAGAAGAAAGTCTGGGTTATGACAGATGCATATAAAATATTGATTTGGCCTTGATTAAAGGCCTCAAATAATTCTTGGCTTTTGTGAGACCTTGCCCAGGCTATTTTACTAAATAAGATTTTAGTTTCCAATTTACCTGTTGATAGATGCTGTAGTGTTTAAGTCAAGGGAACAGAGATTCTTCCAGAGCTCAATCTCCTTCCTAACATGTCATCTAAGAGAAGCCCTAAAAGAAAAGGCTTTAAGCAGATTTTTTTTTTTCTATTTAGAGGCTTTATTCTTGTATAAATATTTTATGAAAAAATTACAATATTAATCCCTGAAATCCGCAGGAAAAATCCTTGTGGGTTCAATAAGAGCCGACTTGAAATTTTACTTTGGTTTAGGCCCCCTTGAGTACATTTTTGTTGTACTGTTTTCAAATACTAGACAGTTTTAAAAACTGATGTCTGTGTGTAGTGTAGATGATAAGAGTAATGATTTCTTCTATTATTTCTGTCTTAAGCTAATGGCATGGTTAGCTTTTAGGTTGTCTTACTGTTCTAGCTTTTTGTCATGGAGTAAGCAACTTAGACTGTTTCAAGTAATTTCAGAGGCAGACATTCTGCCACACTTCTAAGGATAACTGGCTCAGAAGAAAACCACAATGATATTAACCATTTTTGCACTCTTGTTCTCTGCAAAGACTACTACATATTAGCCTTTTGTTTTTAATGAAAATTCTCTATTTCTTCTTCCTTTTCTCAAAACTTCAGAGTGAAATGCCCAAAGTCTGTTTCTTTCTCTGGGCTTTGTAGATGCAAGGTATATAATCAGCTTTAGTCTGTGAGAAGTTCTGCATGAAAAATTGCTTTTCTATTTTGGAAATATTTTGTAATACTGGCTAGAGTACTTTTAATGTTACATACTTCCACAAAAAACTTCAGGATACAGAGACTGACCCCCTTTGGGATGGAAATTCTACAAGGTATGGCATAGAGGACCTTCCTCTTTAGGTATATCGCTAGTTGATACTGATCTCGTGCTCAGATTTATAATAATTGACAGTAAATCAGTCACCTCCACCCACCCCCCACACACACACACACTTGAGCATTGTCAACGCCCTGTTTTTCTCATCTGTCTGACACGATTTTTCTCAGGCCCTGAATGGAGTTTAACACCACAATAATTAAGACACCTGGGTAAAACTGAATAGCCTATGACACCTACCGAATCAAAGAAACGGAACAGTTCTTTCTGCACTTCCATTTTTATAATAAGGAAAAAACCCTACAATAACATAATAATGAGGAAAAACATTATCAAATATCCAGCAAGAATCCTTTCATAAATGGGAACATAAGAGGAACACAAGAAGTATTGTGATTTTGAGTCAATAACCCTTCACATTTTTGAAACACGACTGCATTCCCAGTTAATCAAGTTAGAAAAGATATCTTTTTCTCATGTTCTTCCCTCTCTCCCAACCCCCTCCATATCAGGTCTTCGAATGTATACAATACTCTGTCATGTGTTCTCAGTAAATCCTGTCTCAAAAGATTTTTTGGTTAACCGTCAAAAAAAAAGAAAATTCAGGTAAGATGATCTTATATAGTTGCCTTCAAGAGACCAACATCTGCTGTGATGATCTGACCAACAGTTACCCTGCTTCCTGGCTGGTTAAGTTTAAAGAAGATAAGGCAACTAGTTGTCTGGGTACCCAGGCCCTCTTGGCCTTTGCCATCTCTGATATGGAAACTGATCATACTGCTAATGATTCTAATGATCCTTCCCTTGATTGAAATACGGCGCTTTTTTTACATCCTCCTAAGATCATTAAGATCAACGTGGGGGTGTGACTTTTGCTTACAACGTGGCCATTTATAGTTCTCTGGCAAAGTAAGGAAAACTTAAAATGGGGGCATACGTTACACCACCATGACAATATGAAAAGGCCTGGGAGTTAAATATGAGATTGGGAGTGAAATTTTCCCTGGCAGTGTATCTTCATAAGAAAGACTGAAGGGGGGTTGCTTTGGTTTCTTCTTTAACGTCCTGGCAGAGTAATGGTAGGTAGCTTTTGGTCTATGTGAGAGGTGAGACAGCGCTCAGTAGGGAGGTGAAACTTCTCAGGTTTTGCAATTGGTGCAACCCTTTGATCTTTGTTCCTTCTAGTAACTATTTTCTGGTAAATCAGCCCAAGTGATTAATAATTACTCTTTGATCTTGGCATAGCTCCAGATCTAAATGAATACTGATTCTATTGCTTTTGCTCATCCTCTATCATCTCCACTCAGTCTTTGCTATCTGTTTACACAACTGACATTTACAACCTCATGAGAACAATAAACCCAATGCATTCCTCTAAGAAGCCAAGGTGCAAGCATGCCTTTCTGAATGTGATTTTGTTCTCTCTTGAGTATACTCCTTTCATTTCTTGAGTGCCTGGTTCTTTGATCAACTTCTCCGCAACACTCGAGAATGACAGCCCCAGTAACTAACGACCTGACTGTCCACTTCAGGTTTTGGTGGACCTAGACTACAAAGTCACTGCTTTATTGGTTTTGCTCCTGGACCACGCCAATTGACAATTAAGATGAAGAGGTACTAATGCTAGAGTTCATATGTTTTTGCTCTACTTTTCCTCTCAAATACTATTTTCATTCCATCCCTAGGTTGCCACCGTTGATGGAAAAAAATGACAGCAAAAGAAAGAAATCACATTTTCTTCTATTCCCTTCAAATAATATGCATCAAATTTAAGTAAAAAATAGGTCTGCTCTACATTCCTTTTATTTAGGCATTGCAATACAGATTATGTCAAAAATATCTCTCAGAAGAAATATGAAGCTTCTTATGTACTGAGTTTTATTTTTTTTTTGTATTATAAAAAGTCTCCCATCTTTAAGCAAAAATTTGCATGCAGAAGGGATTTTGAAAAATGTCTTTTCCTGAGGTAATATATTCTATACTTATATTTTTATTGCATTTAAAATGGTATAACTTAAATTTGGACAAAATCTACCCTGGCTTCATCAAGCATACTTGACTTCAGAAAAACCTGATAACTAAAAAAACACCCATGTATCGTATTTTATTCTTAACTTTCTCTGGTGAAGAATCTGCTACGGTACCACAAAAGTATTTTAAAGTGCCCTTAATTTTAGTTGCTTTCTGAATCGCCTTTGAAAAACTGAAGATAGCACGTGTTTCAGCAGTGCGTGCTCTGCTTTGCTGCTGTGACTGAGCTACCATCTTTATTAGTTTTAGTAAAATTCTACCAAAGCTTAGTTTTGGGAAACATAAAACATGCAAGGGAGTCCACAACTTTACAAATAAATTTATAAACTTTTAGTAGGTAGATCAAAATTTTGAGACTCCATCTAGTAACCAGACTGCAGCTGAGCTTGTCTAATCAAAATAAAAACAGTACCCTTACTGAACAAGTTTGAGTACTTGTTTATGACATACAACAAAGGCCAACTTTGGATGTATGTTATGAAATGTCAAGTACATAAAGATTCTTCCTGACACTGAAATATACTGTAGTTTTGCCTAAGAAATCACTGCACGAACTGCCTTGTTGCTTGAAAAACCAATCGCACAAACATGAAAAACAGGTAATCAAAGTCTAAACGTTTAATGCAATTAACAATTCAAACTTCTGATAGACTAGATTAGTCTGTGTTTTTTTTTTTTTTCTGAGAAACTACTAAAAACCAAGGTCCTTGGTAGCAATTTACTTTTATTTTTTCCCCATGATTGCATAGAATTTAGAGATTATCTCTCTTCTCATCCTTCCTGTCATTGTTTTTGACAGGCACAAATGGCTAAGGAGATGCTTGCAATGCAGTTGTCAGCTCCAACAAGGTGCTGTGGAAATGGGTACAGGAATAGCTGTCAGTAACAGCAACAGGGAAAAAGAAAGTTTATTTGTGTATTGACCAGTCATGGATCAGCTGTGAATGAAATAGGAGTGTTTTGCTCAAATTGATTACATATTCCTTTAACTGTCTTAATAGTGCAGTAAAAAGAGGTTTATTAGGGCGTGGGGTTTGGGGTTTTTTTTTTTTTTTTTTTTTTTTTTTCAGAAAAACATTTAAGATTTGTTTTCTGGATGCTGAAAACAATTCCTGGCTGTGTCATTATTTAGAATATAATTCCCATACAACTTCCCCCAAAGTGTTTTCCGTTTTCCTTTCTTCTCAGAATTTCACTTCTGTTTATCTTTTGGAATTCAGATGGTATAATTCTACCACAGTCACAACTTTCCACATAGTGATCCTTTGCAACTGCTTCATAGCCTGTTAGCTTGCTAGTAAAGTTTACAAATAACTCTGAAACCATGTAAGAAGTTAGCATTTGTGTCCTTTGCAGGAGAGAATGAACTGACAGAAAATTACAGAAGCCTTGTAACAATCTCTAGAGCAGGCAAATTTACTATTAATTTGCTTTGGTTTTGTGTACGTATTTTGGAAGGGTTTTTTAGTTTAGTAGTGAACGGAAAAGGCAGCAGCGCCAATTAACTTTTTATATAATTCACATCTATGAATGTAATTATCTAGGACTTACTGATTTAAAAAGCTGCCTGCTCTTGACTTCGACCCTTCATGTTTTTTTCTCTCTTGATCTTTCCACTCCTAACTGTAAATCGCCACCTTGAACTGTTTTCCATCTTGCCTTTAAAAAAAGAAGAAAACGCCTACTGCAGACAAAACACCTTTGCTTTGATTTCAGTGACATGTTTTGTTCTGCTCTCTAAATGGCCATTCTTGAGGTTTGTCTATTGATTAATGAAAAATGAAAGGCATCTTTCACTGTGCTGTGAAACAAATCAGGCAGAGTAATGACAGATGAGTTTCCTCCCTTTCCAAAGACACTACATGCCCCTTACTGGCAATATAATGGCAGAAGGCCACCAGGAATAAAAGAAATATGGCAGACGTGAGTTTCTTGCCTTTCTACAGGAAATATGTTGTCTCTAACTTGCATTTCCCATGACTGTCGTAAAAATACATTTATCTACACTGTTCTGGTGTTTCCAAAACACATTTTAATTGGGATTGTACACCACAGACAGTATCTTCCAAGTCAGAACAATGTTACTTATCTGTAGCCTACCAAAATACTTCTGTTCCTCATTGTAGATTTACCCAAGACCTGGGGAAGCATCCCCGTTATTTTTTTTTTTCCCCCTCAAGCAATGTTTCCTTGAGGAATGCTGAGCTACTAACTTGCATTTCCCACTTCCTCAACTACTGCCTACTCTTCCCGCTTTTTTTCCCCCCTCCCATTTCCTCGCTTCATCAGGCTTTCCTCAAGGCGGAGCTTAAGTAAGATAAGCTACGATGCCAGGTGAGGCGTCCACATCTATAGACTTTAGTACCGCCCCGAGGGGCCTGTTCCCCCTCTGCTCGGAGAAGGCTCCCGCCGACCTTGAGCTCCTCTCTAGGCTGAGTGAGGAGCCACCCACGCTCCCAGTCGCCCCCTTACTCCCTGTCACCCATCCTCGAAGGAACGGGAGGCTGAACCAGCGCTCTCCCTTCCTGGACCGGCCCCGGGGCAGCCTCACATTCCAGACCCCGCGCCGGGATCCCGGCGCATCCCGCCCCTCGCAGGCCTGGGCCTGACTCAGCTCCGACAGCCCCGGGGCGCCGGGCGGCAGCTGCGGCCGGGACCCAAGTCGGGGCAGCCCCTCCTGAGTATGACGCTGCAGCCAGCAATGGCGTCACCGACGGCCACTCTGTGACTTCACGGCTGCGCCTCCCCCAGCGCCTGCGGTACCATCCACCCCATGCCACAGACCCCCGGGGGCGGGGGCGCGCGCAAGCCGCACCCCCTCCCCAACCGCCCCAAGGGCCGTCCCCTCGCAAGCGGCCGCGACGGCGCCCCCTGCCGAGCGCGGCGGGGCGCGCCCCTTCCGCCGCCCCGGGGCTCCGGCGCGGGCGGCGCCGCCTCTGTCCTCCCTCCCTCCCTGCCGGCCGGCCGGTTGGCGGCGGGAGGCAGGGGGAGCCCGGGAGCAGCGGCGGCGGCCCGGCCCGGCGGGCAGCGAGCCCGGCAGGCAGGCGGGGTCCCCCGCCCGCCCGCCTGCGCTGACGTCAGGAAACTTTCTCGGCGGCTGAGGCGGGAGCGGGCCGGAGCGGTCGCCGTGTTGCCGGCGCGGCGAGGCAGCGGGACGGCCTCCATCACCTCGCCAGGTACGCGACGCTGCGCTCGGAGGGGCGGCGCGGAGCCCCGGCGCTCCCGGCGGGATTCTGAGGCGGGTGGGGCGGGCTCCTCGCCGTCCCTCCCGGGGGCGAGAGCAGCCGGGGTCGGGCGCAGCCGCCCGTTCCCCACGGGTCCCGAGGTGCGGTTGGCGAGCGGCAGCGGGGAGGGCGGTCTGGGCGCCTGTTGATCGCCGCGGCGGCAGCCGCTGCCCCGGGCTCAGCCGCCCGGCCGCTGCCCTTGGCTGGAAACTTCGCAGCCCCGCCGGGCAGCGAGCCGGTGAGGCGAGGCGGGCGGGCCGGGGCCGGCACCGCGGACGGGGGGGGGGGGCGGGGGCGGGCGTGAGTAACGGGGCTTGTTGCCGGGGATGAGCGGTGCTGGCGGCGGGGCAGCCCTCTCCCGCCTGTCGAGGCGTGCCGGTTTGGCAGGTCTCACCTGCGGGAAGCGGCAGCGCCGGTGGGTTCGGCGGGGCGTACCTGGCCATCGCCTCCGCGTTCGAGCGACGGCGCGGTGCGAAACTTGCGGTGGGCGCAGCTTGCCGCGGTTTTCTCCTCGAACTTCAAAACCGCCAGGACTTAGGGATTTTAGACACGCGATGTGCCGCGGTTTAGGGGTGTTTTGAATTCCAAGTAACTGAAAATGCCTTTCATTATGGTGGTGTTTTCGTTTGTTTTTTTTTTTTTTTTTTTTTCATTTTTTTTTTTCCCCCTAGTAAGTACAGTAAACCCATTATCCGAGAGAAGGTTTTGTTTTTCTTCTGAGGGCTTAGTCGTGGCTGCTCGGCAGTGTTGGGAGGCGAGCCGAGCTCGCCGCTGAGCCTCATGAACGCACAATTGTTTTACGAGGGAGGATCTTCTGCTCGTAGACAGACCCAAACCACTAAGTTAATTTTAACTCCGTGGAGCACCCGGGTGTTGGGAGGGCGGAGTACTGGAGTGGTTCGTCGGATCGTCATGTCAATAGAAAACTGAAATCTGAGCAAGGACTGCAGCCGCTGGCTTCAAGTTGGGCGAGGGAGATTCAGGGAGAAATTCTCAGTTTAAGAGGGTTTGAAAGTTGTATGATAGTTTTCTGGAGGAATATGGAAACGTACGTTGCTCATTTAATTTCGCCATCCTTGTCATTTATTGAAAGGCACCGAGAATCAGTCAAAGGCCCATAAAGGTTAATTGTATTCATCATACAAAGGAATTTGCCCCCTTCCAAAGAACTAAATTTCTGGGGTCTTTTCTGAATTTAAGACATTCATTACATTTCTAACTTAAGTACCCTGCAACTCTCACTTTTTAAATTTTCGGTTCCTACAGTTGTATAGCAGTTGCAAGTTTTTAAAAAGTCAGCTTTATGTAGACGTAACTAAAAAGATGTTAAAAATCCCTAATAAACTGGAAACCAAGCCATACATGATGGTGATTATGAAAGTGCTTTGAATGTGTGTAAATACATATAAAATGTTTTAGCAATATATTTGGTCTGCTCAGTGTAAATAAGCATTCATTTTTACATTTTATGTAAATAACTGAACCTGTTTCTTTAAAAATATTTTTGTCTGTGATTTTCTTCCCCTGCATGTTAGACTAACTTATAACTTTAGTTGTACCTTTCAGTTGTTGTAGTGATAAGCAATGCTTCAAAGTTTCAAACCTCTGCCACTTATGATGATAATCAAAGTATGACAAAATAATTCACCTGAGGGGGAAAAAATAGTTTTGAAGGTCAAACTTCTATTTTCGTGGCAATTTCAAAATGAACAGAAAAGTTTGCCTCATAATTATAGATTTGCTTGATTGATTTGTTGTGTAGTAGTGTGTCAGGAACAACCTCTGATTTGGAGATTATCCACATGCTCTCGGGGAAGGGAAAAACAACATGGGGGGGGGGGGAGGGGCAATAATTTCCTGATTATTAGCCTTATGCTTTTTTGGTACACATTTTATTTTTAAATGTACGGATGCGTTAGTGATTATAGGCCTCCTTAAAACCGTATATTTACATGAAGAGGTTGAATAGAGTGAGTGATTTATGGATTAAGAGCCTAGGAATTATGGCACAATGTTGAAGGATGCTAGGGAGCAGTTCCGTTTGTGCTTTTAACTGAGTTACAGTGGCAAGGATATCAGTGAAAAGAGACTGGAAATAAGCAGAAGCAAGTACAAATCACTTCAAGAAAGGATGAAAGTCTTAAATGTGATCTGGCTAGCATTGGGCATGTCTTGTGAGTGATGAGTGCAGAAATTAAAATGACTTTGATGCCAGAAAAAAAGAAGAAAATGCTAGATTGCAGCAATGAGCTACTAGTATGATGTTCTGTGTAAAGCATTTTAAATCACATCAGAAAATGTCTTGAGACAAAGCCTGATACTAGAGGACCGAGAAGGAGGAAGGTCTATTTAATGAGTGGATAATAAGAATGGTTGTTACACAAACTCACACTTGGTACTGCCTTCTTAGTCTTTGGCGACAACTTTGTAATCTTTTTGAGGTCTTTTTAGAGTTCAAAGATTGTACATCTACTGCTCAGCAAAATATTTACCTGATGTGATGTTTCAGAATTTCCTTTATAAGCTCATTAAAATAATTTGTTAGTCTTTTGCCTGTAGACAAGGATACATCTCGTGGTTCAATAGCAGTGTGTCTGCATGGGTGTGTTCTTACAACATTTGTAAATGTTACTGCATGCTCTAAAAATCATAAAAGACTTATATGAAGAACTTGAGAGGTCAAATAGGATAAACTGGCATTTATATTATGATTATAGAATTATTTTTTCTCTTGAGATAATCCCTCAATAGCGTATTTCATGTGTCACAAGAAAATAATTAGAATTACCACATGAAATAATTAAAATCCAACTTCAGCTTGAACTGGGGGACTAATGTAGCTTGAAAGAGAACAAAAAAATGAACTACCTTATCCTTGAATTGTGGACACATCTAATACGACTTATAGCAGGATTCCAATTCTGTTAGTTTTTTAAAGAGATGGAGTAGAGCACTGAGAGCTGAAAAGTCCACCAGGTTCACTTCACAAAAATCACTGCTCCCTCAGAATTTTCAGTTACTGTTGATGGTGAAATGAGTGGCAGAGATTGAGGCTGTGTTTCAGGTAAATCGGCTCTTGACACAAAAAATATTGAATTAATGACTTAATGGAGTTGTTACATAAGAATATGCTAATTAGGCACAAATAAATGTTTTCCCCATACCGTTTTTTGCCTTAGTGCAAATCTGTGCACTAAGTGCCCAATCTGATTTTTGAAGGGTTAAGCGCCTTTAAAGAATCAGGTTGTATCCCAGAAAAGAACAAACAATACCGTCGCTGTTAGAACACATAGTGCCTCTGCATAGCTACCTAAGAACGTTCTCTTCGGTTCTCCTACTCTCAATGTATAAGTTTTCATCTAGAAATATTTGTTGATAACCCTTTTCCTGATGGAAGTCAGTTCCTTCCTAGTATCTCCTTAATCCCTGATATCAGAACACTGGCATTTTTCATGCAGTTAGTCTCACTCCCCCACTGTTAATGCTTCACTGAAGAAATCCCATGACTTAAATGCTACATCAAACTATTTTGTGGATTTGCTTTTGTGGAATAGCCACCATTACTGTTTGGTATGTAGCCTTAATCTGAGTTTACACTCGTGGCCTGTGTTGGTGGTGGGTAGGGGTGAGAGGAAGGAGGTATTGCATTTACTCTTACTTGTCATTTTGTGGTCTATCTTCAAGGCATCTGTGTCCTAACAGGAATGGCAGAATGCAGTAGTGGCATTACAGTGAGTTATTGCCCATATCTAAAAGTCTTAGATATGCAAGTGTAGACCTTGTCTGTGTCATTTCATTTGCTCAGGGGCACTGAAAGAACTCTGCAAATGGTCAATAGTAGATCTTGTCTTAAAAATGCGTTCTACCTAGGCTGCAGCTGCACCCCATCTAGTAAGCAGAAGGGTCATCTGAAATGCCTTATCTTGCTGTACAGTCTCGAAGCATGTTAGTTATGCTAAACTGAACATTGAGAGAAGGAAGTGATGTTACCACATAGATTTTTATCCAGGATTTCAATAGAGAATTTGTCCAGCTGGAAACTCATCGTGAATTCTCGGCAAAGAATTTACACTTTCATTCTTCCTCTCCTCTGCCAGCTTAAGCAGATGTTCTAATCACTGAGCTAGAAGGGTGCTCTGGATTAAAATATTATCATTTCCTCAGGTTGTAATGGCTTTCTTTGCCTAATATGTAATTACACCCAAAAAAAGAGAGAATGAAACAAACATTTCTGTAGAAGAGACAAGACATGAGTTTCTAACAGCCATGTAAGTAGTAAGCTTTCACTGGAGCAAGGAGCAGAATTCAGGGTTTGTAACACCTACGGTTTCACACAGGCTACTTGATAACGTGGCAAAGAAGTACCAGAAGACCCCTTAGATTAAGATACTGGATTTCTTTAACTTCTGCAAAATTCTTTTCTATTTTGAAGGGCAGGCATTGAGAAATTCTGTTTATTCTTTTAATTCTCCTGTCTGACCTACTCTCAGCTAATTAGTATATACTGTATATTCTACTCAGTTTGTTAGTACTGCATATATTTTATGTCTAAATATGAGCTTGCATATTCAGGTTTTATTCTGAGAATTGAGCTGTGTTTTCTTCATTTTCTATCTCACTTGCTGTTTTAAAGATTCAGAAACATCTGTGCAGCCAAATGGTTTTCAGTTTATTCTGTCAGTGATACCTGATCAACACGATTGCCTTGCATGAGTTTGCACAAGTGTAACTTGGTAAACAATTTTCTTAATAATGCACTGGTTGGAGCAGAGGCTGCAGCTGGCTCAATCTTACTTTTTTTAGCTCTATGGAACTAAGAAGTTATTAACACTTGGGGTTTTTTGTCACCAGAAAGTAGAACCATAATCTGTGAAAATTCCTTAGACATTCTGGTTAGTCCTATGCTGTAGAGAGATCCTGACCAGTGCAAGTAAATAATACTTTTATTTTGAAAAATGTATGAATTTTAAGGCAAATCTTTTGGCATTCAAATGTGTCTAATGGCTGTTTCTATGATGCTGTATTGCTTTAGTGAAACCAGGTATGTGGGTACTCCAGTACTTGGGAATAGATATGGATAGAGGAGCCTAATCTCCAAGGTGCTTCCATCTTCTCATATTCCCTAAAATAACATGAAAACTTTAAAACTGCAGTCAAATTCCTACTTAACTATTTTTAGATAATATGAAATCGCTTTTTGAGGGCTGCTGGATTCTCTGAAACTATTCAAGATCTTTAATGTGTGGGTTTTTTCTTCTTTTTTTTTTTTTTCCCCCATTCTTCCTCTGCTCTCTCTGTCCCCTTAGTTTTAATGGGGGCAATCTTGGACAGAGGCAAAATGCAGTAGTAACACGACGTGGAAAACAGAATTCTGGCTACTGCCTGCTGTGACATTTAATAGTCTAGTCTATTTTCATTTTTGTCCTTTTAAATGCAGATGTTAGATCTTCAGTTCCTTCTAGGCAGGATGGGCCATTAGGAACTTAAACATTGTGCTTAAACTTTCTAAGTAATCTAGGACACTCTAAATCTTGTAGCCCTTAAAAGTTTTTTCAGCGTTCTCAGCAGCCTATGCAAAAATCAAACTTTTTCACTAGGGGTAGGGCAGCTGCTGCAGTGAGGAAAAGTGGCTGGAAGGGAGGTCGTTGACCGTTCACACCTCAGTTTTGCAACTCTCCTTGTGGCAGGGAGACCACAGGGAGAGCTGGTCTCTGCACAGCTACAGTCTGTGCCATCTGGGCTTTGGCAAGTAGCTATTTTGCTAGTGCTGGCAATTTCTATCTGCTGCCCTGTGTAACTATTGTTCTTCGTATGCATAAAGGTACTCCTAATAGTAATCAATACATTTTTTTCCTTGTCAGATTGAGAACTTTTTTTTGTGTGTACATCTTTTAAAGAAGGTATGTCTTGAAACAACAGCAATTTTTTCTTAATCTGTTGTGAAATCTTCTGGAAAGTGTAACAGAAGTGAGGTAATCAGCCTAGATAAAAGGACTGTGTTCCCAATAAAAAAATGAATTTTCCTGTAATCACATCTCAAAATGTTGTTTGGAGCAGCAGTCATCTTTGCATGCCAATTACATTAGGAGCTGTTTAAAAAAGTTTGGTGTGTCCTCAAACCTATTTTCTTAATGTTTGTCCAGACCATCTTTCCAAATGCCTTGCTGTGCAGATATGTGCTGTCTCTAATGCTTTCTTCCTGCATGCTGTGTTGGCAGCTGTATGCATTCAAAGATCATGAGTCAGGTTCCCTAGCAAAAAAATCATTAAATAATGAGATTAAAAATAATATGGGCTTTGCCTTTTTTGAACATTAAGTATTGTTTTCCTTCTTTATAGCTTTTTCTTGCAACTACGTAGATCTGAAACTTATTTTATATTGAAAACAGATGATTTTTTTTTTTTTTTTTAACACAAGCTTAAAATTTCAGGACTTGGGTCTTCAAGAAAAACAGATCTTGTGAGGGTTGCCCTAAAATAATGAATGATGGCACCACTGTGTCTGAGTGTCTGCTGATACACACTTCAGTCTTAAATGAGATAAATATTAGTCAAAAGGTTTCATTTTCATCTGTGTTTGTATTCAAATGTAACAGAGGCATCTACTGATGGTTCTACAGCCTGTTCATGTGCTGCAGTCAAAGGAGGTTCAATGCTAGAGCTGAAAATACTAGCTGATAGTGTATCTTTTTCTTCTGCTTCCCAATTGATATGGTAAAAGAACCATCACTTCTGTTGGACAGTTGGGGTTACAGCTAAATGGTGGTTTCATTTTGTGGGGTATGGTATGCACAAGTCATACCTATTTTAGAGTAAGTGTGGTTAAAATAACATGAGAAAACATCTTAAAGTAATAAGTAACAGTGAGAGGAGAAGTGTATATGGTATAATACGATGCCGAGTTGTTCCTTGGGACAGAAAATAGCAGGGGACTATGTAGCCAGCAGAAAGTAGTTTGAGAGACTAACCCCCACCATTGTGCCCCTTAATCTGTTTCACATGTGTAAGCTTTAAAGCAGAGCATACTGTGGATTTGTAAACACAAAGGTCTTTAACATCTGAGATTAGTACAATCTTTTTCTTGATTCAAGCAGCCTAAAAATTGCATTACTAATTTTGTAAGTTATATGTTGTATTAATATTCAATTTATCCTGTTGTGCAAATAGGCTTAGAATGGAAGAAATACTTTTGCAACAAATTTTGCAGCTGGAGCTATTACTAATTCTCTTATCTTTCTGTGCCATACAGTAATTGCACTTAATTGTTTGCTTCTGCTGTGTTTTGTGGTGTGAAATGCAGTATGTCAACATTGCTAAACTGCAACATTCGTGTGTATAATGCTAATGTTTTTGAAAGAGATAATTTCCAGATTTCACCTAACTGGATGAAACAGCTCATATGTAACTACCAATGCAGTGCTTTATACATTTTCTTGTAATGAAAGTTAGTAGTTTTTTTTTTTCTCAGTAACAGGTTTGTTTTGTCTTCACAGTTGGTTTTGTGTAGTGTGTTGTACTGGTAAGCTAAAAGGCAACAAATGAAATGGGGCTGGGCTGACGTCCATAGGTCGGAGAGCGGGTTGTAAGGAAAATAACATTATCTTACACAGCCACTTAAAAAAGTTGGGATTTTCATTAAATTGCTTGCTATCTGTAAAATTTAGTGCAGCTCTTCAAAGTTGAATCAACTTTTTTTTTTTAAAAAAGCATATTAGTTTTGTTTTGGAGACCAAAACAACTCACCTAGAAGCATTTGACTCGTATAAATGATTCTACAACCTACCCTCCCATCCCATGCTGTGATGTGAGCGCTATTTCTGGCTTAGTCCCCACAGGTTTGAAATCATACTTCTTAAGAAACCAGCCAGTCTGGGAGAGGGCACTTGGGAGCTTTATAGTTCCCAGCTTCACTTCTCTCAAAGACTCTTGCTTCAGTTCTCACAAAGACTATTGTTTCTGCACTGAAAGATAGCAGAAACTGCAAGCTGTGTTTTAACCTGGCCATACTGACTTGCAGTCTCATAGGTTTGTCACAAGTAGTCTGTCATTAACAGCAAATGTAAACTAGAAGAGCATATGAGCTATTTATTGTTTTGTCTTTCAAAATTAAATACTTCTCCCAGAGGTCTCAGTTTCATTCCCCTTTTTAAGGCTGAGGATACTGAATGTAGCTATTAAACTGCTAGACTGATTTTGTATTAGTAATTTTCTCCAATATGATAAGTAACTCTTGAATCCAAATCATTAGCTGGCATTTCAGCCATGTAGTACTGAATGATGTGCTTGCATTGGTAATATCCACAGCTGTCAGTATAGTTACGTTGGCTGTGGTCATTGGCTCTTTTTTACTGGTTTTGACTAGGATGACTTGAAACAGCTGATGGCTACAGACATGGCAAATCTGCCAGCGTGGAAAATTCACAGGGCAAGCACAGTCTACATAGGTATCGTAGTAATCTGTCAGGAAACTGAAGTGCAGTTGACAGCGCTGTTGATGGTTTCTCTTAGAAAAGTGCTAGTATTTGCTTTGCTTTTGTACCGTTTTGGAAAGCAAAAATGACTTTACTGCACAAGTGACATTGCTGCTGAAAGGAAGGAGGATATCTATATCACAGTAGGCAAGGATACTGCGCTATACTTTTGAGTAACTACTTAAATGAACAGCGTTCTGCATTATGTATGTTTACTTTGCAGTCTTGCCATAAATGCTTCAGGGAATGGCTGGTTGTTATCCACAGCAGTCGATGTAAAATTGTCATGCTGTTTAGATTTTCTCTTTTGTTGTTGGGTTTTCTGAGGGATAGAAGGAGGGGGTGACTATTTAGCAATAATATGATGCATTGTACCATGCTTCATGTAGTTACTCATTTAAAATAGATAATTAAGAAATAAGGCAGTGTATATTATATAGACTATTCTATAGGAACATTTTGTATTTGATATCAAGCTTAATATGTACTCACTAATATATGTACTTCAACTTGCTCCCCGTATAACTGATGGCTTTCAATCTTATCTGTCTTCAAAACGTAGAATAATTTGCGCCATGAATTATAAACCCAGTCTCGGATTCAGAAGAGATTGACATGCTTTAGTGAACAGTTTGCAAAGGCTTTCTTAAAGGTTTAAGTTTCTGTTTGTCCCAACCTTGAACCTAATAGGATAAAGGCTATTCTAAGAGAAAATGTTATTTTGTTGAACTGACAAATTTGGTGACCTTCTACAATGGCATTACAGCATTGGTGAATAAGGGAAGAGCAACTGACATAATCTACCTGGACTTGTGCAAGGCATTTGATACTGTCCCACATGACATCCTGGTCTCTAAATTGGAGACACATGGATTTGATCAATGGACCACTGGGTGGATAAGGAGATGGACAGATGGCTGCACTCAGAGAGTTGTGGTCAACAGCTCGATGTCCAAGTGGAGACTAGGTGAGTTCCTTTAGGGGTTGACACTAGGACCGGTACTATTTAACATCTTTGTTGGCGACATGGACAGTGGGATCGAGTGCACCCTCAGCAAGTTTGCTGATGACACCAAGCTGTGTGGAGCGGTTGACATGGTGGAAGAAGCGGATGCCATCCAGAGGGACCTTGACAGGCTTGGGAAGTGGGCCTGTGTGAACATCATGTAGTTCAGCAAGACCAAGCGCAAGGTCCTGCACGTCAGTTGGGGCAATCCCAAGCACAAATACAGGCTAGGTGGAGAATGGATTGAGAACAGCCCTGAGGAGAAGGACTTGGGGGTGTTGATTGATGAGAAACTCAACATGAGCAGGCAGTGTGCACTTGCAGCCTAGATAGCCAACCATGTCCTGGGCTGCATCAAAAGAAGTGTGGCCAGCAGGTCAAGGGAGGTGATTCTGCCCCTCTACTCTACTCTGGTGAGACCCCACCTGGAGTACTGCGTCCAGCTCTGGGGCCCCCAACATAAGAAGGACACAGACCTGTTGGAGTAGGTTCAGAGGAGGGCCACGAGGAGGATCAGAGGGCTGGAGGACCTCTGCTATGAAGACAGGCTGAGAGAGTTGAGGTTGTTCAGGCTGGAGAAGAAAAGGCTCTGAGGAGATCTTGTTAGCAGCCTTCCAGTACCTAAAGGGGGCCAACAGGAAAGACGGGGAAGGACTCTTTATCACAGAGTGTAGCAATAGGATGAGGGGTAATGGTTTTAAACTGGAAGAGGGTAGATTTAGATTAGCTATTAGGAAGAAATTGTTTACTGTGAGGGTGGTGAGACACTGGCACAGGTTGCCCAGAGAAGTTGTGGATGTATCATCCCTGGAGTTGTTCAAGGCCAGGCTGGATGGGGCTTTGAGCAACCTGGTCTAGTGGGAGGTGTCCCTGCTCATGGCAGGGGGGTTGGAACTAGGTGATCTTCAAGGTCTCTTCCGACCTATACCATTCTATGATTTACAAAATGTCTGTCTTTATGTGAATTTTACTCCCATCTTAGTTTTTTTTTTTTTAACTTTTACATTCCTGAATTTCATAAATAAAGCAGCAATGTAGTCTTTACTTTTACATCTCTAAAGAAATGTAGTCACTAAAACTGGTAAAAATAGTTGCAACATCATTTGTTTACATATTTTATTCAAAGCCAGATGATGAAAATGACAGAGAGCTAATACAGATGAGAGATGGTATTGTCTGGGCAAGGTGAATAATTTTTAAGTGCTAATAGATGAGACTTTTGATGAGGTGGAATGCGTAGCTCCTTTTGCTGGCCAAGGTGATAATTTAAAATGGAGTAGAAAGCTTCTTCCTAAGGAGGCTCTCTGACAACAGAGAATTTTGGGAAGACTCTGAGTTTCACACAGTCCGTGCATCCAGGTATCTTTGCTGGTCACTGATTCTCTGATATTTTTAAGAATTTCCTCGTCTGTGATACTTGTTGCCTGAAACTTAATTTCTTTGCAAACCCCCGCTCTTGGAGGAATCTGGCATACCTCAAACAGAAGTTCAATATTAGCACGAACAGTCAGCATCTTAGCTCTTGACATCCAGAATACAGAGCCAGGTCATATTTTGATAACTTGAGGATATTGTACTTTATTATGTAGCATTTTTCTTACTGTTCTTGGAGGATATCCTGAGTTTTTATAATTTTATGGCTTATGAAGGGTTTTTCTCTCTCTTCCCATTTTGGAGTTGTGTTTCCTCTGTAGCATTGTTAGGCTTGATTAGGATCTAGGAACTTTTTGAGTAGCCAGTCAGAAAAATAAACAAAAGCTGAGCAAGCAAAAGCTGAGGAATGGAAGAGATTTTTGGTTTAAGTGTAGTTTAAATCCTTTCAGCTCTAAACTAGAGGCATAGTTTCCCTCCACTGCACACACACCTTTTCCTTTTTCCTTGTCCCTTTCCTTCTCTTGCCCTTGCACCCTCAAAAAATCATGGAGGACAGTTCTGTTATGCCTTCCTCAGACAACTTTGTGGGATATGCTTGTATGTGCTTCTTTAAAAAAGCCTGAAGGGAAAGCTTTCAACTGTAACAAATCTGTTGTGTAAAATATGCAAAATGGTAAATATGCATATAGTCATAAACCCTAACGATTCCACAGCAGTCCCTCATGTAGTTCTTACTTGGAGAATTACCTATGTTGTGATTTTATGGGCTTTTCAATTTGGGATTTCAAGTTTTTTTGATGTTGTAACTGTGCAGTGATTAAAAGATATGAAGAAATGGACCATAAAATAGATGTTTAGTGAAAGATAAATAAAAGCATACTTAATAAGATCAGTGGAATATATTTGAGATATGTTATGTTATCTTACTGGCATACTCATGGCTGCTTAAACACTGAAATAATCTGTTGCTATTTAATCCAAATCAATTCCATTTGCTAGGTCATCTGGAAGTTACTTTTGCTGAATAAAGTTCTTAGTTGCTTAGCCAAATTTGGATGGGTGGGGGGAGGAGTCAAACCACTGAAGAAATATGCCTCAACAGTAAAGAACATAATAAAATGCTAAAGATCTTAGTTCTGAAAGAAAAAAAAGTGGTTGCCTGGAAGTAATTGCTTTGAATATTTTGAGTTCATTGTGGTGAATTTTGCCAGATGCTCTGGAAGAATATTTGTGTCTGTTATTTACTGTAGTGTTTCTTGGGCTTGCTGCGAGGCATATGTACTTCTGGGTAATTTGATCCTGTTTGTTTATGGTATAAATACTTCCCTCCCTCCCTCCCCCTGCCCCCAGCAGTATTCAATTGTGTATTAGGTTCAGCTGCTTTTTAGAAGATGTGATACAAATGCAAGTTCCAGGCGGTGTTTGCATAAGGTATTTCTTCTTAGCTAGCAAACTTCTTTTGAATCTTGATGTATCTTGACAGATTTCTGAAACTTGCATTGTACTATGTACCTAGGAACATTTTACAAGGTAAGATCTTTAAAGAGATGTTGCAGCTCAAAGACATATTTGTAACATGTCTGGAGAAGGTGACTTATTAAGCGTACTCTCAGCCTCTTACACTGTGGAGGGGTGTATGGTAGAGAGAGCGCTCTCTGCTCTCTCCTACCTTGTCACTTATCTGGAAATGTGTCAGTTACTCATTTGAATCTGCCCTGGCATGTGTATATTGAGAAAACCTATAGGCATATATGGCAAAGAATTGGCTAGTGCGACAGCTGATATGTGGAAAAACTGCATTGTGAATGACTGCAATTATGTGGTTAATAGTTCTGTTTTGTTGTGGATGTATGAATTCTGCTCGTGTCTGTGCTTTGATTTCTCAGAGTATGCTTGGTTTAGACATTCACACTGTAGTTCTGTACGTCGTAAGACAGCACTGTTGCTGATGAAATGGTGGTTGGAGCCTTTCTCTGCCCATTGCTGCCTGATGCGCCTGTCTTTGGGTACTGGCTCAGATATTTATGGTATGGCATTGGGAACTGGATTGGGCATGACCAAGGAAGTGGGAAGAATAGATCCATTTATACGTGTTCAGCCTGATTCTGGAACAGTGTAAGATGCAATAAAGTTGCTTTTTGAAGTAGATAGAAGCTAAGCTATAAGCCTTGGTTCAACGTACGCGGTTTTTCTCACTGCTTGCAGTGTAGTTCATCACTGACCTGACCAGAACAGATTCATCCGTATAAACATAGTCTCTGTCTGGCCTTCATTGATGTCGTTTTGTACTCTCCGAGGCACAACTGCTTTAACAAGTGAGGATAAACAGTGCTGCATCGTGGAAAAACATGAAGCTTGTTGTTACTGTATCCAGTTTATTTAGCTTTGTAATAAATTCAGGTTCCTAGGCATGTGTATTAGGGAGGTTTGTTTTGTTTTCCTGCTGAGCTCTATCAGAAGAAACACAAAAGGTTTTCTTTCTTGGCTCTTTGCATTCTCCATTTCTAAAGAAAGGTTTGACTTTTGAATACAACAGAACACTTACTTTCTCCATTAAATAATAATAGAAAAGAAACAGAAATTGAAGAAAAAATCATAGAATCATAGAATTAGTGAGGTTGGAAGGGACCTTTAAGATCATCAAGTCCAACCATTAACCTACCCTGATAAAAACACCACCACTCCTAAACCATGTCCCTAAGCACCTCATCTACCCTTTTCTTAAACACCTCCAGGGATGGTGAATCCACCACCTCTCTGGGAAGCCTATTCCAATGTTTAATAACCCTTTCCGTGAAAAAATGCTTCCTAATATCCAATCTAAACCTGCCCTGACATAACCCTAACCCGTTTCCTCTCATCCTATCACTTGTCACCAGGGAGAAGAGGTCAGCTCCCATCTCTCTAAAACCTCCTTTCAGGTAGTTGTAGAGGGTGATAAGGTCTCCCCTCAGCCTCCTTTTCTCCAGGCTAAACAACCCCAGATCCCTCAGTCGTTCCTCATAAGGTTTGTCCTCCAGACCCTTCACCAGCTTTGTAGCCCTTCTCTGGACACGCTCCAACACCTCAATGTCCTTCTTGTAGTGAGGGGCCCAAAACTGAACACAGTACTCGAGGTGAGGCCTCACCAGTGCCGAGTACAGGGGGATGATTACTTCCCTAGTCCGGCTCACCACACTATTCCTGATGCAGGCCAGGATGGTGAATGAAGAAATGAAGAATCTTCTAATTTTGTTTTTGTTGTGTTTTCTTGCTCTTTTTTAAATGTGGACTTCCTTGATTGGCCCTGGTAACCACTTGAAGAATTGAGGCTGGTGGTTTTCTTTCCACATTATTGTTACTAACATAATAATCTTTTATCACTGATAGAAAATAAGTACTTTGGCTTCAGCACTCTTTCCATGGCAAATAAGCAATTATGTCTTAATCTAACCTTTATGATGTTGTACATTGCATCATGTTAACCATCAGGCTGACTGCCCATTTTGTAGATTGAATTTTGTGGCAAAAAAAATGTGTATTTCTGTAGCACTGCAATAATAGCTGTAGTGTTATTTCCATTCTCTGTGTGCTTATGCCTGTCCTCCTTCATCAGAACTACTTGGAAGTGTCTGAAGTTAATTTGCAGAATTTTGGTCCCAGATTTCTTGTGTTTATAAGAGATTAGGAACGTTTCTTATTTAATACTACTGTTTTATGCTAGTACATCGGAATTAGATGAATACTGATGTCTGTAGAATGGGAACTTATATTCTTATTATCACTGTTTAATAGATCAGTTGAGGGTGAATATCATTATGTAGACTATTACTATGTAGAATAGATTAATAGGCTGTAGACCAGGCTGATAGCTTTTCAGGCCAGAGCAAACAATGTATTGGTTCTGGCTTGTCCAGTGACTGTTGTGGTGACTCCCTCCCTCACCCCCAACTGAAATATGTTGTAGCTAAAGATACAGTTCTGACCTTGGGTCTCCACTATTGTAAGTTTTATCATAACGCAGAACAGAACATGCCAGTACTTCATTGTCTTTTGGATGATCTTTTAACAATTGCTGGTGTTGATGCTACTGGAATAGAGAAGGATTCTGGTTCTTAAGGGACTGGTCTTGAAACTGAAGGCAAACCATTTAAACTGATTATTTTCAACTCTAGTGGAATTATTTTTTATTATTTTTTCTCTAGTGGAGTTGGGCTACAGCAGATTAATCCCATTTTTCCTCTTGCCTCTCTCCCTGGCAGTGATTTTGGAACTTGCTGGCTTGCTCCAATGAAATTTTTACACATTTCACAAAATCTGATGGATGGGTAGAAAAGAGAGATTGACATTAGTGTTCCTGTAGAAGATGTGTAGCTGACTGGAGAATGATGTGGCAGAAACAATGGATTCTTGCTCATCACCTGAAGTCTGCTGATTTTCAGTGACAGTTACCTGTAATGAAACCCCTGACAAAAAGATTTTTTTCTTGCTCTTAAAAACTTATCCATTAAGCCCTGTCATAATGGATGAAACCATTCTAGCACTTTATTTTGGAGTGGCCTTACAGGTGCATAACATTGTGAAATTTAATGTCATTCTTTATCATGCTCATGCAGTTCAGTCAATCATCTCTATTATTTATTATTTCTTTTCTACTTTTATCACATTTTATCACATTCTGTTTTCTTGTAACTTTCATTTTAGCCCTCTTCAGTCTGCTTTTTCAGTAGACGCAATCTTTTACTCAGTTAATTGTGCTTTAGCAGAATTGGCATGACACATCCAATATATGTACAGTATATCTGGGTTTCCTTTTTTGCCAAAGTCTCGTCAATGTTCCAGATTTTTGGGGCTGGGGTGTAAATCCAATAGCTTGCCTGGTTTTCTGTGGGAATTCTCAGTTTGCTGTGGATGTGTTCTACTGGCTTTGAAGAACTTCTACACATTCCATGTGCTCCCAAAATTTGCAGTTAATTTTTTTTCTTGCGAATTCCTTCAGAAACCTGGATGGCTTTAAAACTGGATAGCATGTTTGGTTGTGTTCTGTGTATTTTTTTTTTTTTTTTTTTAAGAGGAAGAGCTTATGATCCCGGTTGGGCTTGTTATTTTTCAGATGTCATTTCAATATTCTTTGCTCAGCAGTGTTCTAAATGACCCTTTTCTCTGTGCACAAAATTCAGTCTTGCCAGTCTTTTTTTTTTTTTTGTATTTACATTTGTGGGTTTTTATAGCTTGGTATGATTTTTAGTTTGCTTTATAAATTCAAACAAAAACTAATGACATTGGAAATTTTGTCCATTATCTCTGCGGTATGTTCTCCCCTTGCAAGCAGCTATGTAGCAATGTCTTTCTAGAGGCTTTGAAGGTTATTAGTACTTGAAAGAATTTTAGGATCTTCTGTCTTTTACTGGGAAGCTTCCCAGGGTTGCTTCATCAACTGTGCTTGTTCATTTAGTAGCTTTTCTATACATTACTTCTGTTGTTTATTGTTTGCTACTTGTTGTTGTTTTTTTTTTTTTTTTTTTTAATCTATGGTTGGAGGGATTTTTTTCCATCCTGTTATCCTTTATTGGATAAAATTTTAAAACATTAAATTTTGTTTTCATGTGTTTTCTTCAGTTACCTGTTTCAGCTGCTGATTTTATTTTTTTTTTTAATATCCTCCATTATTCCCTTTATACCTTTATTTCACCACCACATTTTTGTTAACCTTGCAAATGCAGGACGTGGTCACAGATTTTTACAGTCCCATTTGCTAATTTCTACAATTCAGTATCACTTTAGTGCTTTTCTTCTTGCATTGAAACTGTATGCATATGTCTTTCTGCATCTCCCAGTTCATTTACAGAAGTTAGTGATAACTTAGTTGATGCAAAAGAATTCAAAATTTGAAGGAATATCAGCCACACTTTGCCATTGTACCCTAACTGTGATTCCTCAGGAGAGAACAAGAATAGGTAAGACTCATAAACACTGGGTTACTTTCATGTCTCTCTCTTTTATGGCTTTCTTGATAGAAATGCTACTGCATTGCCATTGCAGGTCTGACTCTGCAATTTTAACCAAGGATGCAATTTCAATCTCTACCATGTTTCTTACTCTTTTCCTGTGACCACTCTCCACGTTCCAATGTTTCTAAACTGGTTTTTAAGGTATGATGCAGATTGTAGGTGATAAAAATAAAAATATACCAAAACCTCTTAGGTTAAATATGATCTGATGCTCTCCTCGGGATCATAAGATGAATACTATTCAGAGTTGTTTTCCCTTCATCTGCTGCATTGCAATGATGTCATGTAACAGGACATTTTTAGCCTCCTGTGATTTTTTTTTTTTTTAATACTTAATATGTTTTACAAAGGAGGCTTTTCCTATTATTGTTCTCTTGTCTTCTGTGATGAGAAATACAAATGTCCTGAAGAAAACACTATGTATAATTTTAGCTGGAATACACTGCTGATCTAAGTAACGAGTAGGACTCCAAGGTGCAAGTGTGATAATATCATGTTTCAGCAAGCTTTTCTGGAAATTTATGGTAACTATTAGGGCCAATATGCTTAAAGTATGTTTTTTCCAGTTTTCAAGTTCAAAGAGAGAACAACTATTCAAGTAAAGATAAATCTGTGGTGTAGGCTTCTGTCATAGCAATAATCCTATTTTTTTTTGTGAATGCACTACATTACTACTTGATGTCCTGGACTTTGAAATAATAGCATCATACCACTAGTGTTACAACTGGCAGTTCAGTGTCCTCCTGCTTTTCTAGTCCTAAAATACACATTATGAGTGTGGTGATATCTGTGAATGGAGAATACATGTGGTTGTACAGAGCTTTGGATAGAAAATGTAAAGAACATGATGAAAGATCTCCTTATGGTGCAAGAAGGGTTTAAAATCAGCCCCTAGCTTAAACTGCACTAGTGAACAAATTAGGTGTTTTGATGTGGCAAACTGGGAAATTGGTGGCAGAGAAATATATTTTTTTTTTCCTTTGAGGTTCCTGCACCTGCATCCATTTAGTCCATATGTTAAGCTGTTGACAAAGCTTGAGTTTATATTTATTGCTTGGAAACAAAATATTTTAAAAGTTTGTTTGCATATTAGATCCCAGATGGTCAGATGACACAAGGTAGTGCTTACCATTGATATATAACCAGAGCTTTTTTTACATTCCAAAATTATCTTTATTTCAGAGGACAGAGTTGCTACTTTCTCAGCATGGGATCCAAATCTATGTAGCACCTCAGGGACGCTTGCCATGAAACAGGACTACCATGTTTTACTCTAGCTACCATGTTTTTTACTCTAGCTACTACCATGTTTTTATCTAGCACAGCATCTCCCCACCTCTTCAGTGTAATGGCATGTATTTGTGCTCTCTTGGTGTTTCAACTCTCACAAAGGGGGTTAACTCTTTAACTAGCTTAAATGAAGGGTTCTAGATATGTTTTATCAGTATGACTAGCTGAACTGCATATTACTGTCAAAAACATTTCAATTAAAATGTATATACCTTTAAAGTTATGTGAAGTGTCTATTCTTACTTACATTTCAGTATTTCAACTTGATGTTGACTTAATACTTGATCATCTTGATCTTGGCTACTTTTAAAAATTACTTGGTATTTATGCCTGTCTGTTTCACTCACTTAATTTGAACCAGCCCAAAGGAGCCCGATTCCAAAGACCACTGAGAACTCCTGTCACTGAATATTAGAGAGGTTAATTTTGGTACAGACCCAAAGTGGTTTGTCGTATTTGTAATCTTTAGTAAAATACTGAAGCCAGTCCCAAAAAGGAGAATGCTTGGTTTTTATAAATCTGGAGTTTGCAGTCCTATTCTATATATAATCCAGGAGTAACAGAAGTTCATGCTAGATAGCAAGGACATTATTGTGTACAGTCCACAATAACAAACAGGCTAACGTAATTCTTAAGTGGTTGTGATTCATTTAAGGAGTTGCTTTTGTTAAGATAAATCTGAGTAATTTGCAGTTTCATGAAGGTGGATGGCTGTTTGTGGGGTGTATTTTAGGAAGATTTTGATTTGCAAAGTAGCAAAGCCAATATAACTTTGTTTTGTTGACTTCTTTTACTGCTTCTTGAATTGTTTGTTCATGGCCATAGACCTAAGTTTTTTTTGTATAGTGTAAATATATGTTCTCCAACAGATTTTTGCTGAAATTAATATTTTTAAATTGCTGCAAGGGATTTTAATAGTGCCTGTGGTGCATTGTTTCATGTGCCTTTTTTCATTTCTATTTGTTGAACCCTGACATTCATTGCAGCAGTATAAGATGGATAGCAGAGGCTTAATAGGAATTAAGAAGCAGGAAAAAACCAGAAATACACATACTGACAATTTTTGTGATTCTATTAAGAATAGTTTAAATTAAGAAAAATTGTACAGTCATGTGCTTGAGGTTATGAACTTGCTTGCGGATCATACACACCGATGAGTACATACAAATCTGAGCACATCAACTTCTGGTTTAAGCAAACTATATGGGAGAGAGCTCCATTCCAGAAATACTGTGTGTATATCTCCATAGTCATGTTATCATGCTTTAATACACTCTAAGAAAATTCAGGAGTGGGAGAGAGTTTGACATAAGGTGGTCATAAACAGTGTGAAGTTTCAGAGGTCACACAGGTTGATTAAGATGCAAAGATTCATGGCATCAGCCCCAAAAGGGATGTTGAAATCTGTGGAACCTGTGGAAATCTCTCTAATTTCCATGTTGTACCTGTCTATTACTGCCCCTCTCAGTTTATTTTTATATTTCTTGGTGTAATGTCTCACTGTCTCTACATCACTTGTTCTTAGTAGAAGAGCACAATCAGAATCTTCTTGTAACTTCTTGACGGGTTGGTATTACTGTTAAAGTTGTGTTAGATTTTCTAGCACCTGTGTCATAAGTTATTTGGAGTAACTTACTCAGTCATAAGCTATTTAGAGTAACATGTTGAGAGAAGCCTTTAGGTTGATTTTCATATTTTCTACTAAGTTGTAATTTTAATGAGGAAAAAATTTGTGTGTTAGGCTGAGGAAAGCTGTGGGTTTGTGTAAAAACTTCTATTAAAAACTTCTATCTGTATTGCCTGATGCTTGCTTTGGACTCCCTCTGTATAAGTAGTAGCCTAAGGATTTGATGTGGCTTCTCTATGTTGTGTTTTGTGGTGGTTGTTTTTTTTTTTTTTTTTTAAAGGTCTGTGTATGTGTGTAAGTAAATGTGCTCCCAGACTGTTTGAATTAAATAGATGAATTAAACTGAATAGTTTGAACTTACTGTGTGTGCTGAATGGAAGGAAAATGTCAATCTGGAGATGGGAGAACAGAGTTGTGTGGGATGTCTAGCCATGAGTACTGGTGTGTTTCAGGTAGTTGGGTTGCGATTTGCAGACACAGTTGTACTGAAGAATAGATACTTCTACAAAGCAGAAACACAGTATCCTTCAAATATGTGAAAGTGGTAAAGAGAAAATATTTACTTAAATAATTTACTTTGTAACAGGAAGCAAACAATGGTGTGGGTTTTTTTTAACTACTTCAAACTAGATATTAAAAAACCCACTTGAAAACTGTGCAAGTTGGCCTCTTGTTTGCCTTGGGAAAATGGTCAAATTGTTGCACTGCACTTCTGTATTTTTGATATTTTTTTAAAAGCTGGATAAGAATATGGCTATAAAATCATTGGAATTTATGTACCTGAAGGGTCAACTGATAACCTACAGTGACAGAAAGTAGTGACTGGAGTGCCTTGGAAGGAGTGGCAAACTAAATCAGATCCATTACTGATGGAATAGTAATGTATGATCACAGCATTAATTATCTAATGCTATGGCTTCTCAAAAATGAATTTTCATTCTCTATCTCTTTGTTTGCAGCTTTCAAAAACTGCTTTTTCTTTGAACTGTATGACTGGTTTTCGTGATTGAATATATACTTGTTATTCTAGAAGCATCTTGCAGTGAATCATAGCTGATCTACAAAATAAACTGAGACTAGATAATAATTTTAATTATGAATTCTCTCTGCTAGCAGTGGTATGCGTGTACACATCATCAATACAGATGATAGAATTTTACTTACTAAGATTGCCATACACTTTCCAGTATAGAATGCTACTTTTAACACGACGTTTTACTAAACTTCTAACTTTTCTGGTCTGTCACTTGAGTTACATTACTGAAGGGAAAAAATATATTCAGAAAAGTAAAAAAAAAAAAAAAGTAGAACTCTGTAAAACTTTAATTTAAAATAGTTTGGTCCCAGTTCTAAAATTTTCAAAATGTCTTATCTGAAAACTTGTAATGAATTAGTGACATGTAATACCATTTTTCTCTTAGCAATTCTTTATGGGAAATATGCTTTCTACTACTTTGGATTTTAGGAAATTTGCAGAATCAATTTGTATATACCAATATTTTCTTCAGGTTCTGATCTGGAGTAATCACACAATATAATTTGGAAGAGGCTGCTAGAGATCACCTGTTTGCCTCTCTCTTCCATACTGAAGTGGAGAAACTGGACCTGTAGTCAGAAAGAGATTGAGGATAACTTGGATTAAGATTTTAAGGCTGGGAGGAAGAGAGAGTTTAAACTAGGTGCCAGTACTAGATCAGATAGTAATTTTGAGGGAAATTTTTGGGGCAAAATTTAGACTTCTTGGATAAAAAGGCAGAGACTGTGAACTGAGACAATATTAAAAATGGCCAAGGAGCTTTTCCATGGATTTTCTATAAGCAAGGAGGGACTGGGACTCAGGATAATCATGGGGTATAAGAGGAAAGGAATTTATGCAGGCAGACAGAAAAAGCACAAAAGATGCTGAAAGGGATTTAGAGAGAAAGGGTTAGTCTTTCATATGATGGGAAGACAGAACTTTGTCCTTGAGAACTTATTTCCCTCTCTGGAGCCTGAAATGGAACTTCGCCAATCAAACATTATTCTGGAGAATGTGATTTTTCTCCCCGTTTTTCCTGCTTGATACTGGTCAAAATGCTGTAGTAAGCTTTTCACTGATGTTAGGAACACTTGACTTTAGCTCTTGGCTCTGATTTGAGGAAGTGCTGACTGTCATACCTGAAATGAAGGGCAGCTTGCTTTGAACGTAAAGTTCTCCACATTTTACAGCTCTTTAGGAAACGACACCTGAGGGCTTAGACACACATTTCCTTGGCAGATAGTTTCTGTAGTTTCTGCCAGGGTTTACTGCACCCACAGCAAATCAGTTAAATGGAGTATTTCGGTGTAGCCAAGTTTAACCTACCTGTAACTAGAGTAGGCAGCTAAACGTTTGATGATGATAATAGTTTCAGATTGGGACCTCCAATTCTTTGGTAATATGTAAAATGGAGTTTTGGAATACATTGAAGATTGTGGGTCATAAAGTGCTCTGGTGAGAGCTGCCATAGAGCTTTCTCTTGTGAGCATCCTTTGTCTTCAGACTCTGCTTTGAGGAATTTGCAGTAAATAATGCACCAGGCTTTACAGTGGGCCATCGAACAAGTTGCCCATTCAGTGAACAGCATCAGTTATGTGTACTGAACAAGGCAATAGCCTGTAGAAAATGTCCTTCGTTACACAGTCATATACTGTCATTTCGCCTGCATGTAAGGGATCCTGATTAGGATCACAGAGACAACATTATTCTGCCATTTTACAACTTTTGAGTGATTGAGTACTTCATCTACAGTGTGAGAGGCTAGCCTCTCTGAACCAGTCGTTCAGATTTTTAAGAGGATAGGGTCTTAAACTGGACTGGTGTGATAGAGGACTTCTGAGTGAGTTTTCAGAAATATTGAAAGTGTTTTTCTTCTGGGCTGTGCTGGTGGCCAGGCTTGCCTCGTTTGAAAAGGGAATTTGTTGTCTGAAGCATCCTCTTCCGAGAGCTGTGTCTTCTGCTCTTTTAGGAAAAGGCAACTTCACTGTCTTATGGAGGAATTCCTTCTGTCTTCCTGATGTTCAATCCCTGCAGATTTATCTTGTATTTGATTAACAACATAGCTTCTGCCAGAGGGAATATTGGTAAATACTGGATGTGTAAGAACTATGCAGAAATCTGTCTTGCTTGGAATACTTCATATGTTCTTGTTCATAAGTTTTTACTGTTAAAACAGTTGAAGGATTTGACAGTTACACAGAATTCTTCTTGGAAATCTAGGGTTATTGCCCTTATTTTGGTGTTTTTTTTTTTTAATAGTTTATAGGGATTAAATTATTTATGGCATTTGACAGCAAAGGTTTTTGCAGAATCATTGTTTCTGGATCATCTGTTTCTTGTTCAACATCCATGACTAATTAGCTTATAAAAAAAGTCATTGAGCTGATATCTTACAGAGAAACCTCTGATGTTAGATTTGATCCCCTAATTGCTCTTATAATTGGCATTCGTTAGAGCTCTTTCACAAGTCAGGGCAATAGACCTCCTTTGTTTTATTTAGAATGTTGTAAAAACAATTGCACTGGCAGCTGATTCCAGTTTTCTGTTCAGTAAGCCATTTTGGAAGACTGTGGGCTATGCCATTGTCTGATTTGCCTAGGTTGTAAAAGTTAAGTGTAAAGAGAGAGGAAATTTCAGCATATGGCTTTGTAGTAGCAATTACATGCATTAGTGGTTAAGATGGTGTATTGTGTCTGCTTTATAAATGTTTATATTGCAACTTTCTACTAATAGATGTTTATGACAGCCAGTGTTATGGAGACATAAAGTACAGTGTGTGGCAGCGATCATTAGTTATGGCCGAGTAAAACACTAGCTACGTGTATTTGGTAGCATATCCAGTCCTAACCCATGCTGATAGGAACACTAACTATTCCATTGTTCTTTAATAATTTAACAAAAGGTCATTGTCAACTGGGATGTAAATGTTTAACTGTTTATATTTAGCATATTGAAGTTTTAGAACTTTAAGCTTAAGCAAGCCTGGAAATAAAATGATACTGATGCTTACGTTAAACTTGTCTTATTCATTCAGAAATATTTTGGAATGTTTTCTGATTGCCTGAGTACATGTATAAATGAAATATACAGTCTCTTGTCTGTTCTGAAAATGCAAGCAGCTCTGTGGTGAAAGGCAGTTTTGAAATGTTGGACTGATCATTGTCCATAAAAATCAGTGGAAGAATTCTACAGTTATGAATGGTCTCTGGATCTAACTTCTCTAAAATGGGAAGAATGCGATAAGTTTGAATTAAGCTATGATGGGTATTTAGACATTAAAATAGTTAAATTTTGCCATATGGCTTCTCTCAAACTCAAAACTTCTTTCTCATTTGCAGATCAGCTCTGAATAGCATGGTGCTTGTGGAATGATCTGTTTAAGTTGCAGATACAAAATGGAGCTTGCTTTAATATCTTTGCCAGTTAGAGACAGCCTTCTGGAATTGTCTGCAATTTTTGTAATTGTAACAATGAATGTCTAATGTGACTTAAAAGAATAAATGAGGTATTTCTGGTGCTATTCATTCTGAAACCAAGGGATGACTAGCAAATAATTAGTTGTCAGTATTATGTCTTTGCATGACTTCAGTGGTTGGATGTCGAGTTCAGGTGGCAGCGTCTACAAATACTGGTGACAAGTCTGAAAAATGACCTGTGGACCTCATCCCAGGTGTGTAAACCTGTAGGGCAAGGACTGCTGAGCTGTTTTGTGTCCAGAGTTTTGTGGTGAACAAGCCACTTTTTGGATTGGAAAGCATTTAGTTTCACATGTCAGTGGATGCTGATACATTTTTTTTTTTTCAATATGGACCTCTTCAGGCCACTGAAAATTCTTTTCTGTTTTATTTCTCCACATTTGATATATTCAGAGGACACACCTCTGCTTATTAAACCATATTTTTTTTAATTTGTAGCATTTGGGAAAATAGATTAGTAATGCATTTGATGAGATTATTCACCACATTGTTCAGGTGGTAGATGTATGCAAAGACCTTATACTAGACACGTTTAAATTGCCCAAAGAAGGCATTTCAGCGATTTGTAGTAACAGCTCTTTTACAGTAAGAGCCTGTTAAATTCTTGGGAGAGTTGTAATGGATTTGTGTTCCGGAGAGCACATACCTCAACAAAATTCTTACATGCATTCAACCTTTGGGAGCCAGTCAGTCCTTGGGACTGGCAAATTTTTCCTCTGGAGGTTTAAATGCAAAGGACCAGGTGTCCTACGAATAATCTCTTGGTTCATGTTTGATCAAATACTAGGACAGATAAATTTGATGTCAAAAGTATTACTAATATATGCAAGCACGGATTGAAGATTTTGAAGTCATTTTGTGAATTATGAGGAGTTTGATCCACAATTGTGGTTGCTGAGCTTTTTGACAGGTACCTTTGAGGTGAGACAGGTGGAGAGGAGGGAACCGTTAGACCAGGTTCAGTAATAATTTTTGGTGTCATCTATATTTGATTTACTGAATATTTACACCTGATCATATAAATGCACTTATTACCACTAACAGGTAATCAGTTATATTGGTTATCTGATATAGATAGAGTTAATTTGCATTTGTTGCTGGATCAGAAATATGACATGAGGTTTTAGTGTGCTATTTACACAGGAGGAAGTCTATAAACACTGATAGTCCTTTTGCCATCTGAATGCTTTCTGTTGTCACTTCAGGGCAAATGAAACCATAATAATTGTGGAAAAGAGGAAGCTAACCTTTGTCCTAGACCAGTGCATTTTAAGATTTTTCTAACTAGTACGTGTCTTCAGACTCATGTCAACTTTTATTACTAATTCATGATTCCTCGCTGTGACTGTTCTTCTTGGATATTCTTTGTCTCCCTTTCATATGCTGCTTATTTTATCTGTTGCTTCACTTTTATTTCAGTGCTCAACTGAGCAGTTGTCGGTGCTTTAGATGATATGTCTATTAAGAGTGACATTATCATTAGTGCTTTGAGAGAGCACTGAAATCTAGCTATTTTACTGTGGCAGTTTCTTAGGAAACTGTAGTGCTTACAAACTTACACTTCTGAACTTTCGTTGTACTTGTTCAGTTTGTTTCATTTCTATTCAAGTTGTCACTCGCTGGTATAAGGAGCCAGTATTAGTGGCCTGGTCAGATGCATTTTGAAATTGGTAGGACTCTGTGGTTAAGATCTGCTGTATGATTTGAGTTACTGGTTTAAATTCAGGCTGTGGTACAGGGCTTTAGGGAGGGAAAAACCCTTTTAGTGCCTGACAAGCACTTTATGTGCTGAAGATACACAAGTAGGTAAGAATGGATTTATTCCTGATGAAGACATAGGAAGAAGAGTTAGCCATGAAACAAAGTACCATAATATTTTTGATTAGCTGACTTGCATACAAACCCCTTTAATCATTCTCTCTCAAGATGAAATGAATTTTAATCTGTAGGGTTTATGTTGTAAGAATATAGTTGCGTTTCAGATATGAGGCTTGTGATTAAAGAAAGGAGTGTGGGGTAGGAGGACCTGTTCATGAGCAGTATTAAACAGCATGTGCCTTGCTATCAGAGTCTAAGCGGGGAGTTACACTGTGTAATAAATGACGCTCTGCCATGTGTTAAGTATCATGGCTGATGCCGAAGTTCCTTGATTAAAATATTTCTGAGAAGTAAAGCAAAAATAGCTAGGCAATGCTCTGATACGCCACAAATTGAAAGGTTTGGCCTCTTAGCTTAATGGAAGTCTTGTGCAATCCCAGCAACTCCTGTTTATACAAGTTGTGTAGGGTTTGGGTTTTTTTGTTGTTGTTGGGTTTTTTTTTTAATATAAAGTTAATTCTTGTCTATAAAGATGTGGTGTTTCAGCGTAGCATTCAGTGTGTCTTCAGCTCTCACTCTGGCGTTCTCTTGCATCAGATTAAGTTGGTCTATTGAATAAACTGGGAGACATAAAAAAGAACCCAGAAACATGAGTTCTGCAGAATAAGCAGTGTATTGAAAGTCTTCTGAACTTCAGATCAGGCTCCTAAAGATACATTTCAGCTGTGATTATTAGTGACAGAGAAATATAAATGGGCCCTTTCTGCTTGTGCTTGTCACATGGGACAGTCAGCCTTTGTGTAAAACAGTCTGTATGAGCTTTGCTTATTTGTCAATTTTTTTCCTTTGCCTTTCTGCCTAAGAATAAACCCCCAAAATTTAGTACTTTAATTATGAAAATTGTTAGATTTGTTTAGTTACAGTGAGTACTTTTCGTGTCTTGTTTATTGGGAAAGACGAGAGGGGATGAATAGAAAACTGTTGTTTATATCTATATTCCCTTATTACTCTCATTAGCATGCCAAATATCTAATGAAAAACTGCCTTGTGAGTTGTTTGTTTGTTTATTTATTTATTTATTGAACAATGCCTGGTCTGCTGATGTGATCTTATGGTTCCATAGTGCTAGACTAATATACTATAAGTGGCATTAATCTGAAGCTCTGTCTTGGTATCTTTAACAACACCTGTGGGATTAATGCAGGGGTTTGTTTGCTTCACTTCTTCCCTTCTGCCTTTAGTATTAATTTACACAGGAATACTGGGTGCTTATGATGTTCAAATTGGAAAGAAAATATCCTGGTACTTAAGGGTGTAATAAAGCCAAACTCTTTATTTTTTATTTTTACACATTGGTGGTAGCATTTATCTAAGGTGAGAAGCAAAAATAGCAGAACCTGTATGGAATGAAAAAGGAAATAATTTCCCTGTCCCTGCTACAGATCCAGATGCTTTTACCACAAGAGAAGCCTTCACTGTACCGGATTTAGTTTTACGTGAGTTATGTTCATCCTTTGGGATGTCTTTATGTACTATAGCATGCTTAAGGACGAGGTGATAAATGTCTGACTAGCTTAATAAATGCAATCACCTGATGATTTTTTATTGTACAAAATTCTGGAGTAGGCAATACTCCTTGATACAATGAGCATATGAGTGTTGGTACACCTGTGTTTAGAAACTAATATCCATCTACATGTTACTGTATATTCTTCCTTTAGATTTAGGGAAGATGTAGTTTAGTTTTCACAAAGGAAAAACCCAAATAACTCTACTGTAACTCCATGTACTGAAGCCATTAGCTAACACCCTCAATTAGAATAACATACAAAATACAGAACAAATGCAGGAAAAGCAGGACTGACTTAGCCTTGAATTATCTGCTGTGACCATATTACCATGATAGAAGGGTTCATTCAGTAGACCTGCCAGGCAACTGGAGACTCAGATTGTTAAAGAATAAAGAATAGCTTCTCAGTTTTAATCTTTTTTTTTTTTTTTTTTTTTTTTTTTAAAGGATGGAAATGGAGGAACCTATGACTTAGTGGTCTGGTACTATCATACTTTCTGCAGTGGAAAAAAAGAGGACATTGTTGGTCCAAAAGTGGTGCTTGTTGTAGACAATGTGAGGGCTGGGATCAAATCTTCATCACGGGACTTTGGTGAGAAAGGGCCAGTCCAATGCTGCCCATTTGCCCTGGCTGCAGCTCTTTTGTTAATGTCTGTACGTGCTGTTTAGGGAAATGTTCTCTAGAGCAGCCGTGTATGAGTTCTTCAGTGCCTCATGCTCCTCCTACACAAATGAGTAAAATGTCAGCAGTGGTTGCTGCTGCAGCTGCTGTAGGCGTGGGGCTGGTGGACAGAGTGCAGTGTTCTCTCTCTGATTTATCAGTGATGAGGGGAGGCTGAAGGACCGTGTTAGCATGTATACCAGCTGGTTCCTTGTCCATTGCCTTATTTCCAATAAGAAATTGGATGCTGAAAACACCTTGTTTTGGGGTGAGCAGGGATTAAGTGTAGTTCTTTCTCCCTCGACAAAAAAACACCCGTGCTGCTGTAGTTGCTTTTGGCTATTTAACCATTTAGTATAGTGCATTGTATCCTTAGTGGTTGCTTTAGGTTTCAAAGCACGTTTTTGTGTCGAGGCCTCAAGAATCCCTTGAACATGTGGGACTTCTCTGTTTTCTGCTGGCACAGTAAGTTCGCGTTTGGCAGTGAAGAGTAATAACATTTTAAGATGTAGTCAGATATGCCTGTGGAATATGGTTTGGGCATATATTTTAAAAGGAGCACCACAAGTTCAGATGCATGTGTTTCCAGTGGTAGACTATTTAAAAAAAAAAAAAAATCTTCAGTTTCTGGATAATCTTTTCAAATTTCTCTTGCCAGGTTTTCACTAAGCAGGTTAATGGTGTGTGTCACTCAGCCAGATTGTAGCAAAACAGCAAATGGACCCAAAGAGATCTATTCATGCTTAACTTATTATGAAACGCTTTGCATGCTGGTGGCTACAAGAATTGAGTTGAAGTGTAAAGGGAATGTGAGAAGAACGGAGCCCAGCTGGCTGTGTTTCTCCTCAGAAAGTGGCTGCACTGTTCTGAACACAGACCACAAACAGGGAAGCAGTGACCGTAATTTTCCTCCTTAGCCTCTTACATGTCTTGTTAGAAAAGGCAATAAAGGCTCTTCCCAACATCGCTCATTTTCTGAGCTGGATTTGAACACTGAGCTGATAATCCTTTGTCTCTTATTCTCCCTTTTCCTTGGAGGGGAAGGAGCTAGCATCTTTGGGATGCATCTAGATTCTAATGCTTGCTGATTGTGGTGCAGAATCCCGCTGTGTTTGTGGTTTGTTTTGTAGCAGCATCCTACAGTGGTATGAACTCTGCTCACAGGACACTGTGGGTGAAGGTTTAACCTGGCAGACCCTTTCATAGGGTCTGCGGGCAGTAACGCGTAGACAAAGACCACGTTTGGAGGCATTTTGGTTTTGTTTTCTAGTTGCAAATAAACTTTCTCCACAATTTATTCATTGTACTGTGGATGAAAGAGCGGATGTTTTGATTTGAAAAGGGAATCTTATTTATAATTCTTGAATATAAACAAACTGTGGGGAGGAAGCCTTGTTGGAAACCAAAACGGCGTTATTAGACCATCTTGTGAGACTGAGTCCTGGGACAGCAAGTTACAGCTCTTTTGGTGTTTTGTATCAGTGACAAGTGTGTGTGTACATGTATTTTTAGAAGGGCTTCCAAAGGGCAGCCTGCTGTGTGTTGGTTTGCTTATGGTTCTGTTATGCAAAGCATTGTATATTCCCAGCTCAACT
Organism: Vanellus vanellus; assembly: GCF_965231255.1. NCBI lineage: Eukaryota > Metazoa > Chordata > Aves > Charadriiformes > Charadriidae > Vanellus > Vanellus vanellus. The sequence continues at coordinate 36,736,577 of NC_138910.1, read as the reverse complement.
TGCCTCCTGTTTTAAGTTCACAGACTGCCTTTATCTGCCCCCTGTGAACTACTGACTGCAGGGAGCAGAAGGCTGGTAAATGATAGAGCTGTCTTTCCGCCTCAGTTTCCTTATAAATGGCATCAAACGGTAATTGCTTTTCATTCTGTGCTTCAGAAGGAGCGAGGTACAGAGCTAGGGTTTGCTATTCCCCGGGGTGGTGTGGGTGTGACCGATGGAACAGAGCCAGAAGAATTTGGCAAAGTCGCCGACTGTAAAGGGAATAATCTGTTTCTTCTGATGATGGATGGCACTTAGAAGGCAGCTGAGCTTGAAAGCCATTTCTCATGCTAAGACTGCAGGTCAGCCATTGAGCAAATGCAAGCCTTCAAAGTGCAAGTTAATAGCTCGGCAGGTTATGCCCGACAAGCGGCAAGTGATTCGATTTTAGTTCCTGTGGAAGTGTGTGGGTTGATGGGTTTCGTTGTTTTTTTTTTTTTATTAGTGTGGATCGTAACATCTAGCAATTTTAATATTTTTCTAATTGCATGATGATTTTTTTCTAAGTTCAGAAATACCTTAAAGAGTTAATAAGGAAATATATTTTTGTTCCTAAATATAGTAAATTGCTCTTATATATAAAGAGTGATTCTATTTAACTGCTGCGCGTGCTGTTAAGAATACAGGATAAAAACATTTCATCTTATTACCACAGCTGAGCAGGTGTTAAAATATTGGCTGCTCATTTTTCTGTGGAGCAAATTGACAACTACCTGGGACAGCGCATCTTTGTGTATTAGTTTCAAAGAAATGGTCACAGAGTAGTGACAGTGAGATTTGACAGGAAAATCTATAGTGGAATAAAGCTACATTGATATAAAATCACCTATTGTAAGAGGTACTTCTACTCTAATTTATTTGATCGGCAACACTTTTAGCTCTTGAAGAGTTTATATTGTCATATTTACCTCTGATTTGGTAAAAGAATACTGTTTGGAATACTGCTTAAGGAAAGGCATCCTGGCAAATATCCAAATACCTAGTTTATCCCATGAGTTTCAGAGCTGTCTCTTGAAGAGATCTAAACTTTGAACAGCTGCTTTTAGTTGGGGTTGAAGTTTGAGAATTAAGATGAATGAAGAAGTTTCTTTTTTTATATAGAATATCCAATAAGTGATAAAGTATCTATGTAAACAAGAAAGTTCAAAGCCATTATAAAATTTGGATTTTTCTGCTAGGAGACAAACCTATGAGACGCAGTCACTAGCCCACGTTACCTACTGCTCTGTAAATACAGGAAATTCTAGTCTTTAAATTGCTTGGGATAATGTAAAGCGCTGTACTTGGGACTGTTAAAAGGATTAGGTTTTGGTAACTCTTCTCACTAGGATAGTGTAATGTATTATTCAAAACATATTGACTGCACAAATAGGTTTTGTGAGATTAGATTCTTTTAGCAGCAGCATCTTGACAATACATATATTTATTTTAGTATGTCTGAAACACCTGTGTTTACCAATTATCATCTTGTGCCACTTGATTTGTTAATCACAAAGTTAGAGCTAGGTTTTACAAGCGTGTATTGACACAATAATTATGAATGCAACTTTTTCATCTTTATTATAATGAAAGTTTTAATAGTCAGTATTTTAAAAAATATTTTTCTGGACACGTGTTCATATCTCAATACACATGTGCACTTTATGCAGTTTTCTTAAGAATGTTTCAGATTAGCAGTTGGCCTTAATATAGCATTTGGGTGAAGTAGAAACCTAAACTTTTTAGACTTCCGTACTACCCAGGAAATTCCATTGTTTTCTTGTAGAATGAACTCATATTACAGTTTTGATTCAATAAAACCAGAATATGATGTTTACTAGTCAGCACGTTAATTCAGTACAGGGCAAGAATTTGTTTCAAATTCTTCATTCTACTTTTTGTGTGACATTGGTTAGTTCCCAAAGTCCCAACAGGAGTTAAGTACTTCTGTGGTTCTGGGAAGTAGTTTTTTTTCTGGATCTTAATTCTGAATTTACAAAATGTCTTTCTGCCTTTCTTTTTACCATATCTGGATGTTACGAGGACAACTAAGAAAATATTGCAAGGCATTTGTATCCTGTGGTACTTGTGATCTTATAAAATTATGTGATAATACTAGAGTGTCTGCATACAGAAGCAGGATTTTTTTTTTTTTCATCAGATATTTATGTTCAGCAAAAGTTGGAGAACAGTAGCTCACATTACTTAGCCTCAAAGGGCCTATTTAACTTAATGCCAGATATAGTGTGAGGTGTTGACTGCACAGTTATTCAGAACATCCAGTTAGTGATTGAATATGCTGGTGTGATTTAATAGAATTAATGCTAAAACTTCGTCCCCCTAATCAGGGGACTGGCGACCTTATTTATTGAGGCCTTGGTCATTCTTATCATTAGAAATATGTTGAATATATGGACACATTAGACATTAAAAAGTAACTAAATAACTGATCTCTATAGGAAAGATCAGAAAGAAAATGTGGGTACGAATACCTTTGTGTAGATCTGATATGCCTGTGATGGGAAGTTGTCAATTCTGAAAACTTTTAATTGATTTATGGGAAATAAATTGTTAAACAGACAGTATGTTGTTTACAACCTGAATGTCATTCTCCTCAGGATTGAGAAATAATTAATATATTCCTGTTTTATATGCAAAATATTGTGTTCTGTCTTAAAATTTTTAAAAATAGAAATCTGAAACATATATACCCAGTTCAGGGTGACTCGTGGCAAAATCTTCTTTCTTTCTAAATGTGAAAGAAAGGCATAGTGATACTACATAGTTTTAAGCAAGAACTAGAACAACAGATGGATGATGCTATATGTAATTTCTGCTTGATTCAAGTTTACAATATTCATTAGAAATTACCCCGTTTTCTTTAGACAGATAACAAACCCAGTACAAGGAGAAAGGAATATGAAATGTTTCTACTGCATTTTCAGAATTATACCTTTTGGTAAATTGATGCTCCAGACTTTGACTGACTTTGTGCTAATACTGTGATACGTTTTCTCATCAGGCAGTTAATGCAAAACTTTATTATCTGATGAAGCAATAAAGTGGAATAAGGCATGTAGTTTTCTACCATCAGCGCACTTGGCATTGCCATAGCATTACGCAGTGTGATTTGGTTTACCAATGCTGCCTTCTTTTTATAAATTAAAAGGATACTGGCTACCAACTTCTGCCAAGTAATGACTTACTAAATACTAGCTAAGGATTATGAAAATAACTGTTTTGTTTTGCATTTGTTTGTACCTGGTGCTTTTTACAGTGGTTTAATGTTGTTTCAGATCTTAGATATGAATCAGGTAAGAAGCTATATGAGCATGGATATTGTTTGGAAATATTCTTCATTTTTCTTCTGCAATGTCTCAGTATGGCTGGTATTCTTCCTGGATGAGGCTCTGTGTGCCTGCCTTCTGAATTTGGCAGTCCCAAGCCATTTTTCCTGCAAGATCTAGAAGTGTTTTTCATCATAAAGCCCCTATTTTTTCACTACCCTTAGTTGTGAATCTTCCTGGAAAGTTATGAGGAAGGAATAAGATGGCTTTTAACAAATTCTTTCCTGAGACTTTCAAAAGCTGCCCTACTTACAGACAGTGGCATGGGTAATTGGTCATCCAGTGCCTCTTGTGGAAGAGGGGCACTTGTCCTGCTGTGTGGTACGGCATATGGGATAAACATACTAATAGCAGAATCATAGAATCATAGAATTGTCTAGGTTGGAAAATCATCAAGTCCAACCATCAACCTAACACTGCCAAAACCACCACTAAACTATGTCCCTAAGCACCACATCTGCACATCTTTTAAATACCTCCAGGGATGCAATTCAACCACTTCCCTGGGCAGCCCGTTCCAATGTTTAACAACCCTTTCTGTGAAGAACTCTTTCCTAAAATCCATCCTAAACCTACCCTGGTGTAACTTGAGGCCATTTCCTCTTGTCCTTTTGCTTGTTACTAGTGAGAAGAGGTTGATCCCCACCTCTCTACAACCTTCTAAGCACTAAGGTCTCCCCTCAGCCTCCTTTGCTGCAGGCTAAACCACCCCAGTTCCCTCAGCTGCTCCTCATTAACACTTGTTCTCCAGCCTTCTCACCAGCTTCATTGCCCTTCTCTGGACATGCTCCAACACCTCAATGTCTTTCTTGTAGTGAGGGGCCCAAAACTGAACACGGTCCTCAAGGTGTGGCCTCACCAGTGCTGAGTACAGGGAAACAGTCACTTCCCTAGTCCTGTTGGCCACACTATTCCTGATACAGGCCAGGATGATATTGGCCTTCTTGGCCACCTGGGCACGATGGTGGCTCATATTTAGCCGGCTGTCGACCAGCAACCCCAGGTCCTTCTCCGCCAGGCAGCTTTCCAGCCATTCCTCCCCAAGCCTGTAGTGCTGCATGGGGTTGTTATGACCTAAGTGCAGGACCTGGCACGTGGCCTTGCTGAAATTCATAGAATTGGCCTAGGCCCATTGATCCAGCCTATCCAGATCCCTCTGTAGAGCTATCCTACCCTCAAGTAGATTGCCAGTCCCGCCTAACTTAGCGTCCTCTACAAATTTACTGAGGGTGCACTTGATCCCCTCATCCAGGTCATTGATAAAGCTATTAAAGAGAACTGGCCTCAGTACCAAGCCCTGGGGAACACCACTTGTGACCATCCGCCAACTGGATTTAGCTCCATTCACCACCACAGAAGAGGGGAAAGATTTTTTTTTTTAACAGGCGTGCCTACTTCAATGGGAAAAAGTTAATCTCTATTAGAGTTCAGATGAACAGAAATCTTTAAGTTAGTAGGCCTGCAGTGAAGCAACAGCATATTTATAAGAAGCTACTTTATGAGATCTCAATAAGGATGAAAACAAAAAATTAACCTAGACTGCCACTATTACTTTGTGTTAGTAGTATAATCTAATAGCTGTCTTTGAGAGGCAAAAAAAAGAAAGTTTTTATTGACCAAAGTATTTCTCTAAAGCATAAAGAAACTGGATTTCTTCAAATCAAAATGCTTGGCACAAGCCAAAATATTTCATTGCACAGAACCTTTCAGAGGTATAAGCTGTTTGGAGTTGAAGGAGACATTACTTTCCCCCATTTGAAACTCTGTAATCAGCTCACAATATCTTAATGGGTATTCTTGGTTATGCCCATGAAGTAGGTCATTATTATTTAATTCTGGAAGATGACTGTTCCTGGGTTGTGATGTATTTGGTTGTTTTGGGTTTTTTTTTGTGTTGAATGCAAAGAACGTACTTGATATTATAGTAATTATTATAGTCTTTTTTTTAAGCTCAATGTCATCTGTGCTATGCTTTATACAGTTACCTGGTGATGTTGTGTCGTAGGTAGATATAAATGACAAGCTGTTTCGTTTGTTAGACTGCCTGCTAGTTTTTCTTTTCATTGCTGTTAATACAGTAAGGAGCTCTGTAGTGGTAGCAGTGGCTGAAAATCTGTTAGATAGCTGAGGAGGTAGGCATGATTTTGGCAAAAGGAGCCTGAAATTAAAGCTGATTCCCATAGAGTATCTACGTAAGGTGCTAAGTGTGGGGGGATTTCCTTTTACTGATGTTTTCAACTACCTGAAATTAGAGTGCTAATTCTAGGTTAACTGGACTCCTTAGTAAAAGGACCGCATGCAGTGTTCAGCCTGGCGGAGAGCTTGAGAGCACTGGAAAACTACTGGGTAGGACACCTGTGGCCAGCTTTACTGGACTGGCCTACAGCGAAGGGGTGGTGGATGGCTTGAAATATTGTCTGGGATAAATGTATCCCAGGCAGCAAAGGTGCAGAGTTTTGCAAGGCAAGATTACAGAAGGCTACTACTATACAACGTTGACCCTGTTCACCAAATCACAATGATGCCTGAAACCATTTGTTAAGGACAGAGGAAAAAAAAAGTAGCTCATTTTGTTTTCTTTCCATGTGTATAAAGAAGAATCAGAAGAAGCTACAAAATTATATTTGTCTTCTAAATAAACTTGCTAACGTGGTATCTACATTCTATTTTTTTGTATACTGACATATTGTATGGTTTTTGGCCACACCGAGAAGACACCACTTAGTGCTGTATTTCTGCTGCTTATCGTAGATCTCCCCTCATGTAGCAGTAGAAATAATAGCAGGAACCCGAAAAAAAAATCTGTTTATTTTACTGGTCTTCTCTTGTCAGAGTAATTACTAAATAACTGTTACTCTAACTTCACTAGGTAAGGTCGCTTAAATTTGGCGCTTGAGTCTCCCAAACTTCTTGCCTTCCTTTTGACATGTAAAGTTGTTTTATTTCACTGCTGGAGATGCTGGGCCTTCATGGAAATAAAAGATTTTTTTTTTTGGTGGAATTTTCTTTTTACTTTTTGTAGAGAGAAGACTTAGAATTGTAACTTCAAGAGTACTTTATTACCCAAATTTTGTAGATATGGATTGGCATGTACTTCAGTGTCCAAACAGGGCTTGCCAATCATGCTGTGTTCTTAGAAACCCTGTGCTGCTGTATTGGGAAATACAGCTCTCAGCTGCAGTTTAGAGGACGCATGTAAAACAGTTACTCTCTTTCTCAAGGCTGCCCACTCAGTGTAATAACAGAACTGCATACATTATGAAACACGAAATTCTAGGGTTGTTAACGAAACAACAGAAAAAAGCAGTAGGCTGCCATTCCAGTTTGGCACCTCTTTTGGAATTTCTTTACAGGTTAAAGGTCTGTGCTTGTGTGATTAGAATCGCCTGGGGATAAATTGGAGGTGAAAATTGATTAAGTGTTAATACAAAGTGGAACAGCTGTATGTGACTCGGCTATTTAGAAGCTTGCTGTACTAGCAATTATTTTGACTCATCAGTTATTCTTCCCCTTAATATACACTAAGACTTCAATAACAATCATGGAACAACTCTTCTGAGATTTTCACAGTCTGAGAAACATCTTGCTTCCAGACCGAGTAGCTTTTATCTCTTCCAAGACTGTTCTGAAAAAGATCGGGGAATAGCGGGAGGAGAGGGGAAGCAATGGAGAACTACTACAGCCATAAAGGCTTAGTGAACTTTCATACCTCTCTAGCATTAGCAAGATCCCTTTGTTAAAAGTAAGCAGCGGCCTGAAGTTTGCAGTCACGGTATGTTTGTTTCCATTTTTGTAAAAGATATATGCATCTTCTGTGATTTGCTTGAATGAAGTTTATTAGGGTCCAGTATTGTCAAGGTGAAATGAATCCTGGCAGCTGCTTCTGTGAGGGAATTTTTATTTGAAGTCTCCTCGGTGGCCTGTGTTTCATGCTGTTTAGCTGCAAGATCTTTGTGTTCTGCCAAAAAAAAAAAAAAGTGAAGTACATATTCCAAAGTATTTCTCTTTTTTTTTTTTAAGCAGAGAATTGGTAGTGGTTTTATGGTATAATGGAATGGCAGATTTTCTCTGTGGTAATCTTCTGGTATGCAGAGTATTGCAACAGTTTTGTTTCTGATGTGTATATTATGGCTTACGTGACAATGTTGGAAAACAGGGAATTGGAATTACATGTAATGTGCTGCCTGTTTCTCTCAAAATCCAGTTTCTGTTTCTGTCATCCTTATGTAAGAGGTGTTAAATGAAACAGGTGAGCTATGCAGATGGTACCCCTGACTGTGCTGACATTCAGAAGGTACGTGTTCCTGCTCTAGAAGTCCCAGCTGGGCCAGCTACTTCTTCAACTATGTTTGTGAGCTGCTTTGTTGTTGTTTAGTGTCCTCCAGATGCTTCTGGAACTTTTTCAGGCCCATATAGGTGACTGTGAGATATTCTGATGTGTCTGGTTGTATTAGCATTTATCTGAATTATAGTTTTGAGGTCTTACCAATCACTGATGTCTGAAATAATGGATCTGTAAAGAGGCTGCCTTCTGTGATACCTATGAGTCTGGATTGTGTGCGCATTGTTTTTCTCGCATATTAGTGAGAAATGGTGAAGGATATAGCGCTGGTAGAGAGAATGAAGTGAAACGTAAATGATGGAGTAGGTGATTTTTGTTTTATCTATATCTAATGCTTCTAAAATATATCTTAATGATTCTAAAATACAGCCATGACCATCATGTCTGCTTGCAGACAAAGTTGTTGAGAAACTGGGTGACTGTAGAAAAGATCCATAAAAATGAGTAAAAGATTGGCAATTAGAAACTTAATGCTTATCAGAAACAGAAATGAGAAATACCTTTGCTATATTGGAAAACAGCAGGTAGTAATGCATGTGTTCATTTGGAGGGAGACACATAACAGGAATCAATCACTAAACCAGATGCTGGATAACTCACTTGGGAGGTGAGGCATATGTTTTGACAATGAAGATGATTAATCTTTTGAACAAACTAACATTTGGGAACAACACTGTAGCCATCCTTGAAATGTTTAAATTGAAACTGGAAGTTTTTGCTTTAGCTTTTCGGAGGTGGAAATCTTTACTAGATGAAATTTAATGGCCTGTGACAGGTACAACAGGTAATCTTGGTCCTTAAATTTAGGAATGCTCTTGCTTCCTAGCTTTGCATTCTGATGTGTTGTTGGCTGCTGCATATGGAACAGTCTGCTTTGCTTACTGTTTTTTTGCTAAAATATGATGTGATCTTAGGGCCCAGATATAAGCTCCCCAAACACTTTTTTTAACTGCTTACCTATTGACATTGTAGAAGCTTCTGCCATCTTAGTGAATGTATTTAAGAAGCTTCTCTTTGATTTGTGCTGTTTGTTTTTGTCATATTGTTCAAAACTCAATAACTTCCTGTGTTGGTATTTGAGAAAAGAGCTATTTCTTAGGATAGTGACAGGTACAAATTCACTTTGTTCTTTCTCTTATTGTAATAAGCCATATTAAAGAAAGGTTTGATCTTTAACTTACTGGTATTTTGCCTTTTTATTATTTATGGTTTCAGGATGTACTCAGAAATATTTTGGTGCCTTCACCAATTCATTGGGATGAACCTCTAGTAGAGCGCTCTGTAGCATTGTTTTCTTAGTATTATTGTGGGCTCTTATTCTTCTGGGGCTGAAACTACAACTAGGATCTTTACACAGGACCTAGGAAATGCAGGGGATGGAACATCTTACTCATCGTTTTTTGCATAGTGGGTCCATTTCATTCCCCACGGTGTGTATTTGGTTGTAGGAAAATGTTGATCTAAAAAATTCTGAAGTATGTTGTTTAAATAAATTAGTGGTTTAGCTTTAACAGAAGAACCGACAAGGTAGGCATGATAGCTGTGATCGGGTGCCTTTTTGGGTTTTGTCGTTCCTTGATGTGGAAAACCCCCTGTGATAATACTGAATTGTCCTTGAAAGGCTGTTTCCGTTTTCTTTCCATTTTACTTTTTGTTGTATGCATGCTTTCCTTTTTAAGAGTGTGTGGATCAGAGATACCAACTGGAGGAAGGGAGGCAACTTCTTTCCTTCGGGCAAATAAGTCTGCTTATGGGAGAGGAATTTCCAGAGACAGTGTGACACCTGCCAAGTGCTGCAGAAAGTCACAGCTCACATGAAGTGTCAGAAGCTGCAATGAGAAGCAGAGAGAGCTACCAAGGTCCTGGAGACTATGGCAAGTACTCTGTAAGGACTAGAAGCAGCTAAGCTGGTTTACAGGCTCACAAACCTACTGACTTGGCTCAACCTGAACCCAGAAGGAGGATTCATTGGTGGGGGACCAATGGGGAGTGGAAAAGCTCTGTCTTTTGTTGGACCAATCATGTTGATTTTTCTTTTTTTCGAACTGATTTGTTATCACAGATGTTTTGATAAGACTTGTCTTTTCAGTTTTAAAAACTCCTGGATTGTTCTCAGTAGCTTGTTGTAGGACAAATTCACCGGACAAATTAACTCTATCTCAGGCCAGCTTGGAGTCCAAGGAGAGCATCATATAGCAGTTAAGTAGGAGCAATGGACTTCAGTATTGGATGATTTGGACAACAAAGGCTGTGTATGTAATTGCTGTGGAATATACCTATGACAGGAGTTAGAAGTAATTTTAAGAATGGCGGTGTGGAATCAGACTAATACCCTATCTTTGTGCTATCCTAATTTTCTTCCTTATCGTTTATCGGGGAAGTGTATAACAATAAAGTAGTACACAGAGACACTTTTGTAGTGATCTGTAAATCAAGAACAACTAGGATTGAATATGACTTATTTTGTGCTTCAGGGAACCTGATGGACATTTTAGCCCCATAGCTTTGTCCAGATATTTTTTGAATACTTGAAATTTGGAGCGTGCAAGAAGCATAAGCTTCTATTAGTGTCCAAGTTAGAAGCTCTGTGTGTGTTTGTATTGAATACGCAGGGGGAACTTGTTATTATAATGGTGTTGATACAGTTGCCAAACATCAGTACTGGCCTGTTTGTTTCAGTATGTGGATTTAAATTGACTGCTTAAGGGGTTTTGAGTATATTTTGGTGATTTCTCAGGAGCCAACTACCTGATTAGTGGACATCTGTTCAATATTTTAGCATACCAGTTGAAATAATTAGTTAATAGATGGTCCTAGCTTTATGTTCTTTAGAGCTTACTTTGAAAAATACTGCTTAATTTTTTTTTTTTATACTAAACCATGTTCCTGTTAAATAATTGATGTGGGGCAGGGGAAGAGGTTCAGAAATCTCACTAGTTACATGCATAGTTAAATGCTGCGTTGCTTCCAGAAAAATGAGAGGCTGATGCAGGAATGCCTTTGAAGGAACTTCTCAAAAGGAAATTGAGTACAATAATGTAAACTGAATGTCGTTCCACTGGATAGGAAATCTAGTTAATAACTTTATTGTGAGACAATAGAGGTATTGTAGTAGCTGTTCAGCTTTTAATTAAAAATCAAAGCAGTGCTATATTTTTTCCAGTTCTGTGCACCTTTAAAAAATGAACAGTTGTACTAAATTTTGTAAAAATATATACCATGTCTTTGTAGGAGAATGCTGTGGGAGGCATGCAACATCTTATAGAACTCATGAACTTTTTGGTTGTGTCTTTTGAAATAAATGATAACTAGAAATCATTTTTGATATCTCTCAATCTCTCATATTATAGTAAATATAAGTTTGAACTAGACTTTTCTGAATTCAGAGGCTTTGCTTGTATAAACTCAAGTAGGTTGTACCTTACTTGGCTTTTGGAATATTAGAATTATGTAATTATCCAAGATGTACCACTTGGCTTGCTCTTTTCAGTAAATTTAGTTATCCTACAAATGAAGCCCCAAAAATTCTAACGCTGTAAAAATGAAGTATATGCGCTCCAGGAAAAAGTGTAAAACTTATGTTTTCTCATTTGTATGGGGAGATTTTTGCAAAAATGGGGGAGGAGGGAAATGGGCTTGCAGCACAGTTTTTGAAGATGTTTGATATGTGAGCAGGGATATCAAAAAGTCTTAGGTAGCAAATTCCTTACAAAAAAGGAAGGTTTGAATAGAATTTATAGCAAATGCTAAGATTAGACGTTGTGCTGCTGGCAAGCATCCAAAAAGAAGACAAAAAAATATTTAGGAAGTGTGTGTTATTGATACATCTTTCAGAGTTGATGTAGTAGCCTTGGGGGAAGAGGGAGTTGGATAACAGGCAGTATGTGAAAGTAGCTGACTAAAAATCCCTTGATCTTGGAAATCTTGCTCAGAATGGTTGTACCAAAAGAGATGACTTCATGTATAATACTGGAAGAATGCCTTCAGAAGCTTACCATGCAGAATTTTTTTTTATGCTGTAATTCCAGCTTTTCCAGTACAATACAAGTCACTTCAGTATTTTAACTGTTATTGCTTATGTGAGTTGAATTTTCGCAGTGGCAGTTCTGACATTTGTCTGTCTTTTTATATGATCACAAAGTTGATGTTTCTTGCACTAAATCTGTTGTTCACAGTTTAGTTTATGTTTTCATCCACAAAGAATATCCTGCTTTAGCGAGGTTATTTGTGGTAGTGGTATAGATACACGAGGGTGTCCTAGGGATTCTGATCTGCTTACAATTCTGGTTGTAGAAAACCCGTTTTGACACATAGCCAGTAATTGGTAAAGTTGTGATAATTTAATTCTACAGATATATCAAATGAAAAGTACTTTTCAAATAAACATAACTTTATTAGTGATTATCAAAATGTATATGTTAATCACTTAAAGATTTGTTAATAATCATGTTGGTAGTTTAAAAAGTAATTTCTAGGGCTTCTCGAGTCTGATTCAAGTTATACTTAGCTAGAAGGAAAAGCTCGTATCAGCTTCCCCCCACGTCCCAGCTACCTGTCAGGGGAGCTTAAGTATTAACCAGGGGTTTTAATGATTTCAGATGACATCCAAGGCGTTTCTCGATTAGGGAAACTGACAACCTGCAGGGCCTTTGATATAAGCTGGCAAGAGGTTTTCATGTCTCATTCCACCTTACTGTGATAAATCAGAGAGTCTTTTCTTTGTTCACCCAGCAGTCTTGCTTAGGGTTAGTACTCTGTTAGGAGTTCTGTAGGAAGTGATGAAAAATCTTCTCTGTTGTCTTGGTAATAAGAAGCTTGGGTATGGGTGTGTGCATGCTCTTGAGTTTGAAGAGCTACAGTTAGTGTGTTATTATAGAAAATATTCAGGTGAAATGAGGGTGAGGTATCTTTCCCTTATTTAGCATCCCATATTGGTATCATTAACATCGATACTTGCAGTTCTTTCTTTGCTGGACTACCCTCTTCCCCACTGAGGGAAGTTTGACTTAACTCAGTAGCCAGTAAAGTATGTAAAATAAATGAAAAATCTACTATAAGACTCTGAAGTTTACTTGACCAAAGACTTCACTGTTATAAAACGCTGATTCCGTATTTTGCTAGTCTCTACCCTGGATTTTCCTGAGCGTATGTCCAGTTGGGCTACATTTCTTTTGGCTTTGATTGTATGGTCATTACTGTGCCTTGACAGGAGGTCAACTACATTTTTGCAGTTAAATATAGTTAGTATAATAGTAGGCCAGGCCTCTGTGAAGAAATGTTTGTTTACTGTTGGACTATGCAAATGCATATGAACTCTTCATAATATATTTTGAAATGTTATCCATGTTTTTCCTTTATATGACAAAAATGAGTTACGGTTTTATACCTGGCTGTCCACTGCAGATTTAGGCTGCTTCTAATCTGAAATGGAAAAATACAGAGATTGTTTGGTTTTTTTTTAAGTAATTATTTCCTAGAGAAGTGAATATAGCCAGAGAAAGCAGAACTCAGATCAGATGGAAGTCCTGCAGATGTTGGCAGGAGCTTGCACCGAGGCCAGGAGTTGTTTCCCTTGTTATCTCCTTGGAGCTGGGCTTGTATGAGGCTTCACTGTGTCTAGGTCTAGTGGCTGTACAGTCACATCACCAGCATTCCCACCTCGCTCTTGTGGAAACCCTCAGAAGTGATTCTACTGGGTGTGGTTGGTAGAGCTGGATCTTGGGCTTAAAATATACGTCTGAATAGAGGACCTCTATTTGCTACCGGTTTGTAGTATTTTACTTTGCATATATATGCTTTATAGAATTCCAAAACCGCAAGATTTTTTTTTCCCATTTGGCAGTTGTGCTTTTGATCATTACATGTGCACATAAATTGTCCAGATATAATTTGTTATAATGAAATATTAGTCATTGTGAAAGTGAATACAATATTGTGTCTTACAAAAATTCAGGAAACAGTAGCAAGACTAATTCTGTAGTACAACCTGAATTTTATTCATACAATTTTAGGTGGGGTTTTTTTGGGTACTATTACAATGTGCTTCTAGGGATGAAAAGGCAAGACACATCTTAAAGAATATGATAGAATGTCTAGCAACAGTCCTAAGAAAAGCAAAATTGAACCATCCAAATGAGACCATCGGGCTTTTACCCTCTATAGCACTTGATGGGAAAGTGAATAGTTACGGGCTTGAACCCGTGTTTGAAGTAGGCACACCTATAATATGGAAATAAGAAGGGATGACCTTTTCTTTATCTCTTTTTGCTAAGTATAGACGCTTAATAATCATAAAGGTTACCAAATGAAAGAATACCTGATAGAGTTTTCATCTCATTTGGAAAGAAGGGATTGATTCAAATCCTAACCTGGCAAGAAGATGCTGATGGGCTGCAGTAATGATATTATAAAAATTACTGCATCGAAGGCTATGAAGTAGCAATGCAAGTTTTGAGTATATAATGGTTGCCTCTTTATACAGCCAGTACCACATTTGGACCTTTTTACAGTAGAATTGTGTTTAGAAATCATTTATAAGCAATATCTTTCTTTATTTAGTCAAGTGTTTGGCAAGCATGGTATCGCCAGAACTCCATCATAGTTGTGTTTAAGTGGAATAGTATGCTGTCCAAAGCCAGCAATAGCAGTCTGTTGTAGAGCACAAAATGCAAGGTCCTTGCAGCAGTCCCATCCAGAAATTGTGGATTCCTGTGGGTATTGACCTCCCATCATCCGTCAGTAGAAGTTGTGATTTCTGTCATCTCAACAGAGAGAGGTTTTGACCAAGAAAGGAAAGGAGCGAAAAAATTAAAGGTGGAACACATATCACGGAATCATGGCATTTCAGAGTTGGAAGGGACCTCTAGAGATCATCTAGTCCAACTCCCCTGCCAAAGCAGGATTGCCCAGAGCACATTACTCAGGACTGCATCCAGGTGGGTCTTGAAAATCCCAGAGAAGGGGACTCCACAACCTCCCTGGGCAGCCTGTGCCAGTGCTCTGTCACCCTCACCGTAAAGAAGTGTTTCCGTGTATTTGAATAGAACTTCCTATGTTCTAACTTGTGCCCATTGCCCCTCGTCCTGTTACTTGGAACCATTGAAAAGAGCCTGGCTCCATCCTCCTTCAACCCACCCTTTAGATACCATAATAAGGTCTCCCCTCAGCCTTCTCTTCTCCAGGCTAAAGAGTCCCAGCTCTCTCAACCTTTCCTCATAAGGCAGATGATCCAAGCCCTTAATCATCTTAGTTGCCCTTCACTGGACTCGCTCCAGCAGTTCCCTGTCCCTCTTGAACTGGGGAGCCCAAAACTGGACAGTTGTGGCCTCACCAGTGCAGAGTAGAGGGGGAGAAGGACCTCCTTCGACCTACTGGCCACAAGTATGAACTGAAAAGTGGTTCCAGATAGGGAGAGGGGAGAAGACCAGTTACTAACTGAAAAAATGAGCACTAGAATCATGATGATATTTCAGGAAGATAATTTCACCAGAGAATACAAACAGTAAGAAGTCTAACTAGTTTAGAATTTCTGTAAAGATAATTTTCACCCATTGTAAAAGATCAAAAGAAGCTTTAGAGGGATCAAAACAAGCCGTAGTGGAAGGAGGAGTCTGTACCTTATCTTCTCTCCTAATTAACTTACTGCATATCCTCCTGCTTCTATGACAGGCCAGACTGAATGTGTCTACAATGATAACTGACCTCGCTAAGACATTGGCCTGTTCATCCATTGCAGGGGTGACCACATCCAAGCTATGAAAAAGTCAAATACTGTGTCGTAGGGGAAGATGTTAGATAGCCAGAGTAAGATAAAGTGCATTGCCTGTACCTGACCGGGAATGTCGCACTTCAATCCGGTGCGAGTGAGTTTGCTTAAAATTGTGGAGAATACCTGTATGAAACACAGCTGTGGTGGAAGGAGAAGTGACGCTTGCTGATTTCCTAGAGGTCATTATTGCAATGGAGTAGAAGATGAGGAGGGAAGCATTTTTATCTAGTGTAAGTGGAATCTGAAAACAGCCTTCCAGAGCCTCCTAAATATTACAGGATGCCTCTTATTTTGTGGGAACTCATGGGTGTTGCGTACTTTAGTGATGAGAACTTGGGGAAAGGTAATGTATGGCATCTAGTAAAACTGTCTTTTAGTCTTTGTGTTGCTGAATATCTGCATTCAGGTTGACCATAGGATCCTTAATTAAACATATACAATGTTGAAAGAGTGTTATACAGTGTTGTGTTTCTTGTAGGTAGCATCTGGAATTTACTTTCCTTGAAACTTGTCAGAGATATTTAAATTTAATCCTATTAATAGCTTTGGTTCAGGGATAATTTTGAGCTTCTTATCTAAAAGTGTTTTATCAATCTAATATTTTTTCACTATGACTTAGGCTTATCCTTGCTTTATATAACGTGATTTGCAAAACAAAGTTGGGGTATATCTGGCTTTAGGTGATTGATTACTGCTAGACAGACTTTTGTAGTGGAATGTGTTTAGCAAATAACCTGTGAGAGCTTTTAAAAATTCAGATGAAAATTGAAAAAAAACATCGTGTAGATATATGAAACCCTAATACTTTTATCTCATGATATGGTTGAGAAATCCAACTAAAATACTTTAAAAAAAGGGAATTGTTTTACTTCTTGCTAAAGGAGCTTTTCTGTTGTGTAAGTACATATACAATATCTCTATTTTACATTAAAATAGGCAGTGAATAACAAATTATTTCCACATAGTGTATTTTAGTGATTGATAATTAAATGTAGGTTTGCAGTTTGGCAGTTTTTTTTTTTTTATTGCCCCCATCACCTTTTCCTGGATACAGTCTACTTACTTACATTTAGAACCTATTTGAAAATAGAAGCTTCAATTGACTTGCTGTATATAACCCCTACCATCTTACATCATATAAATAAATGCTGAAATGTTTCTTAAACAGTAGATTGCCTACATAGTTAGTAATTTCAACTGTTAGTCACCACATGTGTCTAGTGTCAACTAGGATTTTTCTTAAAAGAAAGACTATCTCTATGGCCTGGACAATTTGAGATAATGCCAAGGAAGTTGCCGTGGATGCTAAATATTTTGCAACTCCCATGCTCCATGCATTTTTCTGTGCAACTTTTAGTTTTGCACTTTTATTTTTTCTTTTCTTTCCTGGATTACTTCTGAGAAACAGGATGAAATATCCAGGATGAAGCTGGGTGATGCTTCTAAAGTCTGTGTCTTGCATGGACCAAGCCAATTTTCTTTAAGGTGGGTGTATCCCTATGTGATACTGCTGCAATATTGGTATGATCCTGGTATTTTCAGTGAAGCTTGTGATCCTCGTTCCTTTCATTGCTTCCATCCACAAGCGCAGTCACGGTTCATGTCATGCCTTTGGTTGGATGCTCCATGTCTGTCATTAAGGACAAAGTGGATACAGCCAAGGGTAGGTTATAATATTTTGTCCAATGCGTCAGGTTTAGCCAAAACCAGAGTAACAGTGAGAATCTTTAAAAGTCTTTATCACTGTAGAGAAATATTATTAAAATTTCCAAAGCAATGTCTTATTTATTGGATACCTGACACTCCTCTTATCTCCCCCCCCCCCCCCCCCCCCCCCCCCCCCATTTTCTTAAGCTTAATTTTCTTAATGATTCCACTAACCTGCCTGGCTTTATTTCTTTTTTCTTCCCCCCCTTCTTTTTTTTCTCTTATGTATCAATTTTCATAATATAAAATAACAGCGAAAAAGAAATTAGAAATTATCTTGGGTTTTTTTTTTTCTTAAGCCACTGAGTTGTGCACACGGAAAGAGTGCTGGATGTAGCATGCAGGGGAAAGGGCTTTGATTTAGATTTTGTCCACTATACTTTGATCCGCAGGAGAAGTTCAGTTATGGGAGGAGGATCTCATGTGTTCCAGGTGGTTCTAATCTCAACTGAGGTACTCTAAAGTAGCAGGAAAATCCAGGCTGGGGCTGAAGGACTGTGCAAGGGTGTGCTTATGCCATTACAGGGTGGCAAAAGTGATGTAATCAACAATGCTTCCAAGTGTAAGTCTGTGAAATAGTAATAAACAAGAAAATTTTCAGGAAAACCTAAGGGAATGCAGTTTTACAGCCCAGCAGAGACTTAGTCATGGGAACTTAATGTGTGAGACCATCTGAAAGCTTAGGTGAAGATGTTTTATGAGGCGTATGTGGCAGCAGCGTTCACAATATGATCTCAAAATACTAAGGGAGGGAATCATTCCCCAGTTCAAATCATGTAAGTTCAGATTTTTAGGCAAAGATAGTGGGTCAGATTACAACTTTTCCTGGGAGCTGGATGGGGCTTCTGACTTCAGACAGATTCACTAATGTTAGTCTTTCATCTTGGCAACTGGCAGTGTCTCAGCTTGTCCATCCTGATTTGATAATACTTGATTGAAGCCTTGATTAGAAGTGATGTGCTGCAGAATATCTGGAGAGTCAGTTTATGTTCTGACTGTGTCATTATATCTGATACGGGAATCCTGTGGGCTGAAATCACTTCCTTAGTCTTTCTTTAAATGGTGCTGTGTATGTTTTAGTTGTAATCGCTATAACTTTTCTACTAATCAAATGAACACTTGATACATATTCATGTGCAGATGGCGGGGACTCATCTCTGAACCTTGCCAGTCCTTAGCTGTTGGTTGAGCGTCAATGTACAAAACTCTCTAGCATTAATGATGGCATATTTGATAAACAATCCTGAATGTTATTGACTCAATAGATGTTGACATCACTTTTATTCATGAGTTTGGATAACAGCAGCAATTAAAGTAGCTACATCTAATATGTCATAAGATATAGATTTTATCTTTTGGATAATTTCTGTACTGAGGACGTTTTCTCATATGAAGTGATGTTACTGTTTGTTGCTTGAAATGTGCCTGTATACCAGTATGTGGCTGCTATCTACATTATGTAAAGAGAGCTATCAGTCAGTTGCGATTGAGTATTTTATGATCTGGAGCTCTTAATCTGTTTTTCTTTAGTGTTTGGAAGACTTCAAATTGTGTGGGTTCTCTTCCTAAATAAACCCGGGATTGAAGTATTAAACTAAATTATATTTTGATGTTCAATGCGTTTGCTCACTGCTTTCTATCTGGATACAGAGCAAATGTATTTTATTGTTGGGAAGTAATATGGCCATTTAGAAAACTACTCAGGCTGCAGTATTTGTGTTGGCAATTTTATTTTCTGGGTGTAACAGTTCTGTTCTCTTTCTATACCCATTTGCGGAAAGGTTAAATCATCATAAATCATGTTTTCAAAGGCTGTGATGCTCAAGTTATTCTGTTTTATGCAGCTCTGGGATGCATGGATTTAGGGAAGCTGTCATCTGTAAACTGGCCTTATTTAAATAATTTCTTATGAATCACAAGACCAATCAAACTTTTATCACCAGATAAAAACAATTCTTTTCTTTAAAACTGGCCCCAAATGACTAACTTTGAAGAGTATTTGTATCAAAATTGCTATCCAAACAGGAGGAAGAAAACAGAGTATATACTTCCTTAAATCAGCTTGAGAAAGGTAGAATGCAGGCTTACAGAGAAAGGTTTGAGTTCTAATTTTGCTTGTGTTTTTTATAGACTACTAGGTATAGAGAATCTGCGCTGAGAAATTAGTGTATCCAGGTGCTTAAATATAGTGACGTGACTATGTTCATGTCTGACCCTGGGGTCGAGGAGCAGGACTCCATTGAAGGTCTCAATCGATTCTCTGGGTTTTCATGGTTTTTAGGTGATGAAACTGTTGTAAGTTTCAGAAAGAAGTTTGGTGCTTGCTGAAAAGTTCAGGCTTAATTTCTATGACGCACCTCAGTGTCTCAAACTTTAAATCTGTTCCTGTGGCTGAGGAGGGCTGTGAGGTTGGATATACGATTGCCTTGGATGTGCAGGTGTTTTGAAATCCCATTTAAAAGAGAAGTTAGGACATGGAATGAGGCTTATGTGGTGGTTATTTTGAAATAATTTATGTATTGCAATTTGGACTTCAGTAAAGCCTCAAGAACGCAGCTTTTACAGGAGTGAGTAGTTAGTGTGATAGCTAGTTGAACCTAACCACAGCCTTATGCTTCTGTTGGTGTGTCATCTTAGCAAACTGGAAAAATTTCCTGGCATTCTTCACTCAACTCTCAGCTTTGTTTGCTCTACATACTAAGCGCAAGATTGTCCTTTTTGAAATGTAAAAGGAGTCTTTTCCAAGGCTTTGTGAGGTGGAGGAATCAATTTAGTACAGTTGTCTGCTATAGATTTTTTTTTTTCTTCCCTTTTCCAGCAATGAAATTTAACTTGCTTGTGCCCACTTTCCACCTTTCCTGTCTCTAGCTCCCATCCCAGCTTTATATCTCTCTTTAGACAATGTTTATAATTACTATCTTGTTTTCTTACTGTGGTGACAAATAATGTCTGGAGTACATACTGCAATGTGGTTTAGTGCAACTAAAGTCTGTTTGTTTATTTTCATCTCCATTTGTTAGTGGTGTTTCATGAGGCTTCCCATTAAATATTTAACAGCTCTTCTTGAATGTTTGACTCATGATTTTACAGTGATACATTACTTTCCTATCTTTACACAAAATTTCCTAGTCAGAGAGATGTGTTTGAAGTATGTCCTCAAGGCATCAATGGTGTTTCTTGATGTAGAGACTGCTTTTTGCTGCACAGTGAGTGTGATACGTTCTGGGCTGATTTTATCCGCCTCTGTTAATTCCACAGTGGGTGTGCACGGGCAGTATTTCTGGATAATGCGAGCCATACTTTGAACGTGCCAACTTATAGCAGCCATGTGAGGAAACCATCCTTACCTAATGGTAAACACCATGCTACACAGGGTTACGGTATAAACCTTTTTTTACAATGAAGAGGGATCCTGTGGGAATAAACTCGGCGCGGTGCAGAACAGCTTCAGAGGGCAAAGCTGCTTTTGAAGGCAGAGGTATTTTTACTGTCAGTGAGGAACTCGTGACTCTTGGCGTCCTCACATGCTTTTGAGTCCACAGAAAACAAAGTGGTGTTGCGTGAATCATGTTGAGCAAGAAGCAATACTATAATTACATTATAAAGTGTACAGAGGAAAGAGTTCTGAATCCCAACTCCTAAATCAAGAAATTTGTGCTTCTTGATTGCAAAACAGGTTCCGAGCTTTGCATTGTTCTCCCTGTCTCATCCCCACTCAAACTTAAAGGGGAAGCTGAGGGAAAGATTGCTTGCCTGCTTTTGAGTCTCTCTTGGGAACAGTACTGATAAGATCAGTAACTGAAGCATAAAATGCAGAGAAACTGTATATTGGTGCTCTATGGGTGTATATGCACCCACACCAATGTATGTGCTTGCATTTATATATACTCCTATTAATTCCTCAAAGACATAAGGAAAAGTAATTCACTGCCTTATGCATCTTTTTTTTTTTTAAGTGAATTAGTGTGCTAATTTATCACTGTTCTTTTGAGCTCATGAGACTTCATGATATGCTTGAAACTATTTAATCTCATAGGTGTTTTGGAGTTAGCATGTGGGTATAGCTCAGAAAAGCTTTTTTAAAACCTCCACATGAATTAAAATACTCTGACAGCCAAATATTTTGTTTTGGATTTTTTCATCAACATTGTACACAGTTAAAGATTTCTATTCCTGCACTTTTCTAGCAGAATATAATTATTAGCTGGTCAGTGGATTTTTCTTGTTTCTGTGGCATTTTGTATAATAAGCGTTAAAGTGTATCGTGACAAGCTTTTGTGTTTATGTTTGTAAATAACTAGCTCATATGTATGTATATCTGCAAATCAGTTTGTACGACAATATGGGGTTTATATGTGTGTAAAGACTGTCTATTGAAGAAAAACCTGTATCGAACTCCAGGCTGACGTTGTCCATTGTAAGGCAAGAAGTGGGGTATTAGTTGTCACAGTAGAACTGTACAGAGTTCTTGTTTGATAACTATTTTGATTCAGTTTCTTATAATGATTTTGGAGGTTAAAATTAATAAATGAGATATCGTAGTAAAAGGTTTGTATTCATACACAGTACTTACTTATCATACAGCAGAATATATTTTAATTTCTGTCAGCTTCCCCTACTTAATTTGCCCTCCAAAACAAATACCAGCTACCAACAGCTGAAAACTCCTGTGAGTCTCTTTCTAATTTTTCCAGGAGTGTTTTGTTTACTCATTCAGTTTGGTGTGCTCATACTGTGTCCATTTTCCAGGTCAGTAATCGACTCACAGTTAGGTGACATTTAATGGTCAGATAAGAAATGAGCATAGAACTGTGTCTTAACTCTCAGATTACTAGCCTGTCTCATTTTTATACTTCATTGTTCTTTTGTGGTTTTTTTTTTTTTGAAAATTTCCGTTGTCCAGCACTCCTGCAGCATGTAAATAGTCATGTTTTCTACATTATTGATTTTTGGTGAGAATAATAATAGAACAAGCAGAAAACAAATTCATGACATTATCAAGAAAAACAAAATATGAAATGCATTGTCTGAAAATAAAATGGGTTCATTGACTATTTTGTTGATTCTGGCAGTTAGATCAACCATCATCAGGTCAGTGAAGGCGAGCCAGTCAGTCACGGTTGGTTTGTCTGTGCTGAGCAGAGTAATTCAGATTAGCCAGTGATTTTTGCTAGCTGACTGAAATGCCCCTGTGCTCCGTCCCAGTATCTGTAGGGGAGTGTGAAGGAATGATCTCTGCTGAGTCCCACAGCTGCTGACCTGTCAGTGGTGATGCACTGCCTGAATACCTGGTGAGATAAATGAAAGTGTATGCCCTAAAGACGTTGTGCTCTGAATCAGTTTTAAGCATCCCATATTAAGGTGTTAAAATGATTTGTGCGTACTCTTAACTGGACCTGCTGCCTGTCAAGAAGCTGTAGGATAAGTAGGATTTTAGACAGATCGCATTTCTTCAGTTTGCCTTTGGTTCTTTAGGGTGTGGTCAGATTTTGGGACTTTTCTGCAATTGTAAGATTTTCCTTGCTCTGGTCAGAGATATTCTAACTGTTATTTGGGCATAAATTAAAATGTAAGAATAAAATACTTGTTGCATCCTGTGATTAGGGCTGTATATATTGTTCATTTCTCTAGTCGTAGAGGTCTTCAAAATAACCCTGGGATAAATGTCACTCATACAGAGGTATTAAGTGATATTCTACTTTGATGTTTCTTCCCTGCTTAGGAATGCTTGCATCTTTAGTTTCATTTTTGCAAATACATTCTTATTTAAAGTGTGAGAAATGCCTATGTCTAATCTGGAAGTTTACTTAATCCTTTCTTTTTTTTTTTTTTGTTTTTTTTGGCTAGTCTTTTCCTTGTATAGAGCAGAATGTGATTTTGAACTGTAAAAAGTCAGAGCTCTCTTCCCCTGAGAAGCACCTTAAAGCCCTGCTCCCTAAATGATCCTTAAGAGAAGAACTTGGCTTAGTGGGTTTTGATTTTTGTACTCATTGTTTTGCTCAGTCATATTTCCTTGAAACTCTTATCCCCACATCAAAGTTTTGAAAGCTCCTCCACAACCTTTTTTAAAAATTGTATTGTAAACAGGTTGTTTAGACAACCATAGGACTTCTCAAGAGGTTTCTTTTCAACTTAAAAGCAGTTGCTGTTACCTAATCCATGTTCAAGCTGCTTCCTTCCTTAATCTGCCATAGCTCATTATTTTATGGTACTACGGTAACATTTATATTGCCGGGTGGCTTTAATTCTTTTGACTGCTTTAGCTTTGCTTTCTTTCTTTTATCACCCACTGTAGAATTTACTTTAGGCCTTTACATATTAACATTACGATTTAGTCAAGATCTCATCATGTTACACCACAGATCCAAGATTTAAAAATACCCTATACTGTTAGCATTAGTTTAGGGGTAAGTAAGCTGATTGTAATATGAAGTACATAAATACCAAAGTAATAGAAGACTTCTAATCCTATCTATAGAATAGCAGGTTCTTTTTAACATCTACTGGACCAGAATATCTATAAAAATTATTTTCATGACACTGCGAAAGAAGAAGAACATAAAATATTTTGCAAAAGAAAGAGTATTAATCACATTGAACTTATGTAAAAATGCAATAGCGGATGCATCTATGAAGTGAAGAAGATAGGTCGACAGGGATGGATGTAACCAAAGTTGTGAAGGGGAGTTTAGTTGAGACTATTGGGGGCTGTGGAGTCTGTTTTGTTTCATGTGGATTTAAGGTTTGGAAATTTTTTTAAAATACTACAATCAAGATAAGTGTATTTGTACTGGATGTGCTGTATGTGTCCTCTAGGATAAGTGTGACTATTCATTGAAGAGTTAAGAGCAAAGTTTAAATGGTTTGCAGCATTTTGCTCAAAGATGATGTCAAGCATATTGTACCTTGTGCCGACTTTATCGCCTTGGCTAAATGCTATTTGGTGTCTTCTAAAATTGGTATAGCTTCCATCAAGCTATAATTATAAAGAGGCATCTTCCCTCTCTTGGAGGCAGAGTAAAACCAGAATATTTAGGAAGAACTTCAACTACATACTGGGACTTGTATAATTTGAAATGCGTTCCGATAGCTGAGTTTCTTAAACGTGCTTCCTTCCCCTGTTTTATTGTACGATGTGGGTAGTACTGACCTGTGCATGATTGCCAAATCTTTTGACGTGTGTAAGTGAAAAAAATTCTTTACCATTTTTGTATGTAGTGTACTTAAAAATATTTTTATTGTTATTATGATAATCAGAAGGTATAAATGAGAAGTAGCGCTATTCAATGTCACAAATACTGTTTTACCAACTACTTAAAGCTGAAGAGCTGCTGCTGTACTCTGAGACAGATTGTTAGCTTCTGCACAAGAGCAGATCACAGCAAAAGGACTTCCATGTCTTTCTCTGATCATTCCAGTTTAAGAACCTCTCTGCATGATTTCTGAAATGTCTGTGCCTTGAATACAGCTGGTGAATTGCCTTAAGTTTCCGCTACACATCTGAGTCCCTCTACTGAGAGCTGCTCTATAAATGTAATTCTTGAAATACTGCTTACAGTACCTTTGAACAATGCAATATGAATGAGTTTTTGAATAACAGCTTGCTGGCGGGCAGCTGTGTCAATGGCTTCAGGCACTGGAGGATGAACTGCAAAGAAGTAAAAAAGAGTAGAACCATTGGGTTAGTGATTCCCAGTTCCATTGCTTCTTCTGATCCAGCCTTGAACGCTGCATTAATGTGTTGCCTTCCAAAGTGTCCTATGACCTTTTCTCTTGTTCTGCTTTTACTGTGGGAAGTACGGTTGGAATACTATTATTGTATAGGTACAACAAAAAGTATGGAGAGGCAAGAAAAAAGTGTTTAAACTTTTTTTATGCCCTAATTAAGTCACAAAGTCATTACATGGCGAATAGGTTAATGGTTTTATCTTCTGTCTGGAATATCAAACTTAAATATTACAGATTTGGAGTAGAAACAAAAATACCTTGTTGCAAAAACTGCAATTACCACTTCTCTACCTTTTGCATTTATTCTTTTTTTTTAAGAAAAATTTAAGAAATAGTGTCGATATGAGGGTATAGCATTTGCTTTTTGAGTTCAGTACTGTCATGATGATGAAATGGTACAGGATACATTTCACATTAGATCAAGGGAAACAATCCTTGTGTTTTGTAACTCCAGAACATACTTTCTTATACAAATGACCTTCAGCGTTTACTATCTTGGTATTCCTATAAAGGCATGATAAAAGGAAGTGAAATAGGTGACCATGATTTATTGCATAATTAATAAAATTGACACACATTTTGTTTGGCAGAATAACAAGGCAGTGAAATTATAATGTTGTGGTGCAGTATACAGTCTTTTAGAAAATGTTTCTAAATGTTTCTAGTGCTTGGCTTTTATTCTACTTTGTATGCTATTTCAGTAGTCATACTTTTTGGGTCTTTTTTGGACTTAGCTTACCAAGTTACAGGAAGAGCATGAAAGGCAGAATGCATTCTTGCTAATTATAGAAAGAGAGGCAAACTAACAAATGAGAATCACTTTTGGATTTTCTTTTTCAAGGTTTTTTTGTCAAGGGTTGATTTTTTTAGAGGACATCAATTGTTTCTTAACTAGAGGTTTATAAGACAAATGAGGGAGAAAGTCATGAATTTTTTCTACTAACTTGTTGATAAAAAGCCAGTATTGAATGTGTGGTATACACAAACAGTACAAATTAGAATGTCTGAAGGACATACCCTATTGAGTGTTAAAGGATTTAGTTAATGAACTTCCTGAACCACTGATAATTATTTTGAAGTACATAGATAACTGATACTATCATCAACTTGCTAGATGAAATTATTTGGAATGTTAGTATTTGAAGATAGTAAGTTTTATTTGGTAGGTCTGACTTTAGTCCCTAGAGGCATAAATGGAATAAATAAGCACCTGGTGCAAGGAGGTCCTGGAGCCTGCTTGCCTCCAATGCTATTCTGCTTCTTGACTAGGAAAACAAAATCAACAAAAAGTGCCTTTACCTAAAATAAACTTTAGTTAAGAATCTGGGTCTAGATTTGAGTAATATTTGATCACGTGGCTAGCTGTCAGTAGAGACCGTCAGAGGTTAAGGTTTAATACGAGCTTAATTTATTGAATTGAGACCACTGTAAAAACTTCAGAATTACACTTCCATAATTATCAAGTGCATGTGTGATGACATAAAGTCTCAGAGATGGGAAAAATAAAAAAAGATAGTTCAGACAATCACTCAATATCAAGTTTGTAATCTGTTTTATTGCTCGCTCTTGGGCTTCTGTGAAGATACAAGGGTGATCTAGTGGTAAGAAATAGGTGTTTGATAAGGAATGGAATACTTAAAAATCATCATTTGAAACATAACATAATATTGTATAGTCTTGAAAATAACAGCCCCTCAGCTGAGTAACCCTGACAAACCTATTCCCGTTGCAATAGGTTCTGCACCAGTTACTGAAATTTGACTTCAATGAAATAGAGACACAGACTATATGAAAACTGATTGACAAGTATGGTTGAAAAGCCAAACCAAACCAAAACCCAGATAACTTTATTTTGAATAAAAGGGAGAGAACTAGCAAGAAAGCTACTCAGATTTTGTGGGGGGAGGTGAAGGTTGCCATCCTTGTAAATTAGCTGAATCACTGAAAAAGCTGAAAACCTAAAAGTTCAGCGTAGTCAAGAACTTCTTTTGTTGACTTATTTTCACTTTTGCACCTTAATTTACAATTTCACCTTGAAGAATACAACCCTTATTTGCTATATATTTTTCTTTACATTTCCCTAGAGGATACCTCTAGTATCTTCAGTAACTGAGGTAATGGCAACAAGCGCAAAGTGTGTTGTTTCTTTGGAAGCAAACAATCCAAACAGACTTTATGCAGCCTAGGACAATTTAGGTATGTTATCTCCAGCAGGCTGCAGAGATGTAATAGCAGTGTAATAACCAATGTAAACCTCTTCTGAGTACCTTGTGAGTAGGTTTCTAGTTCTGATGTGGTGCCAAAATAAATTGGTCTAGCTATGGCTGGTACTTTGTAGGTGTTAATAAGGTCCTTCAAGAAAGGGTAAGTTGAGAAAAGGTCACCAGTGAAACTGGATGATGCTATCCTGTTGAGCTATATGATGAAAGAATGTTTTTTTTTTGTTGGTTGTTTTTTTTTTAATTGTATCGCCTATTTATTCATTGTAGTGGAGTAAGTATTGGGCTGTAATTATTTTTGGTGGGCTCTGTGCTGTACCTGAAAAGCCTTTGACATTTATGCTTCTCCAATTTGTAATTGAAAATTATTTTAAAATCCTTGAATGCAAGAGCTTTGTGGTTCTTGACTGTAAAAAAAAAAAAAAAAAAAAAAAAAAAACAAACCAAAAACCAAACCAAAAAAACCCAAAAAAAACGCCCAAAAAAAAAAAACCCAAACAATTCAGAGGGAGCTGTCAAATAAGGTGCTAGAGGCATTGCTGTCATCTGTTTTTACTTGTCACCTTGGCTAATGACTTAAGAAAAAGGGAAATCATAATGAATTGGATTGGTTTAGGTGAAACTCAGTTGAGAACTAATGATAATACTGTGACAATTAATAGATCAAATGATACAAGGTGGGAAGGGACTGCATAATATAATGTTTGTTGTTCAGGTGGGCTTTTTTTCGTAAAGTGAAGGAGAGGAAAAAAAAAAGGCAACGAAAAAAAAAAGGCAACCATGTCAGGGAAAGAGAAATAAAGAGGAATGATGGAAAAGAAATAGCATGAGTTCATATTCGTCACAAAGATGAGTTTTTACACTAGGGCAACAAAAGATAGACCAATGAAAACAATGTATAGAAGATGTGGGGTCATTTATTAATTTCCTGGATCTGGGAAGTAATATTCCCTTGCTGATTAGGTAAAATTCTAGGTCTTGATATCTCGATACTTGAAATTTAACAGATCCAAGAGGACTGAAGGGAATAGTATAAGTAAACGTCTCAGAGAGAATCATCAAACATATCAAGATTTAAATTTGTATGGCTTATCCAAACATTATGAAGTGAAGTTGGTAAGAGTATTTTAAAATCCTCTGTGAATATCTTAAAATGGAGAACATCAAGGAATGAAAGCCAGGGTTAGGTACTTAGGAAGGACAAGGTCACATGCTGCTCCCTGGTAAAATCAGAAACAGAACAGGAACAGACTTCTTTGGCTCCTGGTTGTGCTGGAGAGTGAACTGAACTTCCTTATGTTGAAACAAGTTGTGGTACCGTTTCTACAGACAGATTTCCTAGCATCTGTGGGAGTGCAGTATACTCCTTAAAGGAACAGGATTTTGGTCTAATGCTGCATGCCTTGAGCGTCTCATATTTAGTGGAGTTAAATAAATGGTCAGGCTGTTCTGCGTGCTAAAAGGTTATTTTGTCGGTGTAGGGCAGTTGTGGATAAGGAAATTATGGGAAAATATTTGGAATTGGAATTCCTGTTTGAAGCTACAGTTATATTGCTCGCAGCATTTTAGTGTGATTTGGACCTTTGCAGCAGAATTCTATTAAAGAGATTGTGTGAAATATATTTCCATTAAGCTGTTTACACCAAATTTCCTAGAATGAGAAAAGAATTTCTATGCTTTGGTAATACACTAGTTCACAACTAATATCTGTCATTGTTTCTTTTTATTCTAGTACATGAGAAACTGTAAAGCAGCAGTGACAAAGGTTCAAAAATGTTGACAAATGAGTGATCTATTCCACATAAGAATTAATGTCTGCTCTATATCTTGGCAGGAAATTTGAATGCAGAAGGGTAAGCTGTTTTAATTGTTGCTATGAACTACTTTACAGAAAAGGATTATGTAAATACTGAATTTTTTTTGATTGAGGGTTTTTTTTTTAAGACTGGAATGGATGACAAGTCAGACTTCTGGTTTCTTTTCTATTTAAAGTGCTCGTAACAAAGCCAGAAGGCTAAGTTTATAGACTTTGGGGGTTAGAGAGGTGGTCCTGTACATTTCCCCTATTAAACGGTACCCTTGACATGAATTCAACTGCTGAGTGTATGACAGGACCAAGTTGTTGACGCAAAGCTCTCCTGGTCTAAGTAACTGTGTTTCAGTAACCCTGTTGTTGAGTGAGAGAATATTC
This sequence comes from Vanellus vanellus, assembly GCF_965231255.1. Taxonomy (NCBI): domain Eukaryota; kingdom Metazoa; phylum Chordata; class Aves; order Charadriiformes; family Charadriidae; genus Vanellus; species Vanellus vanellus. Next base: position 36,707,257 of record NC_138910.1, on the reverse strand, counting down.
ACAGAATCACAGAATGGTCAGGGTTGGAAGGGACCTTTGGAGATCATCTAGTCCACCCCCCCTGCCAGAGCAGGGTCACCTACAGCAGGTTGCACAGGATGGCGTCCAGGTGGGTTTTGAATGTCTCCAGAGTGGGAGACTTCAACCCTTCTGGGCAGCCTGTTCCAGTGCTCTGCCACCCTCAAACTAAAGAAGTTCCTCCTCATGTTAAGATGGAACTTCTTATGTTCAAGTTTGTGCCCGTTACCTCTTGTCCTAGAGGTATGCCATAATGGTTGTTGGCATGACTATCACAAATCAGCTTTACCTCTTTTTTTTTTTTTTTTTTTTTTTTTTACGTCTCTCACTTCTCCACGCCTGGTAACTTGGTGCATAGATTGAAAACACTGCTGTAGTCGGCTGAAGCTGCATTCTCCTTATTTCTTTTCTCTGTAGTATAGAGAAAAAGGCTTGTCTGGATAAATGAAAGGGAGCAGCTGTGAAGCTTCCATTGATTTATTGGAAAAAAGGCCAAATTTGGGGACTTACAATGTTATGGATATGAGTTTATCTATGGAAGTTGTGATATACTTCTCAAAAACATTAAATAAAGCTGAAGGTTTTCTAAGTGTGGGTGGGGAACTAGGAGCCTCTGGAAAACTGAATGTTATATTTAACTCGGTGAAAGGAAGGTAAGCGGAAACGATGTAGCGTTTTTTTATTGACATGAAGGTAAGCAAAAGCATTTTTTTAGCAATCTAGTGGTTAACAAAAACTTTCTCTTGGCTTGCTTATTTCAGTTGCAGCAATGTGCTTTAGAGCAATTGCATATCACTTCATTTGATTATAAATCCACAACTTCATTGGAAGTACCTCTGAGGAAGCATAGAGCCAAAGTCAGATTAGGCTGAGTCAGTCTCTTGATTCTGCTGGTTTTCCCAAAGTTTGTCTTTAATCTGGCACCAAGATTGCTATTGCTGTGATACTATAGCCTCTTCAAACTACTCGTATGATTTCATTACTTCTCAAAACCAGATCATTAGTTTGAAGTTCCTTTCTGACCTCCCCTGTGTATCTTGATGCCCTCAATATAGGTGATATGCAAATCCTATGTTTCGAATAAAAGTTCCTTAGGTTTGGAATTACTGGTGTGTCATCATCTTGTGGGATGACCAAGGATGACTTCAGTTTACTGCTGGTTTTCAGAAGTCAATGTGCATGTTTATGACTTCATGCTGTTACTTCCCAATTCTGTCTCAGACAGGTCCTGTGGTTCTCATTTCCTGGATGGCTGGGATGAAAGGCTGTCATTCTTGACTTTCTTTCTAAAATAAAACAACAGGTAGCTTTCTTCCTTAAACTCTTCCACTACTTAGATCTTTCACAAGAAACTCTTACCTTTCTTATGGGGCGGATGGGAGCTGACACCAAGAAAAAAGAGGGGTAGGAGAAAGAATAATTAAAAAAAAAAATAAATCAAAGCATGCTGGTTGTGAAAGGATCTTGTAGCATGAGAACAAATGGGAGGAGACAGATTCTTTCTTTCTGACAACAGCAACTCAAAATCTCTCCCAGGTACATACTGGATTGTCCTTTTATCTCTGCAGTTGAAAAAGACTGCCTAATGGATCTCTCCTACAGGGTGGAAGCCAGAGCCATTGTCAAAAAATGTTGTTGATAAGCCTGATTGCTAGTCTGAAACATAGAATCATTTTGTAGATGTAGACTTAACTTGAAACGGATTTATTTAAGATGCTTAGATAGAAATTCTTTTGCTGATTTGCAGCAGGCTTGTGTAGTATTTGGAATACTGGAATTAAAAGACAAAGCTGTTTTTATGTGTGAAGTCCTTTATTTTAAGAACATTGAATCCTTGGACTTTTAAAGGTGTATGTAGTTTTAGCATCCATCACTTATTCTGAGTAAATGACGAATGTAGCGTTGCAAAGATATAGCATAAATTACATGGAAAATGCGTAGACTCGCACACAGAAATCCTTAGGGCCAGGATTAAACATTGGCATTATCAAAATTGGATGCTGACCAGTGATGGGATCTAAAAACTCCAAAATGGTGAAAGTATTCTAATTTCACTGTCATGAAGTTAAAAGAAATGTTTCAACTTCCCTATGTGATTTTGCAGAGGACTGAAATTTATTTTTACTGCAGCAGTAATGTACTGCAGTAGTAAATGATAGGAGGTTCTAGCATGCATGACCTGGTTCAGCGGGATAACACTATTGATTTTATTTTTTTTTCCAGTGCCTCTGCTTTAGTTAATTTTAACTTCATTTTCTCATTCTTGATAAGCTCAGTGGTAAGTTGTCATTACAGCACTCGACTCCCTAAGGACATGATCTATAAGGCAGATTTTTCCAGTTTAGGGTCATAATTCAGCTAATTTACACGTAATTTAAACAGCGGTTGGCCTAATACCCTGAAGTGGAATTTGAGATACTTGAAGTCCAAGAGTGTAATATCATAAATTAGTGTTTATGTTAAGTGCTCTTTAGAGACCTCCAGGAGGGGCCAGTGGGACAAGTAATACCCCTTGTGTTCTTTTTTTTTTTTTTTTCCAATAGGCATGTGAAGTTAAAATCTCAAGGAAGATTAAGAAAGCAGTTGCACTTAATGCAGAATTGCCATTTAACATTTCATTGGGAAAGCTTTGTTTCATCAGTTGCCATTATATATGTTTGCCCAGACTCTCTATTTGGATTTATATTTTAATGTCCTGTTCAAATAATTGAGTGTTTCTTGCAAGTTTAAGTGCTGAGCTATGTTTAGTTACCTAAAACAATTTTAATAAGACACAGAGAATTTATCTCCATGTTAGCATCTAAATGGTTTTGTCAATCTGAGCTGATGTCTGAGTGCTGTATAGAGGTGGAAGATTGAGGATAAACGGATTGGATTCGTGTCTTCCCTGACTATTTTTGGCACGGCCCCTTTGTGGACTGAAGTGTGACAGTCACTTCACCCAAGAAAAGATCGTTATTTACTGAAAGATTTCCTATGTACATTAACACTGTGGTTTCCAGTTTAGTACCACAGTGGAAGCCAGTGTGGAAGTTGACAGAGATGGTCCTGCTCTTCTTCCACTTTCTAGTGCTTATTTTCAGCCCTTACTTTTTATTGGCACGTGGTAGGAGAAAACTTCAACTCAATTTGGTTTCGCCCCCCCCCCCCTCCAGTTCCCCGACAGAGTTGGCTATGCAGGAGTGCTTGTGCCAGTGCAAAAGGGCAGCATAAGTGGGAGTAAGGGTTTGGGGACAGAACACGGTGAGGAGCACAATTGCTCCAAAAGTGCGTTAAATCAAATGTAAAACTATTTATGGGACTAATGATAGTTATGCCAGAGCTAAATGTGTTTGAGTGGGTATGTGTCTGTGAAATGGTTTTCAGCCAGCTAGACGGTGAGTACGTAAAATGCATTAGTAAAGTTTCTTTCTAAAAGAATCAGAAGCTACTGTCTAGTTTGTTTGTTTAAGTAGCTGTACTTTAATGTGATTGTCAAAACTGTACAAAGCATTATCTCATAGGGCAGTAACTAAACTGATGGGTCATGGTTTGGATCTGTATGTTTTAATAAGTAATAATAACCACGGATAACTAATAGATAAATATATTAAAAATATTTTTTTCCCTTAAAACCATTTTTGTATTCTTGTAATGTATTTGTATGGTGTTCTGAGTGTGAGTAAAGTGTACTAAGATGGTGCTCAAATAAGAGGGCAGAGTTCTTATGTACACAATATGGATTTTGAAAATTGTTCCTATTGATCTGTAAGCCTACAAGAAAAGCAGTGAAATCTAGCCTTAATTGCAAGGTGTTTGCCTGATTAGTTTTTTTTTTTTTGGTTGTGTGATGTTGACTTTCTTGATTCAAAAATGGATGATGTTTTTAAGAGACATAACAAGTTTTGGTGTACCAGGAAAAATCTTTGTGCTCAGTATTGTTGACCATGATCTGCTTATTTAAAGCTCCGTTTCTCTCACTTACTATTTCTGCCAAGCTGCCACCATATCTCCCGTTTGTCTGCCGCTGGATCTCTGCTTCACCTTCCAAATAGCTAGACTGGTTTTATCACTGTTTATTCTTTCTTCCTTTTATTGCCTGTGGTACTGGCAAGGAGCCAACCAAGGCTGAAGCCAAATGATTCAAAATGTAAAGTTTTTTCCAGCTCTGTTTCAAGGTATTACCTTGAGCTTCTTACAATCACCTATATTACAGGCATCCTGCCATTTGGGAGAGAGTCACTCTTTTTTAGAGGGCCATTAAACTTTTGAAAGTTTGCAGGCGGTGAAGATTGTGCCACATTTCTAATTAAATTCTACTTTATAGGCAATTATCCTTTTTTTTTAACCTGCTTCTAGGTTGCATTATTTTTATTTTTAGTTCAGCGTTAGGCTTTAGCGTCTCTGAAAGTCAAGCAGTTATACAATTTTAAAACGTTTTTATCTCAAACTTTTTGCAGTATTATTGGAATAGGTGCGTTGCAGTGCCTTTTGCCATAATGTGTAAGGTCAAACTCTAATTACCTTTATTTTAAGGTATGTTTGAGACATGTAATTCTAGCTGCTTTACCCCTGTTAATTTAAATAACCGTAAGAACTGAGGACTCGCCTATGGAAGAAAGGGGTTCATTAGTACCAGGATCTGCTCTGTCATTCATAAGTGTCAGTAGCCAGGGAACCTACTTGATGCAGTTGATTAAGTTCTTGGATGCCCTGCTGCATCAGTGCTCCTGTAATCTGACAGAATAGCCTGATTGACTGTATGCATGACACAAGGAATGAAATGGTGTCCCAGCCACTCGCTCTCCAGCGTGACGGGTTGGAGATAGATGTGCCTTAAGTGGTTTCCAAAAAGGCTTGTCAACAGCCTAAATACAGGTAATATGTGTTTAAAAAAGCAGACAAACAGAAACTTAATGGATTTTGCTCTTGCACTTGAGATTCTTCCCATTCACACACACACACACCCCCCAAACCACAAATATTGCTTGAACTGTGTTTGGAAGAAATGCCCTTTTCTGTAGTTTGCCCTTTTGCTATCTAAATGCTTACTTGGGTTAATGATGTTCTACTATTGACATTCTTTGTCAAAACCATTTGCTTCCTTTCATTATTTGCCTACATAAAATACAGCATCCGGCCTTATTGGGAATTTATGATGGCTATCACATTCTGTATTTATAGAGGTATACTTTTCACTATGAGCAAACAGATGAATCAAAGTATCAGGGGTGAACTCAAATGGTTTTGAGAGACAACTCTGTAATATGTTTTATTCTCTGTAGCAGAGATGTATACAGAGAAGTTACACAGCCCCCCTCTATCTAAACCTCAATATCCAGTTTTTAAATGCAAGTCTCTTCTTTCCATATTCATGGTAAAGCATTAAATTAAAAACCAGTCAATCCATCTGTGGTAAGAAGCTCAGTGGATTTGTGTGGCAGATACTTATTTGGTAGTTTCTTTTTTTCAATCTGACACTTGTTATATGATATGTGAAATTGAACAAGACTTCATTGTAAACTTCTAAATGCAATGTGTTGCCACCTCTTATTTTCATTTATAAATGACTTCATTTTTAAGATCTCTCTTGAAGAGTTAACGTTCCTAACAAGTATGAAGGGTTTTTTTGAAAGATCAACTGCAATATTTTTTTTGACTGCTCTTGAGACAGGGTAAGAATTACATTTCATATCTCAATGGTTATGGATTTAGCATGAAAATATGTAATATTCATGTTAAGAATCAAGGTACTGTATTGTAATTCATGTTGTATTTATTTTCTTATTGTTTGTATATTTGGTTTTATATTCATAAATCACTGCCTGTAATTCTGTTCCAGAACTGGAAAATTTACAGATATTTTTTATCATGTTAATCTGAATTACGAGGCTGTTTGATTCTGGCCTTTTACAGACAGAAGTACCATAACAAAATTTCAAAAGGTTGATAATAACATGAATATAAAAGCAGTAAAATGCCCCTGCCCCCCCCCCCCCCCCCATTTGGATTACTTCCTTTTGGAAAGACGTTGCCACTTCCTTTTCATCTTCACCTTTAACTGTGTTGTACCACAGAAGTGGGAAGGCTGGAGCTACCTAAAGTGTATTCAAGGTCCTAGGTGTATTAGAAGTGATGTTTCCACAGTTCTGTAGCTTTATTTCATGATTTCATTAACTTTTCTGGTAATTGGGACGCTTTCACTTGCTCCCAGAATGGAAGTACAAAGACCAAGTAGGCTTACAAATTTTTGAAAAACAATGTGAGCAAAATGTGTTGCTTCACCTAAATATTGTCTAGGCTGTAAATGACATCCTCGTTCATAACGTTTTGAGGGATTTTATGTATGTCTCTCCTTCGACAGCTCAAAAACTTGATACGTGATTTAGCCGTTAATAAAACCGTACTTAATTGGCTCACTAGACACGTATACCATTTAAAACACCTTATTTTTGCATTTTTAAGTGGCTATAGAATTTAAGATGGAGATGAAAAATCCAAACAAAGGAGATTTCTGAATAAATGTAGTTGAATCTTGCTAGATTTAACCCAAAATCTGCTTTAACAGATAAACTCTTAAATTTTGGTCATTTAAAAAGAAAAAAAAATCAGATTAAAAAAAAGCAAACCTGGATAGCCAAATAGGTCATGTTTCCATGATGCAGAATAACAGAAAATAAAGGCATGCCTTATTACTATTTTTAACACTAGGACATTTTTATTTAAAAAAATTATTGAAGTCCTTCTATGAACCTAAAATAAAAGCGTTCTTAAAGAAACTTCAAAAAATCAGAAACATGAAAATTAACTTACAATATTTTAAATTCATTTTTTAACTTCTGCTTATCTGGAGTTCTTGGTTGCGTGGTGGTAAGTAGGGATTCTCTCGCAGGTCCTCTTCTACATGCTGCTTTCATCCCTTCCTCTTCATGTATGTTTTATTTTCCTGGATGAGTTGAATCCTTTTTGCAGACTTATTATCTGAAAGTAACTCTCAGGCACGTCCGTTATCGTGTGTTTACTCTGCCATACTGGGACATTAATATGTAAGACTCTTAAAAAAGCATATATGCTTGACTGCCCCTCTGCCTTTGGCAGTAGTTGTGTCAGCAGCTCCGGGATGAGGCGACAGCCATAAGGGGAGGGTGCGGTGCTACCATGAGCTATGGAGAGCACTCTGTTACCTTTGAATAAATGACATGGCTCAGTGGCTTGCAATTTTTTTATCACTATGGCACTGTATGTTTTGCGAATGGTCATTCACATAATGTTTCAACAGATTCCTGAACAGTGTTCATCTAAAACTGCCAGTCTTAAGGCTCTTTGTTTATTCCTCCCCTCCGCTGAGTTGTTCAAAATTCAAAACTTGCATCTGAATATTCCTCTACACCTCTGATTGTTTTAGTTTGTGAGTGTTCTCTCAAAACACAGAGCGTGTTTCCAGGTGATTGGTTCCCAGCATCTGATTCTCTGCATTCTTTATATATGCTTTTAAATATGGTCTCTCCAGTGTGTTCTATCCTTTACTGCTAAATGTTGGGAGAAATGTGTTCTCCTGAACATCAGCCTTCGTGTCTCTGCTCTCCCATCTACAAAATGCAACTCTGACCTATGAAGTTGGCAAGCTCTTATGTGATTAAAGAAGGTGTCAAATACTATGATAACAACAGCTATATGGATGTTTAAGAAGAACTGATAGCTAACCAGGTGATTTTCTAGTAACTCAATTGCTGTTGAGCTTAGAGAAATGATTTACTGCAGCTTAGTTAATTTCTGTTAATCAGATAAACCATGTTAATTGCAAAGATACAGCTTCATGACAAGTACCAGGTAAAATACAGTATTTTAACCTTCAGTGAAAGTGGTAATTTGTTAAAAATTTAAAGGCAAGTTTATATTTCTTTATTTCTTTAGTTTGGGGAGGTTTTTGCTCCTAAAAGTATTCCCAATTGATAAGATGATAAAACTGACTTTGTACTTGGAAATATCACAAGATTGTATTGTTACACAGCTTGAACTGCAGTACATAGAATCATAGAGTGGTTTAGGTTGGAAGGGACCTTGAAGATCACCTAGTTCCAACCCCCCTCCCACTAGACCAGGTTGCTCAAAACCTGGTCTTGAACACTTCCAGGGATGGGGCTTCCACAGCTTCTCAGGGCAACCTGTTCCAGTGCCTCACCACCCTCACAGTAAAGAATTTCTTCCTAATAGCTAATCTAAGTCTTCCCTCTTCCAGTTTAAAACTGTTACCCCTCATCCTATTGCTACACTCTGTGATAGAGTCCCTCCCCATCTTTCCTGTTGGCCCCCTTTAGGTACTGGAAGGCTGCTACAACGTCTCCCCAGAGCCTTCTTTTCTCCAGGCTGAACAACCCCAACTCTCTCAGCCTGTCTTCATAGCAGAGGTCCTCCAGCCCTCTGATCCTCGTCGTGGCCCTCCTCTAAACCTACTCCAACAGGTCTATGTCCTTCTTATGCCAGGGGCTCCAGAGCTGGATGCAGTACTCCAGGTGGGGTCTCACTAGAGCAGAGTAGAGGGTCAGAAACACCTCCCTTGACCTGTTGGCCATGCTTCTTCTGATGCAACCCAGGATACGGTTGGCCTTCTGGGCTGCGATCGCACATTGCCGGCTCATGTTGAGCTTCTCATCAACCAACACCCCCAAGTCCTTCTCCTCAGGGCTGTTCTCAATCCATTCTCCACCCAGTCTGTAGTTGTGCTCGGGATTGTCCCGACCCGGATGTAGGACCTTGCACTTGTAGAACTTCATGAGGTTGGCATGGGCCCACTTCTCCAGCCTGTCCAGGTCCCTCTGGATGGCATCCCTCCCCTCCAGCGTGTCTACCTCACCACACAGCTTGGTATCTTCGCAAACTTGCTGTTCCAGCATAGAGTTTAGTGGTGGGTATCACAGAGCATTTGAGCAATGTTCTTGGCCTTTACAGTGATATTTTGTGTGCAAATTTTGATGCTTCTGGGTAGGTAGCATCTATTCAGCAACAAATATGCAGCTTATTAACTCTTGCTGAAGAGGAAGATGCACAGATCTCTGTTGGCTAGCAGTCTATTGAATAAAATCGTTCTCAACATTAAGGTTTTCAACAGGGCAGAAATAGCAGTGTCTGCTAGCAACTTTCCATTTATCACCGATGGAGTTCTGTACAATCTGATTACCGACTTTGAGTCTGGAAAAAGTACCAATTTGAAACTGGTACAATACAGATAAGTAAAAAGAGGTATCAAAGGGTGATTCTTTGCATGGGGAAGAAAAAATAATAAAATCATTTTGACTTTGGGATGAAAAGTGCAGATCTTCTAATGCAATGAACTATCAATTTGTATAATTTTGATCAACATATTGTAATGGAGTATTTACAAAACAAGCAAATCAATAGATGTAAATGTCACAAATGAGGTTGTTCATCACCCTGAGCAAAGCAAAGATTTGGTTTCATGTGAATGAATCTATTCAGTGCTGGAGACCATGGACACAGTGCCGGAATGCTGATGTGTGTAAAAAAAAAAAAAAAAAAAAAAAAAAAAAATTAACTATTTAATGTGAGTTGCGGGATAGAGTTATCAAGGTGATACATGGATGAGAATTCAGGGCAAAAATGTGTATCTCATGCAAAGCATCCTAGGGAGGATTCACAGGGACATCTTACTGGTTTTTGTGTGTGCATTTGCTCCCTTTTGCTTTAACAAAAAAAAAGGGAAAAGAAAACTCGGAAAAGTAAATAACATCCTTTTGACCGGAAGGTATGTAACAGCGCAGACCCATATTTTTACCACACATTTAGATCATTCCTGCAAGATTTTAAGACTGCTAACATTTTAAATAATACACTGGCAAAGTATTTGAAGATTAGCTATGCCCTTAGTGTCATTAAATAATAATAAAAACACAATTAACCCAAATTTTCACAATACTGAATGCAAATATCAACAAATAGCTGAAGAAAATTGTATGGTAAATGTACAATTACTTCCGTAATTGGATAGTTGTGCAGAATTCAAGGTACGGTTATGAATTGCTCCTCCTTTTGTTCCGGGCAGTTGGAGGAGAAACTCCTTGGATATAAATTTCGTAAATGAAAAGTAAGAGTATCATTTGGCAAAGAACTGTCTCAAGTGAACTATCCTATGTTCATAGAACACCAGCAAGGAATATGAGATGCCATCAATATCAAAAGGATTGATTAAGCTTGGATGGCCAGCTAGGACTATTTGAAAGACAGAATACCTGCTTCTGTGGATTATCCCAAAAGCATAGTGAGGAGTGCAAATTTACTGCAGAGCTTCCCTGTAATCCATGGTGAGTGCCTCAAATATGTACAAATTCAGCTATTCACAATGTTACCACGGGCACAGTAATTCTTACATGAGGCAGGGGGTGAACAGGTAGGGGTGTCATCCATCCCCTTTTGTTGTTCCTAGCTTGGTTATTTGTCATAATATGAGGAGTGGGGCCATAACATTAATGGAAATTGGGACACTGTCCTGTTTGTAGTTCCACTTTTCTTTTCCTTTTCTGCTTTGAAACCTCCACTTAGCTGTAAGTTGATGAAATAGTAGTGAGATCTTCTGTTTGAACGGTTATATTGTTTCTGTAGTACTGTTATGCTAACTGTAAATTAAAGAGGAACTATCTAAACTTGCTGTAAAAAATATTGTCAAGAAAATACCTCTATTTTAATGTTCTGAATAACTACGAGAAAACACTTTCAGTTTAGAGAAATCCTTAAACAGGAATGTGAAATTCCATCCTGGGTTTTACTGCAGCTGTCAAGTCTTTCAGTGACATTTGGGGGTCATGTATTGTGTCTCTGTCTTAATTTATGCATCTACAAGATGGAATGGTAATAATCTCATAGGAGTACTTATAAACTTTACCTAATGTCAATGGGTGCTTCTGCATCCTTTGTTGGAAGATTTCATAAATGCTAAGTGCATTATGGGAGAGGAAACAGCTTCCCCAGTGTTAACAAGCAACTACCTTCCTTTGTTATTCCAATTTTAGTTCCAGCATTACTTTGGCATAAAAAAAAGAAATAATCATTTAGGTTATTAGTTCGGACTTTTTTTTTTCTTTTTTTTTTTTTTTTCCCCTGGGGAAAGGGGAATGGGAGTGGCTTATGAAACTCTCCAGAGAATTTGAAGGAAATTCTGGTGTTGCTTCATTTGTTTTAGATTAATGATGTTTTCAAATCACGTTTGTCCTTTTGGCTGCTTAAGTGCTGCTGTTTGGTTGTGTATATGTATTGTTAATTAAAAGACTGCAAAATACATTTTGTTTCCCACTCCCTTAATTCCAATGACATTTGAAAAGTTAATAGCTGCTAACCAGTATAGACTCTAGTTTAGGTGTTAAAGCCATTCAGGTTTCAGTGGCAGCATGTTGAGGTTTAACCGCTTTAGAAGAATTCTTATACTGGCAGTTTCAACAATATCCTTCTTTTGAAGGAGATACAAAGTGAGAATAATATTTTAATTTGTCTCCTATAGTAATTATGCTCTCACCTTGTTGCTTCTGATTTTAATGGAGTTTAAAAACATTGGTGGTATTACTAGTTCTTGTGCTTTCTTTAAAAAGTCAAAGTCCAGTTATAATAAAGCATAATTTCTGGAAGGTTAAACACACAAAGCTAAACCTTTTTTGAACAATATCACTGAGTTGTGACCAGCAAGGTATACTTCTGAAAATCCGGTGAGCAGAGAGACGTATTTGTGGATGAAACAGAAAGGTGAGATTAATTTTGTGCAATCATTTGTGCAGTGGAGTTAAAAAAGTTTTAAATATAGGCAATTCACAAAACAAATTGGAGCTTGCATGCTCACACTCATAAACATAATGAAGAAAAAGAAGCACAGAGATTTGGCAGAGTGACCGGGAACCTATATCCACAAATACACTGTAGTACTTAATGTCTCCATTACTCCCATCTTATACTTCCTCTTCAGTTCCTTTCCAGCTTATCAAGGCATATAAGTAATTTCACATGTAACTTAGTTTTCTAGCTGAAATAATGCTTTATGCTTTCAGTTTTCAAGGTAACTGCTAATTAGTCATTTTGATTTTTATCTCTGTCCCTCCCAATCCTAACAGAACTATTTTTTCTTCATATTTTTTTTTTCTTTATGTATAGAAATTTGTATTGTGGTTTACATCAGCATTGTTGCGATAGTGACGTCTTTGAGAAGTACAGTTTTTCCCAAGTGATCTAAATGTTGCTGTTCTGCAATAGCTACTTATTTTTTTTTGGTTTTAAAGGCGAAGATGTTTGTAAGAATTCAGTAACAGTCCTTTTTGTCTACATGCCATCAGTGAGCCAGTTGAGAGTGCAGATCTATGCATCTGCATGTATATTCGAGCAATTTCCAAAGAATGAGCTTTGCTTGAGTCTTCTTGCATAAGTTTTCCATTAAAACGGAATGAGTTTTTGGAAAGCGTAGAAAACTAGCTAAAGATGTGGTCTGTTTCAGCAGGATTTTTATAGCACTGGGCCATAATGACTATTCCCTATTACAGAAATTCTCATATGTTGCTGCATTTCTCAATTATTACCTTTGTGCTCAATTTTTTGACAAAAAATTAAATTGCAGTAGAATCAAGACTTTTTTTCACACAAGCTTGTTCATTTTCAGTACTCCTAGCTTTTTCTTTTGAACTGAACTGATGTGAAATACATACATACCAGTAGAGATGCTTAGCTTGCTCTCTTGTGTGCTTGATTCTTTGATTGTATGGCAACAGTGTTTTTGAAGTTGTGTTTGCATATGAATCCAAAACATCAATTTAATTTTCATTAGTGACTACCAGTAGTACTTGTATGTGATTGTCCTGGAAGTAATTAATCTGAATAGTTATGTGTGATTCATTCATTGGCAGTGTCAATGTATGTTGTTGGGGGAAGGAGGAGGAGAGAGTAGCACGTAGTTTGGTGTAACAGTTGAATATAGGGTGCAGTTTTATGTTGATGGGTTCTGATTTTGTTTCACCAGCTGACTTGTAGGTTTGGTTTTTGAAAGCAGCATTTTCTCAAGTGCAGCAGAGAGTCATTTTATGTTCCGTAGTTTTGATGCAGTTTCTTCTCTTGAAATAGGGAGTCTGGTGATAACTATCTAGTAGAACCTTCTCTATGGCTACGTGTTCCAAGGATCTCACGAAAGAGTACGTGAACGCTGATTGAGTTTTGCTTTTCATATGGGAGGACAGCTGTTAGTCCCTGGGAGCTGTGCTTTCTGAGGAGGTCAACATTGGATATTCAGATGCTTGGTGCTGACTGGTACGGAAAGATGTTAAAGATGTGTGAGTATAGTTTAAGTGCAATTAACTTGCAGTCTTTGCCTGAACAAATGCATTTGAAAATCTGGTTTAAATGGTGTCGTACTTGATACACTGTGAATCCATACACTGAGTTCTTGAAACCTTGGTAGCAAAGCTTGTATTTCTGAAAGGATTGAGGTCCAAAAGCCATAGATCAGAGTAGGTAGTTGAGATCTGCATAGAAAGAAAAGGAAAATAAATGTCTGGCATAGGCATTTAAGCCATTCAATAGGAAACTTTCTGGGAAGGGTCCATTTCTAGTTTTTAAACACTCTTCTTCTGAACTTCGGGTTTTGGTTTTTTGGTTGTTTTTTTTTTATTATTATTTTCTGTTTTGTTTTTTTGTTGTTGTTGTTTTTTTCCCCCAATTTTCAAGAGATAAGCCTAAAAATTACTTTCTTTGAAAACATGGCAGGTGTTGGTACCTACTTTTCACATTCCTCTCCTTTTATATCCTGTAGTTCAATTACGGAATCAGTCACTGAATCTGCTGTTAGCAGTTGTCTGAATTTTCTCCGCATTCTTAGGAAGATTATCTGTATTTATTTCTCTTCTCTGGTTCTGGGAGTTCAGTACGGAATGGTGACTGCCTCGGGAGTGAGTTGCTATGTGTAGTGGTTTAAGGATTGTTGTCAAAATATCTTACGCTTGTAAAGGACAGGAGAAGACACTTTCATCCCCAAATATTGGAGATGCTTCACTGAGGGTTTTTCTATGGAAAGCTGAACAAACTGTGAACACACAGTTCACAGCATGTTTCAACTACATGGAAGTTAATTGGAGGAGGGACTAGAATCATGTCTTCCAAGTCCCAAGTAGCCAGTACAATTCTGTGTGTGATGCAACGGATGTTTGAGTCTAAACTTGTTGATCTATCATGCTTTTAAAACCTTACACGTTATCCTTAGTCCCAGCTGTGTTAAAAGATATAGAGCACTCCTGTCCAGGAAAATTGAAGAAATTTCTCTTGCTAGCTTGGAAATTCTATTATGTAGTTGTCTATATCTCAGTAATTTCCACTAAATTACGCTAGGGTGGATCACTTACCTATATGAAATAAGTTTCATAATAACCGTAATAGTGTACAGAACCTGAATGTTTCTCCTTAATACACTTTATAATGGACTACTTGAACACATACCTGATCTACAAGACAGAGATGAGGAGATTAGTTTGTCATCTGTATTGTTCTGTCAGTTTCATATCTGTGCTTTTAACTTCATATCACGTCCGTGTTGAAATGTTGGGATTATTCGGAATGTATTCAGAAGGGCTAAAGGACATAAGCTAAAGGAATGTAATATGATAAAGCCAAAAAAACCAGTATAATCTAGTTTTCACGATACCCTGAGATTGATTTAGTAGAAGTGACAAAATGGATATTGCCAACTTTTCTCAATTTTGAAAACTGTTGCAATCACTTAATAAAGCCTGTCTTATCTGTGTAAATACAACTTAATGCTGTCCTTGAGGCTAACCAATTAAAGCAAAGATTCTGAATGTATTAACATTAATGAGAAATCTATTGACTTTAATAGTAAGGGATTGTGTTCAGTATCATGGATCTTAAAAATCTTTATGAAGTGAATGACGCTTTTTTTTAAGCTTTTGTTAAATGAATGACACTTTTATATGTTATAGTTTCATAAGTATGTACTATGTTAATAAATTGGTTCTGAGAAAATCATTTGTTAGAAATGCGTATGGCAGTGATTTTTTTCAGCATGTGACCTTCAGCACTGGGAGGGAAGTGATCATAGGAATTGGACTGTAAAAGATAAGAAAGCAAGTATATATACGCACACTCTGAGTGGCAGTCTGTACACCTAGAATTTATACAGGGTTCTGGCTCTCCTTTGAGGGACAGTTGTGGAACAAGGGTACCCCAATTAATTAAGGTATAAAAGTATGGACTCAAAGTCCCACAGATAAATAGATTCAAATAATTAAATCATTGGTTTTTTTCCACTCTTTTGACATGATTATACCACTTTAGCATGTACTTCTCATAGGAGAACAATCTCTGTTAATTTTGTATTGATCTTGTATACTTAAAAAAAAAAAACCTGCCCCCCCCCCCCCCCCCCCCCCCAAAAAAATCCTCAAAAGCTTTTACAGTTAAAAGATCCCCAAACTATGACTTTAAAGAGTTACGAAAGCATTTGTAGTGTCATAGTTCAGAGCTCTTGGGGAAAGTGAGATTATTTCTTTCATTTTGCGTTTCTAATAAATTGGAGCAAGTCTGTTGAACTCTTGGAGAGAGAACTGCAGTGGAGAAAACATACAGTGTGTACTGTGAAGTCTGTACAGGAACAAAGATAATACAAGGGAGTTGTGTAGGGAGATGCAGGCACGTTCTCCTCATTCTTCTCTTGCTGGTTGTTCCCTGGTACCTACCCAGAAGTTTTCTGGTTGCCACTGTCTAAACAGACATCTAGGTTTTTCACTTCCTCTTAATCATCTTTTGAACATCAGTAATCAGCTTTTGAACTTCAGTTAAGTTTACTGCATGTTGAGGGAAGCATGTAGAGTGGTCTTGTGGGACCTGTTGATCATGTGTGCACAATAGTATATCTAATGCACTTTTCAAGTTTGGCCAAGTATACTTTGGTAGAGTAGTAAAATGGTACCTTTTGCTAAACTGTTGTAGGTCTACAATGGATCTGCTAAATATAATGAGCTTTTCATTGTAAGTAGAACTAGACTAAGTTATTTCTAAAATTGTTGTGCTTTATTTGGAGATTACCTTTAGAATACCTAATGAGTCTTTCCATCTTTGCATTTTCTGTCAGTGGCACTTTTTACAATGTGATTGTGAAAATGCAATGGACATAATAAATATAACCTTAAAAATTTCAGGACGTTAACAAGAATTTGCTACTGTTCAGAAACCTGAAGATTTAAAATACTTTTTTTTTCTTTTTTTTTTTTTTTTTCCTGCAAAGAAAATGCAATGGAGGGTTTGAATTTTTATTAATTAAATAAATAGCTTCTCGAGATTGTGTATGGAGCAATCAGCTCTTCCACAGGAGAAATGATGGTGCCAACATAGAAGTAACCATATTCAGTGTCAGGACATATCTTTCCTTTCAATGGTATATATCCATTCAAGCAAGGAATGGAACTGTGTCTAAAGTTTTGGAGAATTCCTCATGCTGCGAGTCAAAAAACTCAAGAGCCCAGTATCCCTTCTGCCAGAACTGTTTTATTTTTAAGAGTTGTTCTATGTTTACCTGTTCCTAGTGGAGTCCATCTCTGAATCCCACTCTATTGCTGTGAAAAACAAAACACTAATAAAGCTCCCCAGCTGAAATCTTCTTCAGATTCCATATAGATGATCAAACGGCTAATGGGATGTCAAATACAGACCCTCTTGTCTGCAAGCGAGCAAGACGTTTGCCATCTGTCTTTTGGATGCAGATGAAAGTGCTGGACTTCTTTGAGAGAGAACATGTATAAAGCCTTTCTGCTGGCTCTGAGCATCTGACATTTGTAAGTTCTTGTACAGCAGAGAAAAAATTAAGCTGACACAACTGAAATCCTTCACCACATTTCAGTAGACCTGGTGCTTGTGGATTTGAGGAAAAACAAAGCTCCTCTTGCATCCTGCTATGATTATTCTATCATAATGAACAAAATAAGAGTGTCAATTTTTTGTGCAAAGTATAGCGAGTTTGGGAAGAAGAGAATATTAATGTTTTTAAAATGACTACTTTTGTTTGTACAGTATAAACCTTAGTTTATTCTGAGTAATCTACTAGTACATATCAGCATAATCATTGATAAGCATGATACAAAATAATTGCTTATAAATAAATATGCTGAAAAATGTGATATTTTAAAAAATTAAATATCTTTTATTAATGCTTTAAAAGCCAGATCTAGAGAACTGGTTTTGTAAAACAAGTGAATTTTGTATTTCTTTGTTTCTTCTTAGGATTGTGCTGTTAGCAAATTGTCTGAGGATTTATTTATTGGTGCTTGCAGCAGTTTTAAACACATTTTCTTCAGAGTTCTACTTTAATAGTGAAATTTATTCTAGTTATATTTCTTGATGTTATTTCTTCTTGCTGTAAAACAAAAGTTAGTGGTAACCTTGCCTAAGGAGTTGTTTTTGCTGTCAGATGTCTCAGTGATATCCCCTTGTCACCTGTTACTCATCTGTATTTTCTTTTTTCCTATTGAAAAGAGTAGGTTATTTTTAGGAAATGGGAGAGTAAAAAGCCACTTACTGGACCTTTTTGGAAACTGGTATGAAATGCATGAGTTTCATATAAATTTTCTGATTCCTGATCTCTGTTTGATGTTGACATTTATAGCAAAACGCTACTGTCTGCTTGTCCTCAGAGTTTCTGCAAATACTCCTCTAGCTTTGGCAGATCTACTTTATTAGAAGTGCTTTACCTGTGGTCTGAAAGACTTCTTGCTGTGGCAGGAAAAACATTTGTCACAATGGTACTAGGCTTATACTGGTTAAGAGAGGGGGGAAAAAAAAGAATAGTGCACGTGGGATTCTTCTGTACCTTCCAGCTGGTCACAGGAACTTGGGGAGAACAGCGGCTGTGATCCCTGTCAGACCAGAGGAACGTTTTCAGACTTCAGATTAGGGTGTTCCTGCCCGTCCTTATCAGAGGAGAGTGAGCATATTGGAAGGTGAGCTGTATTTTGGGGCTGTGTTTTACAGCTGTTTGTGGAATTTGCCAGACCATTCTGTCTTCTCTTCACTCGCATTCGCTGAGCCTCGGTGACACGTCTGGTCACTCTCCTGCCGCCCTCGCTGCAGGCACTAGGGCCAGCACTGCAGGCTGACGGTCCACCAGGGTGGTTCTTTGAGCTCTGCCCCATTGAGAATATCGTCATCTCAACAGCAAGGTATACTTTGGTAGTGGGGAGATGAGAGTATTAGATAGAAGACTAGTTCTTGACCGGTTTTCCCCCCCCCCTGCATGTGCGAAAAATGACAAGAATTAACCTGAGACTTCTGCAGATTTGCCTCCAGCCAGGAAGAATGCCTGCCTCTTGATTCTGGCTAATGAATATTTTTGAAAATGTGAGGATTAATAAAACTTTAAAAGTAAAGCTTTCCAGTGGCTAAATGTTCTCCTTTATACTCTATTTGTGCTTCTGTGCAATTATAAAGCCCAAGCACAGGCGAAGCATTTAAGCTGACAAAAGGTTGTTCACTTTTGGTGAGGCCCATAGAACTGTGCTGGTTTTGAGAAACTTGAAGAGGTATTTTTTCCTGCAAGTTTTTATAGCGCTAAATTCTGTTTAAATACTGTTGTAGTTTATATTCCTATAGACTATTCTGTTGTCACTTATAAATTTATAAAGACACACATATTTTCATAACTGTGAATTGGAACTGCTTGCTTCCCAAATATTAACATATTAAAAGATGTGTCAACATCTTTTTTCTTATGATTTTACTGTTTCAGAGGAGAAAGGGGTTGTGGCAAATTAGTGTTTGTTACTTGTCAGGCATGGTTTGGGCCAGACTGGCCACTGAGATGAATGACAGATGCTCTCCCCCACCTCTCTCTCCAAGGAGAGGGTGGAGAGAGAGAAAGAGACTTAGTTGTTTAGGAAAAAAATGCACTACTTTAATGAAATATTAATACTAAAATAATAAAAATGAAATAATGAAATTTATACAAAACCATATTGAGCTCCCAGGATGACGATCCCATCACTGACAGGCACTGGGAAAGTCCCAGACTGGACTCAGTGATGGACAGGAACTGGATTCCGGATCTGGATTCAGGAATGCACAGAACAGGGTCAAAGGCAGACAAACAGACAGGGTCATCCTTGGACGCCGGCCATTGAAGAAAGAGGGCTGACCCTTTGATCCCTCAGCTTTTATACTGAGCATGAGGCAGATGGGATGGAATACCCTGTTGGTCAGTTTTGGGTCACCTGTCCTGTCCGCTCCTCCCTGCAGGTGGGACCCCACTATGCTTTTCCGCTTCCGACCCTCCAGCGGGGCAAATAACAAAGTTGGTTGGCCTTGGGTGTTATAGCAATAAGCATAAGCAAGAGCCTCTCTGCATACCATGCCTGGGCATAAGCAATCAGGTCATGTCATTCAGGGAGCAGACACTGAGAGTGAACAGTTTCTGCACAATATGCTGTTAATTTCAGTAGTTAGAAGAGGCTTAGCTGCAAAGTAAAATTACTGAACAGAAACTTCGTTCTGTGTTACCTTAAACCAGGACCTTGTCATACAAAAGGAAGGGGAGTGCGTCATGATGTGATGATGTTTGGTTTTGTGTATCACTTAATGTAGTCTTTTATTATCTTAATTTTTTCTTCATTATGTCACATGCCATATCAGAACAGTATCTTTGTGGTGTTTTGGTCTAACTCAGAAAAAGAATTTTAAAGCTGTTACCATACCATGAGAAACCAGCAGTTTCTCATCTTACCTTCAGAAGTAACTTTATAAGCCTAAGTTTCATTGCAAGCCAATGAATCACACATTCCTGTGTGCTGCAGCCCTTTTGAAAACAGGGTTTAAGATATTTTGTGCTCCGTTCTTTAAGAAATGTTATCCAGTATGCTTGAAAGGCTGGGGTCTGAGAGGGGGAAAAAGTCTGATTCTTCTGGTCTTCTGAAGCTAAATTTGGCTTTGTATGGAAACTGTGTATGCGTTTGAGAGGGAAGGGTCAGGTTGGACAATTTTTTTTTTTAAATTGTTTTTTATTAAAGGGTGTGGATGAGTGCAAGTTGGGGGTTTTAGGGAAATTTTGTTGGAAGATTTATTTGTGGAATGAAAAAGAGAATGAACTTTTTTTTTTTTTTAAAAGTTCAGCCCAGGTAATTGTTATAACCCATGCCATTCAAAGGGACTGAGGGGGACATGGGGATGCCCAAATAAATTCTGAGGAATACCCAGTTTTTAAGAGGAAGTAAGAGACAAATGAGACCAGTTACACTGGTGGTTTGTGTCATCCCCTTCTTAAGTACCCCCTCTCTTGGCTTGTCTGAGACAGCTCTACATTTAGAAAACTTATCGCAACGCAACATTTCTGAAGGAGCCTGCAGGTATTTAAAGGTGTCCATGTGGAGGCTTCGGTGTTGTCTCAGCAGCCAGGGAGGACTGTGGGGTTGGTTGTGGTGGAAGCTGGAAGGCTGCTACTCCGCTTCCTTTGTTTGGCTTCCTTTGCTGCAGAAAGCATAGAAGACAGCAACCAACATTATTGTTAGTGTTAGAAAGTAATTACGGAGGTGACTATTTCAGCTTCAGATCTTACCACCCTTGCACTCACCAGTCCAAATGCCTGCAAACACCGCAGTCACCAAATCCGCTAGTTTCATTGCAGCCCCTGCCATTTTGCAGTTACCTGCCCGCTGTGAGAAGCACCTCGCCGTGAAAAGTAAGGGGTTAACGACAGCGAAGACAAAGGGAAAAGGAGATGAAGGAGTTTGCTTTCCCCTGTTACTGTTTAAAGTTTCATATGGCAGCTTAAATATTCAACTTCCCATGCCACGTGCCCACATCATTGGTCAGACTGAGAATGTCATGTCTGCCCCTGCCCAGGATGTTTGACTGTTGTTCATATTTTTATTATTGTTAGTTTGATAAAATTATTTTCTAAGTCTTTCTCTCTCTTTTCTTTCTGTCTCTCTTTTCTCTCTGCCACAGAAGAAATAACCTGTTATAACCCAAAATTTCCTTAATTTCTACCTGTTAGAACTCTTCATATTTTGTCAGTTAACCATTTTGTGAAATCACATGCAGGTTTTTATTTCCTAGTAGTGTTTGCTTTCTGGACAAAGCTGAGGAAAACTCCCAGGAGTAAGGTGGAGAAACATTCTTTACATAGGTGTGTCTTCCTGAGTGATGAGTAATGAAATGGTTTGGTCCAGGTTCCTATTCCCTGATGCCTCTGATTGTTGCAACTGCTTTACCCTTCCTAAAAGTGGTTTCACAGGAAGGACTCCCCCTTCTGCACAGGGCCCCCTGTGCCATGATGGGATTATCTGATTTACCTTCCCTTTCATTTCATTACAAGCTCCTAAGAGACTGTTTTGCAACTAGGTTTCTTCCAGTGGCTTTGTGTTGAGCATTGTCAGAAATAAAATCATATTTTGTCAGAAATGAAATCATATTTTGTCAGAAAACCTGCCTAGCATCCACAATGAGAGAACAGCTTGCTGGCTTCTAATAGTTTTCTTTGTCTGTTGGAGTGTTGTGAGCAAAGATATCACAGATCCGTCTAACTGTAAGTTTGCTCTTCGGATCAAAAACTTAACAGTGCTGTTAATGCCGATCTGATATCACCTTCTTGCCCCAAACCTGACTGATGAATTTGAAATTAGCCTCACGGTGTTTGTGTTGGTTTATTTAAATAGCAAAATTTTCTGGGGTGTTCAACCATCTGCTTTTCTGCATTTGAGAGGTTGATGAAGTTGTTCATATTGGAGTTTCAGGGAATTTTAAAAGCAGTTGCACGTAGCTAATTGTGTTTCTTTCCCGGTTAAAAGCATTTTCTGTGATAAGTGGAAGTGCTCTGATAAAGTGTTTTAATACTAGTTGTTGCCTAAGCCGTTTCCATATCTTCTTCTATTGCTGTTTTGTTGGAATTGAAATTATGAGCACACTTTTGGCAAAATATTGTCCATTTTTAGGTAAGCAGTCAATAAATTTTGGCTGGTTTTAGCGTAGATTGCTTTAATGGTAATGTATCCTTCTCCACGAGGAAAAACCACATACTTAGTTACGCTGTGTTTTAAACAAAATACTTGAATGGTGATCTCTAGAAATGTGGCCAGCCAACAGCCTCGTGATGTGCGTGCATAGTCGCTATTTAGGGGATCCTCTACTTAGTAAACTATCTCAAATATGTTACTTAGTAGTCTCTTGGATGAGGACAGGAATACATAATTGAAAAAAAAAAAAGGGGGGGGGAGGGGGGTCTGAAAAAGGATATGTTATGATCCCATCGTGGAGGACAACTGAAGTGATTTGGTCTAGTGCTGTGCAGGACAACTGCCAGGGGTACCTAAGAGGTGAAAGCATACTCTTTTTTACTCAAAACTGCATTCTTCACTGCCTGTAATAGTTTATGAAGAAGGTGAACATCCTGAACAAAGTTCTGCCATTGCTTATATATCCTAAGAATATAGAATAGGCTGCCTGTGTTCCCTCTGAAGAAAACCTCTAAGCTAAACACGCTTGTCAGTTGCTTGAAAAGCTGAAATTCTAATGTTCTTCACTGCTTGTTACTTCATTTAAACTGAATTGATTGTCCACATTTACACTGTTGAAAGTCCTGCTCTGTGCCTTCTCTGCAAAGAGAACTACTTGCGTGTTGGCAGCTTTTGGTGAAACCCTCATGGGTGAGCAATTACTTACTGGACTTACCCCAGTAACGCTGTTGCCTGTTCCAGGGGTGCTGCTGAAATAATTCCTAGGACTTCAGAGCCTTTACAGGTGTTTGCTGGCTTCACTGACCTCTGTGTGTCTGCACTTTTCTGTGTAGCACCGCTGAGAGTGAAGGCGGCCATCAGGAATGGTGTATGTACCGCTTCTATAGTTTCAATGTTAAGAACTATTGTGTAGGGTACCAAATGCATTGTTTCTTGACTTCGTATCCAAATAACTAGATGGAAAGTACATCCTGCTGCCTTTGCTTATTTCATTGCATCCTCCTTCTTAAATAGTCAGTAAAACCTATAAATCAAAATGGTCTGGTGCGTGTACTTTAAAGAGCAAAGGTTGGTTGGATACACGTCTAGGGTACTATACTGTAGTTTAGGTAAACGGGTTATTCCTTTATTCTCACAGGATTGTATGGAAAAGAAGTCCTACCCCATCGGTAGGTGGTTTTTAGCTGTAGTTGCCCACATAGTCTAATCTGAAAAATATCAATTATCTACATGGAATTTGGATATAATTGCTTTAATTGCTATTGAATGTAATTATTTGAAAAAGAGGAGCAAGCACCGCAGAAGTCTCACGAGTTGCATAAAGTATCTTAAATTTGTCATACTCACCTTGATGCTGGCATTTGAAATATTGGCTTAACTTTTGTGTTTATTCAAAGCAATGGTAATAGTCTAGCTGATTTCAGAGATAATGTGGTACCAAGGGCTTTGATTTTTTTTTTTTTTTTCTTTCTTTTTTTCTCCTTTGACTGGACTGCTGTGAGAGCAGAGAAAGAGGAAGGGCAGTGGTGCAGCTTTTGGCTGGAAGATCTGAACAGAATGGAAAGAAGTGGCAGGGATAACTTAAAGGATGGTTGAAAAATAAAAATTGCTGTATATTATGAAATGGGATGGTTTTGAGCAGTGTTGGATTATTTTTTTTTTTTCTGCAAAATGTTGGTAAATAATAAAATTCTAAAATAATGTTGTGAATCAAAAAATAAAAATTGAACAGTGTTTTTAAATGAAGAAAATACAGAATTTACTGTACAGTCTGATGTAATCGGAGCAAGGAGGTAGTTGCTCTGATAGACGGCTATTTTTTCGGTATTGAATCCCTGGGTGACGAGGAGTCTTTATATTGTGATTTTATTTTTTTTTTTTCCGATGTCAAGTCCACATGAAGATGAAAGCATAGCTTGAAATAATCTGACAGCCTAAATGACACAAAACAGGGCAGTGCAAATGTGAACTGAATGTTTTTATGGAGTCCTGTAGTCAGCATTCATTTTGAAGCCTTCTTTCCAACCTATTTGTGTGTAGTATTTGTCTTCATGTATACATATAATACCATCTGCTCTGTGTCTCTGTAAACCCAGTGAGAAGACTTCCACAGAAACCTTTAAAATATCTTTCTGTATTATGTACCACTGGGCATTCAAACATAAATCTTCTCAATTCTGTAATTTCTTCCTTGGCAAAGCACAACTCCCTTTTATTTCGTTGAATTATTTCAGAATCCTTAAAATAGTTTGCATTGTTTTTAATATGAAGATAATGAGCTAACTTCAAATATAATAATGGACTTTTCTGTTTTCTTATGTGTATTGTTCTGCAGGTTAAAGTGGGGGGAAAAAAAACCAAACCCAGAAACATTGCTGACTGGATAGATTTTTCAACATGAATCGTGCTTTTAGCAGGAAGAAAGGTAAGTAATTTAGCTTATGTTCCACAGGAGACAAATATTCTGTATAAATTCTTTAGAATATCAAGAATTATACAAGGAAGTACTTATGAATAATTGCACCTAATTAGGTAGAAACGGGCAGCATTCTAGAAGATGTACAGAGCAAAGCATTCTCAATTGGTATTTATAGAGTTTTCTGGATTGTAAGGCTTATGTCAAATTTAGTAATATTTTCTGTATTGAGGGGGTGTGTGTGTAGCTATATATAAAATACACACTTTTATTTTCTGCACACACCAAAGGATGTGCTGGAGGGTTTTAGAACTTCTAAAGAGTTACTGACTTCAGTATTTATTATATATATTCATTGGGTTCTTATTCTTGGAGAAGCTATTTTAGAAAACCGTATTTAATATACTTGAAATATCTCATGCGGCAGAATGTCTCTTAGCTTTAAGAAGCTATTCTGAATTCGTAGCAATCTGAAATGGTATGCTTTCCAAAAGAATATCAAACCACTAAATATTCACAGTTATCTATGTTGCTCTTCTGGCTTGCTTATTCTCTTTTCATGGTCTGTTTATGATTAAACATAAATTTTAGATGGATCATTAGAGATGCAGCTTTTTTTTTTTTACTTACAGCTTTGTTTCTATTTTCCCCATTTGTTTTTAATGTAGAATATATTCAGTAGGTCTAATTTCTTTATTTTTCATGTTTTCTTCTAAGGATTCTTAAGTGTGATACACATTGAGCCAGAGCCCCATGCTTTAATAACTAGGTGTAAAATCAGTTGGAGTAACTGTAAATCTTTTGTTTATCTAACAAGAATTCCTGCTTTGGTATCGATATCAAAGCTGGAAATAAAAGGAATCTGCCATACCTTATACCACCACGAAATGATAGCATCACTGAATGCTTCCACGTCTAGTACATTTATTTGTTAAAGCCAGATGAATCAAGAGAATGTAAGTAGTCCAGAATATCAGCAGACATAGCTTGATCGCAAAAGGAAGATACTTACTCACAAAGGCTACAAAACCCAATGAAAGATCGTTTGATAACCAGTAGTGTGATGGATGCTGAGGAAATAAGCTCAAATCCATAGCCCACACTCTGATGTATTCTCTTGTATAGATACTTGTAACACCTCTGTCGAGATCTGTACCTACCAGCTGCTTGACAGTTTTGCCTAACGCCTTCCAAATACTTTGAGAGACCAGTTCGATATTCTTTAACTATGGTTTTATTTATCACAGCTGGGAAAGAAGCTTGGGGTTTTTAGATTTTGTTTTGTCTATGTGACCATGTAATTTTTTTTCCTTTTTTCTCATGACTTCTGATAATATTTGAAACTCAGCCTGACGTGTTTCAGAAATAGATCAGTTGTGTTTTATGGGATATTTTCCTCGGTGTTTTGAATTGCACCTAGAGCTCTAAAATTCTCTTTTACTAATTCTCATTGCCCTTGCCAGTGTCTCCATCTTGCCTTTATGGTCAAATTGTGAAGTTGTATCCTCAGGTATCTGGGATCGTTTGAGGGGTTTGGATTCATTCCTTTCTGTTTTCATTACTTCTTCGTAAGAAAATGCTTACTGACCTCACCTAAATTCTTGCAATTTCAGTGTATTCAACAGCATTTGCTGTGTTGTCCAGTTGATTTTTGTGTGCTATTCTCTTTATCCCAACAAGAAAAAAGTATCATAAAAGAAGCTGTCAAGCACAATGGAGTGCAATTATTGTGGATTCTTAAAAATGATTCAGAACTTGAGTAACCAGAAGAATTAAACATTATCATACCTTTATTTTGCTCATAGTAATGCACACAACATTTCCAATCTCGTATCCTAGGAAAAACACAAATTTCAGATAAGTGGTTGTCAAAAGTAAGTGAAAATTGCATATTTTTCATGCCAATTGAAGTTCAGAAAAGCTTGGCTGTATCAGCATTTGTGTCTAATAACTGCATTTAAGGGAAGGTTCAAACAGGTTCATTTGCTGAACTTCTTTTCTTTTATTTCCTGATTTTACTCCCAGACCTGAGAGAGAGAACAATTTCCATGTCCGTGTTTGGTGGGGTAGTTTGTGGGTTTCTTCTGTTTACAAGAACATGGATATTTTGCTGAGTTAACTATGTGAGTGCCGTGACTTCCCTAGCAGTTCTCTCTAAATCCGGATTAGCCTCCTGGTGGCTGTGCTGGTAGGGGTTGTGCTAATTACAAGTTTATATCAGCCTGTTACCTTGAGGCTACATAAAGAACAGTCTCGCATATATAGGATCGTGAGGTAAATTTAAACAGAAGTAAGCGGTACTTTCACAATAGCCAAAGGTTATCTGAACTGTGCAGACTTACAGAATAAGCGTCCTCTAACCCTCGTTGACACGCTCGGCCTATACTACCCTTTCAATATGAAGCATATACAGAATGTAGTAAGTAGCTAGTGCCATAGCTCCTTATCTTCTTGAACCAGGTAAGCTGGCTAGAATGTCTTGGTCTGTGCTGTACTCGCTCAAAAGCTCAGTTCTTGCTCCATCACCTGATTCAAACAGAAGGGCTTTTCTTCCACGTGCAAGTACTTGGTGTAAGTTTATTTTTCGGGGCCATGGAAGAGCCACACGGACATGGTGTACTGAGTGCTCTGACCTTAAAAACTGCTGTTACAGTCATTGCCTGTCGGACTCCCGGAGATTTTGCACAACCCAGAACTTCTAACCTGGACACTTTATATTTGTATTTTAGTTGTATTTATTTCCACTTGGCTGATGGTAACTTTAATTGAAGGCTTAACTGATGTGCTTAAATCCCCAATTGAGTGTGAATAAAATTAAGCTGTTCATCTTTCATTGTCATAATAATGACAATGAAAAATATAAGAAAATGCAAAGTTTAAGGAAATTCAGCTTGTCTCAGGAAGTACTTGCACAAGCAGTCCTAAATGAATGGAATCTTTTTGCAGGCCAAGTTGTAGTATCTGTTCTCATCAGTTAGCCATGAGCTCGTGTAACAGGGAAATAAACTTTATGAAAATACTGACCAAAAAAAAGATAATTATTGGTTTAAAGCTGGTATCAGCACCTGCTGAAGTTACGTATTTTAATGTGAAAAAACATAGTACCTGTTCAAAATAAAATAGCCTTTCTGTTGACTTCAGTAGAAGTCGGTTGGACTACCAATTACATGTGTTATGGAGAAGATATGTTGTAGCAATATTATATGACTCTACAAACTGCACAAAAATATATATTCTGTTTTCCATTCCTTGATCAATGAGTGCAGTATACTCTATTGAATTAGATTTTATAGATTATCTTTTATTGAGGATCTCTTTCCTTCTCCCACAAAAACAAATTAAAGAACAGTTATATATGTTCTTGCTGCTTTGTTATTGTGACAAAGCTCATGAAAACATTTATGTATTTATTACGGTATCAGGAGCTTGCTTTTGTATATGGCCCAGGTTTGGGTCATGGTTTCTGAAGAGTCCTCTTGATTTTTCCTTTGATTTTTTTCTTTAAAGTCAGGTATGGTAGCACACTCTGTTTAAAATGTAGTGTGAAAATTCTGTAGCGCTGATGGAAGTGTGTTAATCTTGAAATATGTTTGCATCTTGATAATGTCAGTCTCTCTTTTAAGTAGTTTAGGGATATTAATGTAATTCTCCTGTAAGAGATCTTTGTAAATGCTATGTTTTCATGTAAATTTTTTCTCATTATTAGTGTATTGGTATCTAAACTGAATTACCTATTTGTCCTTAATTTATATGTGATTGTGTGTACATATAACGTGTATACACAAAGCAGAAAGCCTTAATTATGGAGGCGGGTTTTTTTGGTTTTGGTTATTGGTTTTTTGGTGTTTTTTTGGTGTGTTTTTTTTTTTTTTTAGTGAATGGAGGTGCCTCTCCCAGATGAGTTTGGTACATTTTACTGATTCTGTGGCCTTCCATTCAAAGCCATTAGTATAAGAGCCAGTGCATATAAGTAAACAAAAATTGACTAGTATTTGTTGGCTTTTGCCTTATCAGAAATGTGAAAGAAAACTACTGTTCTTCCTAGACAGAGGCATTTCTAAACATTCTGAGAGAAAAAGAGTGAAACTTCTTGAGTGTCTCAAAATAGTGCTAAAAATGTAGGTACGTATGTCTACTTTGGGCTAAATTTAGTACTGAATTACAACGTATGAAATCCAGTGGACTTCACTGAGGTTGCGGAAGCAACAGGTCACAGTTGTATTTAGTTCATTCTTTATTACACCCCAGTGGTCCTCCTTCATCCCAGAATAAATGTCAGCCTTACTTTACATATGGCACAAAGTTCAATGCCAAAGCTGCTGTTGTGTGCAGGAATCTGAATTTTCTAATTTTTTTCCATATGATAGCGGTTGGTAAGGTTGGTAACTGGTGCCACATTATCAGTTCATGAGATGTAGATGGTATTCATAATGCTAAATGGAATATATTAAAGTAATAGTCTGTCATAAATCATAAGTTTAAGCAATAACTTTTCTGTGCAATGGCTCTTTATGAGTCTCATTTATGAAAGTGTAGACAGATGCACTTAATAGGCAGGGTCTGACATAAAAAAAAGCAATCAAAGGTTACAGGATGCTCTTTTATATGAATGGACTGGCTACAGTGTGATCTTTATTATGATTGTAAACTTAAGCTGCATTCCAGAGATGACAAATGTTTGAGTAGAATGAGTAGACAGCAGGTGAAGCCCCAAAAGGGTAAAGGGGATAAGTATAGTCCTAAAGCAAATACTTTTTCTGTCAGAGAGTATATTTCACATCAGTCATTTAAAGAAATGGGCTATTGTGTGCTGGACTTCCACATTAACGATAATGATAAAAAGACATAAAGAATCAGTAGATACTCATACACTTTAGAGGTGTATAAGTAGTCATAATCTTCCTCATTGTGGTCTTCAGATATTCTTGTGATTGCACTTTGTCCTTTCATAAAAGCACTCATCTTCCAGGAAAAAAAAAAAACAAAACTAGGTCTAAATCTCCTCCTCCACCCCACCCCCAAAAAGCTGCTGCTTGATGTTTGTAGGATTTTTTTTAAATAAGAATTTTTTCAAGCAAAAGGTTTGGGAGGAAAAAGTGTGCTTTTTTGTATAGCAAATATTTCTGTATTTTGTTAGTCTCAATTGACACAAAAATCAGTTATCTTAATACTTTTGTAATACCTCCAAAAAGAGGTTTTCTGTGTTCCAAACACTGCTCCTTCTGTTTTGAAATACGGGGTCATGTGGAAAACCAATATTCAGCAACCAAGTCTCTGTTTTGGATAGGTGACTGAATATGTTTTTCAAAATATCATTTGTGCTATTACATTGTTCTCATTAGACTATGGACGGACCCTTTCAAGTATGCCAACAAGGAGAGTTGAAGGGTTACTACATTAATTTGGCAAGGACCAAATCATCTTCTGTTCATGGGACAAGGAAGCAGCTAGTCCTGCAGTGTGTGCGTGTTTGCGTGCATTTGTATGCAACTGTATATGTTTGTTTATATTCTGAAAGCAGAAGGAATAGATCTAATTGTTTAGAAAAGAAATTATTACAGTATGTCTTTAGACGATGCATAGCAACAAATGAGGTGTACACTTTGGAAACTTTCTCCATAGGATTCATGTTGGGTCTGCACAGATAAGCCTATTTTTTTCTTTCCTTTTTGTTAAGATGAGAATAGGAAGATAATTTCCTGTTAGCTATCTTATCTGCATCATCTTTGGAAAGGTATTGCAGAAATCATTTTATCTATTGCCTTCTTTAAAGATTATTCTAGGCGAGTTAACACTGATATTTACCACAATAACTATTTGTTGCTTCTGCAAAACCTAAGAAACTCCTTTTAAGAACATAGACACACTGCTTAACCATAAAGCACTAAATATTGACTTTAGAATGGGAACAGCATTGAAGGAGTCTTAAACTTTTTGGCTTCTACCCTATTAAAATTTATACAGCCTAATTTACAGAATGTTAAATGATTCGCGGTTTTACAAGCATATCTTTCGAGATCTACAAGCTAATAAATTCTTGATGTCAGTTGTTACTAGTGTATGATGTAGAGTTCTTGTCCAAGTGTACTGTTACAAGTAACTTCCCCAAGATACAGCCTAAATGCTTTATAAGTTACATAGGTACACTGCTAGTTAACTGGATGAATGTCTAATTAAAGACAAGATGTATCATTCTGTGTGAAATAAATTTGGATGTGTACCAACCATACCTTGATAGGAATCACAATGACTGCTTCATTTTATAGGACATAGTCCTATAAAGTTGTTGGAAAATTGCAAAGAACGTCCAAAATATGTCACCCAGGAAAATACTGTTTTGGGAAATAAAATCCTTTATGTACATAAAAGGATGTACCATAGGGACATAAGCAAGAGGGAGCTACAGATATGCATATTGTAGTTGTTCTGAATGGTTGCTGCTGCTCTCCTTTCTTCCCTTTTCAGTTTGTTGGCATTTGAAAAAAAAGTTCCAATTAACCTTTTTCTATTATATTATTTTAATCTTCCTGAATTAGAAAAAAATAAAATTCTCTTTTAACTGTATTGAGATTGAGTTCTGTTCCTTTTCCTTTGTTTTGCTGTACCAAACTCACACACAGAATTTTCTTACTTAAACAGTTTGAAATTCTTCAAAAACTTGCCTTTTTAACAATATTTGACAAGCTTAATTGATACTTTTCAAAATTTATTTACAGTTATGCTGGAATAGTTGACTGAACTCTGACTCCAAAAGGGACAGGTGGAGTTGGAGGTTTGATCTGCACATACGTCTTAGTGAAAATTTGTGAAAATGTGATCACTTAAAATAAACTATGCTACACCAGTAATATCTTTTTCAACTTCAACTAGAAGCTTTTATCAAGGACACAGTGTAGCTCTCTTGGTGGCAAGATGATGTAAGAGGTATAGGCTAAATAGCTCAGAATGTTTTTCTTGTTTTTCCCTTAAAGTTAGGAAGCTGAACTTGTTAAAAGCTCTTAACATCAACAGATTAGAAGTGCAAAAGCGAAGATCTGCTAATCACTGGCTAATTGCACTAATATATTATTTTTTTGATCCTATTTTCCTTTCTGGTAAAAACTTAGATACTAACATCCATATCTTAAAAATAATATTGTATAAAATGTGTAGGTTTTCAAGTGAGTGTTACTATTTGAGGAAATGCAAATACTTCACTTTTTTTTTTTCATTTTGTAGCTATGCCAACCCAGCATTCTATGATATCATTTTGCTATTTTAGTTATCAGCTCTTTAAAAGCATTTGTAAAGTCCTAGATATTAAGAGAGAAGGACAGAGAGGCTAAGTATTCTGCAAAGCTCACTCTGTTCTAGGGAGATAGAGCTTCATTGTCTTGGCAAAGAATAAATACACCTCCAAAGAACATTTTATGTTTGCCCAAAAAAGGAATAGTAACAACAAAAGTAATTATTTTTTAATAATTTATATAGATGGGCATTTGCCTATATGTGCTTAAGACAGAATCTGACTCATAATTTCAATTGCTTAGTCATAGTAACCCAGTGGTAACTTTAATAAATTACTGTTATCGGACACACAGATTGTACTCAATCATTCCTCTAGAAAGTGGTTGGAACAAATACTGTAGCTAAATTATAGAAGCATATGGCTAGATTTATGTTTGTTAATAATGTTTAGATACTGCATTCAGAAGAAAACTCTGGTAACAAGCACTGTGTCTTGTGGCACAGCTTACCAGTTCGTTTGTTGCCTGCAGTCGTCAAGAAGATAGATTCTACCTTGGCTTCTGACTAGCCTAAGTGAGGCGTGCGAGAACCTGCCTGTTTCTGTTGCAGTGCAGGATAAAGGAAATGATTTAACAGGGTGACTTCTTCTATGTCCCATTGTGAAGGTTCTCTTTATTTATACAAAAATAGGTAATCTAGGAAAAAATAAAGATATAGATACCTATATACACACTGATGCAAATACGCTATTTGTTCCCTGAAGCATTAGTACCTAGATGTAACACTGATCTTGTGGGATGCTCTGTTCTTCTTCTGGAGACTGTTATTAGGCTTTTATGTGACTCATTGTCATGTAAGATCTTTCTTTTCATAACAAATTTTGTAAAGCAGCAAAAAAAGACAGTTCAAAGATTTCTTCTCCTCTGTTAGCATGGAAAATATCCATTGACATCAAAGAGACTTTGATTCAGTAAAGAATAAAGGTGTCTAGTTTTTACCCTCTAGGAATTACTGTATTTTCACTGTGGCACTAAACCAAAGAAGTTAAAACCAGAGTCTTTCTCTGTTCATCATATTAAATGGAATGGCCGCTAGGTCTCATATGCTTTGATAAACGCTTTGGAAACATAGTTAAGTAGAGCCATTTTTAGCATGCATGAATTAATGATGGAGTGGGGCTTAGGGAAGCAGTTAAGTAAACTTGCACTGTTGAGCATTGTTTCATCATTTAGAAAATAGTCCATCAATGCCTCTCTACTAAACCCATTCAATAATATCTGTGGGCAGTAATGTGTGAAGAAATTCATCTCGAAGGGAGAACAATTTCTTGGCACTGTTATTGTTTTCCTTTTTGGTAGATAAATGGTCAGCTGTGCTGTTGTCTAACCTGGTGTCATCCTCCACTAAGTGCAGCAGCATTGTTCTGGATCCTTTATGAAGTCCCCGAGTCTGTTAACTTCAGCGTGTGATTTGTCAGCATGTTCCTCTTTCCCGGCTCTCCCAACACCGCTGAGGCCTCTGAAGTGGCTCACACCAGTTCTCCCAGATTGTGTGATGACCAAGCATTTGATGTGAAATGCAGATTGTATAGGAATTTTTCCTTTGTAATGGAAAGGGGCTGGCGTGATTCAGGGGGGGACTAGAAAGGAGCGAAATCTCAATTCTGACCATAGTTAATCCTCTGACCGTGAAAGTGCCCAATACCCTGTCTCCATCCTTACAAGTCTGTCTGTCAAACCCCAGGTCTTCCGAATGTTAATTTTATGCAGTTTTCCGACAGCCCTTAGCAGACTGGTGTATGCTGGCAGGGAGCAAAACCTGAGAAGCTCTCACCCAAGTCAAATTCTCTTAAAAACTAGATGGGATGCTGTGCTGCTGCTGCTTCAAGAGACTCTCTCAAAGCCTGTACTGCACAGTTAGCATGCCATGCACGTGAAGAGGTGGTGTGTAGAAGCTACAGGATTACTAACTCTCTAAGCGGGGCTGTGGATTACCCTGTGCCCTTGGATTCTGAGCCGTGATCCTTTTTCCCATCTTTCCTCCCACGCAGCACCACTATGTTTTGCAAAACCACCACATACTTAGGCTTTTACCTCTTAGAACCTCTCATACCTTGTTCAAGCTGAAGTCTTCTTAGATTTTAGTGAACTCTGCCTGTCTCAAACTCATAATTCTCAAAAAATAACTGAGCACTTATTTAAACTTTAATGTAAATGCTAAGGCAACCTAGATTAAGAGCTTCAGGCAAGATCTAAAATAACTGTATTTTTCACCCAGTGTGATAGCTCGAGTGTCTCTTCACTTTCTACTACTGTTAGGTTAGATGCACACAGTTGTCAGTTTTGGTTTTATCTAGGCTTTTGGTCCTTTCTTTAGGACTTAGTGTTTTATTTATCTGTAAAGTGGCTAGAACTCTTGCTGCTATAAAGCTAGTAAAATAATAATATGAACTGTGATTTTTTTCATTGCAGGGTTTCATATTTTGTTTTTTCCTTCAGAATGAATAATTAAGTACTAAGCTGTGAAAACCCATTTAGAATTAATTCAAGAAGTGAGGGATCATGCAAACCACAAGTCACATCTACATCATGTATTTAAATGAAAACCTGCTTTAGAGGTTTTCTTTTTTCATATTTTTACTGGTTTATTGGATGCAAAATGTCTGAAATTTGGTATTTCTCAACTGTTGTTAAATCAAAGTAAATCTAAGCAGTATTTAAAAAAGCCACTGAGAGTCACCTAAGTTCAAAATCAGAGCTTACAATTCAGAAGGAAATGATGGTAACAAACTTCCAATGTGAATTTTGCCTCGTGTTGATTTTGTTTAGCATTAAGATCAGCCATTTGTTTAGCGTTAAGGATCAGAAGGCAGCAGGAAAGCACCAGGAGTGCAGCACAAAGGAATTCCAGCCACTCCAGCCATTAAGTCATCTTTGTGTCAGGGCCCAACTTAAATGCCTGTGCATGCCTGCAGGGCTATGATCTTATCAGCATCATGGAGACATGGTGGGATGGCTCCTGTGACTGGAGTGTTGGAATGGAAGGATGCGGGCTCTTCAGGAAGGACAGGCAGGGGAGGTGAGGAGGGGGTGTTGCCCTCTATGTCAGTGAGCCGGAGCGCATGCTGGAGCGCATGGAGCTCTGCGTGGGGATGGATGAGGAGCAGAGCAAGAATTTATGGGTCAGGGTTAAAGCGGGGGCAGGGGCAGCTGACATTACAGTGGAGACCTTATAGCAGCCTTCCAGTACCTAAAGGGGTCCCACAGGAAAGATGGAGAGGGACTTTATCAGGGAGTGTAGTGATAGGACAAGGGGTAACAGTTTTAAACTGGAAGGGGGTAGCTTTAGCTAAGGTGTTAGGAAGAAATTTTTCACTATGAGGGTGGTGAGACACTGAAAGAGGCTGCCCTGGGGAAACTGTGGAGGTCCCATCCCTAGAGGTGTTCAAGGCCAGGTTGGATGGGGCTTTGAGCATCCTGGTCTAGTGGGAGGTGACCCTGTGCGTGGCAGGGGGATTGGAACTAGGAGATCTTCAAGGTCCCTTCCAACCCTGACCATGGTATGATTATGTGAGTTCTTTCGAGGGTGCCAACAGTCTGTAATTATTACTTATCTCTAGGAAATGGGCTTCCAGTATTAATGGAAAACCTGGGTCACAATGTCTGTGGATCTACATCTGGATGTTGGAAATGTTGCTTGCTGGCTCACTGTTTTCATCAATGGTACAAGACTCGTAGAATCCAGGCATCTTTTTCATACCCTGCTAATTTACTGATTTCCTTTTGAGCCGAGTCCCCATCCATATTTCCTAATCTTCCCCCTAACTAGGGGTACCAACAACTATAGAAACACTTTCCCGACAGTGTTATTCCTTTCTGGAATCCATATAGCATTAGAGTTTGAGGTTGGTAGGCAAATGGATGATTTCAGAAAAAACATTTAAAGTAAAGCTTTGTACCTAATAATAATATTGGAAAGATTATCAGCTGCTTGCTTAAGACCAGAATTTCAAACTTGGCTCCCAAGTTAAATCACTTTTTTTTTTTTAGATTTGAACTTGTCCTGCCCAGGGATGGGAAGAAGGGAAGGAGAAAGCAGTAGCAAGGAATAGTTAGTTTTACTGGTACCTGTGCAGTCAACTGTCTGCCTGTAAAATTGCTTTAGAAGTGACAGCCCTGTTGCTTGTTTGTGCTAGTACTAGGCATGAAATGAATGGAGGACTGGTTTTGTTATTATTTTTTTTAAGAGGTCCAGTGTTTTATTTTTACTAGGTTTTACTTTATGCATTCATAAATACCACAGTATCCTTGCTGAAGCTAGTAAACAGTTGATGTGTAAGAACTAGATAAAGAAAACGCATTAGCAATGTGAATGCACGTTTTGGAGTTGAAATTCGCACTGTGCAGGTCTTCACTCTGCTGCAGTAAGCGTGATGGGGCAGAGAGCAGCCCTGCCTTACGTGCCAGCTTCCTTTGTGTCTGGGACTTGCCGTCAAGCCCAGTCACCAGTCTGCTTGTCTGGCCCTCAGCAGTGCACTGACTTGAAATGCGATGCTTATGGTTAATGCAGGACCTGTTGCGGTACGACAAGGGATAATGGTTTTAAAGAGGGAAGTTTTGGACTGCATACAAGGAAGAAATTTTTTACAACGAGGGTGGTGAAACACTGGCACAGGTTGCCCAGAGAGGTGGTAGATGTGCCATCCCTGGAAACATTCAAGGTCAGGCTGGACAGCGCTCTGAGCAACCTGATCTAGTTGAAGATGTCCCCGCTCATTGCAGCGGGGTTGGACTAGATGGCTTTTAAAGGTCTCTTCCAACCCAAACTATTCTATGATTTCATGATTCTCTCTTTTGGGTTGTCAGGCTTTATTCTAACATTCCTAATTCACACTGTTTGTTAGTTTTTACTTGTGGGTAACAGCCGCTTTAAATGGAGATCAGGTTTCAGTTCTTAAAATATTCTGGGAAACGAGTGCCGTTCTTTGTTCCAGTGTTCCCAATCACAAGCCACAATTGAAAGGAAGAGCCACTTCAGTGCATAATCATACTCCTGGGTGCCGCTGAATGGACAAATCACACTTCCTTAATTAAGAAATGATAATATCATTCTTCAGTAATGGAGCTGAATGTTACTGTCATTTAGAAGGAAATTTGCTTAAAGAAAAAAAATTTCCTCCAGCTTTGTAGTTTTGATCCTCGTACTGTGGTGACTGTGGTATCTTGTTTAACAGTTTTCTTGCTTAAGTATATTTAAAAATATTTAGCTATTAAAACAGGAGTAGTCTCATGTTAAAAAATACTACTAAATATTGAACGTGTGGAGTGTAAAACACTGCTCAGTGTTACAGAATCTCTCATGCAGTTGGTAATACAATTTAGTATTTTGGAACTTTTTTTTTTCTTAAGTGTTTTCAAATGAGAAAACTTTTGAAAATGGTTTCTAAACTTCTAATAAAAAGAAGTTTTTTCTAATGTTTGGCATTCCAACTAAATTATGTAGAGCATTCTAAATGGTCATAAAAAAGGAGGAGGGAAGATCTATTTCACAAATAATGACCTCATTGTGGAACCATATGAAACATGCAGTGGGAAAAGTAAGACAATAGCGCAGTCTTGTGATTTGAAAATCATTGAAGGAACATATGCAAATTCATTTAGGGTATGTAAGGAAAGATAAAAGAAGATCTAAACTTCTGAATTGGCTACCACGATCTGGCTTGCCTCTCTTTTCTTGTAGGAATAGGGCTTTTTTCTATCAGTTATCGCTCTGATAATTTTTCTGAAATAATTTCCTTTGTCCTTTTAATGTCTTGATAATTATTCCAAAAAAGCACATAATTAATAAAAAAAAAAAATTGCGCAATATGCAGTCACTGCTTTAAACAACAACAGCAGGATGCAGAAAATACTGAAATAGTCAACAACCTTAGACCAATAAAGATATTTGGGGGGAGGAGTTGGAATTCTTACGGAAAATCAAGTTGGTTAATATTGGAAGTATGACCGAGAGACGTGACCAGGTTCTTTCATGTAAATCTTTGGGAAGCTGTGAGATATGCTGCATTTTCTTCCAGCCCCAATAACTACTTCAGACAGATATTTAGGAGGGTTGTTGATGTTTTCCAGATAGATACTATAATAGTTGTATTAACAATTGAATAACCTATTCAGTGCCTCTTTTATTTTGCTTTTCTGTAGACAAAACATGGATGCACACTCCTGAAGCCTTATCAAAGCATTATATTCCCTATAATGCAAAGGTAAGAAAATACGAAGTTATTTTGTCCTCTTACCTTTAGAACACAGTGGGTTCTATCTTGCTTTTCATTTGAATTAGCCAAATGAAACAGGGAAGAAAAACTTAGTAAATGTCTGGTTTGCAGATTAAAAATTTATATTTCATAAATAATGGCCAATTGATTCTTGTTCTGAATTATTTGATGGTTTTCTAGAAAGCAAACCACTGTTTCTCTTCTGCTTGATGCTCTGTTTCCTTTTAATAGATGCTAAATGGATGGAAATTTTGAGCGCAAAGGAATTTAACATCAGGCTGCATGTCTACAGGACTGTAAAAATTAAAATTAATATCACAAACTCTTTGAACAATAGCAAAGACAATGACTAATGATCCTATCTGCTGGATATATTGAAATGTCAAATACTCTGAAAATATGGTAGAGTTATAATGGAATTTTTGCACGGTAAAAGCCGAAGTCTTACTCATGCTTTCTTATCCCAGTTACAACATAGTTCTACGATAGTATTAGTCTAATGACATCTGTTCACAGGAAATGCATCTTCCCAAAATAATGACTTAGCCAATGGTTTGCTAAAAGGAGGAGGGAATACGCAGTAATCAGCATAACTCAGAGTAAACTGAGCAATTGGCTATTACTTGCCTAAACTGGGAGGATAATTCAATAAGATTCCAAGGTGGTCTGTTGTGCATGTTGTTCTCGTATGATTGGTATTTTTCAATATAAAAATAAAAATTATTTCACAGGCCGGGACTCAGTTTCCTATATTGGTATTCCCTGCTGTTGTGTTTGCAATTTTCTTTTGCTTAGTATTGCCACACAGTGAGCAAGTGCTTGTAGTGGAAATTTGAGTCTCATTCTGCTAGTTGCCAGGTGAACATGTTTTTATTCTGTGTGTTCTCAAACTGAATTTTTGACCGAAGGATTTATTACCATTTAACTGTATAGCCTTGCCAGACACCTTAGGTTTTATGTTACAGTTTTTGAGAGGGAGGGATACTTGCTGGGGTGACTGTGCCATCTGTTTTAAGAGCAAGCTGAAGCTATGAATGCTATTAATACACTGAACAATTTCTGTTTCTTTGTGGTCTTTACTTCAAGGATAAAAAAACCCCAAACTTCCTCATCTTTCATGTTTCATTGTCTTTCGTAAGAGCATATCTTCTGAATGGGTGTCAGTACAGCTATGCAGAAAAAAAAAAAATTAGAATAAAGAAAACGGAGATAGGATGGTGATAACTGTAGAAACAACAACATCAACAGCTTCTGGAGTAGAAAAAAAGGGATGGTGAATTCCTGTCCAAAGGAAGTCTGTTCTCAGCCTTGTTAGAAAGACTCTTGGTCCAAAAAAGTCTTTCCTTCTATTGAGGCTAATATGTGCCCAAGCGTCCTCTCCAGTTCTACTGCTATTTCATGTGGGTTCTGATCTTACAGGACCTCCTCGACCTCTGTGCTGTTGGCCATTAAGGTCTGTCAGAATACTTGCAGGGAAGCTGCAATGTACAACAGCATAT
Source organism: Vanellus vanellus (assembly GCF_965231255.1). Classification (NCBI taxonomy): domain Eukaryota; kingdom Metazoa; phylum Chordata; class Aves; order Charadriiformes; family Charadriidae; genus Vanellus; species Vanellus vanellus. The sequence goes on along the minus strand of NC_138910.1, from coordinate 36,667,858 downwards.
GTTTGGGGGGTTTTTTTTGGTTTTGTTTTGTTTTTTTTTTTTTTTTTTAAAGTTTACCCATTTTTTCATTTCAGTCACAGTAGAAAATTATTGAGAACTGTCAGTTATTTGATTCATTATCCCAAAGCAAGCAAAAGATTGCTCTGCTCTGTAACTAGAGTGTAAAGGGTATGGGATTTCCACATTGTTTTTTTTATTAAGACCTGGCATAAATTTGCACAGCTTTTATGAGGTTAGCTGGCATATGCAGGCATAACAACATTATTAAATCTAGCTGATGTATCCACCTCAACTCTCAAGTATCATTTTCATGAAGTTTTGCAATATTTTGCTTTCTAAGAGGAAAGCATGTATCTATTAGTACCTCATTGGGTTGTAACATTTTGATTTTTAACTAAAGTAGCCCATTGATTTCATGTCTTGTAACTACATTGTGAAATAATGATTAAAAACACATTAAGCATTCATAAACCAGGAATTGAAAAAGACTTATTGGTTTTTTGGTTTTTTTCAAATGTTCATATTGTTCCACTTCCAATTCTATAACATTCTATTCATATAACTTGTATATTTGTTGGGAGGAAAATACAACACTTAATCTGATTTATTTCAAAAGATAACTATGTGAGTGATGAATGACGTGTTCAGAAAATCAAATCAATTTGATGGAAAGCAATACCAAAGATGTTCTTTTTCCATGGGCAAGTAAGCTATATTCTGCTGCATAGTTTTTTTGAATGCAAATTACCATGGATGAAAAATAGCGTTTTCTCTTCTTTATAAGACACAAAAATCGTTTCTCTGACACTAATCTTCTGGGGTGATCAGAAAAAGGAAAACTTATGCAGAACGACTGGAAAAGATAGGGATTTGTTTGTTTACTTGTTTCCTAAGACATCTTTAAGAATTACAGAGAGCTTGTTGGTAAAATGCAGTTCATGAGTTGACTGTTATCTTATTAAAAAAAAATCCTAGCAAAGTTAACTGGAAATTAAAAGAAACCTGCAATAGAGACAACTGGCCTTTTTTCTACAAATTGGAGTCTACAAATTGGACTTTTTAATAGAGAATTAGTAATGTCTTGTATCTCTTAGGACATACACCCTCAAGATGATTTATGGCAATAATCCTCTTTGCAAGAAAATACAAGCAGAGTTGTTTCTTCTGGAAGTAAAATCCAGGAGGCAGGAGTCTCATAAGGATGCCCTTAAATGTAAAAGTATCTTGATATTCTTTCTTCTTTCCAGCATGCCCAGTCCTCATGGTACTTGCTATTTTGAAATTTGCTGGGTTTTGGCATGGTTTGGTGTGTGGCGTAAGTTAATGGGGGGTTGGTGTTTTTTTTTTTTTTTTGTTGTTGTTGCTATTTGTTTGTTTTCAGTGGGGTTTTTTTAGGCTGGTGTTTTTTTGGTGGTACCTTCATTTTTGTTTGGGGTTTTTTTTGTGTTTGGTGTTTTTTTTGTGGGTGTTTTGTTTTGTTTTTTGTTTTTAATCTTACTGATGTGCCCAGTCTTGGTCGTGCTGAAGGCGCGGATAATAAGATTCCACACATTTCAGTATGCTCTGGAGGTGAACTCTGGGCCTACTGAAGTCAGAATTTTGCCATCAGTTTGTGATCCTATATTTTTCTTGAATGTATCACTCCAAATGAAAGCATATTAAGCATATTGGTCTCTTTTTTTTTTTTTTTTCCCCTCCCCCCAAAAAAGCATTGAGAATCTTGACAGTATATTATCAAATATGGAATACAGGACTCATTTAGATGTAAAGGCATGGCAGTTTTCATGTTACCAGGGTATAACATGCTAAGGCAAACCAAAGTTCCCCTTTTGTGTCATCTTTTCTTCTGTAATGTTCCATAACTAAAAACAGATTTTCCATACTGTAGGGGGAAAAAAGTTCTTTTTTGCCGTTAAGTCAATTCTTTTGATTCTAGGCCTGTTTCCTTTCTCCAAAATAAAAGTGATCAAAGTGTGACTTTATAGTGGAATCTGATTGCAGCCTTAAATACGGACTCATTGTTGTAGTCATGTAACTGATACTACCCTGAGGGGTGTCTTTCTGCTAATAAAAAGTTGCCACTGCCCAAAACAGCAATGTTTAGTATGTCTCTTTGTAGTAAATTATATATATATATATATTCCCCATTTTAGTCACTTGGCTGGGTTTTTTTGGCTTATATCAGATTTCCACATGTCCATCTTTCCATTCTGCTGATTAGAGGTTGAGCTTTGCAAGCCTGGTGTTTATGTTGGCTGCTGGTATACTATGGAGTCAGTAGTTGTGACCTTACACTAGGCTGAAGAGCTGCTATTTTACATAATAGCGTGATGGCATGTTAAACCCTTGGGAGTTTGTTTTACCAAGAGATGTAATGGCTTCCTAGTGCTGAGACAACTACTGTCCTAATATTTACTTCACACTTATTTTAAAGCTTTGTGTATTGGCATGTATATATTTATGATTCTTGCTGAAGTTTAAATTTGAAACTTTCAAGATAAACAAGCAAACCTCTCCTAAAGCAGACTGTTAAACATCTTTTTGTATTCTTACAGGGTTTTGATGACAATTCTGAATTTTTGTGTCGTTTCATGGATGATCTTTGCTCTCAATTGTTCAATATATGTCTTGGACCTATATTGCAACTGTAGGAAAAGAAAGGAAAAAAAGGCATTAATAAAGACAGTAATAAAGACAGACTGCAAAAGACAGTACCTAGTAGTATTATATCTTCACTGTAGTACAATAAACAGTTTAGTTAGGTTTTCATCTTTATGTAATTTCTTATTCTTTCAATTTTTTTATCATTGAGGAATGGCAGATAATACAGGCATTCTGGACAAGAATTTTAGGTCAAAAATATGCTGCTTCTAATTGATGTAACTACTGCAGCAGGGGTCTAGGTGCACTTGTGTCTTTTGAATATGCGGTCAACGGCTCTGTGTCCCAAGTGGGAAGCAGTGACAAGTGGTGATTGTCAGGGGTCAATACTGGGACCGGTGCTGTTTACCATCTTTGTTTGTGACATGGATGTTGGGGCTGACCGCAACCTCAGTAAGTTTGCTGATGACACCAAGCTGTGTGGAGCGGTCAACACACAGGAGGGAAGGGGTGCCACCCAGAAGGACCTGGACAGGCTTAAAAGATGGGCCCGTACAAACCTCACGAAGTTCAACAAAGCCAAGTGCAAGGTGTTGCAAAAATACAGGCTGGGTGGAGAATGGATTGAGAACAGCCCCGAGAAGAAGGACATGGAGGTATTGGTTGATGAGAAGCTCAACATGACGCAGCAACGTGCACTTGCAGCCCAGAAAGCCAACCATATCCTGGGCTACATCAAAAGAAGTGTGGCCAGCAGGTCAAGGGAGGTGATTCTGACCCTCTACTGTGCTCTAGTGAGACCCCACCTGGTCTGCTGTGTCCAGCTCTCGAGCCCCCCACATAAGGACATGGACCTGTTGGAGTGGGTCCAGAGGAGGGCCAGAAGATGATCAGAGGGCTGGAGGACCTCTGCTATGAAGACAGGCTGAGAGAGTGGGGTCATTCAGCCTGGAGAAGAGAAGGCTCTGGGGAAATCATATTGTGGCCTTTCAGTACTTAAAAGGGGCCTACAAGAAAGCTGGAGAGGAACTCTTTACAAGGGTGTCTAGTGCTAGGATGAGGGGGAGTGGCTTCAAACTGGAAGAGGGTAGATTTAGATTAGCTATTAGGAAGAAATTGTTTACTGTGAGGGTGGTGAGACACTGGAACAGGCTGCCCAGGGGAGTTGTAGATGCCCCATCGCTGGAGGTGTTCAAGGCCAGGCTGGATGGGGCTTTGAGCAACCTGGTCTAGTGGGAGGTGTCCCTGCCCATGGGGTGGGGTTTGGAACTAGATGATCTTCAAGGTCCCTTCCAACCTAAACCAATCTATGATTCTAGTATCTGTGCATTACTGTCATTAGTGTACGGTATTATCAGAGCCATGTTTTCATGGCATAAACTACACTCCAGCTACAAATTGTTGTTGCTGTAGCTATACTAGCATTTTCCAGTCAGTATACTACAGAACGATCAGGGGGTTGTGTCAGTAAAAATAATTAAGAAAAGGATATCAAAGGGAAAATTGTATATAGATTTTCCAAGTAAACAGAGATACAAGGCATGCTATTAAAAAGTATACTTAAATTTATGTGGTGAAGTTAGATATAGCAAGATATTCCAAACAGAGCATGAAAATGTTGAAAATTAGAAACTAATGAAATAAAGAGGGCATTACAAGAAATAATTCATTTTCCTATATTTAATGTATTATATTTAGAATTAATAACTTAATTCCAATTAGCTTTCATTAGATTATCAAATTGTCTTGGATGTAATCATAATTAATGTTTAAGCACAAGAAAAATGAGTATTATGAAAATATACAAATGAAATATGAAAGCAGAAAATTATAATTTTACAAGGAAATGCAAATCTGAACTTCGTAATTACTTCTGCTACATTATAGTCATTAAACTTGGGGCTCGTTATACCAAAGATGAATGGTCATGTAAATAAAACATAAAATATTTAGAATCTGCAAGGGGTACTGTCAACAGACTTCTCTGCTTGGAAATGGACCTAGTTATTCCATCTTGCTTACAAGATTACATCATTAAAATAGGAGAAGGATAGGAGAGGATAGCATTATATCCACAGATAGCCTACAAAATAAAAGATTGTCATGCAGAAGGATTGCATCTAAACTTTCAACAGCAACAAACATCATCTTATATGAGTAGCTGAAGGAGGGGGGTTGCATTTTAACTGTTCAGCATCAAGTAGTTTCAGTTGTTGTCACTTGTCTCTGTGAAAACTGGTGAATATTTCAGCTTCCTTAAAATCTGGACATTTGTTGGTTCCTCAGAAAGCTCTGTGGGCTACTGAGTGCTTTTGAAAAGCTGTCAGTCTGTCTTGCCTGAGGTTGCATAGCCAGTTTGTAAAGGGGTGAGAATTAAGTCTGCACCTCCTGAGTCTTGGTCCATTTTTTTGAGCACAAACCCACCCCTCACTTCCCGTCAACAATGTAGCACCATACAGTAATGGAAGTTGAATAGTATTTGCAGACAATTCTATATCTAATCTGCATATGAAGGCACACAAGTTCAAAGACTGTATGAATGTGTGGTGCATGTGCTTGAGTAGCCCACAATGATCTTGACGTGCTGACGTGTAGGGGGCATTTTGCAAGATTTGGTAGGCGTGTGGCTTATGGTATCTGTGTGCCTCTGCACCTGGAGTTTTGTCTTTCACATCCATTTACTATTGCTTATCTGAAAGCTTTGCAAAATGTGACTTGTTTATAATTGGAGTACAGGTATCTTTTATGACCGAACACTGGCTGAGAAGTTTCAAAAAAATTGTGGAATAGCAACAGCACAGTTTTGACATGTGTACAGTCTCTTTCCGGGTGGCTATAGCCCTCTGCCAGGTCTGTGTAAACTACCCAGCTGCACAACTTCAGGCTCTACAGATCACTCTTATTCTCCAGAAGATGATCTGATTCAAGAAAGGAATGAAGCTTATGAGCAATTCCAGTTCTTTCTTAAGGGCCCATTTGCGTGTAGCTTGCACAGAGAGCTTTAGGTTTGACTGAAGCTCCCAATGTCATATGTAAATGCAAAAAAGTATATAATTTTAAGGCATGAGATAGAATGCTTGGTTCCAAGTAATTAAAATTTGGCAAGGTGATAAACACTTGCAGAGAGGAGGGGTAGGGGTGGAAAGTGATTTATACCTGGATGCTACAGGAACATATACCGCTAATTCTGGAGTGTAATAGATGAGTATGAAGATGAATAGATATATGTACTGAAAGCAGAGACAGGATTCATAAAGGTAATTCACCTAATGCCTAACTTTTAGTTTACAAATATTACAGCTCATTTTAGGCAAACATGAACTGCAGTCAGTCTAAGGGCTTATAGCCTTTTTGGTTTTGTCCACCCGGCACAATTGCAATGTGCTAGTGCAAAGTCCTTCCCGTGTGTATGGATACGCTGTGCAATAGCATGGTTGCTACCACAGAAAACAGCCTATTTGCTGCACCCAGTCTACATCCATACTTGGCATGGCATCATCATTTGACCACTCAGGGCTAATAAAAAGAAAAAGGGTTCCAAAACTTATGAAACAACGCAAGACAGTTTAATGTATAATGTTTCGTTTCATTTCTTCTCTCAGGAAAAGCAATCAATAGAGCACATGTGTTTTAGTGAAATATTTTTGGTAGATACTAGTAAAAAAAAAAAATCAGTGAATTTAATTGGGGGAGTGAGATAAAAAATACTGGTCCTGTTTTTCAATACATTACAAACTGCAATTGAAAGACGAAACGGTAGCTTTTGATCTATTCTCCAGAGCTCTCATGTTCTCTCAGGTTCTGCTTAGGATCCCTTGGTCTCTTCATAAGCTCCATTTTGCTTGAAATGTCTAACTACTGTATGACATACTTCAGTTACAAGTATGAAACAGATTTGCAATGCAAATAAGAGATGGAAGCTCTAATTTCATGGCATGCAGAAAAAATAGATCATACCATTTAATGGTAGTGTGTGCAGCATAGGATCTGAGAAGTATTTTCAGTCCCTTTCTCAGCAATTTATTAAGTAATATATTAAAACTCTGCAGTGATTGGGACAGAGCCCCTAGTCTACATTGAAGCTGATCTGTAGCCTACCACAGCCCTGGAGCATTCCCTATTCTGAGCAAGTTTTAAGTTTCCTTTGTATCCAGTCTGTTTGTTTCTCTCGCATAGATTGCCTTCACATCGATTCTCTTTAGCAACCTGGCTGCTTAAGGTTCAGTTCTCTTACCAGGGAAAAAATATTTTTGAACAGCTAACAGCTCTAGTTTTGGTAGAAAGTTCTAGAATCAGTTATTTGGCACAGTAGATTTATCTAACAACTATAATCTGGATTGAAAATACAAGACTGCAAGAGATTTATTTAGGTCATTGTCAGACTTTGAAACACCGTCAATGTTAGAATGATGGAATACCTTATGATTCCTTGAATATTAGAGTTGTCCTTTTGCTACATTGCATTAGGATCTGCTTTGTGAATTGAAGTGTAAGAATCTAGAATAATTTAGGTTGGAAAGGACCTCTGGAGATGATCCAGTTGACTCCCCTCTGAAAAAGGGGCTGACTTCCAGGTGAGACACAGCAGAGCCTCATACAATTGAGCTCTATACCTGCAAGGGCAGAGATTCGCAGCCTCTGGGCAGCCTGTTCCAGTAATTAATCCCAGTCACTGTAGTGGGTTTTTTTTCCTCATTTCTAGTTGTAATTTCTTTTGCTGCAACTTGTGACTCAGCCCTACACACACGTGTGCACGCATACCCCAGCCTCGTCATCTTCAGGCTGAACAAATGCAGCTCCCTTAGCTGTACACAGTGGTCTGTTTTTCTAACCATCTCGTTGCCTGTCACATCCCTCACCAGTTTCAACCCCAGCTAAGACTTGGCTTTACTGAGTTCATCTCTGGAAGATGTTTCTGTATTCCTCCTAAGTAGCATGTCCCCACGTCCACCTTCCATACACTCCCTTTTCTATCTGAGTAGTGCCAGGCACTGCGCAGCCTAGCTGATTGCTCAGTCAGCTGTGGAGGCATGCAGGAATGCTTTCCGGAGTTATCCAGTCTAGCTGATTGCTGCATGACCCGTGGCTTTAAGAGGAAAGTTGATGTTGCTGTCTTACTAAGAGGCTACTACTACCATAGCAGTCTTTCACATTCAAGTTAGGTTTAGTTAAAGGTTCAAAGTGTGAATGCAGCTTAAGGGAAACAATAAAATTACAAGGGACTGACTTATTCTCCAGGGTCTGAAGGGTTAGCCTTGTTGGTGTGCCCATACAGGAAAATGCTATGTGTTGCTACTTACTGCAGAGTTGGTCTCTTGGTTGTAGGGGGCTGTGGTTAGCATTAGGAACTGGGATTCTGAAGTTTCTGGAGCGCAGGTTTTTCAGTTTCTTTAGCTATGGGGAGGAATCAGACCTAAATGTAGTTTTAAGCCTTATGTATTGCTTCACTTTAAGAATGGGATATCATCGCTCTCTTTCATCTTGGAATTGGAGGTGCAGAAGGACTGGAATGCGAAACTTTTGGAATTCATATAATTTCTGGATTATGAGGCACATAGTTTATATATATATGGGAAACTTATTTCTGGCTCAAGGCTTTTTGTAGCCTTTTACTGTAAGATTTGATCTCCTAGGTATGGGCATTGTTTTGGTTAAGTTTGAAAATCTGCAGTAGGGGGTTCCATAGTGTTGATTTACGTGGCATGCTCTGCAGTTAGGAAGACTTTTGTTGATGGCATGATTAACAGGGTATGCTGGTTAACAACATGGTACCTGAGACCTATCTGTGCCAGGTACGTTCTTTAGATTTTAATTATTTTTTAATAAACTATGACTCTTTCCAGTCGTCTTGGTGTAGAAGAGCTGTTTGCTGTAATGTAGGACAGCCATATGTTGAAGTGTTAATCCAACAAGTTCTGAAAGTACGAGAATATATTTGTTTGTATGTATGATACACAGAAAAGGCAAGTACAAGTTTTTCTATAGTAGTAATAGCAACTCTCTTTCAACAGCAGTTTTTCATAATACGACATTTAGTATTGAGTACAGCATCTAAAGCATAGTTCTAAAGGTGTTGTGTTAACTAAAAGTTTTAAAATAAGTTTTAAGCAGATGCATCACTGCCCTTCCCCAGTATCTGTCTCAAAGAGCTGAGCAATGAGACTGTTGAGACAAAAGACTCAAAATCATTGCAAGCTTTGTAACAACTTTTATAATGTCATTTTTTTATTCTTCAGAAAAAGAAGAAATTAGTATTTGAGTGTAAGTCTTCACTTTCCTGCAAAAGATACTTGGAGTCGTGAGTTCCTCTGCCCCAGGCAAGAGCAGGCACCAGATGACTAGCAGGCAGTGAGTGATATGAATGTCTGTTCAAGACAACTGAACAAAACTCAGAGGTTTGTCCAAACAGAATTAACAAAACAAAAAAAGTGTGCAAAGAAAAAGGATGGAATTTCCGAAGACCTTAGGGTCAGCAAAGATTTACTCAACTCTCGGTGTCCCTTTCTGTTCCTTCTCTGTTGCAGGTATTTATTCCCTTGCCTCTCCTTAAGTCTGCTTCAAACTACCAATTAGCCTCATTAGCCTGCCCTCTGGGGATTCTTTCTGCACAGTTATATTTCCATGTGAGCTGTCAGCTGTGAGAATGTGAGGTTTCTTTACGCAGGCTTTTTAGCCTCTCGACTGTCAAGTGTCAAGTGAGTTGCGTGTCTGACATTGGAACTAACAGGCTGTAGAGTTCAAACATCTAGATTATTGTACTTGTGGGCTAGGTGGCCCGCAGCGGTTTATAGGTTTTTCTTGCTTTAAATTAGAATCAGACCTGCCGATGAATTAATTCCTTCTCATCTCCCTTTTTTTACTTTTGACAAAGCTGGGTATTTCTGCTTGCGCAGCCTTTGCTATGTTTATGGATCTACTGCCTTCTTCCTACATCTACTCTTCACCAAAAGTAATTTGGAAACTCTCCCAAAATAAACTAGAAAAATTAAATAGAACTGGATCACGGAAAATAAGAGGAACTGGATCACAGAAAATAAGAGAACGGCACGACTTTTTGAACAGAAACTTCTACAAGTATATACAATTTTACCAACAAAAACAAGACTGCAGGCACCTGGCCTGGCTGTTCGCCATTCAGAAAAGTTTCACATATACTGATCTCCATGAAGATCCATCCTCAAGAAACCATTGGACAAGTCACCAACTGCAGTCTCTGACTTTATTAACTGTAATAAATTAATAGCGTACACTAGTCGGTTGTGGATCGTGCACTGTAATGAATATTTCACTCAGAAGTGCCTCCTTCAGATTGCTCTGATTCAGAAAGTGTAAAGTCAACCTTGGCCTGTTTTAAAAAGCATTTTGAACTTTGACCTGGAGAATTTTAGGTGTAATTTACCAGAAGAACCAATCATTTCTGGTTTGGGACATAGCAAAGGAAAAAGTAGTTACATGAACTAATTTGTAAAGCTTTGTTAAAATGTTTTGCATTTTCACTAGAAATTATTGCCCACTAAAAGGGAGAGTGTGATGGGTAACTTTCCTCTAAATTTTAATTTTTTTTTCTACTTTACACTTTTGCATAAGTAATATTTTCTTCATTCTAAATCCTTAAGGGAAATCAAATCTAGTCAATTCCTATAGTTTTGCAAGGTGGGTTTTTTTTCCACTTAAGAAATGTTTAAGTGGCAGTATGAGTGGTCTTGCTTTGGTATGTGGTCAAGTGAATCTTCCTTACTCCTTTAGTAATGTATTTCAGGGGCTTACTATATTCCCCCTCTTGCCTTTAGGTAACCAGAAGAGAGGGAGGTGGGAAAGGTGGACCTCTTCACATGTTTTTTATTTTCAAAATTGGAGAGTACTCTGTTCATTTGTAGCTTTTTCCTTGTTTTAGTGTTTGCTGTTAGAACGATGTATACAAGGAAAAATGGGGTTCAGTGTTTTGTATTGATTTCTATCGGTAACACTCAGAGGTACTAACTGAAATTGTGCTGTGCATTTCCAAGAGGTTACTGTAATTTATCGTAATTCAGTAGATGATAAATTCTTTGAAGCAAAGGGCTCTCTTTTTGATGTTTGTACAGCCTCTAGAATAATGAGACGGAGGCTTTAGGTGCTACCCTGATGCAAATAGTCACAGATCAAAGTTCAGAATAAGTAAGCAACAGAAGACCTTGGACTTGACTCTCATGAGCTTTCTTCTCAGTTGGAATAATTAAATGATAATGCAGACAAGAAATGGGTAAATTATCATCCTCAGTTTAAAGATAGGGAACTGAAGTAATACTAGAGGTTTTCTGCAAATCTGCCCTAAATCTCTGTTCTCAAATCAGATCCCAAATTTTGAATTCTACTTCAGTGCCTTGAGCTCAAGACTAAATGTGTTCTCAATACCTGCTGTCTCAGCAAAAATGGTTATTTTGCTAATTAGAGAAGACTCTAAACCCTTATATGAAGGATTTTAAAATATACTGTTTTCTTATTTTATGTTCACCTGATGCAAGTATCACTGTAATGATCTACACTAGATTAATTTTACTACTTTAGCACCAGAATATAGGTCTTTTATTGAAAACCATAACATTTTTTTATAAAGTAAGAAGCGGCAGCCAACTTTAGTGTTGGATTAATTGCCATTGTAATACTGTCTGAACTCAGTTATGTTCTCTTAGTTCATCTGAGATGTCCATCTCATCTGCTGATGGATCTTAAGGTCACGATAATAGTAGTTTCAGTGGTTTCATTTCATATCTGATCTTGTCAGGCTGAAGTAGTCACTATTAAACATTTTTGCAGTTTGCTAATAAAAAAGTTCAGTTCCCTGATTTGTATTGTTTAGAGGGGAAAATATTTCCTATGTTTAATTAGTGCTCTGTAAAGTTTTTTTAAACATGTACAGAATGGTATCTTAAAGAGGCAGTTCTTTCTGTTCCAAGTATTATTTTAAAATAAATTACTTTTATCCTAGCTAGCTTTTGGAAAAACTCTGTTACCGATATTCCTGAAGTGCCTAAAGGCCGAGTGTTGAAATTATGGTGATCGCATACGTTTTATAGCTGACTTTCATGTGAGATTATGTGAAGAAAAGACACATAATTTCTTAAAAAAAAAACCCCAACCAGATTAACAAGAGAGAATATAAACAGGTTCATAAAACAATAATAATCACAGAGAAGACAGCTACAGTTAAATGTAGGAAAAGTGAACGATCCAGTACAGCTAAACCAATGTAAGAAGTGCTTTTCTTGTTAAGGCTCACTGCCTAGGTAGTACTTGCTTCCAGAATCTGTGATGGAATTGAAGAAGAGGGATTCAGAGTAGGATTTGACTTTTATGTAGGCAGGACATTCATGCATAACAAGGCAGAGGTATGTTAAGGTTATTTTCCCAGTCTTTGAAAGAAAGATTTCCAATATGTTTATCTTGCACCATAAAGATCTTAAATGTGATTCCTGAAGATTCTTTAACAGGTTATCTTGTACTGTGGTCACAAACCTGTAGCAGATGAAAATGCTCACTGCTGTGTTTAAGTGCCACCCGTTCAGTCTTAAGCTTCCATATGTTCTGGTACCTCTGTTCTTCATTTGCTCTTTCAGCTTGCCTCCTAGGTGTGCTTGCTTTATGCTGTTTACCCTTTTCAGTTAAAATAATCAAAGCACCCAGAACCAGTGCTGGTTTCCCTGTCCTTTTCCTACAAGATACCCGCTTTATTTAAAGATATTTTCTCAGAACTTCGAACGTGATGCAATCTGGGGTCACAGTTACTACTCTGCTTTCTCCCCTGTGTTTTTCCTCTCTGCTGCATGGAGCTTCTCTCTCTAACTTCCACAGATAGGCAGCTAATCTGATTTTCACTTGGCTACCACAGTCTAATACTCTGAAAATTTCTGAGGGTATTCTGTGAATTCAGTAACTCAGAAGGACGCCTATAGGCATAATTTGTGTAAAATTACCAATGCATTTAAAGTAGTAGATGGAGCGTAGGAAGTAGCAAATTAAAAAAGTACATTTTTAGTTAAAAACCACAGACACTTTCTTGGAAACTTGTATCAAAATAGTGCTATTAATTTGTTTGAATGTGGCGTTTATTTTAGCACATTCTTATACGTTATCCATGTGATTGTGGATTACACTTTACATACTGATTCAGCATATTTCCCAGCTGGGGTTGGTTTACTAAGAAAATGTTAGGCTCATTCTTTTTTTACAAATGTAGTGGTTCTCAGTATAGAAACTCTGCAGTTTAGGAAACAAAAAAAAAAAAAAAAACCAAAAAAAAACCAAAGGTAGTTCACACTCCATGTTCCTGTCCTTTAATACACCTCGGGACGTGTATCTGTCCTGTGGTGTCTGTTATCTCCCACATAGAACATATGTATGAATCATTTGCTACACATTAAAGTAGCTACGATACTAGAATTTAAAGAGCAGATGGTCTTCTGTGGTAATGATAGTTTAAAAGAAAATGTTCAGATTATGTTTGTATGGCGTGAAAAAATTACCCAAAGTGGTATTAAATTTCCAGGCTGCTAAAGCTAAAGCACTAGCTCCACATGTTCATGATTCTTTCTCCAGAATAACTATTATCTGCTGCACTGTTTGTCCTCTGTTTGGCAGCCAAGTGTTTCTGTGAATCAAGAATTAAAACAGGAGCAATTTATTCTAATCTATGGTGCAGTAAAGCTCAGAGTATTAGAAGTCCTGATTCAGAAGAGATGCGATGTCCTTAAAATAGAGGATTTCATATTAAACTGGAAAAGGGCTTTAATAAACTGAGAGTAATAGACAACAGTTATTTGTTCTTATTATTAAGGCTACTTGTGTTTGAATAAAAATTTTATTCGTAACTGTGATGACTTCTGTTTTTTGTCCCACTGGGAATTCCTGTTTCTGTGTATATAATGTCATTGCATGTTGCCATGGTGAAAGAGTGTGATACTACAAGTTCAGCACTATCATGTTAGTCAAGGACAAAGGAGGTAGAAATTAGTTTAGAGCAAAATAAACTTTGTTCACAAAATTGACAATGTCTGTGGAATTGTATCTCTGCTTTTATAAGATATTATTAATATTTTCCAGTACAAAAAGTAACTTCAATGTTTTTCCATTTGTCTTCATTAATATATATACTATATATATATATAAAAATCCATCACCGTTTCTTCCACAACTTGCAGAGGTTTATTTACATTGAACAGAGGAAGGCTGTAATGATTTTGTGTCCAGCTTCGATCTGAAAAAGTTGCTGCAAGTTGAATGCTCAGAATTGCACAATCCCACCTTGAAACGGCACATGGAAACTCCTGGCTGTTCTTGTGCATGTTATTGCGAAAGAAAGAATCGGAAGCCGGTGCTCAGATTTATGCCTAACAATGAAGTCATCTGGGAAATATGTCTTTGAAGGAACAGCCACTTTCTGAATGACGTCATGGCCTGTTTACTCATGTGGCTCAGAGGTGTACCCCTAATTCAGCCGCCTCACTCTGTTAAAGAAGTTCTGAGTTAATCAAAATGCTCCAAATTTTAGAAAGGTTCATCTTCTTGTTAAAGCCAGAATGGTTTTGCCAGTTTTATGAACTAAGATTTGTTTTGTTATTGAATCCTTGACAACGTAGCTTGTTTCTTCATAAGGGTGTTCTGTCATCTCGGTTCAGTTTTCATTGTTCTTGGGGAGGTTTTGTTTGATAGGCTGAATGTTTGCAACAGGAAAAAAAAGAAGTCGGCAGGACAGATGGAGCTTGAGAACACTGAGTTCAAGCTTTAACTTGCTATAATTTGTGTAAAAAGCTAGATAGCCTGCAGAATGCTAATACAGAGCAGACCAGTATGTGCTACAGTTAAAGGAACAGTGGCAGTATGAAAACCAGTGGGTTGATACAGCAGGGCGAAACAGAGCCAAAAACTAGGACGGCACTTTTGCATGTCTTATGCAGGGTGTTACAGTGGTAACTTCTAAGAAAGTTGTGAGAATACCAGTGCTTGGGATCTTGATCTTGCTGTTCCTTTAATTGTAGCATTCTACTAGATTGGGGTGGTGAGGTTTGTTTGGGTTTTTTTGGGTTTTTTTTTTTTTTGGGGGGGGGGGGGGGGGGGAGGGTGCAGGGGGCATCTGTCCTTTAGCTTTATTGGAATGCTAAAGGAAATTAATTGTAACCGGAATTTGGGTAGACTAGCGGGTTTATACAAGTAGTAATAATGAAAACATTTTTTCACGCTTCAATACAGTGAAGTTCCATCTAGACTTGCCAGTGTTGCTAACTAGCATCTGGGGAGATTAAGTGGGAACTAAAGCAAAGCTGGTCTCTGTTTTAAAGTTTCTAACAGTTCATTTGACATCTTTGCAAATGAGTCTGTAGATGGAGAGCTGTTTGTACTACTTCAGTACGTTTGAGTGGAATACAGGAATTGTTGAAATAGTGTCTTATGATTAATATAAATTAAATCACTGTATTGGCATCTGGTTTATGGGAAAAAAAAAGCCAACAAGATGTCAACTTTCTTACATAAGATATTTGAAAATATCTAGGACTTGGTGAAAAATAGTATTTTGATAAATTTGAGGGCTTAGTTTGACTACTGTTTTCATAAAGAAATGATGCTTGTCTTGAATCCAATTCCTGTGGTGCAGAACTAAGTCTACTGTCTAATTATGGGCTTGTAAAGCTGAAAAATCTGTCTACTCTGTTACTATGCAGTTCTAAAGCTGAAAAGTTGATGTTTAAAATAGTGACTGTGAATTATTTTTAAGTGGACTCTCTTCGCTTGAATTAGAGTAGATATTTGTTTTACTGGGAACAATCCAGTCAGGAATACAAATCTTCTGAATTGAGGCATTCAAGCGGTATGATGTGTCTTCAGTGAATGAGTATCAGAGGCTTCATGTTTGGAATATACCTTTCTAAAGGAAGTGCCAAATTTGATAATTAGTTCTGTTTTCCTGTCTGAATACAGAATGGTTCTAGTGAATACGCAGGTACATTTCCCTGTGCGCCTGCGTTATCAGAAGTATAATCTGTCTGAATAAATGCCTTGACTGAGTGTTGGTTCAACAATGATAACTCTTACAGAAGCCAAGAGATACTGCATTTTAAGTTTCAACAGTGAGTTTAGAGTTGCCAGTTCTTAGAGATCAGGCTAAATAAAATGTAAACTAATAGGAGAGTAACGACAGAGGATTGCAGGAGCTGGCAAGAATGCTACTCGGCATCTGTAGTTGGATGGCTCAGTCATTTTCTAGGCAAGTCAGAAGCAACTCAGACCATGAATAAGGTCAAGTTAGATCACATTAGTCAACAGCATGCTCATTTGATGAGTTATCTCTTGTTAGTTATTCTAAAATTTCCAGGCAGTAACAATGATACTCTACAAGAGGCTCTGCAGAGTTGATGAATAGCAATGGAAAAACAGAAGATAGTAATTTGATGCCACTGTTTAATGTTGGATGAATCTCTGTGTTAAGTGTTAATAGTTTAAGTATTGAAGCAAAGGAGCTATAATAACCTGATGATCGTGCCTTTGGATTACCCACAGACATCTCCTGTTGCTGACAGATGCTTCTGCCAAAAAAAAAAAAAAAAAAAAAAAAAAAAAATCTGTTCCCTGGTGTAAATGCCAAAACTGGAAACACCGAGTGTGTCTGAATTGAAACCCAGAGGATGAAGTTTGGAAGCGTGTTGTTCTTTAATTTACTCCTTCATTTTCTCCAATCTCTGAGCACAGGATTCTTGCATGTGAAGGGTAATGGACAGTGCAGCACGCCTGAAGAAAGAATGCTGTCAAAAGAATGTGTGTCCCCCAATCACAACCAGAGAACGTAGGATAATAAATTATTTTTCTCCAGTGATAAATTTGTTCTCACTACCATCTTCCTCTGCCCTTGTTTCTTTCATACCAAATATTATCTCTGATTTCTTGTTTATTTATCAGCTGTGGGGAGTGCACCTGGGCTTAAAAGAAAAAGAGGCCTTCAGTATGATATACTACTAATATTAGCATCACTGTCATTTGTGCACTGTTAAAATCTTCCTCTTTAAGCCCTTTTCCTATACATCAAAAGCTTATAAAAAAAAATTCTAAAATTTACTTGAGCTTGCCATTGTTTTGCTCCAAGCTGGTTTCCCTAAGGGATGTTTGTATGGCCTTCCTGCTGCTGCCTCCGTGCCTCCGCTGGGTAGAGCTCACTTAGACCAGAAGTGAACTCTTAGCTCCAGCTAACAAGTCTGCAGAGCAAAGCCAAAGAACCGCTTTTTCCTCACCCAGTTGTTTGAGGTGGAAGTAAGTCTGCATGTAGCTGTGTTTATTCTCAGCCTGTGGCTAAAATCTGGGTAGCTGTAAGGCGGCTGATAATGGTGTATGCAGTGGGAGAACAGCGTACGTCCCACCACCACCACACCAGCTCCGTTATGATCCTCGGATTCAGCCTGACAGCTCTTCGGGGCATGGTACGGTTTGAGATGTGCTTCTGAAGTGCTGTGTAGATTGATGGACTGAAGAAATACTGAATGTTTCTTCTTGTACAGCTGGTATTTTCTATAGTGACAGTCTCGACGAGATAAGCTTTTTACCTTTTTGCTTTCTTTCTGTATTCTAGCCTGCTCTTATCTTTCTTGTGAAGGTATTAGCCATATCTCCTAATGTTATTTTACCGTTAGGATTAGACGTTTTTATGCAGAGAACAGCTTTGGTAGCTGTGTTGTAATCTGATTTAAGATTTAATTTTAAATATATCCTTCTTGATAGCCACCTTAACGTATGACCACACTGGTCTCTCTGGAGAAGGTCTAAGTTTGATCATTTACCAAGTGTGTCCTAAGTTCTCTGAAATTCTTATTACAAACGAACCGGTTATGTTAATATAAATGTATTCCTATTGTATTTTCCTATTTCTGTGCCCTTTAGTTTTTTCCCATCTGGCTGTGGATTTAAATGCAGTGGGACTTGAGGAAAAAAATGACCTGGTGCAATTATTCTCATTCTTTTGCCTTTAAAATTGCACCAAGCTAGATTTAGCTTACTTGGACCACATGTCAAGTTTCTTCCCAGTGAGCTATGTAATTTCTCTTCTCATCAAATCTAAACATGGGTTAGAAGACAGGTGTAGGCAGGATTAGGACTGCCATATGTCCTCAGTTTCTTAGGCATCTTTACCAGAATATTTCTAGATATTCCTGCTTCCAGACATTTGGGTTCCTGGCAAGAACCACATCCAGAGCCTCGTGAGGCATATCGCTCCAAGAAGATGTCTGTGTTGTCTGTGTCTGTCAACTGTTCAAAAGCATATTAAGCTTTAGTTATCAAATTATATTCTTTATTATGTAGTCATTGCACCAAACTTAAAAGACTGAGATGATTGCTCAGACGTTCAATATTGCAGAGTTCTTAGCTACTACACTTCTAGAGAATAAAGTACAAATTCAACCATTGTAGCTTGCTGATAGGTTGCTTAAAATTAAGCACAGCTTGTTTTTATATCACTGGATTTGGAAGATTCTTTTGTTAACGGTTAAATATTTACGCCTCTTTTCTCACATGCATTTGGCTTAATTCTACTGATGGGTGAAATACCTGGTAAAATTTGATTTCCATTAGAAGACCCTTCTTTTTCTTTATATTTTTAATCACGCATTCCTTCCTTTTTTTTTTTTTGCAAATAGTGCTCGAACATTCCCTCAGAAAAATGCGTAGATTTTTTTTTTTCCTGTGTCAGAGTCACCATTTATGCGGAACATTACATGTCAGACAAGCAGGGGATATTCAGGGAATGTGCTGATGTCTGTAGCACTTTTCTCTGTCATAATCTCATGTTTGATTTCTGCTCTCATTTAAGCAGCAGTCATGCCTGCCAGAGGCAGTTGTTTTTAAGGTGTCGCTTAAAGAAGTGCTCCCCAAAAGGGAAAAACCCAAACTTTTATGTACTCTGGCAAAAACATGTATTGGTAGAGAGCTAAGGAAGTTGTTGCAGGTGGGGAACAGGACTGTAGGGCGGAGGAAGAGAAGGAAGACAAAATAGAAAGAGGTGTGTGTTTTATAGTCCATATTGTACTTCTGATGGAGAAGACTCATGTATGCAAGACTGAATAAACCCTGTTCATGTCCTAGGAAGTGATTAACAGCTTAGACATTTTTTTCATCTGTTTTCTGCATAGCTTCAAAACTGATCCTGCTTCTCTTTCATTCGCATTTTATATTATATACTGTCACTATGATGTTATCAGAATGTGGATACATTTGTCATCCTTTCATCAGTAAATCAGCATCCCTTCAACTTCTGCTGTAGAAGGAGATAATTTGTCAAATTTTGGCAGCAGGTATCCATTAATTTTGCATTGCTTTTTCCTTTCCTTATTGTATGAGTTTGGTAAGTACTTTTTTCATATAATTGCATTTAAATCTGCATAAAAGCGAACTTTTAATATGCAGAGATTTCAGAGTGATAAAGAAATGTGGCACTGTGAAAGACTGGATTTTTTTAAAGGCTGAAATGTGATGACAAAAGAAAACAGATGTTGTTTTCTTATTAAAATATCCTACACTGCTCTCTACTGGAAGAGTGGAAGTCTACATTAAATATTCAAAAGAGCACCTAAAACTATTTCTTAGTCAAGTTTTAGGTTTAAGGATTTTTTTGACTCTTGTAAAACTGACTTTTCCAAAGGATGGATAGGGTTTTTTGTATTCCCCCTAAGTTTTGACGATAAGCACCTGGATACACTTTGCATGTTAAAAAAGTAGAATGAGGGTCAAAATGTAAGCCGACAGGGGGAAGAATTTCTGGAGTGTGTTGTTAATGACAAGGAAAAAAGTGAACTGTTAACCTTAACAATTTGCCCGGCCTTACTAATAGCTATTGGGCATGTGATACCTGCGACAGACTTGTCAGAACTGTAAAGAGTTCTGACTGCCTGAAGTTGCCCTATGTTTGAATTGACCTAATTAAGCCAGCAAAATAAACGTAAAAAAGACTTACCTTTCTTTTAAAATTGTTAAAACTATTAAAAAACAGTTTCTCCAGCTATGAAAGCATTTTTAATAATGTCACTATGGAATTGGACCAAAACGTGTCTTGCGCAAGTTAAACGCATAGGAAAAATCCTCATTGCGACTGCATTCTGAAGGAAGAGTTGTTCTCCGCAAAGAATTACTGGTTTGTTGTGTAAGGCGGCCATTACGCGGCTGAGTTACTCTCCCAAGTCGCTGTCAATGGTAAAACTTCTGTTGAGTCTAATATGATGAAATAGCGTCTGTTAATTCTCTGCAGCTGCACTATCTTGGAAATCTTTGCATGTGGAGTGAGGACATCTGGTTTCTGCTAACATTAGATTATAAACAGTTTGATCTGAGGTGTTTGCCTTGTATAGGGCTGGTCAACAGCTCACTTTCGTAATGGCAAACATCAATGAGGGAAGAACAAGCCTCAATATACTTTAAAGGAACAGTTAAACTGTTTTGACTGATACGATCCGCTGACCTCATAAAACTTATTTCTGATTGTAGACAGCTGCAAGTGAGATCACAATAAGTAATATATTAGAAAAATAACCTGTCATCAGTTTTGTGGGGAAGAATGGCAGACTGCAATGGAAAATGTGTGGTAATTTATATGGGAAAATATCGCCTTAGCTTGTTTTATGTTATACAAAATGTCAGATGTCATTCGCTTTGAAATCCTTAAAGTCAGACTCAGTATGATTGCGGTGAACTCCTCATTAACAGTAAACAATACGTAAATATTTAAAAAGATGAGTCTAGTGGCATACCTAACTTAATAAGCATTTTTGTTTGAATTGGCTTGTTATGCATGAAGTACACGGATTTCAATAACCCGTTTACTAGATGCAAACAGTAAATATATGTAACGATCGTGTAAACATTTTTCATCGCTATTACATATTTGATGTTAATGAACACTTAAGATTTTAATGCATTTATCAATTTACATATGGGATTAATAGCGAATGATCTGAAGGAGAGCTGCTACATTATTTTCTGTTTCTCTCTTCTGCAATTAAATGTGGGAGTTGTATTAGCGTGACTCTCAGGAAGAGTTATATTTCACGGTGCTGTTGTTTCTTGTGAGCTGGGTCTGCAAAAGGGCCGTAGCTGTGGGAGGGAACCTGCAGTGATCAAAGCAATCGCTAACTTTTACGGTTCCCATCTAGAATTCTGCATCGGTACTGCTTTCTGAAGGAGCCTGATCTTGCAAAAGGAAGTTTCATATTGACCGATTTCGCTTTGAAATTGTTTTGCACTCTTCAACAGTGAATATCTATACTATTCATGCCAGAGCTGTACTGAATTCCTGATACAACAAATATTTGTGTTCTGTGTTTGTGTGAGACTTGCTGAAAAAAATCTGCTGGAAAGACTGTAATGAAATGGCTGTGTCTCCGTTTCATGAGGGTGGTGAATTAGTTGTTTACTTTAGAAGTCCCAGAGGTGGCAGTGCATCCATTCTGTGTTAGGGATTATACACGCACAGAGGCCTTTGTCACACTGAGCTTGTCATCTGAAGTCTCAGTTTTGCACATACATATGTGTTTGCGCAGCTTAACTATTAAGACTAATACCATAGTAATTGGTACCTAATATTAAACAAAGTACGATGATAGGGCATATCACACAAAAAAGGTACAGAGCAGATGGAAAAGCAAGCAATAAAATGCCTCCAGTTAATATCTTAGTTATACGTTAAACCTATATTGCACGCTCTTTTGGTGTAATTGGTAAATAAATTTTCTTGATTTGACATTCTTTTAATATTTTGCCCCAAATAGATCAGTCTAATTAATATAAATATTCAGAATATTTGCTCTTAATTGCTCTTCTCTTCTTTATCACTGTTTTACCAAAAATAAATAAGTAAATAAAATGAGAAAGCTTATGAAGCTCAGGCGTGAAATGTGTAAGCAGTTATGACTAAAATTTGAACTTAACTGAATAAAAAAAAAAAATAGAACGCCAGTTAAGAGATAAAAATATATATCAGATACAAACATTGCAACCCATGGCATGGTCTCATCATCTCCGATATTAACATGCTACATCTGCTTTGTATTGATGGATTAAATCTTACTGTATTTTACTGAATAGTTTATTAAGCAAAAGCTCTAATTCCACATCCAGTTCAAAACTGCCGAGAGCAATAACAATTTCAGTAGTGATGCTTAATGTCAAAACCGATACTCATCTGGAAGACAGTGCATTGCAAATGACTGGTAGAATTCTGGTTAGTTATGTTCCATAAATATCGATACAATGCTCATGATGTCTCCATATACTTTGAGTCTTGGTTGTTTATTTCTTTTGTAACTTGTTGAGCAAACCCAATTAGCATGTGTTTCTTCAGGATCTGACAGTCATGTAAACCTGGGCTTTCAGCACATTTCTATTTAGCAGATTTCTATTTAGATGCCTATTTCTCCCTCCTCTCTATGATCAGAAATGGTAATTTCTGTTTTGAGGGACATTACTATGGACTTACAAATTCAGGGAAGTTTAAGAGGTGCCCCAGCTGTGGCAGAAGCTTAATTTGGTGCTTATGCTTTCGAAGGCAGTAATGTGAATAAGCCCCCAGAAAAACAGTATTTATGAAATTATTGTTCATTAAGAGTTTGGTCTGCTGGTGGGATTTATTGATTACAGCAGAGATACCTTTGTCTTTCCTGGACTTCAAATCAGAGGGAGATAGCTGAGAGGGAAGGGAAAGGGAAATGGCTCTATTGCATTTGAGCTGTCTTTTGCTATCTCAGATCTCGGTCATCTGGGGGGAAATTAGCAAATAAGAAACACAGGGCAGCCCTGTGCTATTCTGGAGAAGTGGCTGCAGGCAAGGCAGTGTACCCCAGGGCATCTAGAAGTGTATTCGACACAATTCCACCCAAGGCCCAGCCCTAAATGCGTATCAACAAGTACCGGGTTGCTTACGTTGATAATGCCTCTGGAGCTGCAAGTTTCAAAACTCTGCAATTAGGAAGCACGTGTGGATGAAGTACGCGCAGCCATCTTCCACTCCACCGTGGGCAGCAGTGACCTGTGTTCTCTGTTCGTTGAGCCTTATCCACACTCGCAGCTGTTATTTCCTGCGTTTATGCAGGATTCTGTACTGTGTATAAAGTACCTTGGCCTGCTCACAAACTTTACAGCAACTATAATTCTACCTATTGTGTTGTGCCAAGTGTGCAGTGTATAAATACGCTTGTGTATAGATACCTGGTATTATCAGCATTCCTCTTAGTCTCATCTGACCTTATCTACTTTCTTTCTTATCCATTTTCACTTGTGGTTACTTTTTTTTTTTTTACTCACATACATTTGCTCACATATATTCACTCACCTTTCCCTTTCTGACAGATGTAGTATCCATAATGTCCGAGAATCATTGTTCTTTCTCTGTGTGCATTTTCTTCAACTGTCCCTTTTCAGGGAAGGGCATACCCGCTATTTAAAGTCATCGGAGATGTTGTATGAAAGACATCAAATCAATAATAATAGAGGTTTCTGCTTTGTTATTACAATGCCTTGGTCTCCTACCTGGAGAATTGTTATAGTAGAGAGTGTTGACAGCAGATGTGCATGGTGGTTTGATTTACACGCTTTTGTATTCCAGATGGCACATCATATTTCAGAGTCAGTAGCAGATTTCTAATGAGATTTAATTATTGGTAGAGCTGCAAAGTTTCTTTGCAGGAGTACAGCTTGAGCACATTGACTACAGAAAACATGTTTTGAAGTTAATAACATTTAAAACTTCAGAGTTACTATGTTGAAAGCATCTGTAGCTGGGCAAATTTAAGTTCCTTTTGCAACTGCTAAGACTTAAAAACTATACATACCTCTCTGTCATGTTACACGGAAAATGGTGTACTTTGGAGAAAAAAGTTTTTTTTTTTTCGTTCTTGATAGCATTATTTTGGCATATACAGCTACATGGTGTGACGTAAATCAACTGTGCCTCAGTGAAAATCAGGCAATTCGATTATTCACATTATTACACAGGTGCGGTTCAGGCAGCCTCAGTTATCCCACCTTTCGTAACGGTATAGTAGAAGGCAAGCAAAACTGTACAGAAGAATGTAAGGGCATTTCAGTATACAAATAAAGAAATGGTAAGGTTCCAAAGTATCGTGCTTTGTATGTTAAGAGGTGCATCTTTGGTTTCATTAGAAATTCATTTAATATGATCCTTGTTTTTATGTAAGTTGGAACCTAGTTCCTTTAAATCTATAAAACTACTGTACCAACTAGCTCTGAGAGCAAAATCAAGCCTTTTAAATTTATCTTGCATCACTGTATGAAAGTTTTAGTGACATAGTCCAAACCGTTGGCTCGTGTTGATGAAGGGAAGTATCTTATTTCAGGTTTTTTTTGTATTTTTTTTATTCTTTTCCAAAAGAGATGGTATTACCAAAAGTACAATTTCCTAATGGAAAAGGGTACTTAACCTCTAATTTACAGACTTGTATGGGATCCAGATAAATAAAATGTTTTTTAAAAGCTGCTTTTGATAACTCTTATATTTGTCTAATTAGAATTTAATTCTTGTTATTCTCTTGATTAGAAATAGCTGTATGAAGATTTGTTATTTATCAACTATTGAAAGTATTGTCTTTCAAAAATGTTATTTGGAAATAATGGGAAAATAAGATTACTTGAGTTAATTAGGCCTTTCAGTGCATAACTTATTTCTCACAATTACAATCTTTTCAGTTTCTTGGCAGTACGGAAGTGGAGCAGCCCAAAGGCACAGAAGTTGTGAGAGATGCTGTTAGAAAATTAAAGGTAAGAAAGAATTAACGGTAAGAATAGATTTTTAATGAAATAAAAATGGAGTGTATTCTTAACTTGTTTTCACAGGTAAGACACTTTGAAAGTGTTTCTAGGTAAATTCATTGGTTTTAGTAGCGGTTTTTGCTGATCTCTTCACAGGTGTGTAAGCCCTTCCCTATTATGTCCGTATTGTCAGATGTTCTGCTGTACAAATATTTAGTTGTCTCCTAAATTGTACAATTATTTATAGTATTGTATAAAGTTTATGTACTTTAATGCGTAATGCTTGTTCTTTGGAAACTTAAGGGCTTTGTTACTACAAACTTAGGTAGCAACAATTTTAGCTGCCTTCCTCACTCTATGGCTATTGAATGCCTCTAATGATGGCGCCCCAAATATGTTGCCAGAGTATTTAAAAAAAAAAAAAAAAAGGCAAACTCTTCCTTGACCCAAAAACTTGTGACTTCAGTAATGCCTGTCCTGCGTTTCTCTGGGCTGTGCATTGCTCCTATGAGCCCCAGTTAGGCGAGTTGCCTCCCATTGCAAAACACGGAATACCCACCCACTTAAGGTAAACTGTTGGTGCCCGAGAACAGGAGTAAGAAGATCAAACCATGCTGTAAGCGGTCTGTAATAGCTCTGTGGGTACTGCCTGCCCCTGACTGCTCTTCAGCTAAAGCTGACGTGTCTGGTCCACACAAACTGACTGTTAGACTGGAGGTGAAGGTTTGTGACGCTGGTATGAATGCTGTCCAGCCTCCAGCTGTGATAATTGGTGATATATCTGGAAACGGAGCTGTAATGAGAGAATAGGGCTTACAAACCAAGCCTGTTTATGGCAAGGAGCAGTACCGCCTTGTCCTCCAGGCCTCCGTGTTTTGTTTGAAAAGGTCCGTGTGCACAGACACCACCTGCGCGCTGGTGCACGTGGATGGGCTGAGAAAATCAGACTTTTACAATTTCCTCTTGGGCACAGGGGGACTCGGTACACAATTAGAAAGTCTCCTGGTGAAAAGACTTGTTATCGGTTAGCAACCCTCAGCATGGCTTTGACTTGACTGTTTGAGTGACAGCTCATATGCTTAAAGCTCTTCAAACGCTGTTGTGAGTTGTGGTAGGGAATGCTGATTTGATTTGCCCCATAACTCCCAGTGGTGTGGAATCACACTGCTTCCTGCTGGGCTGCTTAGAGCTATTGGAGCGTTAGTTTATTTATATTTAAAAATTGTTCTGCTTTCTATTGTACTTTCCGTAACTTTTTGTAGGGGTTTCATTATTCATTTACACAGAAGTTTCTCGGAAATGTACAGAAAATTTTGGGAATCGATATTGAAACATTTGATTCTGTGTTATTACTATCATAAAAAAGGAAGAAAGAAGGCATGAAACGCTACTCATAGCTCAGCTTTTAAGACTGAGGTTTCCCTTGAAAAAGACGTCTTTACAAGTTTGATTAGTGATTGTGTTTAAGGTATTTAAACAGAAGTTCTTTGCCATTATTTTTACTCTACCAAAACAGTACTGCTGCATTTAAAGATTCGCTCAGTCAATTCTTAGAATGTTTTACGCCAAAAAGATTTACTCTGTTGCAGTTCATCAGAGACATTATTGCCTGGTTGTTTTCAAGTGTTTTAGGCTAGTGTAAGTATGACCCTTTTTTTAACCATTGCGGCATGCTACCAGTGGAAACAAAATGTTTGATTTTGTGGGGGCTTTGCGCAGTTTATAGCTAATACTGGAGTGAAGCCTCTTGTGTTAGATGTTTTGTGTTTATAAAACTCCGTTCCCCTGAGCAAAGTTAATTCTGTGCAGAAAACTATCAAGATAATAGCCTGCTACGGAAAAGTTTCAATTCTATTTTAACAATGTTTTAGCAGACTCCTCCTAACTAAAGCAACTGCTCGGTGTCTCCCTCTCACTGGTGGAACTCCCGGCTAAGTTGGGCTCTCACTGATCACTGGAGGGTTTTGGTGGCTTGGGCTGTACGATTTTGTACCGTGAAATAGTTTGCTCTGAAAGCAGGTCCAAAAAGGATTTCAAATAGCTGTTCTCTGAAGTGTAGGGAGAGCCAGAACTATTTTCATTTGTCAGCATAGCACTAAAATGTAAAAGGAGTAAAATTTTTTTAGGTACTTGTGGTGTCACTGGAGTATGTAGGTTTCTGTTCTAACTTTTTACACGTGTTCCCTAAATAAACTGCCTTGGAGATATGTGTCTGAATCGTTGCTGACAAAATTACGCTATTTTCTTCAGGCGTGGCAATTTGGAGCTTAGATGTCAAATATTGCATGGGATCTTATGTAATCACAAATTTATTAGAAAACTCACAAAATAATTGAAGACAACTTTTGGAAAGACTTGAAAAATCTTGGAACAGAGTTCAGAGAGCGATAAAGACGTTTTCTTTTTGAAACAGTCCTCAATTAATTAAATACTCATTTCAGCATCAATTTATGTTGTGCATCTGAATTCTTTGAAGAGAAGCCTAGAGGTACTAGATTTTATTATTAACCACAAAACTCTAGCTTGGCTTTGGAAAGTGTTAATTAAAAATTATAAACCAGTGAAAACAGTTTGAAAACTAATATCTTATTTTGAAAAGAAACATGTATAGTGTTTTTTGGAATAGGAGAGTTTCTAAGAGATGTATGGCTTGTGATGCTGGTTTTTTTTTTTATTATATGGATTTGGTTTTAATCACAATGTTAATCATAATTTGTTTTTAATGAAAATTAATAAGTAGCGGAAAACCAGCTGTCTCTTTCTTAATATTTGGAGCTATCTTTACAGCTGGCATGCATCGCACCTATAACCTTTTGAAGCCATGTGCTTACAGTGATATATAGACCATGCTATACTGTCACTGTAGACTATTTTTCTTAAGCTATCATGCCATCAAACTGTGTCAGAATACACATTTCATATACAACTCTCTACTTCTTTAAATCAAAAGATCTTAACTCAAACAGTACAAAGATTCTTGGCTTGCCAAACATAGCTTTGTGGAAAACTGTAGCACGCCATTCCATGGACTTGCTTATACCAGCAGGTGGAGCTGATGTTCTACAGTAAAATAGAGTAACTTGGAGGAAATTTTTTTTGATGCTTCATTGTACTTGTTTTATCCTAAGTACTACTATCCTAAATATTGCTGCATTTTCTAAACACTTAAAAATTTTGCTGGGTCAGTTGCAAGTTGCAATTTACAGTTTTGTCAAATATCTATGTTTAATTTTTGTAGAGAGTTGTCCAGTGGTTTTATGCAGTTGGGTTTACCCGTCATGTTTTCAAATTTCTTGGAGCTGTACAGCAGCAGAAAGAAGAAAGTTGTGTATTATTATTTCTAAGATAAGGTGAACTGTTCTCATAATTTATTACAAACAGTTTGCTAGTCAAACTGATTTCTAGAATGAAATAAAAACTAAGGAAAATGGTACCAAGGTGTTGTGTCAGAATATGCCTACATTATTCAAATGGGTAAATGTTGTCAAATCACACTTTATTTTATAAAGTGCAATCATTACTTTCCTTGATTAATGAAGTATATAACTTCTAAATCAGACTGTAGGAATGAATTTGGTCCTTCTTAAAAAGCACTTGAAGGGTTGCCAGAGGTGAGAACAGGCAGAAAGAACAGCATAACAGATGGAAAGGGCAGCATAACCAGACTGCTGGGAAGAAAATGGCATAGAGAGGGGTGTTAGGGAGGAATCACAATTAAGCACCTGAGTTTTGGGCTGTTCCTCTTATAGTCTTCAAAGGGATGTTTTTGTGTGGACCAAACTTAAAGCTGTTCTCTTACCCAGCTTCCAACTCAGTTTCCCTTTCTCCTCCTCTTTTCTGCTGTAACTGGAGATGACCAGAGATAATGTAAATAGAATTAATCACTTTGAAGCCACTTGAAATATTCTTCATCAGCTCCTTGACCCGTAAGGATACACAACGTGAAGAGTGCTCTTTCACACGCCTCCACACATGCTGTGATGGTGTCCTGCTGCTGCCCTTAATAGACCATCATAAATAGATATTTTTCTGAGCTCCCTTCCGTGTTAAAGCTGGGTTTCATTTGTTGTTGAAAGGACAGAGGAGGGTGGAGTACAGAAAATCTGTTAGTATTGGGATAAAGAGGTTTCCAGTCAAGCCTTACAGCCATGCCTGTTCTCTTTGAAGTACTGGAGAAAGCAGAATGTGTGGTTCAGGACCAGCCAGGGACAGCCTGAAGACCAAAGCAGATCAGATGAGAAGAGCTGAAGAAGAGAATACCTGTTTACTCTCTCTCAAAAAAACCACCAACAACCAAACACCGAACAAATAAATACCACCAAAAAAAACAATCAAAAAATCCCAATGAAAAAAACACCACCAAAACCACAACAAACACCCAAACCCCACACCACCAAACAAAATAAACAAAAAAAACCCACTCAAAACCAAAAAAAAACCCACAAACCAGCACACCCCCACCTCCTCCCCCCCAAACCAAAAAAAAACCCAACCAAACAAACTAACTTCAGGGAGTGCGAGATGGAAAAAAGACTGTACTGCATTGTCTTCTACACTGTGGTTAGTAGATCAACAGACTTCCTCTCAGTCCAGTGTGTGTTTGCAAAATAAAATACAACATATCCCAGAAATCCATTTCTATGGAATATCTTTTTCCCTACCCATCTGATTATCAAGAGATTCCAGTTTGCATATCTGTGGCCTTTTCATCCTTTTCCTCTTCTTGACAACTATTTTTCAGAGGTCGTAATTTCAATATACCCACATAAAAAACGCATGAGAGTTTGGACCATAATATGACCAAAAAGATGATACGCGGTCACTGCAAACAAAATAGGGCCTATTTTTTTTTTCAGGCATCATTCCTTATATTGAATGTTGTTATGAAAAAAGAGGAAAAGTGTCTTCTCAAAGCCACGTATAAAGCTGTGCCTCAGTGTAGACAAGTACATTGTCCTCAAAGAGACATCTTTTGAGGTGTCCATATGAAGTACAATATCTGATGTCTCACTGGAAGCCTGTGTAAAATGAAGGAATTGAACCTCTGTTCCCTGGGCTGAAAATTAGTACCCAAATCACAGAAAAGTCTACCTCTGATGTTTTGAGGGTTTTTAGTAAACTCTTGAATTATGCAGTGAGGTGTAAATAATAAATAAAAGCACATAGCTTTGATTTGCATAGCTTAAATTGATTTTGATAGAATTTGTTTTAACCATTATTTCTTTAACTAAAGCTCCTGGCTGTTTTTAAAACGTGATATTTTTTTTCCCTCATTTTTCCTGATTAATCCTCTGACTGTAGTTTGCTAATACTTGATGCATAAGCATTACAAATGTAATGTTAATGAGTCTCAAAATACGCAATATTCCCTGCTACTGTAATAAAATACAAGATATATGGAAGTGTTTTCCTTTTTTATTTTTAAAGCTAAATTAAACCATAGAAAATAGATTTATTTGTAGCTGTTGCTTTCCCTAGAAGATTCAAGAAAAATATGATATTAATTCCAAAGCAGTTAAATAAAAGCAAGCCCGTCCCACTGAGCTGCTCATATTATTATTGGGCCAAATTGGGGTGTCTTGCCTGAGAACAATATACGTATAAACTAACAGCTTAAGAATTTGGCCCATCGTATCTCTTCCCAAGCCACGCTGTGATTCATTATAATTTTATATCATTGTCCATTTTGATGCCAATGGGAGGCTACAGATTTTTACCCTCTTAAATAATCTTGTTACTGTGAGAACTACAAATATTACTTTGTTTCAAATGTGTGCTGAAAGGAGAATATAATGTTTGCAAATCTCTCCTGTCCAGAGTTTCCTCAGGGTCCTCTTTGGGTAGAAGGAGTGAGTAGAAAAAACAGAAGAAAAAAAGCAAATTGGCTGATACCTGAGTAGGTGTTAGGATCCACTGTTCAAACCCTGCACAAGTTTGGGAGGTGGCTGAACGTGGCATTCTGGAGATGGTCAGATACGAAAGAAATTACTGATCAGTGTCTGTACATTATCTGTTCTATGTAGAACAGAGAGTGCACAGGAAAAGTATTAAGAGTGTAACTGCACCAGATTTTCTGAATTTATCTACACGTACATTTCAGTCACTGTATCCCAGTAAACCTTTGATTAAAAAGCTTGTTTGTCTCTCTGGCTGTCAGTGTTGAAGAGATTCTTTTGTATTTTTCTTTCACCATTAGCCTGGGTTTGATTTGATTAAGGTTCTTATAAAGTGGGTTTCCAGTCCTCTGCTAACTTTTGCAAATATCCTGTGATCTTCCTCCATTTTGTCAACATCCTTCCGTGTTTGAAAACCTCAGAACATAACATTTGAGTCGTTTCTCACAAGCAGCTGATGCAGTGCAGCCGTTACTGTCTTCTTAAGGATCTCTTTGAAATATCCAAGGATTGCATTAATCTTCCCAAGTGTAGTTTCATGAGAAGGTCCACAGTTATCGGAAGGCCTACCATGGCATCAAGACTTTCTTAATTCCATCGTCACAGGCTAGTCTCCCAAGAAAGTAAGTCTGTTCCCAGATGGTTTGTTTGCACACAGGCAATCTGCGGTGTTCTGGTTGGAGAGGTATTCTGTGCGTTATTTGCCGCTGCCAACCTTTGTGAACGGCAGCCATCCTCTGTAATGATTTTAGCTTTCAAATCATTCATTACTTTTCTCCCTATTTTTTCCTCTTATTTTTTCTGCCTGCAAATTTTATCAGTAATTATTTTCCTCCTGGTCATTGTTCAATAATGTCATGCTTAAGAAATAAACCCTGCTGGAATACATTAGAAACATATCTTCCCAATGACAATTTCCTGTTTATAACTGCATCTGGAGACTAATGTAACTAACTTAACTAATACTTTCTTCGTATTGCTTCATTTCCTAAATATAATGGCATGCAAAACTCTGTCAAATGCTTTGTCTATTTTGACAGGCTGCATTTTTTGTAGAATCCATATTGATCGTCATTGATTTCATCTCACTTGGGTTCTCTAGTTCTTGAATTTGATTTATGCCTTTTGAGAGTGGAGATGTGGTAAGGTCATTTTGTTTACCCCTTTTTTTAGTATTGGCACAGAATTATCTTCTGGAACTTCCTCATTGTTGTAAGACTTCTTGACTACTTGGAGCAAGCTTTGGCCAGCTGTTCTAAAATTCGTGCAAGTTATTCAGATCTACTTATTTTTAAAAGTTTTCGGACTGTAGTTGTTGTTTGGGACTCTTGAGATGATTACAGTTGGAAAATTAAGCATTTCATCATCGTTCTCAGCATGCATTATGGCTTTCACTCAATAAAGTCAAATATTATTTATGCCTTCTCGTCGTTACTACACAGAAATACTTGTGTGCATCTTGTTTGTAAAGGGACATTTCCAAAAAGCCAGGGTTCACTCAAGTTCAAGGCTGTTCCAAATCGCGGTGTGCCCCAGAATTATCTATTGCATAAATATGCTTCTGTGCACTGTAAAGTGCATTGGAAAATGAGATGCCCAAACTGTCCAGGTGACCTGTGGGTTTTGTGGTCTTTCTATTTAATGCGTAGCAAAGGGAGCCAAGCGTAGAGCCACATTGTGCTATGAAAAGGGACCACGTATGCCCTCAAAGTTTTATCCAATAAACGGATGTAATCAAATCACAAATCAGAAAGGAAAGCCATCAGAATGGGGGTATTAAGTAAATGTATGAGAATGATCTGACAGGCAATTTAAGTTTTATATTCATCTTGGAAAAATCATCTGTGCTAATAAGACATTGATTGGCCTATCTTTTTTCCTGTTTTTTAAAGCAGAGACTTAAGAATCAGGTTAAATTGGCAGTATAAAATTTAAGTCAGATTTTTTGGGGGGGTTTAATTATTGACTTTTATTAAAGAAAAAAATTTTTCCTGTAGCAAATTCAAATTGTCATAGAAGGTCAAGAAATTTTGTTGGCCAAAATGCCTGTAAACCAGTGATGAGAGTTTTTTAAATTTTATTTTCTATAAAATGATTTTTTTTTAAGTAAATGATGTGTATGAGATGACTTACCTTAATTAAAATAAAAGGATAGGGATAGTCATTAAATTGTATTAAAAGTGTACTCTAAATATGTGAGAAATGGGTTTGAAGCTGAACAGGAGGGCAGGGAAAGGATGTGTATATTGCAAGAGCTATATGCATGATACTGAAGAGAGGCAGAACTAGAAGTTATGTTAGATTTGCTTGACTTTTGGCTAGTCGGTTTTCACTAGTAAGTCGTCATGTACAAACCTTGATAAAATATTTAGCCAATATTTAGCAATCCTAGTTGTTGAAGTGTAAAATAGGTATTTAGATTGAAGAGTCTGTTTTGAGAATGTCATAGAGTGGGGTTTTTCTGTTTCTTTTTTGGTGATTGGGGTTTTGTTTGTTTCTTTTTTTTTTAACTAACTTGTGAAGCATGTGATACTTATCAGCTAGCGTGATACATTAATCAGTAATAAACCGGGTAGGTCATGTTACTGTATGAAGTTAATAAGATTAATTATAAATTAATATTTAGTTACTAAAATTTTCAATAAGTGTGCTTTGAAAATGAGGGATAAAATTGGAAGGAAGGGAAGAGCAGGTTAATTATGTGCCTTTAGGGTAGATCTTAAAACTTTTTAAGAATTTCCCACGAATGGAGCTGCTGACAAGCAAAATGAAACAAAATAGATGGAGGCGGTCATGCTGTGTAAAGCCGTTGAGTTCATGGAAAGATTTCCCAAGTACTACTTGGCACAGGAATAGGGACAGAGCAAAAACCTAAACCCTCAACTATCACTTAAATAATTAATTAAGATCAGGGGTTTAGGTGTTTGCGGGGGGGGGGGGAGGTATCAGTGGCAACAGCCCAGTACTTCTCAATCACAAGGTAATTCAGGCTTCTGTCTTCCAGGTCTAACCCTTCTTAAGATAGGTTAGCACTCTTGTTGACATCCTAGACTCTATGCCACTAAAAATCACTGTCCTCACTGACTTTTTATATCATGTGTTTGTACCGATGGTGAATTATGTGCTCAATTATACTGGAGTGGGAGCAAGTTAAAGGACGAGGTGTTCAAACATGTAGCTGTGAAGCAGAGACTCCAACTCCTCTGGCCTTCCGTGAGTCATCGTCCTTGTTTATGCATTTGAAAATGCCATTCCACACTGTCAAAGATTTGAGAGGAAAAGGGCTGGTAACAGAGCAAGCTACAGAGCAATTCCACATCTTTGCTAAGTTACCCAAATTCATGACACTTCTTAACTGCCATACAGTAGCAAATTTTAAATATTCTGCTTATTTTATGCGCAGCGTTCATGAAAGAAAGACAAGTCAGATCTAGCAGCTAGAAAAGGAAATACAAAATGATGGAGGATGTATTATTCAATACATTACCTGACCCAGTCATATAAAATGTTGTCTAGCCGTCATCTAGTGAGCTGGTAGCAGATAAATCCTGAGAACATGATAGAAGAGATCAAGTATTTCTTAGGTGTTGACAGCTGTGGTACTTTCACACTGAACCTGTTTAAAAGAACTGATTCCCTTAGAGGAACATACGGGAAGTACCTTCCGTGCATGTGTACAGAAGTGAGTGCAGAAATAGTGGGATATGGAAAACATAATGGTGTTCACTGCTCAGCAACCAACCAGTTGACAAACTGTGTGAAAGCATTCATGTTTCTACTCTTCTTGAAATCTCATGCAAAAGCTTAAATAAAGTGCATAAACAGGAGATAAAAGTCTCGAGAGAACCAGCTAAGTAATTTTAAAATATTTTTTCTTGAATTATAGGGATATTCTGTAGTGTGCAGTCAGAAATGCTGTACTGTGCCCAACTGACGTTGGGAATGATTGGCATTGTTCATAAGAGCTTTTTGAAGAAGGAAGGAAACAACTTTTGGTGCAGGGAGTTGAGTTGAAATGAGAAGTAATAAAACAAAATAAATGAAGAAAATTTACTATTAATGTGATTGCTGTTATATTTTTCATCTTATAGTTTGCAAGACATATCAAGAAATCTGAGGGCCAGAAGACACCCAAAGTTGAATTACAAATCTCAATCTATGGTGTAAAAATTCTAGATCCAAAAACAAAGGTAAGAGACTTATATGTTTATGGTGCTGAACTCGTAAATAAATATTGTTTTAACTGTTTTTAATGTTTTTATTGGTTTATATTTTACGAAAGTATTATAATGAAAGCTATTTTGTTGATGGAAAATTCTTCTAAAATACCATTTCTCGTATTTTAGCATGTGTTGTAACACATGGGTGACGTCTTCCCAGGAAGGTATTTGATACTCCAAACACAGACTGTAGCTAATGTGGTACTTCTTAAATCCTTTCACACCTGAACTTTTAAACTCTGAGGAAAGTGAAAACACTGTGGCAAATAAATGGTAGTACCACATATGAGAAACCCACCTTTCCAAATGGTCACCATTGTCTAAGTGCCCACATGTAGGTGTTTGCAGGTGAATGAGGAGACAACTTGTTTGCAGTGACTCGTTCTTCATACTGCCGGTTTGGAATTGCACCTCTCTTTCCTTAACGTGTTCGTTTATTTTTTCCCTCCTTTTTTTAAAATTATTTTTGTATTGTATCCCCCCCTCTCTTACGACGCTTAAGTTTCTCAGGCGTGTTACTATTTCTCTGTAAACTTCATGTAGCAGGCCATAAGCACTATTGTAGACTTTACATCTGGCACAGCTTGACAATTCCTTCGTTTTCAGCAGTTCATTGAATCATCCCATGGATGGGTTTTCTGTTCCTTTGTTTGCTCTGGTATTTTGGAAGGGGTTCTGTAGTAAGCAAAACATCCTTCTCACAGACTTCAAAGAGGAATAATGAGATAAATATAATCGAGCTAAAAAATATTTATTCAATAGTCAGCAATTCTTAACATCTGAGTGCTCTTAAATCTTTTCTACAGATGTTGAACGTAGGATTTGAATGAACTGTTTGTTACTACTTCTTAATTCTGGAGTAATTGCTGCCATTCGGACAGTGATGCTGCCTTTAAAGAAAAGGTAGATTTCAGTCAAGGCTATATCTAATTGCAACCCATTTTCACTTCAAACTCTTGATACAACGACAGCTCAACAGTTCATAAGCAGAGAGCGCAAGAAATATCCATGTCAACTTTAATTGCAGTTTTTGCATCTTCCTTACGCCGTAGGGCAGAAGGGGGTACTAAACCCCATATCCTGGGAAAAAAACTGTTTTAAAATAACAGTTTTAATTGCTGAAATATGTTAGTCTTCCTGACTCTTCCTGCAGATATTAACAGAAAGCTGTGGGACAGAACTTCCTGGGGGAATAGGAACATTTTAATCTCTTAGCAATGTTATTACAACTCAAATGGTAATCAACTCTGAGTAGTCTTTTTATCT
Organism: Vanellus vanellus; assembly: GCF_965231255.1. Taxonomy (NCBI): domain Eukaryota; kingdom Metazoa; phylum Chordata; class Aves; order Charadriiformes; family Charadriidae; genus Vanellus; species Vanellus vanellus. The sequence goes on along the minus strand of NC_138910.1, from coordinate 36,632,109 downwards.
CCCCCGCTTCGTTTCTTAAAGTTACGTATAAATTTGAATCAAGTTTTGCTTCGTTTTGCAAAATTTGTAGATGCTTTAGGGAATTACTTAAATTCTGTGTTACCATCACTGATTACAGTATTTTTTTCCTGTGTGTTTTTGAAACAGATCACTTCAGTATTGTTACAGAGGAATATTGGTTTACATTCATGTGATGACTGTTAATTGTGGGAGGAACAGGAGGCCTGCTCACGTATCGGGACTAGATTCTATACTTGGCACTCAAAAAAGGGGAATTATAGAAAAGTGGTTCTGTCCTTAAATGATATAAGTAGTTACACGGATCTATAAGCCTAAAAGAGCCAGAACAAGCATGTGTTATTATATGTAACTGTTAAAGAGCTACAACAGAAAGACATTAAATGTGAGAGAGACGTGGGGACATGGGAGAAATAGAATACACAGGATAATGGCTGTCAAGATTGAGAAAAGGAACCCAGTTGGGGTGAGGGGAAAAGATTGCCCATAGGGTACATTTTGGGTGGGGTTTTTCTGATAAATAGTTGTGTGCAGAGAGAGCATGCCCTTGTTTATGAGCTTATAGCGATCTGGGAACCCTGGTGGTGCACAATTCTTCTTTTTTTTTTTTTTTTTTTTTTTTAATAGATAATAGTTCACATCTAAACTGCATATTTTCCTTTAAAGCAAATACTGCTTTCCCATGTAATAAGCCAAGCAAAATAAAATACCAAGAGACTTGTTGAAGAAAAACAATAAAAACATAGTTTAAATAGCTTATTTTAGTCTTGTCAAGCTCGCTCAGCTGAAGAGCATTGCCACTGCAACTTTTTAAGTAGCAGTAGCATGCATTTTAATGGAAAGTGAATTATAGTATCTAAAATATACAAATCATAATGTTTAAAAGCTGTTTATATTGCACCTCAAGTAAGCAATTGTTTAGATGTCTAATTTATTTCTCTCTGCCCCTGTATTTGGGTAACGAGATCATTTTATTTCTGTTTTCTATATTTAAGATAGAAAGGTAAGGACTTATTTCAGTAAAGCCATTTTAAAAATACCATGGGAGATGATGAAATCTGAAGACGGTGTGCACCTGGAAAAAGAACAGAGTATTTAGGGACTGATTATGTAAAATAAATTGCATAGGGACGCAAAGCAACAGTAAACCCAGTTTTCTAGAACAGAAATTACTGTCCAAATGAACGCTTCCAGATAAATGCTATCCAAATAAAAACTTCCTGCTTGAATTCAGTGAAAATGGGAACATTTGTTAGGAGATGAGTTTGCCAACTTCTGTTTTACTTTGTCCATTTTTGGGTGCTCTCGTGTATAATGAGAGATACTCAAAAATGTTACTGCAGCTTGCCTGCTCTTTTGTACGTGAGGAAATCCAGAGATTTACTTTATGCATCTTTCTCCTAAGCCAGTATAGTAGTTGCTTGAAAATAGTCTTTCTTTTTATTTCCAGGAAGTCCAGCACAACTGTCAGCTCCATAGGATATCATTTTGTGCTGATGATAAAACTGACAAGAGAATATTTACTTTCATATGCAAAGACTCAGAATCAAATAAGCATCTGTGCTATGTATTTGACAGTGAAAAGTGTGTAAGTATGCAAAAAGCTTTAAAAAAATTTGAGAGACTGTTACAGGCTTTGATTGGTCTGCTTTGAAATAAAACAGGATTGATTAATAATGGCAAATACCCTGACTGCTAATTGGGGTCACTTTGATATGATCTTTCATGCCAATACAGTGTCACTTAGATGCATGAATTTAAAGGAGATTCTTTTTCTTCCTTGATCTAAGGTGGTTTTCTGGGACAATTCTTCTTACTACCCAGCTCGGTATCCTAGGCCAGGCATCTGCAGTACCCTCAGAGAACAAACTGCGTCCCACCAAACTTGAAATGTTTGTGCAGCTGTTTTTCAGAGATTGCTGCAACCCTGTGGCTGAGCCTCGCAGCCTCTTCTGCTGAAGTGTCTGCCTCGGATTTTTTTTTTTTTTTTTTTAATTTTTCTTTTTTTTACAGCAAGACTCCTTGTCTGCCCGCCCCATGACCACATGTCAAGTTTGTTAATGCCGGGATGCGCTACCAGAGAATTCATTGCACCAACCACTGATACTCTCTTGTGTCTGAGATAGAACAGAGCAACTGTTCAAAAATGTGCAATAGCAGAAAAAAATAATACTTTAGGACAGGAAATGAAGAAAATGGTGTCTAGCTGCAACAGGGTCATGTCCTTACCATGGCAGAAAGTAATTAACAAATAAAAACTCCAGAATCAACACCAAAAATGGATGTTTAAGTTTTTTGTAATCTGGACTCTCTCTTTTTGCTTTTTTCTGAAGTATCTGAGATATCATACAATGGAAATACTAAGGAAGCTTTTATTTTTTTAAAGATGCATATTCACTTTTATTTATATGCAATTATGTAGCATTATGTGTTACTTCACAGTGTTTCTGATTATTTTGTTGTTCACTGGCATTGCTTCTGTGCCTTCAGAAGATATATTCAAAATTGCTATATATTTCTGTTCATTTCTCTTCAAATTTCTATCCTGCGCCTCTTTTTCACACATTCCCATGACTTTAAATTGCCTTTGCAGCCTCTGTGCACTGGTACCATTTTTATTCCAGATCAATGCACTGTTTCTTCTTCTCTCTAACCTGATATTTCACTTATTGTACTTGTTTCCTCTATTTTACTTTTTGTTTATTAGTACTCTCAGATTTCAAAGGATCCCACCTCAGTCGGTACTTTTCATTTCAGCCAACGTTCATCCTTCCAAGAAAACAGGACTGTATGCCCGCAGTGTCCATTACACATTTCTTTTACTAACATAAACGGTTAGTCTCTAAAGCAGTCCTAGTTCAGCTTTTTTGGTCTAATTCAGCCTAATTTGGTTAAAGTAATTTCTTGCGTGTTTTGTTTTGTTTTGTTTTGTTTTTTAATAACGGTGGCCAAATGGTTTTTTCTTCCACAGTGAAAAGGTAGAAGGGGTAATTCCCCATTCCTGTAGAACTCAGGTCTTCACACACCTCTACTGAATGACTTTACTGTTGCACTGATGGATGCAAGGCTGGGAGCATCACGTTCTGTACCTTTTTTGTGCATCCAGCCATTCATGTTCATACAGGTAGCGAAGGAAAAATGTTCTCGTCATTGAGCAGAATGTTCTGCTTTCATGAGAAACAACCAATTTCAGGTTTTCGTCTCAATAGAGGAAAGAAACTTCTAGTTTAGCTTTAGCCAGATTAATGTTTTGTTCTTATTTTTATTTTGTTCCCCTGCCAAATTGTTTAAAAAATGAAAAAGTTATTACTTACTGTGTTTACTTTCTCTATTAAAGTTCTAAGGCAAATGTCGTATCCATATGTTCACCTTATATTAGTGCCTCTTGTAAGTCAGCATTTTTTTCTGAAACCTTGGTGTGCTCAATCAACTTCTTGGGTGCTTATTTTTATCCCTGTTATTTTTAAGATAGATTTGCTGCATCGACTGTATCATAACAGGATGCGAATCAGCATAGAACTACTAAGTTATTATATTTTGTGTATACAAATGCAAATTATGTTTGATTGGATTGTTGTAATCAGAAATACTTGCGCACATAAATACATTTATCTACAGTACGCCAATTGAGATTTTATAGGACTTGTAAAAATAAGTTTTGACATCCAAATTTAAAAGCAATTTCAAAACATCCTTTAACATGAAAACATTAATCCATTAAAACTAAAACAATTTACTTAATGATTGAAAAGCCTGGTTTTGCTTCAGCCTGCTTTGTCAGAAAAAGACATACTGCAGCATGCTATTGGTATTTACAGAAATTAGAGGCATAATTTATATTAGCTAATTGTATTCTGCCTGTTTAGTCTCCTTTCTCTATCTGAAGTATTTTTAAGTTGTTTTCGTAGCGTTTTCCGTCAAGGTATTTTGCTGAACAGTGTTTGCCATGCTCCTTTGTAGTGTTGACTTCATGACAGATGAAGCAACCCTTTGAACGTGATACGTGATGTAAAGTATTTTGTGATCGTCTGAAATGAACGTGATTATATAAAATATTCTTAATATGCTAATTTCAGTCTTATGTTTTATGTAAAGGCAGAAGAGATAACTTTAACAATTGGTCAAGCGTTTGACTTAGCTTACAGGAAATTTCTGGAATCTGGAGGAAAAGACGTTGAAACAAGGAAACAAATTGCAGGTTTACAGAAGAGAGTAAGTTACGATCTATGTTTTTTAAAGGGACAAAGGAACATGCTACTGTATTTGTCTTATCTGCTTTCTATGACACTGTAATTTCCAGCATTATTCTCAGATTGCTAAGAACTGCAACAGATACTGAAAAAATAAAACTGAAAAAAGACCTGATAACTGAATCAGTATTTTAAGTTTTTGCCGTCTTTGTAAAAGCCATTAAAGAGAAAAGCAAGATTGAAATACGAAAGATATGGAGATTTAAGTTTAATTATATTTCGTAATTGGATAACTAGGTAAATATTGCTTCTAAATCACCAGATCTTAGATAAAACTTACTCTCCATGGACACTGTTGTTGAAATGAATGAATATCCCGATAGCTGTTGCAATAACCACTTGTTTTGTAGATTCAAGAATTAGAAACTGAAAACACAGAACTGAAAAATAAAGTTCAAGATTTGGAAAACCAGTTAAGAATAACACAAGTACATGCATCTCCAGTAAGTACATGAACACAACTCTAATATCTGAAGTTACTCTAAATTTATAATCACTGTGTTATAATTATTAGCATCCATGCTGTTTCCAGTGATTGTGATTAACATACGGTGATCATATAACATCTGTTGAAATGCAGTATTGAAGTAACAGTAAGATTGTGACAAGACAACAAAAGTGCAAATTGCAGTCTCTCAAACTGTGCTTTTTTAATCACCTTGTCTTGCCTATTTGTTGGTGCCTAAAGACAGTAAATACTCATTCCAGTAGACATCTAAGCACGCTACCTAAGGATGAAAAACTCTGTTCTGCACTTAAAGGCATCTGGTTCGGGGATGCTACTTTGGATTTTACTGGGAACTTTCTGTCACAAGTATACTGTCACTTACAACTGACATTTTTCTAAATTACTTTTAAAAAATTCTGCCTGTCTCAAAGGAGTCATTAGGTCTCAGGAACTGACATTGGGTGGGTAGAATGGGTAGGTTAAAAAGGAGCAAGGGGTAGAATGGGTAGAATGGGTAGGTTAAAAAGGAGCAAGTATGGGTTCTTTATTGTTGGAAATTTCCAATGCTTTCTGCAGTTCCTATAGGTGATCATGACAAAAGTATTTTTAAATGACTGACTGACGGTTACTTGTATCTAGGCAGGACCTCTAAAAATGCAGGTTGCGTTGCAGACTGATCCTAATGACTCCCCTCTTCTTACAAGTGTGTTCTATCTGTACAGCATTAGGTAACTGTGAAAATAAATAAAATTTCTTAATGTGTATATAGCAAAATCTTAGAAAAAAGATGGGCTGCTTCTAAGCTGTGCATTTTGGGCTGCCTTGTTCCTGCCCTCGTTGTGTACCGTTTCACTTTAAATGGACGTTTAGAAATTTGGGCAATGTAAAAATGTGTTTATAATGGTGATGACAATTTTTTAGTAGTGTCTGTGCGCTCCCTTGGTATTGATTAGATGGTTGTTCCCTTGAGGAACTGTAATTTCATTTTACTGAAATCTGTTTAGAGGAGAGAGCCCCATAAATTATAAATACTGCATAACTCCCACAGTGAAAATTGTAAATTATGGATGTGTTCTCACTTATGAAGCATTCAGTGAAAGATAATCAACTTTATTGCTAGATTTAAAATCAATTTAGTCAATTCCTTAATCTTTTATTTTCCTTAATTAGGATGGCAGCTAGTTTGTTTTTATTTATGAATATAATAACTAAGTGTATCTTTTAATTCGACTAAACAGGCTCCTAAGTCTCTTAAGAGACAGATGCATTTCTCTTTTATTTAAATTAGTGAATAACTTGGTAATTGCACTTAGTAAAAAACTTAAAAGTATCAGCAATGGCCAAAATATTTCCTGTAGGATGTGTAGCGCATGTTTATATTTATTTTGTCTTTTAAGACAGTGGTGTCTAATTCCTTATTAATGAGTTAAGATTTAAATTTGTAAGTTTGCCAGCCATTTGTATTCTCTCCCTAGATGATGTTTTATAGTTAATCACTATTGGTACAATGAATATGCATATTGCTTAAATACAACTTATGCTACAACAAAATGATACAATAATTATTGATAATTATTAGTATTAAAATATGAATTCATTTTAATAAATCACCACCAGCTCTTATTTTTCACATATAATTTCATTGCTTTATTTACTCCTTAATTTTTAAAAAGGCACATACAAACATTTCCTGTCACAAATTTCTGAGTTTCCTCGTGATTTTAATTGAAGAGCCATCTAACAGCCTGTTTAATATCTAAATTGATTCTGCCACAAAATAGCCGTAGGTAAATGATTTGACTAAATATTGGAACCGATTGCCCAGAGAGGTTGGAAGTATCTGTACTCTTGGAGATAATAAAAACTTCTCTGGACGTGGTCCTCAGCAGCTTCAGCTAATTGGGTCCTGCTTCAAGCAGGAGTTTGGATTCAGCTACTCTCTGCTTATGTGATGCTTTGATCAGTTGTGCAGCCAACGATACAAAGGAAACATTTTCAGGGAAATGTCTTTCTCAAATCTATGAGTATAACCGTATCCACCAAACACTATCAACTTTTGTATTTTACCAAGAGACGTCGTTCAAGTAGGCCTGTTTTAAACTAGGTTGTGTACATTGTAAATCAAAGCTCTTAATTGTGCTAGCATAAGTTCATATAAGTGCAACAGGTTGAAAATAAATGAGGGAATGGAGTAGCGAGGTTGTGAAGTGACATTTCAGTGCAGGGAAGAGGAAGAATAAGTATTTTTAAGATAGTTTGATGAATATCCGCTGCCTGGAATAGCAGTGGATATGATTTGATGATGCGTATCTGGTCGTCTACTATGGGAGCAACAAATATGTACGAAAGAAGGAAATTACAAAGAATTCATAAGACAATTTATTGCTTGTTATAGTTTGCAATTACTTTTATATGCTTTTAATTCGAATCGCCTATCATTTCAAGCATGAATTTGCAAAGTTTCAACTCCTGTTAGAAAAAAGCAGAAACAGTGTGAAGAATGTTTTCCTCTATTTGTACATCATTTCTGTGACAGAAATTAACACTTAATTTTTTGTTATTAGAGATTTGATTTTTTTTTTTCCTGAATTTAAACTTAAAACTTGCAAGTACCATGTGGTTAAAAATATCTGTACTGCTACTGCTCTATTTCTTCAAAATTAACAAAGAAAAATAGCAGTTCTATCGTGATCATTTTGTCAGAGTAACCTTTTCAAATCTGCTGATAGTATTTTGTTAAATACTGAAATTAAATAGCTTACATAAACGAAGCAGAATATCTAGCATGGGCAATAGTACCTCATCTGAGTCACTTCCTAAGCATTTTTGGTTAGATGGGCCCAAATTTGCTTCCCTGCAGATATTCTTCGTGTTACATGCTATGAACATAACACAATCATTCTCATGATTTAAAGCAGATTTATAGAACTACAAAGTTAGGTTTTTTCACAGCTCTCATATTTATGTTATTGAATTATAAAGAGATGCCAGTGCCATACTAGAGCTTTCTGAAATGTTTTTTAGACATAGTAACTAATTTGATTTATTTTTATTTAATTAATTTGGTACGGCTATCACTCCTTATCTGCTAGTCCAGTTTGCTGTTACTCTGTGTGCTGAGGTTTAGGGAGGGATCGTTTAACAATCAATGGAAAGTTTAAGCCCTCATACCTAATATGATAAAACTCTATGTGCCATTAGCTGACATCACAGTAATTTGTAAAGAAATGTTCAGTTTCACAAGCCAACTACAGATGGCCATAAAGTTGCTTCTGTTCATGCTTAAATAGTACCTTGGATTTTCTTATCTCATGCTTTGCTTTTTCTATTTGGTTCTTTGCACGCTGTTTGTACTTTCTCAACGTTTGCCAGATGTGCTGAAATGGCTTTCCTGCCTTATGGGTTGTTGACTGTGCTCTTCCTTTAGTGATTAATGCATGGTCACAGAAATACTTGGTAATCAGCAATTGATTTAGCACTTCAGAACTCAACACTAGCAACTTGATTAAACAAGTATATACTTAAAGAGGCAGAAGATGTTGCAAGGGCCTCTGATGACAGTTCACAGAACATGACAAATATAAACACTGAAATCACGTCGTGTGCTACATCCTCTTCTCTTCTGAGAAACCATTGCATCATTTGTGTGCAGTGCCAGTCTTACCGTTTCTTTACTGCTGCTTCTTCCTTCTGAAATTGATCAATTTTGGTGTCTTTAATGATTCTAGACACATTAGTCTCCCTACTTCATTTCATTAAAAATTAATGGGTAGAAAATACCTTCAGAAATTACAAGTTCATGTCTTTTTGTATTATTTCTCTGACCCTTGACACTGCTTGATTATTTTTTTTTTAAAATAGCCATTGCTGCTTTTCCTGAGAGTGAAGCTAAAGCCCAGGTCTTCTGATTCCCAGACCATTTTCCAATAAACAGAACCAGATTGCATCTCCTTTTCTCACTTCAGTATCAAAAAAAGACAGTAGCATCTGAGAGCACCTTTAAACCGTGGATGGATAATTTAATATGTATAGAGGATTAAACACTTTGTTCATTTCACATTTAAAAAAAAAAAATAAAATCTAGTCTCGGCATGCTTCAGTTCTAAGCAGATACATCCAGACTGTCATTTAAAATGAACTTTTCTAACTTTCCGTTGTCATTTAAAATAGGCTTGCTGACTAAATATGAAGACATACATAAAGCTATTTGCTGGAATTAATCCTCAAGACCACAAATGTAATGCTATCAAGAATTAAAATTCAGATTTTACTCTTTTACTTCCAAAATGTTTTTAAAACATTTTGTCTATAGTTTATCAAAGATGGTGCTTCATATCCGTGATGCGCAAGAACAAAATAGATGTGCCAGGCTGGACTGCCGTGTGTGACTTTACTGACAGATTTACTTTTCTAAAAGGAGTCGGCCATGTATTCATGCATTGAACTCATGGGTGATGATATAGCACACTTTATTTGCAAAACATAAGGCTAAAACATCTTAAGTTGCTGTTGTCTGACATGAAAATGTGTCCAAAGAAATATTACACATGGTAACTTACCCAAAATCCATCAGTGGTCTAACTAAGAGAAGAAAATGCAAACAGTGAATTGTAATCTGAAGCTTCATTTTAAGCACAGAATTAAAAATAATTGGATTTACTTCCCATATTGGGAATTGGATAACTTCCCATGTGAGAGAATATTTTTCCAGCTGAAAAATCCATTACTAATTGTTTTAATTACCTTCTTTTCTTAGGCAATAATAATAAATTGGAGCATTAGGCTGGTTATTGTGAGCCCTCAATTGCTCTACCTAACAAAAATCCACTCACATATGAAAATTGAAAATAATAATAAATTAGAGGTGACTTTTCTTTTTCCAGTTCACAAGTAGTGCAAATTATAGACTTGTTTGGGAAATACAAAGGGAAATCTATCTAAAACTGCTTTCCTGATTCTTCTTGTTTGTATTGCTAATTTTTTGCAGGCCTTGTAATGGTTTATTTGAAGATTTATTTTAAAATAATACTGGCAAACTGAAATGAGTGCAAACTGTACGCATGAATAATGCAATTACATACCCTTTACGTTTTTGCAACGTGTAAGCGGCTGCGAAGCATCGACAGTAGTCGACGTCTGCTTATGAAGGATACATTTGCTGTCAAAATTGTGTTGTTGCTTGGTTATTAGTATCGCTATGAAAATTTTTCTTTGAGTGTTCTAAATCTAGCCAAATGGCCAAATCAACATCAATCTTATTTAGGTGCTTTTTCTATCAGTTCGTAAAATGTATGGGAAAAATAAAATTTCTTTCTGAACCTATAAAATAAGTCATTAAAAGCAATGAGATCATAGTTGGAAATGAAAAAAAGAAAAGTAGGTAGTGTAATCAAATACTTTCTCATAAAATGTATTGTGAAAGTTGAACATCAAATTATCAATCTTCTGCACACTTTTTCTCTCAGGGTATTGTAACTATCTAGGTTTAAGTTTCTTCAGCACATTCGGTAAATAATAAACTGGTTAGTGATCTTTTTTTCTACTTTTGAGTTGATGCTTTTAAGTACGGTGTTCTTGCTAAAACTTTAAAAAGTTAGTCCCTAAAATGTCTGTATTTGCTAGTGCAGAAGCGTTATGGAATAGAGACTGCCACTTTTTTTTTTTCATTTCCCGAATGGATCTGTCAAGGACATACTATACCAAACTTGGAGTTTCCTCAGAGTACTTTGCCTTTATAGCTGTGCTTACATGTGCCATGGGAAATGTTGGCATGGGATGTTTCTTTTGTCTCGCTCCCTTGCATGTACAGCTAAAGTTTCCATTACTTTATATCTGTGCTGTTTACTTTTCATCTGTTTTAGTGGTTTGGCAATACATTAATCACTGGTCTTTTTTGCATTTGGTCTTGATTATATGAGGACAATCTGATTTTCATTTTGTTGTTTGTTTATGATGACACTGCCCAAGCTTGTATCACAATAAGACTTTGGATGCTGCCCCTGTGTATAAATCCAGCCTCCAAAGATCAGTGCATCCCTGGGAGCGGTTTCACATGACATCTTTTTTTTTTTTTTTTTTGGCTATTTATACTGTCGGTGTTGCTTAGAGCAGCCTGGGTTAGCTGTACACACAGCCTTCGTGTGGGTTAGCAGTTTCATCCAGTTAGCACCCTCAGATTTTATAGTGGGCTGAACAGTAAACCATTGTAGGCCACTAAGGAACCTCTGATGAGATGAGAGAGAGTTTTAATCTGTTTTGGCCTTGACTGAAGTTTCTCAGGCATGCCTTTAAGGTTTTCTCTTTGAGCAGCGTGCTTAAGGCAGAGAAGGACGTTATGACAACTGCATGACTGAAGTTAGATAGAAGACGACAGGAATCTTCAGAAAAAGAACTTAAAAGAGAGAACGAAGAAATAAGAGAGAAGCAGAATCGAAAGGCAGCAGGAAAAAGCATTGGAAGAAACAGCCCCAAAAGGGGTGGTCGTCTTCCATTCAGCATAAGTATTGTCAATGAAGTAGTATGTAATATGTATTCTTATCATGGCAGTGTTGCAAAAAAACCTCCATTTTTAAGTGGATCATTACAGATACTGATTGATTAGACCTTTTTAAAAGCTCTTTAATTGTGGCTCTGAAGCATAGGCTACCTGCACCTATTACCCTCATTAAAAAGGTTTAATATGCCAATGAGAAAACCCCAAGACAGATGTTGGAACTGTATGCAGATTTCAGAAAACAGTTTTGGAATGTGTTTAGGCATATCACTTGATTCATGTTTCCATTAAGACTGCCAAGTGGGAAAACACTTGTTTTTTTTCTTCGCCTATCTTCTACTCTTTCAATTCTATAATATCCTGTGCTAAGTTCACTGAGGACTACTTCATGAGGGTTTATATTTCTATTACGTTTGTGATGTTAAAAAAAAAAATTGAAGTTGCTAATGTCAGATTACATGTTACTGAAAAAGTACTAAAGGAACTGAAGAGGTAGCAGTTAATTAATGAAACCGCTAATGCTTATACAGTATTTTATGAATTAGTAAATTAATATATCCTTAGTAGTCCCAAATCTCAGGTAGCATGTAATCAGTGGTTTTGCAACTAACTGCATAATTTCCAATTCAGGGTCGCTGACAGTTGCTGGTAGCATTCACTGCAGTTATCCACTGTGACTGTTCTGTGTATTATCAACTCGAATGTTCTAAGGAAGAAAAACATTTTCTAATTCGTTAATACACTTACATGATTCCTATGGGGGTATGACACAGAGATTGCAATCAATGTCTTGAGACACCTCGTAAATGCAAACAACTTTGAAATTATTTCAGGATTAACAAAAACTCAATTATGTTACATTTTCTAGTATGATGCAGCCAAACAATGCATCTTCAGCATCATGCTAAGTAGAATGAGTCAAAAATAAACCTTTTGACAAGCTCATAATAACATCTAATCATAATAGAGACCAAGTCCACTGAACTAGTATGTTAATTTCCTTAAGAATGATTTCCTATTGTTTTCTTGTGTTGATGAAGTAGGGCCCAAATTGGAAAGTAATTTATCAGCCTGACCAATGCGCTTCAGTGTTACACAGTGGGAAGCTCAGACAAAATAGAATTGCCGTATAAATGGCAATTCAATATATTTTTACTATATTTTCTTCCTTTACAATTTGGAGTAAGAGTATTAGGTTTCAGAAGTTATACACTTTTTAGGTCGTATTCTTTAGAGTAAGGGTCTGGGCCCCTCTCCTCCTGCATTTTCTGAATCTGGGGATATTTCCTACCTATTAAAAGCCTTCTGTGCAATCCTTCTGTTTGTGATCTTCCAGTTATTACTTTGGATTGTTGAATATACTTCCCTGCTGTACCCGTCCTGTCTGTGGGCTGCTTGAATACGTAGAAAGCCATTGTCGGCCCCGCAGGTCTCTGGGTCGTGGGCTCCAACATGCAGAACGGCGCTCCCAACAGAGGTCCAAGAGCCCAGCGGTGGCTTTCTGTACAGCTGTGGAAGTGAAGAACTACTGGTGAAAAGTCATTATTGACAAGACACGTTGCCAAAACTGTCATGTGAAGCTCGACGTATTTTGCCTCACCCTATATGGTGTGAAATGACCTAAGATAATTGTTAGTTAGATAAATAGGAGGAAATGTGGCTGCCAGATGTTCAGGGCTTGAATGATACAAATACCGTATATTGCGGTTTTGTATTGAAACCTTTCGTTGCCTGAATTTAATACATGTTCCTCATCCTTATAGTTTTGCTGCTTTTCATCCTATATGCATTTACTCATTTCTGCATGATTTTTCATGTGTTATACATGTTTTTTTATGGAAACTACTCATCCCCTCCTGGTTTGCATTTGAAGGAAATATTTTGCTTCCTCAGTTTGACTGTTTACATTTAGTATCTTGCAGTGTTTACTATTATGAGATCTGTTTTTTCCATATATATATATATGTATAGCAGCAAGTATTGTGCAGTAGAGGGAGAACAATGCATTGCAAATCTTCTACCTATAGTCTAGTGGTACTCCTCAAATAATAATCAAAATTATAGAAGTCTTATTTCTTGTATTTTTTTGTTTTCATTTTTCTTGATTACCATTCCAAACTCTAAATTTCACAATTTCAGCTTGGCAACAGATGAGTTCTTTGCAATTGCAGTAAAAAAACTTTTTTTTCCCCTTATGAATTGCAGATTTTGATTAGAGAATTTTGTGGTGTTTGTTGGTGTTCTCGCTAGTATGGCATTGTTACTAAATTTGGATATCTATACCTTTAACCTGGCTCACCTGTGAAGAAAGGCACTAAGGCTCAGTTTAAAAGGATTTGAAATGTTTTGTTTTCTACAGATCTATGAAAAAATGGTTTAAAATCATTGATTAAATCCTGCTTTACTGGAGTTATGCAAACTTCTAATGAAATAATCATGTCATATCACTTGTGTAACACTGTATGAAGAGGGTAAAAGCACATATTTACCACTGCTTCGGCCTAGACAAGTTGGAGGCTTTTTAGGCAAAGTACCTACAAGCGCAGATCCAGTTCCTGCCTTCCCAGTGTAAAAGCTCTTGCTCTAGCCAAGAACTGCCTGCACAAGTGTTTAATCCCTTCTGTTAAGATTCAAAGATGAATCTGTCCTTCTCTGAAACCTTGTTTTAACTGTCCATACTGTTTTCCTCAGACTTTGAGGTAGGAATTACGACTTGGCCCCAACAGTAGGATTGGTTGAGCGTGTTTCTTAAATCAAATGTTTTAAAGACATTTCCAGTTTTGCTTTTCTTTCTTTCCAGGATCAGTCCTAAAGGCTCTTTGTTTCTAATTTCACCTAGACAAGATCTACTTCTTTTGAAACCTTTCAGGATTGCAGATATTTCCAATTTGGGCAAAAAATTAAGGCTTTTTTTGTTTTTATCAAAGTAGACAAAGCCCTTTAGCTGCTCTCTCGATACACAATGAATCTTGCTGGAATATACAGTTCAATAATCCCCAGTCATATGAGGCGCAGCTAACTTCAGGTTCTTTTCTGCCTAATTCAGACAAGAACCTTGCAGTTACCACTCTGTCATCTTGGGTAAATGCTCTTACTGTCTGTGTTCTGGCGTGGATATTACTCATTTGCCTCTGTTCGAAGCTCTTCTGTAGATTTGTTAAGAAATCCAGGGAATCTTACAGTCCTCAACATTTTTATTTCCCTAGCAGCAGTGTTTTATTGAGTCCTGCATCCTGCGCTGCTGTTATAGGGACATGAGGATTCCTTTGCTTTGCAACAACGAGCCTCAGCTTTTGAGATACCTACTGGAAAATGCCAAGTTCAGTTAGGTATTCATCCACACGGAAAAGATGGCAGAAGGGTATTATTGTCCATAAATATTTAGGTTCTCAAATTCTGTACACAGGGAAATGAAAATAAGTCTAGTATTAATGTAAACCTTAAAATTTGTGTACTGTGAGCTTCTACTCGCAGAAGGTTTTAGTTAAATACTTAAATGTTCTTTTAAATAGTGGTTGGATATAAATGGTAGGTGTTTCCTGGTTTGGAGAAAGAAAATTCTGACCTGTGCTTTAACCACCAGAGTAACGCTTGTCCCCAGTACATGCTTACCTGCTAATTTACATGTGCAGATAAGAGATATTGTTGATATGTTGGTGGATTTAGACATTTGTCAGTGCATCCGACACACTCAGTTTTGGAAGGATGCCTGTCTTCATTTTATTTGGTGTAATTATCAAGGAGCAAGTCATCTTCCTTCCAGTTACTGGGTTACCTGTTACTGTGGTATATTTTTATATTTTGCTTTAAAATATTTTCAAGTTTTGTATCTTGTAACTATAGAACTGAACAGCAAGTTGCTGACAAACTTTTGTGAAGTATGAAATGTGCTTTTTTTTTTTTTTTTCTTCTTTCCCTGACGTTATCACGTTCTGTTCCTCAGAATGTTTTCTCTTTCTGTGATTCCTTTTCAGCTGCTGCACATAAAGTGTGATAATGATGAACATATGTTTCAAAGACCCTCTACTTTTTTCTGGTGTAACAATGAGGATTCACCTCCTTGTTTAGATATCTCTTCCATTACGCTTACTCCTAGGAGTTCTCCTGACTCTAGACTACCATCTGGATTGTTAATACCACCACCTTCAAAAAGTGGTCTTCCAAAGCCAACCAGTGAATACAGCTGCCCAAGACCTCGTGTAATCCTGCAGTGCAAAAGCTTTTTCAGTTTCTTTGGCTTTCCTTTGTTCTCTGTTGTGTATTAACTTGTATTATAAATGTGCATTTTGTACAGGGGTTAAAGGACACAGCAGATGTATCTTAGATTCTCTAGGCATACTCTTAAAATGTGGAGTTTGTGAAGATTTATTTCTACATAGCTTTTTCTCTCCCGCCCATTAATTCTTATTTTCCCAACATGTTTAAATTAGTCTATTAATTAATTACCTCTGTGTTATCTGTCAATCTTTTGTTAAAATTCTTTGTATTGAGAATAGTTGCTCAAAACAAATAATTCTAAAGGTCCGACTTCAAGGCCTTTTTCTTCCCCCGTGAATTAGTAGAAAGGCAATCAGCCATTAAATATCTTTTAGCATACTTTATAAAAACTCTGTGCAAAATGAAGGTTGAAAATTATTCTTAAATAAGAAACGGGCATATTGCCTGCTTTTTCATAGCAATATGCTTATAGTGTCAACTTTTTTTCCATTTGCAAGTAACATTTGGCTGTATTTGGCAAACATCCTGGCTTTCTGCATGTGTTCACTAAACAAAACTGCTTCTTGTGCTTATGTGTATTGAAAAATATAAATTTCTTAAAATAACTAAATTATAGATTTACTTAAACTAGCTGTGTCGATAGTATCATAACGGCTAGTAACTTCAACAAAATGGCGTATAGGCAGGAAATGACAGTGTAAAGTTTGGTTTTGCTTTTTTTGCCTAAAAGACTTACTTAAGACCAAAATAAATACTGTTTGGGTTTTTTTTATCTAACTTCTGTGTAGCCATAAACACTTAGCAAGTTAGGAGGGTCTACGTTAGCATTTACTGTCTCCAAGACATCCTAGGATTATCCATCCATGTTGATGGGAAATGTAGGTTAATACATGGCACGTAGTTATGCATTCAACCTGATCCCACCTTCCTGATGCGGGCAAAACCTGTCTACAGTCAGAGAGACTTGTCTGTATGAATAAAGGGATATGAGATTCGTTACGTGTTTGCTTTGGGTCAAGCACATCCATTGCCCTGCTTTGAGTGGGACAGATGTTACATCCGGCAGTCTTCCTGACTTGAATTATACTAGTTCTCTGACTATGCACAGAGGCATCAGGAGGTTAATCCAAGGTTCGTGAACATGGTAATAAGAGCCTATTGTGTCTAAACAGTATGCACGGAAATATTTTTACAACAGGCTATCTTTGAAATTGCTGTGCTAACTCACGTTGAGGTCACTAAGCGTTCTGTATGTGGTCTTTCCAGGGAATAACATGACTAATATTTTTAAATGGGGGGGGGGGGGGGGGGTGGGGAAGCAGCATGTTAAATGTGGATTCCCCCCACCCCGCTTTGGCACTTCAGTATACTTAGGTAAAATTATCCCAGGTTTTTGGAGATACTGAACAGTTCTAGATCTCTCCTAATCCGAACTTAAAATATGAAGTCAGATCTCCTAAGAAATAGGAAAAATAGGACTTTGAATTCTAGTTTTCTCTTTAAGCAGTGTATTCAGTGGAAAACCATGGATCAATGAACTTTCCTTCTCAGCAGCCACTGCAGCCTCCAGAGAGAAATAGAGGTAGTTCAGAGCTACCTATAGACTTGGCTTAGAAATCCGTGCCATATGCTGTGAGAGGGCAGCTTCAGTTGCTGCAGCAGAGGCACTAAAGAAAGTAGCATTCCCAAAATAAGCTTGAGGTCCATGAAATTCTCGTGGACCTGCAGTGCTAAAGACTACCTGCTTGCCAGGTTGTCGTATTCGTGTATTTTGAATAACAGGATCTGTGTGACTAATTTAACTTGTGCTTAAAATTTTTCATGGGAATATTTTGGTCAAGTTGAATCTTATTTAAAAGTAGCAGGCTTTCCCTGTGCCTGGCTCTATAGTCTTTTTAATACACAGAAGGTAGGATTTTTATATTGTCTAAATAATATTAACATGCAAACTAGCTTTGCGTATATATTTTGCCTTTGGCTTGTCAATCTCAGTTTTAATCTATTTCATCATCTTTCTTTAATGTTCAGTTTGTTCTGACTTGACTGTGGCTCTTCTGTGTCCTGAAGTAATGAACTGATGGCAGGAGAAATTAATCATTAGAAAATAAATATGGCTGTAGAACGATAGCAATTGTTGGGTTTGGGGTTTCTTTGCCTATCCAGTATTTTTTTGAACCCTTCTAAATTCCTGGGCCTTACGAATGAAATCTCTTCTGTTCCACGTTCAGGGATGAGGGTTTTATTTTGGATATTAATATTCAGTGTATTGCATGTCTAGGTTGTTCCTTACCAAAAAAATACATTTGAAGCTTTGATCACACCAGTTTTTTTAGCTTGTCAAATAAGTTATCATGTAAGGAAGAATTAGTAAACAGGAAATATTGGGATTGTGTCTTTTAATTTTAGCTATTTGTTCTGTGCACTCTGGAGCATAGCATATTGTTGTTGCAGTATTACTTTAAATGGGTCTTGTGAACATACCTGTACTCATCTGTCTGCAATCTGGCACTGCTTGTCACCGGCTTTTTCAGGTTTAACTGCGGTACATTTCTGGCTGCACCAGATGGACTGAAAATGGAAAAATTACAATGCTGCTTATGTATTGGAGAGTTTTAGCATGTCTCAGACTCTGAACTGCAAATGCCATTTGCTTGGTGTCAGGAGCTGTTTTTTGCATGCTGATGGTTATTTTTAACTTTTTAAAAAATGTGGCTTTTATCTGCATGCTGAAGAACTCAGTATTGTGATCTTTTTCATGTGAAATATTGCCCTAATATTTATTGTCCTTATTGTAGGCAGGCAGTGTGACACCTAAATCACCCTCCACTGACATCTTTGATATGGTTCCCTTTTCTCCCATATCCCCTCAGTCATCAACACCTACTCGCAATGGTACACAGCCTCCTCCAGTACCCAGTAGATCTACAGAGATCAGTAAGTTTTGTAAGAACTGACCTAATTTTACTTACATTATATTTTTTTAATAAAGCATCTTTAAGGATTTACGTACGTTTTGCATGAAAAGCCAAATACAGTTTTTGTAAATCACATTCGATAATGCCATTTCATTTTTATACCGTCTTCCCAAAGTCACTGAGGTTGCTGCCAAGTTATATTATAAACAAATTTATTTACTTGCTGAAGCCATTATATAAACAGTTTGAAGGAGTTTGATTGGGGATTTTAACTGGCTTTTCTTTTACAGTATTTCTTTTGTACTTACTTCAAGAATTATTTTCACTTCCTCGTAGTTCTTTCCTTGACAAGCCACAGTTGTAGCATCTAAAGCCTACATTTACGGGAAAGACAGCAGGTGGAGTAAGTATGGTGATGACAATGCAGAAGGGAGACCTGAAGAAGTCCCTCAAGAAGTAGACAGTCTCGGAATACTGTTTTTAATACTACTTCTCCTATCATCTACAGCTTTGTTTTTCAGTAATAGTTGATGAACCTCTCCAGATCTGTGGACCACTCCTAAAAGATCTTCAAAAGTTGATTAACAACAGCAATTTTATTTTCTAAAGGCTTGAAAGCAGCTAGGCTAAGGTTCTTGGCTTCACTGGAAATCTTTTAGGAGTCCACGAAGTATTTTTAAAAGCTTTGGAAACGCCTTGGGGGAAAGGAGAGCGAAGCATACACAAGTAGTGTTGAAGGTTGTAGAAATAGCAGTCCGTGTGTAGTATCTGCTATTTCTGATGCCTATTTTAGTATGGATAAGGAGCATTAATGTTAACCGCCTGCCACCATATAAGACCACATTTGAAGAGTTTCTGCCTGTTTTGGAGAATGCTGCTAGGATGTAGAATTTTCAGATATGCATGAGAGCTGTGCACAATTATAAAAATGCATTGTAAAACTTAAATCAGTGGGTGTATTCCCCAATACCATATCCTACACACCTTTTGTTTCCATTGCTCAGAATGACTGTCACCCTCTAAAGAGAAAGCAGATGTCAAGGCTATTGATTCAATTAAAAAAACTTGTTCTTTTTTAAGAGAAGATTTTAAGTTAATTTAGATTTATTTTTGTGGGTTTCTCAAAGGGTATATTAACAGAATTTAAAACTATTCTATTAAAAATAGTTAATATGAAACATTCTTAAATAACTTAAAAGAATATTAGAATGATCTAGTAGAATATTAGAATAGAACTGTTCTATTAAGAGAATTTTACGGCTTTGTAAAAGAAGAACAAAAAAGTAATTCAAAGACACACCCTCCAAGAACTCCTTTACTGTTTTCAAATTTATTCATCTGACAGTACAGACAATGCCATAAAATCAATCTCAACATGCATATCCAGCTTCAAAAATAATAACTTGAATTGAATTACAGGATGAGATTTCTTTTTTCATCTTTTGTCCTATTTCGGTTCCATTGAAATTGTGGGTAGAAATCTTGTGGGAGTCAGTGTTCAATGTTGAATGGTCTTGAGAATTCCAGCTATGTGG
The DNA here is from genome assembly GCF_965231255.1 of Vanellus vanellus. NCBI lineage: Eukaryota > Metazoa > Chordata > Aves > Charadriiformes > Charadriidae > Vanellus > Vanellus vanellus. The sequence goes on along the minus strand of NC_138910.1, from coordinate 36,612,232 downwards.
GTTTTGTAATTGCTTAATCAGTGAGTTTTATAATACAGAAAATACTATAAATAAGTTGCCTATTCAGTGATATGTACTGTTTAAAATAGTTTTCTTCTGGATTTCATTCATTTACATTAAATTAAGATGATGTAGTTCAGAGACATGTCAGTCTGTCTGTTAATTCTCTGTGCTCCGCAGTGTGCTGTGCTTCACAGAGAGATTACAGAAATACATCACATTCTTTATAGTTTTGATCCCTTCTTTTTCAGTCTATGTCATAGTACTTTATATGTTGAAAATTGTTGCATTCATCAGCTATTAAAACCCTTTGGCATAATTCAAAAATGTGATTTGAAACAGAAGAGGAATATTTTATAATCAAACAAGAACGTACTGTCTTAGATGAGAAAGTTCAGCTCCCATAAGAATCTCATTCAAGCTGTGTAATGTTACATGACTATAATAATGTACAATAATACTTTGTTTTATATGGTGTTACTGCTGTCAGAACAAGCAAACTGGCATTTCTTTCTCCAATACAAGTCAGATGTGTAGAAACCGAGAGGAGACAAAGTTTGGAGTCTCCCATTTTCTGAGGTCTTGTGAATGTCTTTTCATGTTCTTACCTCTATTTTGTCACTGCAATTGAGTGGGTTTTTTTATCCATCACTTTTGATGAAATTATAGGCTGATTTTCTCGGATTTTATCATTTTTATAATGTTCACCTTTATCACATTCAGTAGTAAGCAAGAAGAAAGATAAGGATGCACCATCTAGTTGCTAGTCTCAACCTTAGTTGCTCCATTTGTCAAAGTGAGGTTCATCTGGCTGTTACCTAAGGATGCTCAAGCAAAATGAGCTTTTCAAAGCCAAATTTCATCTTACTCATCACCTGGCCAGTTTGACAAATCACCCAGGAATAACAGTGCATAGGAAAGACAGGTCTGTTTGCAAGAGACTGGTAACAACACCGAGCGCTTTGTTTTCTTCCAAGACCAAGAGCTTGATAGTTGATAATTGGCACCAGGATGACAGTTCAGCTTTTCATAAAGAGAAATGCCGAGAGTTAGAATTTTGCTTGCCAGCTCTCCTTTGGGTAGTTTCCCCAGCAAAAACTGGAGGGTTATAAATTATATCTTTTGACTAGCTCACAGTATGTAGTTCAAAAAGCCCGGCGTTCTAGTACTGGAAGAGCGCAACACTGACCTTTTCTCGGGAAGGTGGTTATCTCCAAAGCATTTCAGCTTTATAAAAAGGAGAAGTTTCTTGAAATTTTGAATTGTTATTCAGCATTATACCAATATGGCTTCTCAGTAGATGTCTGCTTACTAATAGGTGTACCAGTGATACCAAATAGATTGGTTTTACCTATTTTAAAGGAGAAAATTGCATGATTTTGGGATAGGAAGTTGCAGATAGAACAAATACTTGGTGTGTCTTTAGGTAATAATTGCAAAAAAGTGATTCTTTCAAGAACAAAAGCCCTTTCCAGAACTGTATTTATACTCAAAATGTTGCTGAGAAATACCTCTTTTAACACTAAGTTTGCAGTAACCAACTTGCAGGCTAAACATAACTAGTGCAGCCCAGTGTAATAATTGCTTAGTTGAACAATTGACCAATGCATAGTTAGTGCAACCAAAAATGCAGTGTTAAATACACTGCTTTCTTATGGAGTAAAGGATTACAATCTTTCTTTTGAGTTATCTCAAAGGAAGGAATGAATTAATTTATTTTAATTATTTAAAGGCGGAATTAATTTATGTGTTTCTTGTTGGCACAGCATTGTTGTCATATCTCAGAAAAGACCTGGAGAGGAACATTCTTGATCGAATTGTTCAATATTTATTTCACTCAAATGCATCTTGAACAATCCGAGGTCACAACTGGCAGAGGTACAAATCTGCTCCAAGATGCTCTCTTTCCAGAGATTTAAGAGTCTGTTGTCAGAATAATGGTTGAACCATTTTTTATGATGTAATAATTCCAAAAGGAAAAAAAAAAAAAAGGGAGTAGCTTGCAGCCAAGGGAAAGGCTTCCTGGACTGCATTACCTCAGCTGATTCCAGACATTTTCTTGGGTGTTTGTCTTCATTGTGATTAATTTTTATTTGTCATCACAGCTGCTTTAGGACATCTGGGGAAAACATATATCAGCATAACTCTGTGCCTGGGTGATAGCTAAGGTAAAGAAGATTGGGATGCAAAATGCAGCGGAAAAGCCAAATATTTGTAGGTTGGTTTGGTAATTGCTACATTTGAGTTTATTACAGAGTGCAGGTTGTTACTCTCCGGTATTGTGTGTTTCTTGCCCTGAATGTCAGATAGGTCACAGAAACAAGTGTTTATTACCTGTTCATGTGTTTCTATGGTTTGAGTTGTGGATATAAAACATCAGCATTGTCATGGTTTTGAATTTGTTGGTTGATTTCCCAACCCGTGAATTTATTTATATCCAGGAAAGAATGGGAAAGGGAAAGGAAATTATATGTGCTGTTTGAAAGGATCATTTTCAAACATTTACTGGATGCTGTGTATCGGAGAAAGAAATGCCTGACTATGCTACAGTTATGCTGGGGGGTGTGCCGGGCAAGATATTCTTGTTATAGGTAATCTTCATGCAAATACTCTAACCTGAAATAAAAAAAATGACTGATTTATCCCATCTCTGCTAAAAAGGAGGCCCCTGTGAACAGTGGAGTGAACGCTAGCAGATAAGCTTATGGAGATCCCATGCAATAGTGCAGCTCTGCAGTGACTAAATTTTAGTATTCGTCCAGTTTCCACGTGTTCTTCAGCTTCTGTTCAAAAGAGAAATACTGATGATGCTATTGAAAATATTTCATGGAACTTTATCCCTCTCTGACTCTCAGCGGTGCAATCTCTAATATAACACACAAATTTTAAATGCAGTAAAGCAGTTGTACTATGGACTTTTTCATCTGGTTTACTGAAATGGTTAGCAAGTTATAATAGAGATAGTAGTTCCAAAAATAAAAATTTTTCATAGAAACTCAGCTAGGAAATACTTCTCTATTTTGAATTTGAGTCTCTACAGGGTTTATTAGGCTCTGTAACTTAGATTAAGTTACACTCTGGTTAATTTTAAAGTCTGCCTGCTTTGAATAACAATACAAATTAAGTAGTCCTTCAGCTGAAGGCAGGCGTTTGCCATTCTGCTAATGAGCTCAGAAGTGCTGTCATTAATAAAAGCCAAATAATAAGGCATGAATGAGAAAATATCCATAATAGTGTAGAAAATACTCGCTTTCAAAAATAGTGGTAAGTCATATTTCAGTACTTAGAAATGCAAGAGTTGTGTTCTCTACTGTTTTTTCCTAAATACATTCCTTGAATGTTTGCTAAGGCTTGGTGTTGAAACTGGCTGCTTTTAGTTGTCTGACCATACAGAAAACTGTCAGCTCCTTTTAAGGGTAAAAAGAACCTATGAAGAAGGAGAGAAAAAAAAAAAAAAAAAAAAAGGAAGAAAGAAAATGAAATCATACTCACTTTTTGCCCAGTAGAGGTTAGATTGAAAGTCAAAGCTGCTAAACATGTAAACGTTACTTGGTAGGCGCATCAGAGCAAGTAAGGACACTGTTTATACTGGAGCCGACCCGTTTTGGCTGTGAAAGAGGCGGGGACAAGGTATATCCTAATTTTTATGTTAGATTATCCTAGTTAAAGTCTCTTCTGCATGCAGGTGGTATGCCTCTGCCAGGAAAGACTAGAATTTATATTTTTTTGTTGGCTTAAGTGGGCTTTTGGAATAAGGCGCTCTGATCTGGGCGGTCTCCTGGTCCCATGTGACAGTTTATAGCTGTTTAGCCACGGTTTTTGAAATATGTAACTATTCAAGTTCCTGCTTGTTTCTGCACTTTATCATGGGGATGTATGCTGACAGCTAATTATTTAAAATGCCTATTGTGCAGCCTGATAACAGCTAAATGATTAGTTCAAAACCCATGGAGACTGACATGCACAGTAAAACGTTGACGGGGCTAGACAAGCACAGGTCTAAAACTCCGGCTCCAAGGAGGCCAAAATAAAGACGTCTGTTTAGCTATGTGCACAGTCTTCAGCATTGACAAGATGACTGGTAACACTGCAACATGGATTTTGCATCAAGTAGTCAGTTGTCAGCTTCCGTATCTTTGATGTTTAGCGTAAAATTTTGTGCTTAACGAGAAGACTAGCTAGTCATTTCAGAGATACTACTGGCCCCTTTTACTCTCTTGCTCTTAAGCTAGCATTGTTTTAAGGTAGGTAGTAAGCTTACCAGGTTTCGTGCTGGACAGCCGTGGAACTCAAGAGATAGGATATAGTTTTAATTTTCTCTCCACCAGTGACAAGACTATATTAACTTGGTTCTGTAAATTTTGCAATCAGTATGGTTGGGTTAGCAAAATTATTTCCTTACTGGGTTAGTTCAACCCAGTGTGGGACAGAAAGTCTGTATAGATGGCACAATTACATATAGAGGGAAAAAAAAAAAAATGCCATTACTGAGAAGGGAAAAAACAAACACAACAAAACAAACAAAAGTCTCCAACCCAAAAATATTTGGGCTGTCAGATGTGAAGAACTAGCATTACACTGTTCTAATAAGAACAAAAAAAAAGGAATTGGAGGTGTTTCTTCTTGTCCAGACAGAAAAGAAACAGACACAAAAAAAAACCCTCACCACTAGAAAGCATACTATAGTTAGGAAAAAGTGAGAAACAGTGGTATTGACAGAGGGAAATTTGCAATCTTTCAATTTTTGAATCCAGATTTAGTGGAATTCTAGGGTAAGCGACCTTTCTTGGTCCTATGCTTTTTTGATTCTTTCGTTCTTGACTTGATCTTATCCGAGATTTTAAACCCGTGACAATTAGTTTGAGTTACTGCCAGCTGTGCATTGAGGAGCTCTATCACATGAAGTGACTCACTCCACGAGTAAGAGTAGTTTCTTGTCCTTACAAAGACATCCTTAACCTGATGGGGAGGAGTGGCAGACGGGGGACATGAAGACAAACTAGTTTGCAAGAATATGTTTCTAACATAACGCTAAGACGAAATTTGACAACTGATGTCCAGTTGTTCCCTCCTCATTTCTGAAACTCCTATACACGCCGATTCCAGAGTGCGCTTCAGTAGAACAAGCCCTCTTCAAGTTGGAACTTCTTCTCATCGGATCCCTAAAATTCATCTAGAAGTCACAAGCATTAATGGAAGCTAAATGGAGGCTTAAACAGAAGTTGATGGTGTTCTTGGAAAGCTATTTGAATGTTAAACATTGGAAAACGAGTCAAGACCTGGCTTTCAGATTTGGATGTTAAAAGTTGTGGTTAATCAGTTGCATATCTGGAGGTGCTATTATTCAGCTTATAAGGACATGTGAACTGACTTTTTCAAAACCTATTGTCATAGCCCATACCTTTTCTCTCGATGACTCACTTTTCTGTTGTTCCAGAGAGAGACCTTTTTGGAGCAGAACCTTTTGACCCTTTTAGCTGCGGAGCAGGAGATTTCCCTCCAGACATTCAGTCCAAACTAGATGAGATGCAGGTAACTATTGAGTTATCGATTAGGCAGTTTTCTATGGCTGTATGACTATTCTTGAAATACGTGTTTGTAGTATTCTGAAAATGTATTCCAGACTGCACACACAAATACATAGAAAAAAAAAAAAAACTCACAAACTATTTCTGACTATCCCTTTTGTAAGTATATCTCATCATCTTTGAGTTGAAGTTCAAATTTGCCTGAAGATCCTTACAAATGTTAGCCCGTGGTATTAATACAGACACCTGCACTAATTTAGGGTTTCTCAGTAGTGTAATTAAAATGGATACTGCTACTCCTGCCTGGGAAGGGACTGAGTGAGCTGAAAAAGAGAGCTGAGGCAAAAGCCCTGCAGATACATTGGTGCTGTTACTCTTCAGTTCCAGCAATCACCACCACCCCGCTATACCCTGATCTTCCCCTCAGCGGTATTAGTCTGTTTTTTCATAGCATTGGCATAGGCAAAGTACATGCTTAAGGGGACATGGCAATTTTCTGCTGCTTTAAAAATAGCTGTATTTGACTAAAGCACTCTGGGACAATTAAACGACTGAGAATTGATTCAAGAATTCAGAACTGATGGGTTTCTATCAGAAAATGGTTGCTGCTTCTGAAACACTCGATAGTGTCTGTTCAGTTATTGGCCCAATTTTGAAGCAATTCTAGGAGAAAGTCTTCAAGTTTTGGAAGAAATCACTCTCTTCAGTCAAAGTTTCCAAACTGCTAGTTCCTTGCCAGCTTGCTTATCTGTTATTTTTCAGCAGCCTGCCAGCAAAATGGGAGGCTGAAAAGACTGGGAACTTGAATCTTTAGGATCCTGGCTTCTCAGCAGAAAGCAGTCCCAGGGCTTCCAGCCCTCTTGTATCTCGAAAGCCCACGGAGCTCAAGAGCTAGCTCTCAGGCGTCTTCAGTTCCTCTCTTCTGCCTGGAGAGCAGCAGAAACATTTCAAAATGGCTGAAATAAGATGTAAATGCTGTTTAATTTACCTAGGTAAAATTTTTTGAATTCTTCTTCCTTGTGAAATTTCACTTTCCATGCCAGTTTACGATGGTGCCACTGGCAAACTCTGCTCACTGTAAAGTAAGACGTTTAGATTCTTGCTTACCTGTACTTTGGTCCACAGAATTTCAGATGCTAGTAAAAGCCAAAATTGGCTTCTTTGCAATTCCCTTAAAAATGCTTGTGTTTTGTGAATGCTATAATGTTATTACCGAGCCCTTTTAGCACAAAAAGCAAGTCTTTTAGCAACTCGCATATATCAATGTTTCCATTGTGTATAGCCTATTTTAGGAAAAAGTGTACTGTAATATCTGTGGATACTAGGAAGACTCCTGTGACTATAGCTAAATGTCACACAGTAAGAGTAACTTTTTGACCAAATTTTGTATTGTTACCATTTAAGGCTGAAAAGTGTTATCCCCTCACAAAACATCAGTGAATGGAACAGTAGAAATCTTTATCAAAGATTCTTGAAGTCGTAAAATGAAAAACTCATGTCGCTGTACTCTCTTCACCTGAAAAAGCAGACAAACAGCTAATAAAAAACCTGCCAAGCCTTAGGGCTTTACTGTGTCCTATTGGAAAGAATATCGCATTGGTTGGGTATCCCTCCATGCACATACATGTTTTGTTTTTTCCGACTTTTTTGCATGCTTTATAAAGTAGTCTCACAATCAGAGAGTCTAGCATATCAGTCTTAGCATACCCCGACATTTCCACTGAAAATGAGTTAGTGGGTCTTAATGTAGGCACAAAACTTGTCCAGGTACGATCCAATTGAGAAGAAGTGTAAAGCTGACAGGGTGTGTGTGTGGGGGGAAAATAATATTCTGACTTTGGCCAAAGCAAGAGCTGTGTGCAGTTATTTTGCTAGGTGATTGGTGCAAAATACAGATTAAAACATGTTTTTCCTAATATCTCTTTTATCTTCTTGTGCTTTCCTGGGTGCCTAGCGTCAGCGATGGTTGGTATATCATATTTTAATAATGGTATTTAAAGCATTTGCAATTGAAGTGTGTATGTGTTCATGTCTGGTGTTTTTATTTTTATTTTTATGTATGTGTGTGTACATATATTTATAAACTTTCAAGATTTATATTTTATGTATACAACTCTGTCAGGGCCATTTCAATTTTTAGGGGCCTTCCATTTTTAAGGTGGGGACAGCTGATTTTAGTTTTCATTAGTCTGCCTTATCAGCTGCTAATAATACTAAGCCTTCATTTTCATTGCTGTTTGTTTTCCATGTGAACTAGTGAAATCTCCGGTTTTCATTATCAGATTGTCAGCAGTGAAATGTTGTAAGCAAAACCTTTGACACATAGATTTTTGTGTTAGTAGAATCACATTTGTGAATGCGTTTTTATTTGGAAATAATTCTTAAACGCTTGCAAAGAGCAGAAGATAGCTGTGCTAGAAGTTAACGGCTGTTAGATACACAGCCTCTAAGAAGGCAGGTGAAGTGGATGCTACAAAAGATAAAAGCATACAATACGTAACGTGCTCTGGGAAACATGAAAGAAAAATGTAGGCATCTTTCCTTCTCCGGAATGTGAAGTGAAGGGATCTGTTGTGTTCGCATTCTGAAAGTGCAGCCAGAGTTTCAGTAAATACATATTCCATTAAATATACAAAGGTAAGTCGTTTACGAACACATCTAGTAGTTCAAAATACGGACTTATTCGGAGAGGGTATTAAATGCAGTTTATCCTACACTCGGAGTGGCAAGCAAGCTGCCTCGGTGCCAGGCAGTGACAGCCTGGTTGGAGGAGCTCAGTCCAGACTCTTATCCTATTCCTTGTGTAGAGGTATGTCAGATGGCTCAGCAAACACGTCCCAGTCTACGGAAAAGCTGTCCCGGTTTATGCGTGCGTTGGAAGGTGGTGATGTGTAAGCAAAGTGGCAGAGGAAAGGACGGCAAGCAGAAGAGGCGTTGGAGAATAAACTCTTAAATAGTAGCGTGTGCTTTTCCTTTGCATCTGATATTCTGAACTTAATGAGATCGGATAAAGTTCTTTGACCTCCGGGGGAACATTTTTATGTTTAAACTTTAGTTAGGATCCAAGTTTCACACTTAAGCTCTTCCTATTCCATTTCTCGGTCCAATCAATTTTTGGAGAGCTCGAAACTCAAACATGTGCCGAGATGTGACTTTTACAGCTCAGGCCTCTCTCTGATGACTATCCAACCTCCCGTTTCCCCCACCCTTATGCTGAAACATATTTTCATCCTCTCTATTTTGACTGTACCAGGGCATTAATAAAATGAATCTGTCTGTTTTCCCCGAAATCTTGCAGCAAGGGGAAGTTTCCCGGGATCATGAATCATACCAGCAACAGCTGCTATAATTTATTAAAATCTCAAGGTAGTTAATATCATAAAGCTTCCAGGAGCTGCAAGCCGTTCTCCCTGCATGGCCTGAAGCTTGTCGTCTTTCCATCTGAAATAAGTTATGCTCGGCCCTCTGAATTATCTTCTCAGAGACGTGTAAATTTATCATTGGTTCATTGGGTTTGTGCTGACTGAAGCGAAGTCACTGTGAAGTGATGAGTTAACCTCAGATCCATCGGGTTGACTTTGGCTTATTTATCTTCTGATAATATGGAGTTCTTTGGCTTTTACTGTTTGCCGTTTTTAACCAGAATAGCTCATGTCTTATTATTATAGACACAAAAAAAAAAATGGGAGTTTTGGAAGAGGAGTTGTTTTCAGGTTACTTTTTCTAGAGAAAACTAGCTTTGCTCCTCTCTTTAAAAGACCAATCATCCTTTAGTACAATACCATCATTTTTCTGGGTAACTAAGATGTTTAGTCCTTGAGTTAAATCACCTTGGAAGTAAAAAACTTACTTCACACTGTCATCATGGGGTTATGAACATAGAAGTGAGGCACAATATAGATACACACTTCATAGCCCTTCCTGTTCCCACTCCTGTCCAGTACCAGGGGATGGCCTTTTCGGCATTCCCTAAAAATCAGCAGATTTGAGAGAGTTCCTGACCACATGAGGAGTTACTGTTTCCTGAACCTTTAAAGTACAGGAAGTCATAGCACACAAGTTTTTTTAATGAACAGGCAGCGTGTTACATTAAGAACACATGTTATTAGAAGGTGAAATGTCTGAATTTCACAAGGCAAAATATTTTAAATGCTGTGTATTAAAATTAATGATGTATTTTAATATATATAGTATGTAATGTGTACCAAGTGCTGATTATATGTCATTTTTAAAGAAAAAATATTCTGCCTAACACATTGATCAAGTTTATTAGAAAAAAGATAAAAAATTCATAATTTATGATCTGCCTGGTCATTCCAACTGACTTCATTATTATTACAGCTGCGAGTGCTGAGTGGGAAGTCAAAAGTAGGCATATGCTGTAAGATGGATACTATAATAATCATACAGCAGCTTCTAGTAGGAGCCATAAGACTTGAGAGTCAGCTCAGGTGTATATATGAACTGTATTCCTGGAAGCGGACATAAAGCTCAAAGTGTTCTGCATTGCTGTGAGAAGTACAGCGTAGGATACTTATTGTATTATCTGCATTGATCACAGTTCAACTGTGTTTGGACGTAAAGGAGAATCTTTTCTTAAAATCTTGTCTTCCCACAGCTTGCTTGACTACTGACAGCTGATTGGATTTTTTTTTTTTAATTATATCATATATTTGCAAAAGTCTAATTTTGGAGATTCCAAAAATTATTTGAGAATTGGGAGTTATTTTTCAAAACTTGAGTGATTAGGAATGGAGATGGCTGTGGGAGATCTGAAGTCTGTGCTTTCCTAATCTCTGGAAATTTCATCACAATCACTTTGCCAAAGAGTCTACTGGATGAGGATGTTGTGATTTCTTTTCCTTTTTGAGGGCTGCATTTAATTTAATTGGAATATTGGTCAGGACAATACAGCTTTCTTTGATTTATACTGCCACACACTTCGTGTTGTCCACTTAAATATTCATGAAGAAAACAATCTGGATTTTACATTCTTTTAAAATCTGAAAAGTGCCCAGATGGCTATCTGGAGTGCCTTGATGTCGTCTTTTTGTTGTTGGCCTTTTTTGATCCTGTGGTGGGCTTGAAAGTTTCAGCCTACTAGTAACTGTACTGTCTGACCCTTGATGATAGTAGGTTTTGTGGGGTTTAGCAGGTGAACGTTGAGACGTCACGTTCCTGTTATAGACAGCTATGTTCATAAGCCGTCTTGAAGCGCGCACGTGTTAACACTGCGTTTCCTGGCACTGTAGCAGTAGCCTTTACTTCCCTATCAATTCTGCCTGTAAAGGAAGCTGTGTTTTCAGGTATGCAACTGATAACAACACCTGGCAACCACATCACTATTTTCTTTTAGAACAGACAATGGTTCGTTACGTTAATAAAGTTAAAAGGCTTTATAAATAATTATGATCCCTCTGGTGCAGCTATCTCTTAATGGATTAACATTGATCGCATGGCAAATATGTGAAAATGTGATTGTTTTAAATGCAAAATATCCCAGCTTAAAAGAGGGGAAGGACTAAATGGGGGGCAAGTGGTCTGGAGTGAAGTTGCGGATGGAAAGGTCAAGGAGACCACTGTTCTTCAAGAAAGTAGAAATTGTTCAAAGTAAAGTCATAGCAAACACAAGCTAAGTGGGAAGTGACAAAATATCCGTTTGTATGGAATAAAACAAAAATTAAAAATCCGCACGTGATCAACATAAGAGCAATGAGATGTCTGCGTTTCCAAAATGCATAATCTGATTTGCTCTTAGCTAGCCAGAAAAGGGGCACTGGAAGTGCAGCTACGTAAGACACCAACAAACAGTGCTTAAATATATAGAAGAAAGATAACACCATGCAGGACATGAATGGGGTATGTGTTCGCTGAAAGGGCTCTCCGGATTGCTAAGAATGAAGCTGGTTGTCCTTAATTAAACCGGTTGCCGTTGGTGTTCTACTATTGCAGCTGTATCAAGCACCTGCAGGTTGAAGCACAAACTCTGCCCTTTACAACCTGAAAACCAGAAGCAGCCGTTAAATACTTTAAAAGATGAGCATTTCAGACCCACTGTAACTGAGGGGGTTACAACTGAACAGGTTAGACTGTAGGGCTGATCCTCTGAATTCTGCTCCTGTGTAAGGGGTTCTCCTTCGACTGCAGTTACATCGATTAATCATATCCTTTGGTTAAATGAACGATGGCTGTTTATAACAGGATGTGTTTGACTTGGAACTTCAGATACTGTTTGCTTGAAATATCTTTTTCGTTGAATGCTCTTCCCGTTAGCCCTTCGAAAAATACAGAGAGGGAAAACAAAAAAGGTGTCAAAAACGCCGGTGAGCTTTGGCAGCGCCACGTCACCCAGGTAGGGCAAACTGGGTACCACAGTTGCAGAAGGTTTACACCACAGCACTGCTACTGGCTCGTCATCTCGTAATATGGATCTGCCTTTAGGAAAATTCAAATTTTACTTGGAAAATCTCAGATCATTTAGTAACTCTTGCCAGGAAGTTTGTTTTATTTCTCAGCGTTACTCTTATGGCAGTAGCTGGTGGGGTTATGAAATATGCGTACGCTTTTAAAATTCTAGCCTGCGGCTTAAATTTGTTTGAAATTAAGCTGTTTTGCTTTAAGATTTACCTTTTAAAGCCAAAAGATACGCTCTTGAGGTACTGCTGTGCATTTTGAGAAAAGGCTTGAGTTTATGCCTAATCCCAATGCAGATTGCTTCACAAAAAGATTTGTTTACAAGATGTTTGCTTCATCAAAGCTCATATTACTGATTTCATAGCACACAATCGGCATTCTCTAAGTGAACTATACATTAAGACAGCAGTGAACTGAACATCGTGACAGCTGCCACTGGAGTTGACGTTCTCATGGCGTTTCTATTGAGAGCCCTTGTTTCCAATTGCTTAGAGCCTGACAGTACTTCCACCCAACAGACTGAAATTTTCTTGACTCAAAGGTGACTTTTCTCTTGAAGGTCAAGCCGCAATTATTCAGCAATAAGAGAAATGAAAAGAAGAGCACTTTGTCTGTTTTGAAAGAGCTGTTATTGTTTTAGAGCTGGTGCAAGCTAAGTACATTTTATAAACCAAAAGCAGGTACTTGTAGAATTCATTTCTTTTCAACAGAGGGGGTGGTAGCGTCTAGCTTATAACCATTTTTGCGTTTCTCCTAATAAAAGTAATGTAAGTAAAAAGCGGAGTTTTGGTCAAAACTTTCAAAGAAATTCTTTGCACTTTCTGAAGACCATTGCATTGTATTTCCCTGAGTTACACGCCTTTGAAATGCACAGTTTGTTCATTTGCAATACAGCAAGGATGATTTTTTTTTTTTTACCTTTTTGGCGAAGCTGAGATGGCAGCAGGCTGTAAAGCGTACACCTGTCAATGTAGCCGCACAGGGAGCGATTCGGAACAAACCTCTGAGATGTGGTTGACTACTATACTTTTTGTTGGACTACTAGTAAGATAAGGGATTACTGAATGTAGGAGACACCTGGTATTAGTAACAGCGTCTGTGACTTACCTGGATCTTTAAAGTGTAAATATACTAAACTTTTTGCTTATATAGCCCTAATCTTTCCTGCTTATAAATCATGTTGAGTTTTACTCAGAGACAACATGGTGCAAGTCAAGCTTGTTTGTTTTTCTATCAACCTTTGTATATGAATTTTCAATATTTTTATTCTATAGTAGTTTCTTCATTTTGTATGCATACTGTATTTCTTCTGTTGCACAGGATATATCCTTTTATTACTTAACCACTAAGACTTTTTAAAAATTGGCTAACCAAGTAATGTAAATGTCTGTGTATTCACTGTGAAGTTTCGTTATGCTTTGTCTGCCTAAAGATGAGCTCAAATTTAGGTGTCTTTAGAAAGAGAGCTTAATCCTCCAGAAAGCACTTTCCTTTTTATTAACTATATCTTGTTTCATTGCAGGAGGGGTTCAAAATGGGATTAACTCTTGAAGGCACAGTATTTAGTCTTGATCCACTAGACAGCAGGTGCTGATGACAAGAAACTAAATGTGAAATTCCTACGCAGTGTTTTTTTTTTTTTTTTTTTAAATTCTGCACACGTATTCACAGATATTATCCACGTGCCAAAAATTGCTTTCTTCAACCTGTAAACTTTTGTGAGGTTTGCTTCTGTAAAAATCCAACTTAGTTCCAGTCTTTCCCTGTACAAATGTAAAAATTGTATTTGTTGGTGAAATATGAATTAAATTACGCTGTTGTGTTTCTTTCTCTCACGTTTTGGCCCAAGTTTACTACGCTTTATGACTATTAGCCTGGAGAAGTTCTTTAAAAAGCTCACACATACCTCTCTCTGTTTGCAGACATGCAAGCATGATTTTTACGTAATATTTTACCTGGCAGCATTTTGAAATTATGCTTTTAAGCCATTATTTAATATTCAAGCAGTAGAAAGATAATTATCTAGTACAAAAAGTTCAAATTGTAGTGAAAAAGCAGAAACTACTAACTATTAATATATGCTTAAAAGGCAAATCTGGATGCCGTGTAATTGATTTCCATTACTGTGTATGGTTACCATGCTGTATATACGTTGTTATTAGTTTATAACATGCAGAAGATCTTTAGGTCCTTAATTCATGTTTTAGAAACTAACGAATCGTTAGTATGCTAATTAGCATTTAATGAGCGTAGAAGAACTGCTAAACTGCAGAATGGGCGAAATAACTGCCCTTTGTTTTGATACTTTACAGCTGAACTGTAAAGTATGTAGTTCGGAATTCATTACATGATAACCATACCTTAAAAAGAAGATTACGGTCTTACATTTACTTAGGAATTTGCTTAATTTTGTGTATAAGCAGGCACTCTGTTTACCGCGCTCAGTTCTGTAAGTTACTTTCAACACCTGAGCGTTTACGGTCGGGCTCTGCTGAGTATTTTTTTTCACTGTCTGCTTTAATGTTATATGTCTTACTATTATTTTGAAACTTGCTGCAAGAATTCAATATAAGTTAGTAAGTCCTTCAGACCCACTGGCTGTTCATGTTACAGAAACAACTGCACACCAAAATTCTCAGCTGCTAGTGAGTTGAACGCTGACCGGTCTATGCATACTTCGCATTAACCTTTAGCATAAGCAATAAAATGCCGTCATAAATCTATCTCAGAAAATTATTATCATTTGTGCTTTGATGCTCAAACTCCACATTAGTTCAATTCAAAAACTTCAAAAACTCTAATATTTTCCCCTCAAAACTTAGAGATGTGGAAAAAAAAAGGAAATTTCAGATTTTTTTTTAAATATTTTCTTTCCTTTTTCATGAGGAGTTTTTTGTCCTTACTGGTTACAGTTTACACCAAAAATGCATTTTGCAGATTTGTCATCACGTGTGTGTCTTTATGCCTTGTTCAGCAAAGTACTTCCGCATATACCTTTGAAGTCCACTGAAATGAATGGGTTTATTCCTTTGCTGAGTTTGGCATGTGCTCAGGTACCTTGCTGAATGGGGACCTTCATGTTCTACACTACATTAGTCTTCCTCTCTCTTATTCTGAGTTCAACATTCATATAGAGTACTATATATAAATATATATATATTAAAAATATATATAAAGTCACTAACAAATAGAATAGTATATGTTTCATAAAGAAAAGTCTTTATAATTTTGTTTGTCATATAGTATTTTGGAATTTGTATAATGAGGATGTTTAGTAGCCATAGTAATGGCCTTTTTTAACAAATAGAATTTGTATTTTTATTGTACTTTAAAAAGCTTTACGTAATAAGCATCTATTTAGTGGTCATTTATTATCAATGGTAACACTAAGATAATATTTGCACATTTTAAGAACCCTTTTTCGTTACTGATTTTTATGATAGTTGACTGCAAATAGCATGGTTAAATATTACATACCTGTTCAATCCATACAAAAAAAATCAACACAGCAGTGCATTTTTAATGAAAAGATTATGTGATCCAATTGGAAACTGTATTTCTATGTAATCTCAAATGTCTGTTTAATTTTGCCTAAAATAAATGTTTTTAAATAAATTGCATCCTAGAACACAATGTTCATTCAGTAAAATGCCCGGTGGAAGGGAGGGCGGAGGGGGGGGGCGTGTGCTTAAATGTTGGGCAGAACCTGCCACAAAGAATGCTTTAGTGCTAAAATGTGTCAAAGTCACCTTATATGCTGGAAAGAATCTGATCTCAGCCAGTGTAGAATAACTCCGATGTTTGACCTTTATTATTGAGTTTGGTCTAATCTGTAATCAGCAGAGAAAAAGCTTCTTCTATATGTAGCTACCTGATACTAATAATTAGGGAGTAACTTTCTCCATGGGGCTTTATGGATTTAATGGACTGGGGGGATTGCCTTTTTTTTTTTCTTCCATACTTAGTTGCTCAATATACTTCGCTACTAGATGACCCTAATGGTTATTTAAGGAGTAAAGGATGTACTTGAAGACTTTTTGAATCCTCGAAAGCAACCTCTTTAAATCGGGTGTGTTAATGGGACAGGCTGCAGCATATGGCATTGATGCTTTTGAGAGAAGAAAACTAATCTTAAAACCATCTGGTATTTACTTCCATTGCAAAATTGCTCTTCAAGCTAATACTCAAAACCCATCTAGCCTCTGCCATAACCTGAATAAAAAAAGTCTCGATAGCTGGTTTGGACTGAGAATGTGAAGTGATTCTGCTAATTCTGTGACCGTAGGCAGTTTACTTGATAGAAGCCTGTAAGAAGAGAGTAACATCATTGACTAGGTTAGAGCTACGGTGCTAAATGAGTTGTGAACAAGACTTCTTTTGGATTTGTAAATTTGCCCGCCAACAAAAATAAAACGCCAATGCGATTGGGTGCTAACAGATTTGTCCTCACCTTTTTCTTCCTTTTGGATTTAATTTCCTTCTCTCTTTTTTTTTTTTTTTTTTTTTTTCATTAAGTTCTTTAAACTGTGAACACACTGCTGATCGTGCTAACTCTGACTGTTGCTTTGTGGCTGTGTTATACACGATTTCAGTTCTATTTGTCAGCTGCTCAGCCACTGCACTGGCGTGTCATACCAAGCTATATTAACGCCTAGAAGCGAGATTCTTCACTTTCTGTTCCTTTTTTGTGTAGGATATGGGCTATTTTTCCTCTTCGTACCTGCCTATCACACCATGCCCGAGTAGTTGAGGTGCTCAGCTTAGAATTCTTAAGTCAAATAAGCTGCTGCATGGTGAGTTTGTGTGGGTTTTTTTAACCTTTGATAAATTACTGAGCATCGCTGCAGGATGCTCATAAGGTTAACCCCCTGTCTTGACTTCAGATTGATTTCTGAGTGGCTGTATTTTGGCCTTCCACGTGACCGATGTGATTTGCGCTAGACTTGTAATTGATCAAATTGGTCAAATTGGCAAGGATCAAATCCTTCATGCAGTAAAAGGAATTACATTTCATTTTGGCTTTACTTGTGGAAAGAAAGAAAGGAAAAAGAAAAATTCTTACACTTGCAGAAGTAAGCGTGGTTGTGTAATCCCAGAGGTGACTGAATGTGCCGAGGAATGGACTGGCTCCAAGACTTCATTATGATGATTATTTTTCAATTTGTGGAACTAAGCGCGGTCTCATTCTCACCGAGCAATTCTGCTTCACAAAAAAAGTCTCTTCTGCAAAGGAAAAGAGTGCCACTGCCTGAGAAATCTCTAGTCAAACGTCCAGAGCTCCTGTTTTCATTACATCCTGTCAGTCACTAGAGATCATCATCACCCTTTGGACACCCTCTTAAGGCAAATAAATATGTTAATAATTGCAGGCAAGCTCTCAGCTTTCTTAATTTGACACTGAGGTTTTGTTGTTGCTCAGGATGGGTGAGGATTCATCAGAGGATGTAGAAGGCACGCTTTGAAAAAAAAATCTGAGTAACGGGCCATACATTTTAAAATTCAGCCCGAAATGGCTGCTAGTAGGTGTTCTGTAAGCTTCAGCTAAAAGACAGCAAGTAAGCTTTGGTACATAATCAGCCTGCGTTTTTCCACCATGTTAAGACGTATTCTTAATGAGAGACTGAAACATACATTGCTTTGTCAGATGGTGAAAAGTACATAGCAGTTCTCATCAACAAAATAGAGAACAGGATTTCGAATATATAATTTTGGTCAGTTATTTCAGAATGGTAGGTAACATTTTGTCGAAATGAAAGTCTGACATTTGCAATATATTTAGTGAGTGTTGGTGCATAGATAAAGAAACTGCAGATTGATTTATTCATCAGACCAAAACACTTCCTGGAACTACACGACTCTCTCAGTGGATTTCATGGGCTGCATATGGTAATATTTGTGTGTGATGGGGTAAAGGTTTCTGAACATATTCATATGCGATTTACCTTTTGTCTTCAAGAAATTTCCCGAGAATCTAATTTATATATAGTTTAGGATTAAAAAAAAAACCCAACAAACTGCAAGTTTAATCTCCTACAGGGAATTCTGGAACGGATTGGACCTATTTCAAGGCTTATATGAATGACAGCAACCAAACCCAGTATATTTGAGCTTTTTTACTTTTTTTTTCTTTTTCCCCACATTTTCCACTATTTTTTTCAGCAGTGCTTATGCCTTGCAGTAAAGAATAAGAAGGAATAGAAATAGATTAGGAAGGAAGTACAGAAGAAAATTAAAGAGGGGGGGAAATGCCATCTTGTGCCTACATCATGCAATTTAGTACCATTGCATTTTTTTGTGAAACTTAACTACCCCATCACTCTTTATGCTTACTTCAGGATTGCACAAGGGCAGCCAAGAAGCAGATTTGCCATATTTGCAGGCCACAAGACCTGCTATTGGAGCTATTTCAGCTAGCTAGAAACAAGAAATGTTTTTCCTATCACTTGTAGCCTTGTTACGTAGAGTACGTAACTCACAGTGAGCCTCTTCTAAGGTGCCTGCTTGCTGCAAGCTCCAGTTTCCATCCATTTATCCTAATTTCTAGTAGTTTGCACTGTATTAAAGACCTATCTAAGTGTTTATCTGATGAAGGCTTCCAGAAGGAGAGTCTTCTGTAACTAAACCTTTACAAAAGTGCCATAGCTAATTTTTCTAAATGCCTATTAATAAATTGTTTATATAAACTAATCTCCTTATGATAAGCGCTTTCCCAAAGTGGGAGTTTTGGAATATATAAGAATTTTCATCAGTTCCATTTTCTTTGCAGCTTCATCCTACACACAAACTTTTCTGACTAAAAAGCAACTCAGAAAATCTGGTTCACTTTAGAAAAGTATTGTGCATTTTATATATTCTGTGGTGTTCTTGATTATTTTTTTTTTTAAAGGAACTTTGTTGTTTTCAAGTAAAGTGATCCTTGATGCTGTGGAAAGACTGAGAAAACACTTGGCCTGTGTACTGTGTTGGGATAAAATTCTAAAGAAGATACAGTTCGAGGGGGAAGAACCAACCAACCAACAAAACCTATTTGAGGGGCCTTGTTAGACTGTAAAAATCTGTTTATTTCATTCCCTTCATAAATTTTTAGGGTATTTTAGAACAATATTATCATTAACATACATACTTTGCTATTTTTTTTGTAATGGAAGAGAGCTACTATAATGGCAGATTAAAGTTACCTACAGTTTAAACAATGCAGGAATGGGTTTCCCATTTCTTTGCAGCCTTATATGTATTAGAATACGATGAAGAAGCCAGAATAGATCTGAATTTCTGAGACACTTCAACCCTGTAAAATAATGACGTGATCACATGTAATTTGTGACAGATGAACCTGGGGTGCAAACCAAGCAACTTCATTTGGAAGGAAAGGTAAGTGAGTTTCCAAAATAAGTGAGAGTTAGTAAGAAATTTTACACAAGAATGAAAATGCTGCGCAGGATTGCTTGTCTGAGAGGGCTTAGCCATGCTCTCTTCCCGATCGAGGCAATATTTATGTAGTTTGAACGGATGATCTGACATACTGCTTCTGAGAAGCAAAAACAAAAATTACAAAAAAAAAAATACTTGGCGCTGTTTCCAGTTTATCGACGGAAGTGTCTAATGATCAAAAGTTTTAATCTTGGCGTTACAGGTTGCGTGTCTGTCTTCTCATCTTTAAGGTTGTGAGTCTACACTAAAATCCGCCCTTCCGGGAGTTTAAGGATTGTTAGCGTTCACTCTGTGTGTTTTGGTAGCACCTGTATATTGCCATAATGTTTAACGTACATTGTAGAAAGACTGGAGAAGGCTGTGAGCTGTGTCATCACAATTGGATGCTGTCATAACATCGCAATGGATTGATGTATGAAACTGAAGCAATATAATATCGTAGAAGTTTCCATTATTTAAAAGTCCTTTAAAATTGTAGGTATTTTAAAAGAACCGAGTGTTATTTAAAAGGCAGAAATGTGTGACTAGAGACCTAAGTAAACAAGATAAACTGCCTCTTGGCACTCTAATAAATAAACCAGTAAGGCCACTAAAGCCGCAGGAGTCATACAGCCATAAAGAATTTACATGAAACTGAGGCAAACAGGGATTTGTTTTCTCAGGACCACAGATTCAGTCTCTCACGGACCTCCCCAGTTAAACAGTTCAATGCTGAAGGGAAAAAAAGAATCTCTCACAATACTCTTAGCAATATTTGACTCTGATCCAATGTGTTGCTGTAGATAAGTTTACATCAAGGTTGGAGTAGAAACATGATTGTCACAAGCAGTAGTGCAGACTGTGTATTGTGAGGGTTCAACCATTTAGAAATAATAGCATGACTTCAAAAAGGCATTTGCCACTGAAAAAGTGTAAGAGACTTCTTATGACTGTAGCAGTCTTATTTTAAGATATGCACGGAAGGATCCTGGTTCTTGGTGTGTTCATACATAAACTGTTCGGTTGCAAAGCGGACTGGGAAGCAATGAGAAAGGCGGTGTGAAAATGAGAAAGCTAATCGAAGTGAGATTATCAACAGGAAAACCTGAATTTGCATGACAACACAGACAACAGAAGACCCTCACATGACGTTTAACTGCTCTGAAGAGATAATTTTTTAAGCATCTGTGAACTTTTAACTGATTCAGAAAATGCTACAGAGCGGTATCTACCAGGTGCCTAAATACTACTGTATCGCTGATAGGTTTCATTTTTCAGAAAAAAATGTGGGCAAACTGTTTACAATATCTAAAGTGATATTTGCTTATTGATCTATTCACATTAGAACGGGAAAGCTGATCTCTATAGCTGTACGCGTGGCATCCTGTGATATGCAGGCAGTATCGTGCAAACGAGTATGCTGAATGCTTCTCCTACAGAGACTGATGCTTCCAAATGTGCCTCTGGAGTCAGGAGGGGAGTTTGAGGTGGTTAAACGGGGAGGTGCTTCGTACACCGCCGCAACTTCGGGATGAGAATGCAGATTGCCAGGGCTGACAGAGGTTGTGGAAATGTCAAGTCGATCTCCGTCAGGATTTCAAGCACAATGCAAATAAGCGCAGACAGATGTCAAAGGCATTCCAGGCACTCGCCCCTCTCTCAGGTGTTATAAAGCAGAGAACACTGTAAAACTTTTTTTCTCAGCCTGAGAGTAAACCCATGGGGAAAAGTACCTTCAGATACATTCCAGCAGAATTCAGATTAAATAGGGACACGTTCTGACTCTCCATATTTAATTAAAAAGCAAAAAGACAGTAAGCAAGAGAGAGTTCAATGCTATATATATAAAATGCATTACCTCTATGTTTTATAAATGCAAGCTTTTGAAACATGGAGTGGTTATTTGTACATAGAGCATTCTAGCTTCTGTTTGTTTGAATGCTACTTATTTTTCTTATAATTGCTTAGATTTTATGAATTAATTTCTATTTTTTCACTATTTTTCCTAGCGAACCTTCTGGAAAAGCGTGATGTGGGCTATGTATATTTCAATATTCAGATGTTTCTGCCTAGAAATAGTGGCGAGACACCTTTCTTCCTTAAAACCTAAAATCCAGTCTTCTTCCTAGGATTCACAAATTGCGTGCTGATGTTTCGTAGGGTAAGCAAGCCTACCGAGGAAAGTTGGAAAAAATACTGTGGTTGGCCTCGAGAAGCACACTGTCTGCCAGGAATGCTGGATTAGTTTGTAATCTACGGATCCGTGTCTCCTTATGGTTGTGCTGCTTTTCCCCGCACCTTATGCAACAGCATCACACGGCTTGAGCGTTGCTTGAAAACGATCCAGCGTTACACGCTTGGAAAGTGGTATTTGTGGCTGCTTTCCCCAAGAACACTGTTTTAAGCAGGAGCTAATGGGGAGTTTGTGCCTCTTTAGGTGCAAGCATACAGAGAGGCAGGGGCAATTCAAGGGGTTTTGAAGTCTTGCAAACTGCTTGAAGAGCCTTGCTCCACTTTTTTCTGACCTAAGATACCAGAAGCAATAACTTCCGGTGCCGAAACCAGCTGTGCAGGTTGACTACAGCTGTGTTTCCAGTTGGGAAACTGGGACAGGACCGTAAAAACTGGCAGATGGTGTCACTGCGAACCCACAACTTGATGCAGGCACCTCTGAAACTATTTGAATACTGTTTTAAATTCTGCAGAATATGCTAAGTCCTCTCTTTTTTTTTTTTTTTTTTTTGTTCCCCCACCTTTTCTGTAGTCCAACTAAAGTCTCCTTAATTCTCTTTTTAGGGCAGCTTCTTAGGGCGATGTTGCTCGCACCTTGTAGTCTGTCTGGTTTTTATCCAGCCAGCTGTTGACTGTTAGTTTTATTCTAGTGTTATAGTTTATGTCCTAACAACACATAATGAATATATGGTAGAAGAACGTTGCCAAGTTTATAAAGCAGGAAAAGAGAACAGTGCCATACCTTTGTTTTATAAAAATAATTTCTGACCAAGATTCTCATGTGCTGCTCTGGGATTGCCTTCTATGTATCAGCCTTTCAAAGCTGATTTGTTAGGGCGAGTGTGCATTTACCTTCCAGTTGCGCTGCTGTATTGGCTGATTCCCAGTTTCTTTACCATTGTTACTATGGTGGGATAAAGTTAGGAAAAAGCTCCTGCCTCTTTTTATACCTCCTAGTGTCATTGGGTGGCAGACCATTCCTTTATCTTCATATATATCTGCATATTGAGATGTAGACATAAGGAAGATCATATGTATATACTGTATCTTTTTATCTGCTGTGATCCTTATTCCTTTAAACTAAAAGAAGGTCAGAAGTTCAGGATAAGGGCATTAAAGACTCTCTGCAGTGGAGCCACATTCTAGGAGGCCACACTGCCAAGGAGATTCACCCTGGGCTTCTGGCACCACGACTGTCTCTGTACACCTTGAAGGCAGCTGTGGGGTATGACCTCTGGACTTGCCTGTTCAGGTGACCCTCTGATTGATGCTCAGCACATCAGTGTCCAGCAGTGGGCAAGCCTATTTGCGTGAGCCTTTACAGCCACCCGTGTAGCAAAATTCTCTTGCTTCCAGTCCCGCGATTCGGAGATGTGCGTGTATGCAGTGGGACAAACAAGTCTGTCACAGCCATCAACTCTGTGCTGTTTCGCAAGGCCATTTGTCCCCTGCTGTACCTTGACCAAGTCAGACAGGTGGATAAGGTCACCTCCTGCAAGGTGGCACGTGGTAGAGTTCACTGTTGCTGTAGACGTTCATCAGACCCAAATATGCAGGAGGGGTCATGTGCCCCAGCAGGCCCATCTTGCACTAGCTCCCTGGAGATGGTGACTGGTGTAGTTGGAGCCGTTGAAGACAGCGAGGAGCCATTCCTGTCAGAGTAGGAACAGGAGGACGAGGCAGCCCAGGAATGCCAGCCCTGGCTGGCCTCGTTGACTGTGAAACACCTGATGTGCCAGGATGGCTTGCACACACAGATGGGGTGTCTGTGCCATGCTCTGAACTTAAATAAGCCTTTGATGTTTCAGCTCTGGATTCCTCCTTTCTCTTCCAGTTCCCCTCTTCCTCACCCCAGCAGTCCCTGTGCCAGCACCAGAATCGTGCTTGCATAATTACAGCCACATCCATTAGTCTGGTCTCTTGACTAGTTTATACAGGACTTTCCTTCCTGCTCTTGAAAAGAAATCCTGTATTGAACCTCACTTGATAGGCCTTAATTGTTTTTTCTCCACAAGCTTTAATTGATTCCTGTGGAGCGTCTGTCTCTGCCGAGAGAGACACCAGGCTGCCAAGCACCACTGCTATAGAACCTGTTTGAAGCCTAAGTATTTAAACCTCATGAAAGGCAGACTAGATACTTCTTATGAATCAGTCCCAGCTTCCCTTTAAAGTCTGTCTGGAACTACTTTCTTTGTGTGGCTGCCATCATGGTGCTCAGCAGTTCATTTGGTGAGGAGATGCTGGTTGAGGCCAAGCCAAATGTACTCTTGATCTCCACAGTGCTCTCTCAGGACCCGTCTGTGGCTATGGCAGATTAAATGCACATGGAGAAGTGAATTGCTGCCCCACAGGCTTGGCTGCCTTGACTATCCAACCTCTGCCACCCACGCAATTCTCCGTGACCAATATTCCTGTTAATATTTTCATGCTCCTGTGTATTGCTGCAGGCCCGTCTGCTATTTGCTAGGAAATCCAAAAAAGAGACCAAAGGCAGTGCATCCTCTAAATTTGTGCATTAACTCAGGATAAGACCACACATCCAAGCAGACTGTAAAGCTTCCAGCTTCAGGTCCACCACTGAATGATGGATTAATTCCCTAATGCCTTTGGCCATATCACGTCCTGGGAACTCCA
Source organism: Vanellus vanellus (assembly GCF_965231255.1). Classification (NCBI taxonomy): domain Eukaryota; kingdom Metazoa; phylum Chordata; class Aves; order Charadriiformes; family Charadriidae; genus Vanellus; species Vanellus vanellus. The sequence goes on along the minus strand of NC_138910.1, from coordinate 36,588,014 downwards.
GGGCACAGTCAGGATCCTGTGCGAAGGATTTCCTTGACGGTTGGAGGAAACAGGTCAGGCAGCAATGAAAAGACAGGCTCTGAGAAGGTTCTTGTGGTCGAAGTCCTCCCACAAACTGCTTTCCTTTTCAAATTCATTAGATATAAGTAGCTTTTCTTCTGGGTCTTTGCCAGTGTCGCCAGAGGCTTTCCTGACTTCTGCTGCAGGTAGAATACTCTTCCGTCAGAGGTGGTTCTGGTGGAGAGAAGAGCGGTGTGTGCTGCAGCCTGGCCTGTGGGAACGGTAGGATGCAGTCTGTCCATCTGTGGACTGCCAAGCCTCTGGCTGGGCCAGGTCAGGTTCTGAGAGCTTTATCAGTTTCCTTTGGAAGCTGCGGCTGGAGCTGGTGTCTGGGCAGCCTGGCTGGACAAACAAGCATAAGCGCAAGGGTTGGTGGGAGAGGTTTGGGTTGGGGACAAAAATGACGAGCTTTCACATTAGCAGCCCGTTATTGTAATTAGAAGGGAGAGGCACAGGAAAGATTTGCCATTGAGGACAGTGCAGGGAAAGGCAAGAGAGAAAGCGGTGTAATTCTGTTGCTCAATCACTCTTTCCATCTTGTGTCAGTGTTTTTCTAGCAGCTGCCAGAGGAGCAACGAACCACATTTTGTGTTAGTGTGTATGTGCACAGAGTGTTTATGGTAGACCTTCTGTGGCACTTAGGGCACCCTCTTTAGCTTCCCAAGTACTTGCTGTCTGACTTCATACCCAACGGCTGATGGGTGTGGAACCCGTGATAACGCATGGAGAGCGCAGTCCTTCTGTGCTCAATGTGTGTTTCAAAGTCGTGGGACTTATTAACTGTTAACAGCAAGGAATTCCTTGGTCCTTGGAGGGTTGGTTCATGGGAGTACAATCTTATGTGGTCCTTTCATGGCTTATTATGCATTTGATTTAATTGGTGTTGTTTCATAATAACCATTATTGACAAAGTGTAATAAATTTTTTCAAGGTGATAGTGGTTCTCCCTGTGATTGTCCCATAGGCATCCTTAGATACTTGCCAGGTAACACAGCCACTTATCTCCCCGAGGGCTGGCAGACACTGTTCTTCCCCTATAAGAATTAGCATAACTTATTTCTAATCCTGTCTCTAGGGAATCTAGTTAATTCTTGTTCTCCTCTGGAATAAGGAAAAATGTTTAATTAAAGTTGGTAATAATATAATTACCTACATTTATATAAAGTCAACCTGCAGTTTGGAAAAACGAATACAAACCGTTTGCTGCTTAAGAATATGGCGAGAGCGGGATATCAGCAAACACATTAAATTCCAGTTTTCGGCTTCAATCATGCAAATACTTATATATGTGTGTGTCTAAATGCAAACATATATATATATATATAAATACATACATAACTTCAAACAAAAATAAACCCCAATATCTTCTGGGAGAACATACAATCGCACAGTAAGTAACCAGATGAATTAGATGTAAGAGCTGTGGTCTTCATCACTGCCAGATTAATGCTGCTATGAATCTTGTGAAATGCTATTGTCCACCCAGACTTTTACTGCAATCTACAAACTTACATTCATGAATCACAATTTATATGACATATAGTTTATGCCAAATTTGCTTCACAGATCTAAAAAAAAAGAATATAAACTAGGAGAAAATAGGAATATTTTTATTTACTCTAGCATTTTCAGTGAAGAATACAGGGGAATTTCAAAGAAACTGATCAAGAATGGAAAGTTCTTGATAAACTAAAAAGATGTTGCTTTGCTACAATTTGACAGTTCTTGTGATACTGGATATGTGTGACATGCTGTTATTCTAAAATGTGTAAGGCAGTCTTATGGAGAAACAAAAATATATTACAATATGTCAGAGAGTTAAAGTGGAAGGGCAGTTTCCTCAAAATAAACAGTGTACTTTTTGAAGAGGTTTTGTTAGAACAAAAATTAGCTCATTTCAAAAGTTAAGCCAAGATAGCTATAATTATTTGTAGGATGTGTTCTCTCTTCTTTAGGTCTGTGTTTTCAGATGCGTACATCCTAGTACTTGGGGTTTTTAAACAAATTGTTAGCATTGTAAAAAGTTACGTAGTTAATTTTCTCTTCCACCCAAATAATTCTGTGGGTTGGATGTTCCAACAGCCCTATATCGAGGTAAAACAATGGGGTGCAAGAGAGAAGTGAGTAGGCTCCTCAGGACTCCAGTCTTATTCCTTCCCCGCATCTGCTGATCCGCCGTAGTTCAAGACCTCCTTCTCTGTGGAAGACTTTTACCCAGAATAGCTTTCAATGAATGACTTTTAAATCTGCCAGAACCAGCTTCTAAAGGTACCATGTTATAAGCGGTAGACCTCCTTAACTAAGGTTCTTCTTTCTCCTTCACACAGGGCTGCCACTGAAAGGGCAGGCTTATAGAGCAAACTTTGTTGTGGGAAGGGGAGGAAGGGGTGTTTCTGGGAAATGGAACGAAAACTGGGAAATAACGTCATTAATATGTTAGTCTTTCTTCAAGCATATACAAACCAACGTCATCCAAAGCCACCATATAAAGGGTTAAAAATTGTTCAGAAGATTCATGTATATTTTTTTTTAGCTAAGGACATTAATTTCTGTTTTACCCTTTTTGTGCTTACCAATACTTTTGGTCTATCCACAAAGCCCAGAGCGTTGCTCCTCCCAAGAAAAGAAAGAAGGACAATGTATAGTAAGAGACATTCTGATATTACAACTTTTCTAATATCTAAAGTTTTGAATCGGCCTATAGTTGTCCATTCTGTACTAGATAAAACTGTCGCTAGCTGAGAGGCTGCACCATGATGACTCAGTCAGGTTTTATCTTAGATCTTCAATCACATTTCACAGGAATGGCTGCAGGCTTTTGAAGAGATGTGTTACATTTCCAAGGATGGATATTCCGTAATGCTTGATGCAGCCTTTCGCCAATTTTCTGCTCTTCGGTTTATCGTCAAAATTGAACAGATTATAAAGAAAGTTTTTAAGTGTTTAACAAATGGCATAGTAGCATACATTAAAGTGGAAATAGAAAGTCCTGTTTATTTCATAAAAAAAAAAAGTCTAAATTACATAGTTATTCTTCAGAAATATTGTGTTTCTTAAGCCAAAAAATATCACACTTAGAAAAATGTGATGAAATTATGTAGATGAATGTACAGCCAGCATTTCCAAGGCACAAAAAAGCCCAAACCATTAAAAGCAATGGAAGAGTTTCTTGGTGCTTTTTCCATTGAGCTGAATTACTCTGTGCTCTGAGTTGATGTTTTAACAATTTTAAGCTGTCTTTAGCTATCCATTTAGCAAACTTTGACTAAAGTTAATTTCATTAATACTAATGTTTTTAGGTCAAATATTAGTAAGCTGATTTTACTTCTCATCATATCTTAACTCATTTCTGAGTAACGCTTTTAGCGCGGTCACTGGTAACCTGACCTTCTTTCACATGACGTGACCACAAGCTGAACTCTGCAATGAAGATTTTACTTCTTCTGTTTTGTCCCTGATCTGAAGTGATATCAAGTTTCCGTTGTTTCTGGAAAAGCTCAAATCCAAGCTGAACTCCAACACCCTCTGTGGTTTTGATCTAAGTCTGAACATGCAGTTTGCAAATCTCAGGCCGCTTTGCTAGGAAAACCTTGACAACCATCTGCTTCATTTTACTTACCAAAATTTTAGATTGATTTCAGTCACTGGCACAACAGGGGTGTCAAATCAGGCCTGCCCCAATTTGTCCTCTTTTAGCAGCTTGGTAGAGGGAGAAGCTCGTATTGAATTGGCAATCATTTACTCTACAGCCATACCATAACAGCAGTGATTCGTTCCCATTCAGAATGTCCCACCCTATCTATGAAGATGGCAAGAGGGTAGAGAGAGCTGAGATACCTACATCTGAGAGAGCAGCCCACAGAAACCCTTCCAAACCACATAGGTGCCACAGCGTCTGTGCCTTCAAATGCCTGCGAGGCAGAAATAACCTCGCCTAAGCCGAGCACAAAAGGTTCCATCTCACCTCCATGTGGCGTTCCCAGGCTCAGCCAGCGTAGAAGACCTCCCAGGACCTGACCGTGACAAGTACGTAGTACCCATGCAGCTTCGTGTTAGTCAAGAGCACGGCAATAGTGGTCAAAACACCAAGGGAATTTAGGGGAAGCAAAGGGGATGAGCAAAGATGTTAGCTTTAGTGACTTCCAACCTTTGCCCGCTAGTATCGAGTGTGTCACCCGGGAAGTGGCTTTCATGTCCCATGGTTCAGTACGGCTGTTGTGAGTGCCTCGTGGTATCTCAGGAAGTGACGATGCTGTGTGTCATTGAGGTTTGCTAATGCTGCGGGGTTTTTTCATTTGCTTGGTTGGTTTGGGTTGGGGTTTTTTTGTTTCTTTTTTTTTTTTTTTTTATTTGGCTGTTTTAACAGATGAGGAAGAAGTACTTGCCATAGGATTAGAAGGGAAGCGGTCTGGAGGGAGGCTGGTTGGGAAGGAATGTTTCCTTTACAGGGAGGAAGGACAGACATGTTGAAAGATGAGAGTTGGAGAAGACAGCTAGGAGAGTGCTCTGGAAAAAACAGCATTGCCACTTCTCTATACCTCTCACTAGAACTGTAAACAAGATAATTTAAACCACCGTGCTATTAAACAAGAGACTTTAAATCCTTTTAAAAACAATAGCTCATGGATAAAAAAAAATAAAAAGAAAGGAGAAAAAAGAGAAAAATTGTACTAACAGAACACTGTATTATATTTTATGCTGTTTTAAAACACTTGTGCTTCCTGTCATTGTCTTACTACAGATTGAATAGGAATTGGTAAGAGATATCTCATATAAGAAGAGTCCAGTATATTTTTGCGGTCCTTTGAGGACACTGAAATATATATATAGGCCCCTTTGTCCTACCACTTCAAACTCTGGGTATAAAATCCGTGTAATACGTGAGCTGAGTGCAGCTTGTTTGCACCCAGAGACTCTATTGCAGGCTCAGTAACGGGCTGTACAGTTGTGAATGACAGCAGGGAAAGAGGGGTAGTTACGAGACTGTTGGCACTATTGCTTTCCAAATCCTGAACTGAACAAGGATCTTCATTTCAGTTGTTTCTGTTTATTACTTTGGATGTATCGCCCATTTAATTCCGTTGCTGTACTTCTCTTCAATAAAGCATGTCACACAGCTATGATTTTAAACAATTAGACAGGCCGCATATTTCTAGAAACCGAATCCCAGCAGGAGCCTGCAATGTTTCATAACGGCCTTTCTAAATGATTGCCTGGTGAAATGCTGACCACAGTGCAGTCGATTTCGTTTCTATTACATGCAGATGGCTCTCTTTGTGTGGTTCACTTTGCTGTAACAGCATTCTGTGTCAAGGTGACACTGTACCCAATTACAGCAAGAATTAGCAAGAAACTTAGTGATGTGCTTATTAGACTGTTTTATTTGGGAATTAGTTGATTTTGATTTTATTGATGTCCTTGGGGAAAATCCAACGTGTTTTTTTCTCAAAATGTTTCAGAGATAAAATTAATGTTGCCAGAGATTATTAAATTATCTGGGCTCATCTGCTGTTTCCATCTGTTAATAGAAAGTGCAACTACATGCTTTTCTTCTTGCTGATTGACATTATGTGGTTTACTTTGAAAATTTTCTGTTTGTAAGAGTCCTTGCATTACAAACCTGAGGTATTTGAAAATTGAGCATCATCAGAACTGCATTAAAAGATAACCCACGTAGGTCTAACCTCTCTTAGATATCCTCACTTACGCGCAGATTGATTTTCCAACATTTTTAAACAATTTTTCTCAGGACCTAGGGGGAATTCAGTACCCAAATTCTACAAAAACACCAGCTGAAGCAACTCACGGTAAGTTTAGATAGAGGCAGTGAAGAGACAGACGTGCAATTCAGAGCTCTGCTGCGGAATTTGGATAACGAGGTGAAGTCTCTGTGCTCAAAGAACAATTAGGACTGGCCTTGCTATCTCTTGTGCAGCCCAGGGGAGAAGAGACTCACCTGGCTGTCACGGCAGGACAGCCCCGCTTGTCTCCAGCGAAGACAAGATAACAGGAACCTGTGTAGTTCTTCGTTTCTTCGCAAGGCTGCCGTGCCCGATGGCTGACCTCTGCCTCGTTACTTGTGAAATGAATATTTAAGTTGACACCCCTGAGTATGCTAATGAAGATTATAGAGATCATGCTAAACCTATATGGCTACCCAAGTCATACTACGCGTCACCTGGGAAGGGAAACCTCGTAATTTGGGGGATAAAAGGACGTAGAAAATGACTGTTAAATTGGGAGAGAAGAATCTCGATGCCTGTTGGACTGGTCAATGGGCTGCATTCTCTTCCTCCAGCCCAGACAGGGACACCTTTCTGGGTAAGTGTTCTGGTAAGGGACATCTTTTACCCTCAAGTGAATGTTACCCCCAGGCTGTAGTATGATTATTGTTTTTGCTAGCAATATTAATTAATTAATCAATTAATTAATATTATTAGCGCTATTGTAGTCAGTGAATTTATCAATGGCAATCTGGAATCTGTTCTGTCACTCTCAATAAGACAACTAATTTCATTTTTTGTGAATCTGACTCAGTGAAAGTCCTTTGCTGGGACTGTGATAGACAAATCAGTGAAAGTCCTGGGACTCTGACTGACAAATATCGAAACTACATTCCTTTTAACGCAACATCGGCCAAGAAGGACCCGAGTACTTCTGGGTACTTTGAGCTATTTGAACCCTAATAGCCCTCGCCTGACCCCTGGATTTAAACTGACCAACTCAAGGACCTCCTTGAGCAGCTTTCCATTGTGCTCTGGCTTTTCCCCTTAGTGCTCTGCACTGTGGATTTAACCTCCATCCTCGTCTCCAGTGCTGACTGCAAGCCCACACCCCATGCCAGGCTTTCTGATAAAACGCTTGCAGTTAGGTTATTTGGCCATCTTGCTCCATGCCTGAACAGAGGGAATGGTCCTTTGGTTTGTACAAAAGCTTTGAGGGTCGCTTTATAAGATTCAGGATCTATAGGTTCTCCTAAAACTGCTGGAGGTGATGGAAACCCTCCTGTATCTGATGCACGCTTTCCCAATGGAGTAATAAATTAATTCCTATGTAAAGAATACAAATGAGAGTAGATAAAACTGGACATTTAGATTTTTGAATCTGAGTGAAAACTTCAGAAAACACGGGCTTCTGCAATAAAGAGTCTTCTGAGATATATTTGTGGGTCAGCCTCACTGGGTGCCATGGTGCCAGGTGTTGAGTTTTTCCGATTGTACCAAAAGAGGGATTATTTATTTATTTATGTATTTGCTTTTTATTCATTCTAAGGAAAGGGTCCTTTTCCATCTATTGTGGAAAATAGTCTATTTTCCCTCTGACATGAGGCAGAAATGGAATATTATGCCACAAATCAAATCACTGAAGTGTAATTGAAAAACTAGCATTCCCGCTCATCTGTATCTCTCACTAGAACTGTAAACAAGATAATTTAACCACCTTGCTAATAAACAAGGTATTTTAAAATCTTTTTTAAAGACAACAGCTCATGGGGTTAAAAAAAAAAGGGGAAAAAGTGTAAAAATATTTAATAATAATAATATAATATAATAATATAACAATATAATAATAATAATTTATGTTATGCTGAGAGAGCCTTAACCAGGGATTTCTTGATTTGGAGATCTGTAGAAGAAAAATACATCACAATAATTCCCAGTTTCTTTCCTCAATTAACCTCAATTAATTATTATTCAGAGACTTCAAGCAATTCTGTCTTCCCTATATATTGTGAATCTCACAGCGTAAAGTATTGTCTTAATGAATTTGTTATACCATTTTATATCAATATATAAATCATATGCATTATTCTCTCAGTACCTGACATATCCATTAAATATTAATTTTGCTCAGGTACTAAAATTCCGTTTCTCTTGTTATTTACCATATATTTTGTTTCCTATATGGCTTGAATCTGTATACATCACCTGAAGCGTCCAGCTCTTCATCTTAATTTTTCCCCTGTACCTCATTTGACTCTATCATTAACATCCTTTTTGCTTCCCAGCCTCTTAGGCATCATGCCAAGCGGTACTGGTCAGATGTAACGCTGGGCTCACTCCCCTCTCGAGGCTTACTCTGCACTGTAAGCCTGGCTGGGTTCAAATGTAAAGCTTTCTTCATTAATTGTGAGGAAGTACCGACATAAGAAGCCATTGCAAGAATAACGGTACAGATGAGGCAGAGGCTGATGCAGTGCAGCTGATGTTTCTTTTTAAAGAATAATAAGAATCAGGTTGTGTGTGGATTCATCCATTTCCATCTAGCAGTCACTTGGCTAATACAGTCCATTCTTATGAACCTTAATGTTTAAAAACTCTCTGCTGCACGACCATGTTTTCCTTTACAGTCTGAAAACTACTGAAAACCATAAGTGATGTGACTTAATTCACTTTAAAGTTCCTGCGACTGCAATATCGTGTGTGAGTGACTCTGTGATGGCCAGAGTACACACATTGGGAGAAACGTCAACAGAAAATATGCTCAATAATGAGCAGTATCTAGAAAGTAACAAGAAAGAGGTGATGTAAAAGTAGGTAAGTAAATATAATGATTGTGATCTTAAGTTGAAAGCAGGTACAACTGTAAGTGCTGTAAATAAATATAGTAAGTAAATAAAATCACAAATTAGAGATCATATTGTTATTCTAAGGACCTTTACACTTCTGTGTTTCTAGAAAGCTCTTCTTGTTACGCTATATCTATTTTACGGGGTAATATCCTTTAACTAAAACAGGGACTCTGCATAATTGTGTCTTCAAATATGTCAGTTAAAATATACAAGAATGAAATCCTGTAGGACTGTCTAAATTAAATTCTGTAGTGTCTTAAAACTTTTCTGTTGAATCATATTGGTTTTTTTTTAATAAAAATGCAGAAAATTCCCATAGGGGATCAATTCTAGAAAAGCTCCATAGCCCTGTATAGATTACTGTATATACCCACAGATAATAATAGCCATCCCGTATAACCTTTTGTCATCATCCAGATCTCCATTTAGAGATTAAATACTTGGAACCAAGTTTTACACAGCTGTAAAGAAAATCAGCAGTTTCTGGGTCATGGTTTCTCTTTTCTGGTTCTCATGGTTCAATTCAATTTAAGTAACTTCCAGTTTTCTCTTGTCTCTTAAAAATTATGTTCATGAAAATCATCAAGCTAATTCCTTCTGAAAGCAATGGTCTTCCAGAAGTGGGACTTCTTTACTTAACGAATGAATCCGGCCCATTTTTCTTTTTAAATACCTGTACTTTTAGAGACTGTCTCCTAAGTATGTTGATATTGGGGGTTTGTGTGTTGTGCAAGAATTAAGCGATGTTGATCAGGGAATGGAAAGAAGAAGAGGAAAGTTATGAAATAGAGTCAGAGCTTTCTGAACACCACGTGAAAAGAGGGTGCTGAAAATCTAATAAAAGACAGTGTCCTGGTTTGACTGGATCCAGGACAAAATTTTATTGGAGACTACTGCAGGGCCAAAACAAAACCCTGATAAAATAATTAGAGGTTGGCCAGTTGGTGCAATACAGATGGAAGGTGTAGAAAGCAGGTTATCTTCTCGCATCCAGGAGATGATAGACAATCCAAAATAAGTTCAGTGGAAGAAACTTGAGTACACAACAGAAAGCATATTGTGCTGTCATGTTTGTCACAGCATATACAAACCAGAACAGTGGTCCGCCTCTGTAGGAAGCATGCACTGGTTTGAAAGTGCCAGAAGAGTGATCAGTGCATTGGCAGACAGGGTGACAAGAGCACTGTTAGTTTAGGAAAGATGACAGGATCTCAAGTCAGCCAAGATTTTGAGGTCTGTCTGCACCCTTGTTCAAAGCAAACATACCAAAAAAAAAAAAAAAAGTTTAAAAATATCAGATTTGTTTGCATAATATCTGGAAGAAGGTAACTGATGAAGCAGAGAAAAGTGAAAAGAAAACAGATGTAAATAAAAGGTTCTGAACATAACCTTTGCCATCCCTCTTTGTCTTTGAAAGAGACGATGTCTTCTCTTTTCTCACTCTCAGTCACGAAATTTTCTATTGCTTTCTACTTTGCAGGAAATTTTACACAGTCCCCAATGGGGAAAAGCTTCTTTTTATCCCCACTGAGGCCTCACCATGGATCAGCATCCCGCTTTTTGCCATGTGTCTCCTGACTTGCCCCAGCTGCGGCTCCCTCTCTGTCCAGCTCAGATGCTTCCCCACGGCTCCAGGGGTTTCCCGTGGCCAGTGAAAGCGGCAAGCGGGCTGCACCCACCTCCTCACCTCTGGGGGGACCAGGATCACTGGAACAGGAGTATCTGCAGGGATCAACGGACACAAGAGCACCAGAGTGTGGTGGAATGTCATTCCAGAAGAAAATCGAAAGTTTCTTAATTTTAAACTGAACAGAGACTTGCAACCCAAAGTGGTGTCCATCATGCAGGCAACAGTGAAAAGCAAGAGGACAACAATTAGTAAATAATCAGATACAGGGGGGTTTCGCATCAGTGGAACAGAATGATGAGGGGCTGTAGGCAGGACATGATGAGCAATGGGAGTCTGGCATATGACTTTTGAAAAGATTGCTTTTTAGTGACAATTGTGAACATTTCAAGTTGAATACAAACACATGAGATGTCTGATGCCTGGAGAAACACTGTTCCAGGCGTACAGCAAAAATGCACTGATGTGAAGAGTGAGAAACTATGTATTTCAACGTTATACAAAAAATATAAACCCATCTAGACTCCAAAAGAGTACGATCTGCAATTTTTGGAACTCCTGTAAGGGAGAAAACCCAGTAAAATGGATTGAATTTATTTGAGTAGCATGGTCATTACAGCACATTATTAGTCCTTAGCAATACTGGATGGATTTTTTGCCATCAACGGTATTCGTTCTGAGAAAAATGTGTTTAAATTCACATTTGAGGGTCATTTAAGGATTGGGATATATAATAGATGGTTTACATTGGCCCTAAATAAACAGCAAACATCAAGGAAATTGTTAAGGCTTTTGCTTGTGCCAAAGATTATAAAAATGTCTCAAAGGAGACCATGTCAGTAAAATAGAAAAATCAGCTCCTTGGAATAATTACAGATAAGCTTAGGCTAGGGGAAGGAAAAACACCCCCCAAAAAAATATTTGGCTTAATCTCAGACAGTAAGAATACTTTTGTGAGATCTCATTTAATCAAATCCACTTTTGCGAGATTTATTTTAAATGAGTGTCTGGCAGGTGGCAATAATTCAGTGAACACCTCAAGAGTTTTCTGTGTTTTATGGGGTAAGTTCTAAGTATTTTTGTCTTCAGTCTAACCGGCTGATAAGAAAAAGGTGTTGAAATAATCAAGTTCTTACCTAAAAAATGATGGCAGGGTAATGTGGATATTTTGGTTAGTATGGAGTGACGGTGCCAGCACTATTAAAAAATTCTGTACAGTCCTCAGGGAGTGCAGCAGCGAGAGGCAGATCAGGCAGAAGAAAACACGAGAGACTGAGATCCAGAAGCTCCTTCTGTGTTATGAACGTTGTAGCTAGCATTAGCCCGGTGGGAAGTGGTTGTGCCTTGTCCCAGTGGACTAGCCTGCCAGCTGGGGGGCTGCCACTGGGAGTGGACCCCTGAGGTGGTGACGCATCTGAAGGGCTCTTGGGGCTGGCAGGGAAAGGCGCCCTGCAGAGCTGCCTGGAGCCGAGCCTGAGGCATGGGGAGCTGTGGGGTGGTGGGACCACAGCACATGGCTCTCACGGAGCTAAGGGGCTCCTCACTGTCTGGCAACAAAGATGCTTGGAGGTCTTGTGGGAAATGCATCTGATAGTACTTCATGCTGTGGAGTATTCATAATTAATAGTCTGTGTATGATCAGTTAGGTTGTTTACTGAGGTAACTATGGTACACTGGTAACCCAAATATTTATGGTGATGTTTGACAAGGAGGAAGGCATGTGGGATCTAGGCCTTTTGAATGGCACTGGAAAGAACGAGGTGGAAGCACGTCCTGTTTTCAGTATCTTCAGTGAAGTGGTGCAGGGAGAGCGTGGCAAAGTGTTGCAGGCTTCCCCAGGCAGGTGGCTGCTGGTGGAACCAGACGGTTTAGACAGAGGTGATGAATGGGGAGGATAGTGGAGGAGCAATGGCAACAGAAAGCGTTCAAGGTTCTGGAAAACTTCTGGAAAACTTCATCCGGGGAAAAAAGAAAAAAGAAATATAGTCAGTATGTGAATGTGTATAACGTTTCTTGAATGCACGTCCCCGTAAGGCCTAATTTTGTTATCTACAAAGTGTGTTGCTTCTGCATCTAACCTCCTTCCCTCCCTTCTTGTCTTTTAGTGCTTTCAGGTCCCTCTCCCCTTGCCTGGGTAACCTTTGTCCCAAATGGTCTCATTCCCACCTACCTTCCCTCTCCTCTCCCAAACTATCTCCATTTCTTCAGGCACTCATCATTTCCTCAAAGCCTTCAGCTTTGCACCATAGTAGTGACTTTTAGTTCAATGGTGACTTTTTAACGCTATTAACCACTTTTAAATAGGGCAGAGGAGAAGGATATAGCATTTAGGCCAATTTTCTTCTTTTCTTTCTGGGAAGAAAAATTGTATGTACACCCACAATGGTGTGTAAAGTTCATGGACACAGTGCAAAATCAAACAGCTTAATGATTTCTCTGGCTGAATAATTCTTGGATCATTTTTTTGGATATGACCAGTTGATACATTGCACATCCCTCTGTCCAAATGAAAAACAACATAGTCACCGGCCAGATTTGCAGCTGATTTAAATTGGTATGGTTTTACTTTATTCGACTGAGTTTTGAACAGGGTCTAGCTATGTGTCTAGATCTTAGTACCTCTACATCCATTTTCCTGCTATCAAAACATTAATCTGTAAAAATACATATATGTAATTGTATATTTTCCACTTGATAGACCAAATAAGATTAAGATGAAAGAGACCACCTCATTTTTAATTCTGTCATTTTTGTTTATTTTTATTCTTAATTATTAAAATAGAATATAACATTTTAAGAATAGTTCAACTCTTGTTTAATAATCCTATTTAAAACACATATAATTAATTAATGCAAAACACCAAGAAATTCAATCCTCAGAATTTTGTAACAAGTGATGTCTGCAACTGGGCAAAAAAAGGAATATAATTTTATCATGTTGAAATAAATCGTACACTCATACAATTTGCTTAGCCAAAATCTAGACAAAGTGTTATACGGGGTTGTAGGAGAGGGTTGTGCCACCAGTGCAACTGCCTGCTGGATCATCTAAACTTCAAAATATCATGCAGTTTCCTCCTCCTTCTCAGGGAGGTGCTAATGCCTCAAAGAAGTATCAAACAAAATGATATCATTATATTTTTTCAGGAGGCAGTTCTGCCCCTTTCAAAGGCTCAGCAACTCTTATTTTTGTATAAGAGTAGGATCTGCTTTTTGTAACTGAAGTTTATACATTTTCAACTCTTATTTTCTATTTCAGTCCATAACTGTCCCTTTGTGACTTCAAAATCCACAATCAGCTGGATGTTAAGATATCAGTTGATGAGTAAGAAGTGGGACCATCAGGACTGGAAGGCAAGTATTTAAATAACAGGGACAGAGCTCTCTTTATGTAATGTTTTTAGGGCTCGTTATGAGCTTTAGACAATTCTTTAAAACTGAGAAGATGGATTCCAAACTGTAGTGAACAAAAATGAGAACCCTTGGAGCAACCTCCCCTATTACTTGTTGTTACAAACCATTATAGGTTAAGTTATGTCTTCCATGAAAAATGAGCACATTTCATAGCCATAGGAGCTAGGCGTGCAGAAAAGGGTGGTGGTGGGGAAATCCTGGTTTACTGACTGCAGCTTGACTACTTTTTTTTTTAACTTTCCCTGCAGAGCAGCCCACACAAAATAAAAGAAGTGTTTATCTGTTCAGATGCAAAAAAAAAAATTATCATTATTTGCCGTGAGAAAGTCAGTATGCCTTGGAGAGAAACTAAGCTAGCAAAGATTGCCTGCTGTCCTTCTTTCCCACTACCCCGGGAAAGGCACCGGTAACAATTTGGTTTTGTTACTTTCCAATCAGGGAACCAAAGCATATGCCCTCACGTTCATCTCTGGTAACACCAACCTCTTGGTGACCGTCATACAGTTAAAGTTCCCTTTCCAACCATGCCTACTTATGAAGAAAGACACAGTAAAGACACGTGGATTTTCTTGTACATGTCAGTACTTTAAGGGTCATTACATAAGCTGGCACCAATGTCTTGGCTTTTTAGTCTCCGAGAATTGTGGTGACCATCTGTAAGATCTGAATTTCACAGCTGTATTCAATAAGACACTGTTGGACTAAATCTTGGAAAAAAGCGGCTAATGCCAAACTGTCTATCACTGTCAATTTGGCTGTGCTTTAAACTTACAAATATAAATTTCCCTGAACAGTTGGGAAACAATAATAAAGTAAAATGTCTCATTAGGCAATACATGCTTTGTACTAATGAATGTATCACATATGAGATAAGGATGAAGCATAATTAATGACATGCGTGATACCACAGAGATTGTCTGGACCATAATGGCCTGTATTTCAACTTTAACTCTTACAAGAAAGTAGTTGCTTTACATAAAAAGGACGAGTTCATCTGGGGCTTGTCCAAACCAGCATCGCCAAATAAACTGAATTATGACAGTGGTGTCATGCAGATTGCAACTCACTGTAAACTGGCCTTACATAAGGTCATTAGACATGAGAAAGTTTCTAATTTACTTTGTGAGGCAGATAGGGGAACTGCAGTCAAAATCAAATGCAGCAAGTAAGTGCCTTCAAATAATTCAGGCTAGAATCAGTTTTGGACTCTCTGGAAAGAAGAAAAAAAAGCATATAGGTAACAAAATTTGTAAGTATTCTTACTCAACATCAGTGAAATGTAACTGTCAAATGTCTGCAAGAAGGTATGAATGGAGCTGACCCTAAATCATTCCATATCAATGACACTTTTCCCATTGACTTTATGGCCTTATATTTAGATGCAGCAGTTTTCTCTTTGTGATGGTTTTCTGATGATTAAAGCTAAACCAATCAATTGTAGCATAGAAACATAATCTAGTAAAAATCAGCAGAGGGAAAAAACTGAGTGAAATCGTCTTGCTTAATATAAAAACTTGTGTTGGCAATATCCACTATTGTGCCATTTAAGTTGCAAATCTTACTTAAAATAGGGGAAAAAATAGGAGATGGAAACATAAAAGCCAATGCCACATTGACGTTATTATTTACTTTTAATAGGTGTGTTTATATTATGTAACATATTTATTAAAAGTGTTATTACTACCAGAACTTAATTAGCAATCTTAGCCTATAGTTAAGTGTTAAAATACAGAATTGCAAAGTAATTCACATTATAGGTCATTTCAGCATTAGATTTATTTATTCCATTGGTGAAGCATCCTATTCTCATTATAAAACAGTGAAAAAATGCTTCCTTTGTAAATGTTGCAAGTTCAA
Source organism: Vanellus vanellus (assembly GCF_965231255.1). Lineage (NCBI taxonomy): Eukaryota > Metazoa > Chordata > Aves > Charadriiformes > Charadriidae > Vanellus > Vanellus vanellus. The sequence goes on along the minus strand of NC_138910.1, from coordinate 36,572,484 downwards.
AAAAAGCAAGAAGTCCAACTTTAAAAAAAATAGAAATATAAGCTTTTCTAGGAGCAACTTCAGCTTGCACTAGTCCATGCTTTTGTATTGTTTAGCTTGTTGCAAAGCGTGCAGCTTGAGGCACAGTTCTGACATTTTATCATTTCATTTTATACAAAGGTCAAACAAAAAAAAATAATTTAAAAACATTTAAAAAAATAAGATTATATGTATATAATCTTGCCTCAAATATGTAATGAACAGAGATTGTTTCTAACTGAGCCAAAACCAAACCTGGCATTAACGACAGTAAAATTTGCAGCACAGGCATTCTGACTCTGACTAATGCAATGAAGAAATCTTTCATTATTCCCAAGTTTTCTCATGAGAGTCTTCATATCCCTGGAGTTTTGATTCTAACCAGCAGCCTGATAGTCCCTCCAAGCCAAGCTGTGATTTCCTCTCCCTTCCGTGTAAAATCTGCTAATCGTTAATTTAAAGAAGTAGTTTACTGGGGCTTTGATATATTCTCCTTGCTCTCTCCCCTGCCCCCTTTTTTCCTTTTGGGCTTGTGTAGCCCAAAGCACCCTTCCAGGCAAAGACGTGACGGAGAAGCAGAAACAGTCTTTGCGGAGCATCTGTTTGGGAGCCTTCCTAAAGGCAGATCCCTGCCGACCGCTGATGGAAATCATCTGCAGGAAAGCAGAGGGCGTGAGTCGTGTGACCTTGTGGGGCTTAATTACTAAGAAGTAAATTGCCCGGGTCCCTCTCACTCACTAGCTGCTTTTAGAAAACAACAGGCAAGACGTGAACAAAGGAGAGAGATCTCAAATACCCGAATATGAACACTTCTGCTTCAAGTGTGTGCGTCTCTAATTTGTGTGGACCCATATGATGGCACACATATGTCTGTGAGCAAAGAGCATTTTAAAAAAAATGTGAACATCTGCGTTTCTACACAGCATGAAAGCAGGTAGTACAAAGGAGAATATTCAGTTTACAAACTAGAGCACAGGTATAGGACATAGTTGATAGACAAAAGTAGTTTTAATATATCAAATCATTTAGAGAAAGCCAGCATGATTGTCTGCACAAGAATTTACCCCGACAGCATAGTTATAAATAAGCATGCCTGTTTTCTAAATAAAACAAAACTCTGGTAGCTTAAGATACCGTCAGCAGCACTTTACAACGCCAGCATTGTATCAAAATAACTGTAGAACTTGGTAAAGGAAAGCCATATAACCATGATTAAAATGTCCATCCACAGAATCATAGAATGGTAGGTGTTGGAAGGAACCTTCGGGGATCATCTAGTCCAACCCCCCCTGCCAAAGCAGTTTCACCTACAGAAGGTTGGAGAGAAATATCTCCGGAGAAGGAGACTCTGCAGCCTCTCTGGGCAGCCTGTTCCAGTACTCTGTCACCCTCAAAGTAAAGTTTTTCCTCATGTTGAGATGGAAATTCCTGTGTTCCAATTTGTGCCCGTTGCCCTTGTTCTGTCACTGGGCAACACTGAAGAGTCTGGCCCCATCCTTTTGACACCCACCCTTTAGATATTTATAAGCATTGGTGAGATCCCCTCTCATTGGTGAGATCCCCTCTCAGTCTTCTCTTCTCCAGGCTACACAGACCCAGGTTTCTCAGCCCTCATAACAGAGGTGCTCCATTCCCTTGATCATCTTTGTAGCCCTCTGCTGGACTCTTTCCAGTAGTTCCTCGTCTTTCTTGAACTGGGGAGCCCAGAGCTGAACACAGTACTGCAGATGTGGCCTCATCAGGGCAGAGTAGAGGGGGAGGATGACCTCCCTCAACCTGCTGGCAACACTCTTTTTAATGCACCCCAGGACATCCCATGCAGGACAAAATGAAGCTTCACCAGGTACTGGGCTAGCCTTTCTGTCCACAGCCCAGGGGTGAAGATATAGGTATTGCTTTTGTTACATTAATGTTAACAAGAAAACTACAATTACCTTGCACAGCTGTGCTTCTGCATTTAGAAGCAGCACGTGTTAGCTAATAGAGAAACGTACCTTTGTGGTGGAGCAGGGAAGGTTTTTGTTCAGATCTCAGTATCAATAGCAAGGATGCATAACAAGAAGATCGTATTTTTCTGCAGTTACTAGACAACTGAGATATACTTTTGCATAGTAATATATGAATACATTTAATCTGTTTCTGTTGCAAGACTTTTCTGAAGCAACATCACGACGTATGAGCACAGTACATATTTTCTGTCAGTCTGTTGTAAGGTCCTCCATATTGACAAGAAAACAGATGTACCAGACTAAGGGAATTTCTGTGGTTTGCTGCCAGGATGAATATAGCAACTTGGTGGCTGTCCAAGAGTCTTAAAATTTAAGAGCTTACAAAAGTTTTTCGTATGGCAATATTTGATTAACCACAGCGTTTCCTGTTCCTAATGCGGGGAGACCGTGCTAGCTGTTGACGAACAGTCTCTTTGTACTGGAAACCTCTGTATTATGTCTGGATTTTGAACCAAGTTCTTCCATGCTTTAGTACAAAGATGCGCTGTGTGGCCGAAAGCGAGCACATCAGTAGTTTATCGTTTCTGGGCTACACAGCATGACTACACAGTATGTGATGGGGTTGGGACCCTGTCAGATAGATGAAAGCTAAAAATGAGTGTAGTTGGGGAGTGACTCCAGAAAGGAGAGGTCCAGCAGTCAGGCTGGAGGAAAAAAGAAGCCTGCAGGAACCCCAAGGCAGGAGGCAGAGAGAGTTAAGCTGTTTTTTGTTTTCAAAACACTGAAAGACAGTCTGAAAGAAAGACTGAGAGCACAGAAGCTGGACAGTGGCCCAGGCTGACTCTCAAATCCTCAAGGGGCCCTAAAATAAACAGGCAACTTTTGGAGCATAGACATAGCCAGCAGGATGAGGGAAGTGATTATTCCTTTCTGTGTGGCACTTGTGGAGTCACATCTGGAATAGCGTGTCTCGTTTTGGGCATTCCAGGACAAGAGGGATGACAAACGGTGAGGTGCACATCAGAGGTCCACCAAGATGGTTAGGATTGGACTGTGTCACGTATGGAGGGGCTGAGGGAATTGGGTTTGTTCAGCATGGAGAGCAGAAGACAGAGAACATCTCATTGCTGCCTTAAGCTCCCTTGGGAGGTGAATGTTACAGAGAGGACAGAACCAGACTCTCCTCAGAGGTGCAAAGCAAAAGGATGAGACATAAATGTCACAAACTGTAGCTAGGGAAGCCCTGCTGGATACGAATCCACAGCTGAAGGGATTAAGCACTGTAGCAGGTAGCCCAGAGAGTTTGTGGGCTCTCCATCCTTGTAGGCATTTGGTACTGCATTAGACAAAATCCTGAGCATTCTGACCTAAATTCGACCTTGAGCACCTCATGGGGCCTTATGGCCTCCAGGGGACCTCCCAGCTCCCAGCCTGAATTATTCTGGTTCTGACGTGTACCATTTGGAAACCAACAAAAGGTACCAACCAAGAAATATTCAGTAGAGAAAATCACGGAGCCCGGTGAACTGGAGCATTCACTAAACACAGCCTGTGCCATACTCCCTAGTGTGTAAATGGGGATCGAGCCTTGCTACACCTGGTGCCCAAGGGGGTAAATGTCTCAGCAGGTGGGGTGAGGTTTGCGGTTGTCCTGGGTTCAGAGAGAAGGCACGAGGAGTAAATCACTTAGAAACTTGCCATATTTTTTGGTAAGTCAGTCTTTGTCTTATTTTTACACTTCAATACCAGAAATAAAGCACCCCTATCTTCAACTGACAAAATTACATTCCACCTGCTTCTGTTCCTGCTTACGTTTCAAATGGGGAGCAGCCAGTTTTGAGGGGAAGGTCAACAGCTCTAGTTTGGCAAAAATGAAATAGCAAAAAAAAAAAAACATTTTCAAATTCATAATATTCAAATAATCTGAGTATTTGTACTGCAGGTTGACTGTTGCAGTACGTCTCTGTTTGCTGATGGAAAGCCTAAATAGGATCTTGGCTCTGCTCGGGACACACGTGCAGATATAGAAATTGTTTGTAGACAATTTGTAATGTGTCCAAAGAATGCTAGCCACAAATACATTCAGTTATTTCATTGATATTTAGTCTATTGTTTACCAAAAGTAGACAGATAAGAGTGTTAGAAATTGTGGGTTTATAATCTGTGGCCCTATATCTAGATATTATTTAAGGAAAAAATCGAGAAGAATCTGTAATGAGCCTCTTCCATTTTATTTCTCAGTCAAGTTGTGTTCCGGTTATTTATTTACTTATTTATTCATTTTATTTCCCCCTCGACTATACCTCTTTCTGGAAAATACTCGTGAGACATATGTTTTGAATGCTTTTGTTTAACCTTAGCTGATATGGCCATCTCGAGCACACATGCAGAGTTGCAAGTTTATAGACCCGGTGCACACGCTTTGAAAGACACATGTATCATTTCCAGCCTCTAATGCAAAAAGCTTTTTGAGCTCTGCAGCTTTACTGACAGCCTGGCTTGGTGTCTTATTCTTTAATTTTGTTTTGTTTGAAGACTGATTTCCTTTCCTATGTTATGTTTTTCTCATTTCACAAGCCAAAGTAGTTCTTCAGCCCGATTTATTTCCTTTCTTTGTTAATGGAACAGAAAAGTTTTCGCATATATATGTTCCTATTTGTAAAATAGGCTAGTGTTTATTGTCTTTGGTTAGAGTATTCCATGTTGTGAACTGTAGCAATTTACAGCTTTGTCTCCTGCTTAGTCCAAGCCTTTATTACTGGCATGACTCACATCAACACCATTTGGAGCATCGAGGCAAATATTTTTGGCTTAGGGGTCAGTTTGGAAAAACATTCTCGAAGTTTTGAGGGTTTTCTATTGAAAACTAGAACAAGCAAAGGGCTGTTCACTTGCATGCATGCTACTTGCGTGAGTAAAGGATTTTAAAGGTCTAGTTCTCTTTTGTAAATCAGAATTTTGTGACCAAAAAGGAACGGTGGATTTTATCCTTGTGCTGAACATAGTGATTCCATGGTCTTAAGTCTGTAGCTTTAATTAAACTTTATTAAGACCTTTAATTAAACTTTATTAAGACCTTTAATTAACTTTATTAAGCTACATGAGGACTTTGAGGTAGAAAGCATTGTTGGTCAGGAAAATCTTTTCCTCAAAGTTTGATAAAAACAAAAAGGTATATAAAAGGAGATGTTTTTATGAGAGGTTGAATATATTCACAATAGCAATTATTTCTGTCAACCACAGCTAAGTAAAATATGGTGTCTATTTTGTGAAAGACATCATTATCAAAGCTATTATTTTCTGCTTCAACATCCAACAGTGCTTGGATACATTAATGCCTTGTACTGAATGCATATCATTTAATTCCACATCCTTTTGTTGTTTTTTTTTTTTTTTTTTATAGAAAACTGGCAAATGGAATAAATATAAAACACTTTTCTGGCAACCAAACTTTGTTATAAGTAGATATGCATAAACATCCAAGAAGTTTCTCTTGATGGAGCTCCTCCCTTAACATTCCAGCCTCGTGGAAGACAGTCAGGTCCTATGGAAAATGTGCAAGAATTTGAATCAACAAACCCTGTAATTCTCAATGCGTAGGAAGCCAGACCTGGCGACAGGAAAGACAAGCTACTTGGTGCCAACTGGGGTTCCTGGCACCAAATACAACATCTCCCGATAAGCAGAAAATCCTCCTCGTCACCAGAACCCTACATATATGCCAGCTACCACTTTAAGGGTCACAATTCACTGCAGACAGCCTTCTAGAAAACACTCCTACTGAAAGCTTAGGATATATACAGATCCCCTTTAACAAAACATCCTGAAGCAGTGAATCCCATCTATTTCTTTTCCGTCTATGCTCATTTTTATGCTTTACTTAATTCACGTTTTAAGTGAATGCATTGAATTCAACAGCTATAAAAATACTCTTTAACTGAATACTTCAGCTTTATTCTTTAACTTAAAAAACAAAAAACAAACCTGCCATCTGGGACATGATTATTATTGTTTATACAACCTAAGTATTTTAGTTCAGTAAGAGCCAATTCGATTCTTCTTTTGTTTAAATCCTGTTCTAGAGTTAAGAGAAGTCTTGGCTACACGCTAAAACCTCTAAATAAGAATCTCCTTCAGTTAGCTGCACTTACGTATAGGGGATTTCAGTAGTGATGAAAAAATCTACATGTTCATGTTCTGTTTGTGACAAAATCCACATATTCATCTCCTGTTTGTTGTTTTGTCAAAAGTGGAAGGAACTGTGAATGACAAACTGTAACGATGTAAAATGGATAATCCAGCCACTGCTTCAGTCCTGTGGTAGAGCAGGACATCAGGATTTATTTGCTTTTGGTCATGAAAAATAACATTTTGTTAATCCTGTGCATGGCTTGTGATTAAATCGCACTGCAAAACACTGATGCATACAAAATACACTTAGCAGCCACACATACTTTTCCACTCAGAGAAGAGATTAAGAAGTATTATAGACAGCAAATGCTAACCGGATCATCAAGGGCACTTGTTAGACCTGCTCAAGTACTACAGTGAGAGAACAGGTCAATGTTTCTTCCCCTGTCTCAGACCGAATCCCGTCACAGGTCGGTGACACACAGCAGCAAAATCCAAAAAGCTTTAAGAGAGAATGAGATATTATGAAAGATGGATCTGTGGACTCATCTGTGGCCTGCTTTTCAGGAAATCTTCCATAGCTTATATCTAGCCCAAAGCTTTTAGGAGAGAAGGGGATCTGGAAAGGCATAGTTTTTATAGCCAGAAATCCAAGCTGTCCCAAGGGAGTGTTCTTTCCTGGAATTGGTGAACGTGCGATTGACTGACTGCAACGCTGAGCAGATTGCTGAGGGCTGACTCTGTAACAAAGAAAGTATGATAAAGTCATCCGCTTCCCCAGATAATCTGTACCAACCCAAATGAATAAGAGTATAAGAAAAGAACAATAGTAGGCATATTTATAGGAAATTTGGCTTTTTGCTACTTCTAGCTCTCTGTCATGTGTGACGGAGATTTTGGGGGTTTGGGCTACAAAAATAAGGCTTAAAAGTGTCATTCCCTTAAAGGTGCTAATTGGGAGCCCCGTGCAGATGTTGGCTTTGGCCAGCATGAGAGAGAGAGCATGGACTAGCAGAGCTGTCGCTGCCCCAGTGCTAGATGTCTGCTCCTGGTCCCAACAGAGATGGTTTGGTTTTATTCACTTAGTCATTCAATGGCATACTAGAATTTTCTGGATTGCAGCAGAGTGTGAGGACGCGTTTAAGTTCTTCGTGTTTGTTTAGCAGTTAGATGGCATACTTTCACCTATGAAACTAACTTGTGCATGTTTTTCTGTTTGAACTGATTCTTTAAAAGGCCATTTAGCCTCATGTATCATCCCTGCCACCTCTGAGGTGCCATGGAATGGACTGATTACAGCATTGATCCTGAGTTTGTTCTGTGTGCTACTTTTCCATAATGGCCACTGCATACTGAATTGCTGTCATCAACTTTTAACAACAATTAAATGGTTACAAATCCCATTCCAGAGCCTTGTTGGTAAAGCGGTCTTTCATTTGAGGTCTTTAACATCTTGCACAACAAGGCTGCTAGTTGAAAAGGTAATCCATTATTCATTTGAGTGATATTTTGCTCAAAGATGCGCATGGGACGACTAAATTCTGCACAGTCCTTGAATTTTTCACGGCAGTTGTGTTTCTATCAGGTGTCTCATGGCTGAGAAGACGACCATGGATCAACACATGCTGTTGCCTTGTTATATGACTGAACAAGTCCTGAAGCTGGGAGTTGCTTGCTTTCCCTAAAACAAGACAATCGCCTGGAAGGCAGTTCCATAATCCTGAATTTCTTGGTTTAAATCAGCCAACATAGCCTCATGCAGGTAGGTGTGAAAGCATCTGGCAAACAGGTCTGTGCCAGACAGCTGTGAGCAATGGCTAAGTTATCCGCTGGGTATAGGGGCCGGAGCCACGGACAGACAGCAGAGAAGTGCTCAGGATGAGAGTCTTCTCCGTTCATCTGCAGAGCACTGATTAGACATGATAGATAGTAGGGGTTGTACCGGTTGCTGATTGTTCTTGGATTTTCTATTTGGGACAGAAAGGTGCTGCCTACTGCCCCGTACCTCTAACACAGCATCCTCTCAGCAGTGCTAGAGGTAAAATGCACGGCGGCTTCTGTTGGTGAACTCCTTCTCCCGGGAATATGATCACGCTCTGTGGGAACACCCATCACAACCACTGACAGTCATTTTCCCGAGTACATTTTGCTATTCGCTTATCTAATCAGATGAGCGAAATTGCTTCATTCGGCACCCTGGGGTAAATCTGTGACAGTTTTATCAGTATCATGCTGTAATCTGTAACACTAATCAGCACAGAACATATCTGCCTATTTCAGAGAATTTGAAAGGCCTAAATGTTACATTTTCAGTGCAATTGGTTAGATCACTCTCGCAGTTTCCCATCTAAAAAATGTTTCATTGCAATTTTAGTTTCTCCAGACAACTTCCAGTTGCTACTAAGCACTAATTTAATTAAAATACGATTCTTTCTGAATAAGAGTGAGACAGTCAAATCCATCATCTAACAGTGCCAGGGATCCCTTGTTGACAGTTCTATACTACTGTTAATCCCATGAAATGTGTACTCATTAAAGAATAAACAGTTTCAGTCTATGGGCTGTAGATTACAAGATCTATTTGTCCCCTGTGAACATTTCACAGTTAGGGGAACACTTGCTCTGTCCTTTGTTCTACCACCACAGTAGAAAATTCTTTCACAAAGCTTTTTAGCGGTAGATAATTGGGTTCTCCAGTCTATAACTTCCTCTCAAAATGAACAGAGATCTTAGAGAACAAAGATTATTCTCAGAGATCAACTATATCTATAAAAAAAAAAAAAATCTTAGGAGTTTCTTTTAATCATGTTGTTCTATTGTTTGGTACCAAGACAGAATTCATGGCACTTGGCTTACATCACTTTTTCTCCTTCTTTTCTGTCATCTGAGTTAAAGTTAGTCTTAATTTTTACCTTTTATGGACAATTTTATTTATCTCACAATTTTGTGAGATGAATAATAATTCTTGGACAATCAGAACAGTTCATCAGATAAGCTTCCCTTTAACCTTAACATCCTTACATGTGCTTCCAACCCCTGGGGATCTTTCTGGCTAGGACAAGCACCTCTGGGCTTGCACTGAGCAGAGCTTCTGACGGTATGATAGCCCTCCACACAGGAAAAGCAAAATTTAATTTGTTTCAATGTGACTGTTCTCATTTACTTGATTTTTTGGCAAGCTTCACAGGAGCAGGGATTTGGCAAAGAAACACTTAACTCTGCCTCATATGTTGAGATGTATCTGTATTTTGAATTAGAAAAACGTGATGTGAATATAAATGCTAAAGGACATGAATCTTTTCCCTATGTACCTGCGTGACTTCCCATAAACATTTATCACATGTGTCTTAGTAGTATGAACACAGCCTGGCAGTCGAGACACAATCTGTCAAAACCATCCAAGAGGATATAAATAGGCAAGATAGATATGATCTGTGTTTTTGGGGGTTGGGTTTTTTTTGAGTTGTTTTTTTGAAGCAAGACCATGCACATAGTTTAAGTACCTTCACAGACTATATATAGCACAGGAGCTTCCAACTCACAAGGAAGTTTTAGTCATGCAAACAAGGGAAAAAATACTTTTCAATCTGGATTGCTTTTAGCAAGCAAATTACTCCCGAAAGACACAACTACTTAAGCCCCAACAATGTGAGATCTGTCAGCTTTGACTGGTAGAGGTGGGAACCTACATTCATATGGGTCCAACAGAGGTAACGGGTATAAGTCACATAAAGGGGCTGCTGTAGGGGCATAGGAGCCATATTCTGAGGTGCTGATAAGTGAGATCTCAGTGTATATGCTTTTGAGAAGGGTAAATCCTAATATAAGTAAGTGGTGAAGAAAAAGCTTGGAAGGGTATCCTAAGCTCTACATTTTAAGACAGAATAAAAAAGTAAAAGGTTATAGTGTAAAAAGCAAGCAATAAGGGTAGACCAGGCTTTTCACACTAATCCAGAAGAGAAGTACATGCTTAAACAACTGAAAAGTAATTGCCAAGTTAAGAAGTTAGAATTTTAAGTGCAATATATATGGTACATAAAATTTATTTCAGGTCTGAACACGTACTGCTCGCCTTGTGTCTCAGCTTTACTGAGAATGTCTCTTTCTGCATTTTTACCAGGCTGCCTCCATTAAAGCACAATCAGGCAACATTCCATATCCACAAGGAATCCTTGCACGAACCTTTCAGTGAGAATTGCCTCAGTTAATTACATAAAAATGTATAAATACTTCATACTTCTGAATTAAGAAAAAATCCTTGAAGGACAGACATTTTAAATTCATTTAATCCAGCAAAGTGGTCCAAGGATGAAATGCATTTCCCAGCATTCTTTAAAAGTAAAGTCAAAGAGTGCTTCTTTTTCAGATGAATTAATTAATAGCTGTGGGCATTCCCGGAATGATGGGGCACAGATTTTGTCATTCCTGGTATAGAGTTTTTGAATAATGCATTGAAAGATCATAAATTCAAATATTTGTGGTTTATTATTGTAGAAATCAAGTATGTCTTATTTTTTTCACTAGTCCTTCATTTATTTTCCCCATCCTAAAATTTCTTATAAAGAATTTGAGTTATCCTGCAACTCCAAGCTTTTTTTTTTTCTTTAATATATTTTCCACCAACCCTCTGTAGTCAAGTGCTGCAAGGTCCAGGACTGTAATTCTCTTATCTGTTGCCTTATGCATACATGCAAACAAAACTTAACTAGCAAAAAGAGTGGCAGAAAAAATTAAAACACACTTCATGCTTGTGTCTACTTGGCTTCTTCCCGCCCTACAAAAAGAGAAATACGAGAGACTCGTTGCATGTATCTCTATTTGACCGAGGCAACCGTTCCCTGATCGATATGATAAAACAGGCTTTCCCAGGGAACAAAGCATCAAGCTAACAAAATAAAAATGCAAAAGAAATGTGGAGAATATGCAACTGGTGTCAGCACTATTCAACTATTTCAGGTATGTTTTACAATAGGCCCTAAATATTCTCTGGAGATATTAAAAACCCGCCTGGATGCACTCCTGTCCAACCTGCTCTAGATGAACCTGCTTTGGCAGGATGGTTGGACTAGATGATCTCCAAAGGTTCCTTCCAACCCCTACCATTCTCTGATTCTGTGATTCTGTAAAGGGGGCCTACAGGAAAGATGGGGAGGGACTCTTTATCAGGGAGCGTAGTGATAGGATGAAGGGTAATGGTTTTAAACTGAGAGAGGGTAGATTTAGCTTAGATATTTGGAAGAAATTGTTTATTGTGTGTGTTGTGAGACACTGGAACAGATTGCCCAAAGAAGTAGTGGATGTCCCATCCCTGGAGGTGTTCAAGGCCAGGTTGGATGGGGCTTTGTGGGTCTAGTGGGAGGTGTCCCTGCCCAGGGCTGGGGGGTTGGAACTAGATGATCTTTAAGGTCTCTTCCAACTCTAACCATTCTGTGGTTCATGGAACAATTCTATGATTCTGTATGCAAAACACTGCAGTAGTATCTTTAATTGCCTAGCAATCCTATACCTTTTAAAAGAGAAAATGCTCTCAGCAGTCTCATGTAAAAATGCCCCTCGCTAATTCTGACTTGTTTTATACGATGTATTGAGTACAACCATGTCTGAGATATAGAACAAAGATATTCACCTATTAATGTTAACCCTTGTGCATGCAGAGAAACTTAAAAAATAAAACCAAACAATCTTGCCATTGTTACAGATATACAGAACGAGCTGTTAGTATGAAAAGTTAATCCATTAATGTGGATGGCATGAGTATACTGCGTACAATAGATGGCCAAATGGAAGCAAGAGTAGATATTGAACACCTGGGCAAAAAAGAGTAACATTAATTACCTATTGTACTGTAGAACTAGGTTTTATTTTCCTGGTTGAATGATAGGTCATGAAGTTTGCAGCACCTTTCCATAACACCTTTACAGAATCAAATAACTGCTCGTGATAATGAAGAAATTCCATACCTAGATGATAATATTATCATGCCATTAAATCTATTTATAAAAGTTGTGAGAGCACATTAAAAATGTCACTGCATATTTGACCCAAAACGCATGCAGACAAGGAAGAAATATTTTTCTCTTTTCACTTTTCCATGAAATCACACATTGAACATATTTTGCCATTTGTAGGCAGATACAGCACAAGGACTGGATAATGTATCTTGACATTTACAAAACTTATTGATAAAAATGATGATAGCTGGTTCCTCCCAGCTCCTTTATCAAAAAGACAGCAGCACCGTCTTCATTTCTGAGAGCAGAAGAAAGAAAACTGTCAGGGGAAATTAGGTATAGCCATTAGATGTGCAAAACAGAAGATTAAGTAGGAACCAATCCATGTCTACGTCTCTGTTTTCAACATTCAGAATTCATAAGCACTCTTGTGCTGCAATTTTCTCAAAGAGAAAATATAGCTGCACGAAATTTGCTTTATTTCAGAAAGACATGTGTGATCTTTAGATAAAAAAAAGTACTGTTTTGTGTTAGCTTTCTACTTTTATCACTTATTTGGTGGTCTCAGCTATACAAGATGGCACTAAATACTTATCTAAGATGTTAACTTGTTTGTGGAAATCTCTTTTAAATGAGAAAAAAATGTAATGTATGGTGATGTCAGAAATCTGGATGTATACATACAGCTCCTGTATATTTTTCAGGCAGTAATACAGAAAATTATGGAACACCTCCTCTCTAGAATATCCTCTATCATATGTCTAAATTTTGGAAAACGTAAGTCCTTTCTACCTATTACCATGATTTTCATGAAAAAGACAGACTGAGTAGAGACAACTGGTTGAGGTGGAATTAGGGTAAAAAGGAACAGGGTCATGTTCTAGGAATATACTTTTTAAATTTTACAGTTATCCTATTTTCTCTAATACTATTTCATATGGACTATGAATGAAAAAACAGCACAACCTACACATACATACAATGATTTGTAGATTAGTTTATGTAAATACCATAGGTCTTTAAGACAGCATTAATCTAATGTAATTTACAGAATATAAATTTTATTAACTAATTTTTTGTATTTATTGAAACGCGTGACTTAAAAATCACATGCCATTTTGAAAGATCTTCAGTCATGTTACCAGTTTTATTAATCCTTGTATATTAATCGCAGTACCTCACTGAGGAAAAAAAAATGCATGCGTTTGTTGGAAACCACCAGTGATAATCATGGGGCTGATAGTCATTGCTAGTTTGCTAAATTAAGTTTCCAGCCATTTGGATATTTACTGTGCCTTCCTGTTTCCACTGTTCTAATGACACATTTACTTGCGAACTCATGAAGGTGGGCTCTTTTTTTTTTTCCTATACTATGTGCAGCTCATCTTTTCTTAACAGTAGCAAATCAGTGGAGGATGGCCACAGAGTATGGACAGCATCTTCTCCACAGTGTTGCTGCAGAGGTTACAGCTGTAAGATGACTGGGGCCTAGGAAAGATGTCTTGCCTCCATCAACCCACACAGTAGGGGTGTCTGGATGGATTACACCCTCGTGCATGGACAGTCATAATGTGCTTTCCAGTGGAGAGAGATCACATTATGATGTTCAACAGATCAAGCAACTGCCCTGTCAGCATGCTTGGTTACCTTCTGCAGCCTGGAGTATCTCCCAAACCTGAGCAATACACCTCTATTCTCTCCAACCTTAAAACATTACTTAGAATCTTCAAAATGACAAGTGAGCATGAAGCACCACTGCAGAGAATAAACTAATTAAAGCTAAAGAGGCGGAGTGCCATTAGAAAAATACTGGTTTGTGTTGAATAAGGCAGATCCTAATAGGATCATGAATGTCATTATTCTTTTTTCAGTTTTGAAGAGTGAATAGAGTTGATGCTTCCTGGAAACCAGAAATCCCTACAGACACTTTAAATTCCAACTCATCTTTATCTTATTAAGTAACTAATATGATCCAACCATCCGTATCAACACAAAAGTGCTGAACACCAGCAAAATAACTCTTTGTACTGTGAATAGGACCTTGGTTTGGACTTAATGGTATCCTTCCGTGCTACAGCCTACGGAGGATGTGAACTCTGATGGCCCTTGTTTTCTGAAAAAAGTGAAACACACAGTTAATGTAAATGTCCTGCTTTCAGTCTGGGACTGTGCTGCCCAGGCAGAGCCACACTACAATGAAATGGAGACATTGTAATGGATACACTCTTATTTCTTTATTTTTTTCAGGGGGCAGGGGGAGAAAAAAGATGTTGGTATGTAAGGCATGCTCTGCCTGTAAAATAGGAAAGTAAGGCAATGGCATGCAGAAGTCTGCCACCCAAGCCTTTGTGTGGTAGTAGGACTTAAAAGCTTCCACCTCAACCCAAATGAATGCTGAAGAACATTTCTAAGTGCTCTGAGCATAATAATCACCACGTAACACAGATCTACCCAGGTGCTTGTATTTCCAGCATGTTTGCAATGAACGGGTTTTTCAGAGGTCTTCAGTGACAGAATGAAGCTTCAGCAAGAATGCAGAGACCTGTGTGGTTGTTCCAGACAAGTAAATGAAGTGCACAAGGACACAGCACAGCTTTGTTCTCAGGCAGCCAAAAGGCAGAGTTTGGGCACAACACTGCATGAATTAAGCTGCACTGCTTCTGATCTGAGCTGGGACACTTATCGTGCAGTAGTGTTGGATGTGCTAGCTTAAATCCAAAGAAGCTGTGAGCCTCCTGCCTCATGCTGGGCTTCAGATGGGACATGTGGCGTGGCTTTGTCTGGACTCGGCAACTTTTATGCACCAGGGGTTTGCTGCTGATCGGACTTACTGTTGAGTCAAGGATGCTTCTAGCCTTTTAGCTTGAACTGCCAAGAATGAAAATACAACAGGTATCTTCACTCACATTAACTTGTTCTATGCCACATTCTTTCCTCATTGAAAAGGTTATTTCGACATCTTGCTGATTTGTTGCATTTGCTTCTTCTTACTCATTATGAAGTTCAACAAGGGCAACTGTAAGGTCTTGCACCTGGGAAAACATAATCCAGGAATGCGGCACAGGCTGGGATCTATCTGGCTGGGGAGCAGCTCTGCAGAAAGGAACCTGGGGATCCTGGTGGACAGCAAGCTCAGTGTGAGTGAACCATGTGCTGCAGCGGCAACAAAAGCCAACAGGATGCTGGGTTCCATCAACAAGGACATCACCAGCAGAGATAAAGAAATCATTATCTCACTCTACTCAACACTTGTCAGGCCACGCCTGGGATACTGTGTTCAGTTTTGGTCCCTGCTATACAAAAAAGATGTGGACAGGCTGCAGAGGCTCCAGAGAAGGGCCACAAAGGTGATCAAAGCCTGGGAAGCCTGCCACAGGAGGAAAGGATGAGAGAACTGGGTTTGTTCAGCCTTGAGAAAGGAAGGCTTAGGGGAGACCTTATCACCATGTTCCAGTATTTAAAGGGTGGCTACAAAGAAGATGGACACCCCCTTTTTACAAGGAGTCACATGGAAAAGACGAGGGGTAATGGGTACAGGTTACTCCAGGGCAGATTCTGATTGGACACAAAAGGAAAATTTTTCACAATGAGAACAATCAGCCATTGGAATAAGGTCCCCAGGGAAGTGGTGGACAGGGTGCTGGGCCATCTTGTCCAGACCGTGCCTTTGCCAGGAAAGATTGGACAAGAGGATTTTTGAGGTCCCTTCCAACCTGGTATTCTATGATTCCATGATTATGTCTGCTCTTCTTAGCACAGGGAGAGCCCATTGCTTTGCTTCATGAAAACATTTGCTATAAGAAGGCTGAGACTGCTTTCCCAAGCTGGATTAAGTGGGAAGTATTTGCTGCATGTTTTGTGTCCCAGTATTCATTCTCTGTTTTTATTTAAGTGATGTAGTCACATATAGACTAATTGCTATATGAGGCCCTATAGCCTCTTCCTAATGATTTATACACTCTTTGTCAGTATGGTTAGAACACTTCTACTACAAAACCTTTTGCATTTACCCAGCTATTCATTACTCTGTATGCCTTATTTAACAAATTGCATTTTTTTCAGGTAGCAAAGGTTCACCAAGATAACAATGCATTTTAATGATTGATTTGGTAGGACAAATCCTAAGAAAGAATCTCTGCAAGAATTTTATCATCGCAATTGCCAGTTTTTAAGGACTTTGCCTCTTTAAGAGCTGAGACCAGATTGCACAATATTTTGTTTTAACTCTAAATCCATATTTTCTTCAGTCCCGTTATCCCCCCCTCCCAGGCTGCAACTGTAATAAACAGGTCTGATTTACAGATGCATAATGAAAAAGCAGAGGTTTTCCTCCTGCTGCTGTCTGCTGGTCACTGACAATTCCACTTCAGTCTTCCATTCAAAACAGAGCAAGCTGCAGAACATAAGTGTTTCCATGAGAAATAGACAGGGAAACATCTGTCATGGAAAACAAGAGACTTTGGTGAATAAAAAAGCTTCAGAAAAGAAGCTGGGTATCTTCTTTTATCAGAGAAAAACCCAAAGAATATTTGCATCTCTGTAGCTAAGTTAAATTAAAGAATATGCTTTTATAAAAACTTATCCAGTCTTATTTCTTTAGTCTTTCTCTTTCTGATCAAGGCAATAATGTCCTTTCTTAGTGTCCAGAAGTTTCAGCTGTCATCCCCCATGATTAAACTCAGAAACAGTTATATACCTTATTCCAGTTTTACCAATCTATTTTCTCCAGGATCATGTTTTTCATCCCAGAGAAGATGGACAGATGTGATCAAGGGGAGGCAGAGCAAAACAAATCTGTGCAGTGCATATGACATGTTGCAGACTGCAGGTAGCAAAGAACTTTCTGCTCCTTTTTGGTTGCAATTTGTGACACTGCCAGAAGAGATCTAATCATACAGTGACACTTCCTGCAAGTGGAGGAGCTGTAGAGCAAATAAGTTTTACCGAATCAGCAACCAGTTCTCTAATGCTGTTACGTCTGTTCCTGTTATATATCCAAGACAAGAGTTATAATTTATGCACAAGGAGAGCAATCAAAAGTCCCTAGATTTGTAGAAGTAATGTGCCAAGGCTTGTAAAGAAAAGACTTAAGATCCCAGACACAAGCTAATACGTATTGATTCTTAATAAAGTAAAAATTGGATGCAATGTTGTGTTTCCATTCTTTGTTACTGTGTCTTCCTAAGGAGAATAAATTTGAATTCAAATACAAAGATAATTCTAGTGGGGATTTTGGTTTGGTCTCCAGTAACCCATTCTTTGAGGAAGATTATCTGTCCTTTATTTAAAATTGAAGTGTTTTTCTTACCAAACACACAAGGTATTATTTCATCCTACAAGCAACACCAATGTCAGAGTGGATATTTATATATTGGAAATGACCTGTTTTTTAAAGTGGAAACAATTATAGCAGAAATTGAGGTTTCCTCCTAGGATTTTATGATTCAGAACAACGCTTCAAGCCATATAAACAAAATTGCTTCCAGTTTGAGAGCATGTGTATCAGTTTTGTAGAATGATGATCCCAAAACTGCAAATGGAAGTAAAGACGTATAGTAGAAATCAGAAATTGTATAGTATGTAAATGTCAAACATAATAAAATAAAATAGAATATAATAGCTTTTAGTAGCTGCATTATGCCAGAACAACACAACTTATATAAATAGTTTGTCTCAGCTAGAAAGAATTCAGGGGTGTTCTCAGAAGAGTATTTGTTCTATGCAAATTAAATTAGATACAGAGAACTATAGCATCTCTTGCTGCATCAATCTTATTTCCTAACACACTGAAGTCACTCAGCAATATACGTGTCTAAAACAACGTTCAGGCATGCTGGATCATTGGCAGACAGTCAAGGTACTGAGTCTGACACGGAATTTCTCAGTGACTGCACCCACTGGCAAGCTATGTCTCGCTAGGCTTCTTCTCATCGTTTTCTCCTACTAGGGTCATATGAGGCCAGAAGAAGCTGGCTCAGAACGGGCTTCTGCCTCACTTGACTGCAGTGGGAAAAAAGGAGTGGAGAGGCCCTCGGGTACCTTGCTTGCATAGGAGAAGCCAGCTATCCTTCCACTGTGACCTTGTGGCTTTGGGAGAAATGTCTTGTTTACATCTTTTCTTTAGCTTCCTCTCACCATTTGGTTATCCCCCCCGGCAATAGTCATCCATTCTATACCACATCTCTTACTACCTCGGGAAGACAGAAAGGCAGGAATGGCCGATACCTGTCCTGCTCCCTCTTAATGCTGTTCTTTATGGTGTGACCTTATTCTTTCATATGTGTGTAGGGTTCCTTCCAGTTCATATGGTCCATCTGTTGGACAGACTGCATCATGCTGTTTATGTGGGATTCAGTGTCTATGCATAGACTAAGGTCAGAAGTGAGTAACAGTTCTAATCGCTAATTCTTATTACCAATTTTTCTTCTATTTTCATTTTTTATGCTTTAACGGTCACTTGTTTGATCTTATTTTGTATTTATCTGAGAAGTTAAGAACGTTTTGCTGCTTTCTGTCTTACAGACTGTGATCGATCTCCCACTAAGCATATTTTTGATAGGTCAACTCGCGGGATCTCCATTAGTACCCTGTAAGGTAAGTTTTCCAGTCCTTGAAACATTGTTGTAATTCTCTTATGGATGTTTTTGGTAGAACAAACACCAGAACTGTATGCAGAGTGGTAACATCACAGTGGGAAGCTATCATATCCAGCGACAGAATGAGCTTCTCCTGATATTCTGTATTTCCTTCTATGCCTTTGTTCCTGTTAACTTTATTACCATAAGCTTTTCTGAGTCATGTTTTTCCTCGTGTAATTCCTAAGCCATAGGAGTGTCTTGCCTATCCTGTTGATACTTAATTATGTAATTGGAGGATAGTCTTCTGGAAATTATGTGCTGTGTAACTTTGAACAAGTTGCCTTCTGTTCATGTTACTTTGGTAGCCTGTGTATAGAGTGGAGGGGGGAGGAGGTGCTGGGGTGAAAGGGGGTGAGCGAATGAGTGAAATATGCTTTTATAGAGAGATAAACATTAAAATGGTCCTTTAGGAGGAGAGATTCCTGCAGGATGTCAGCAGGATGAGGTATAATGTATAATCACTTTGGTTTTCAAGATGTCCTTCTCAAGCATGCTCACTAAATAATATTTATACAACTAAAGGAATCTGTTATCTATGAAATGGAAAACATAAGGACTATCATCTTTTAAAATAAGTTAACATTTTTGTAAGAGAAATTTGGAAGATTGCTGGATTTGTGTGTCTCTCTCTCCTGTTCTTTGGCCTCTATTGCTGTTGTTTCATTTAAGTTAGGTGAGTTGACTTTTGCTGAACCACTTCAGGTGTGAGACGTATATGCAACAAGTTCTTAAAAACATTAACTTAATTACAGCATTCTCCCCAGAAGTTCACTAGAACTGACAGAATACAATTTATAGCCAAAAAAAAAAAAAAAATTCCTTTTCAACTTATAAATACATTCTGTGAAAACAAAGACCATCATGGCTCAAGCATCCAACCATTCTGAATGAAATATAAAGTGGATAATTTACAAAATTTTATTTTCAGGGGGAAGCTGACATTCAGACTGATGACTAAATACAGTTGTTTTAAAAGTTTGTTTTGAGTAACCACTGCTAAGTAGGGTAACTTCCTTTGGAAAAGGGGACATGTTTCTGAACGTGGTCTTGCACCCCTGGATCACCCAAAGGAGCACACCTGGGCAGGCCGGGTGAGAAACGGGTGCTGCATCGGCCATGTAATTCTGTAAATATCTAAGCCACACTACAGTGAAAGTGCAGTGTCTCCGGCTCCAGTGCAGATGTTTTCCATACAGGATGCCTCTAATCCAAACTTTCCCTTCTCTCCTCTTGCTGGCCTCACATGGCCTCATCGTGCTCTTTGCTCATTCTGAAACAATTATATGCATTTGCATGGCAGCCAGACTGATTACAGCCTGTGTTTTTAAAAAATCAGACAATCGTTCTGATGATTGCATTTAGTAGAGCATTCCAATCGACCGGGCTGCAGGTAGAAAATAATTTCTTTTTTGTTGTTAATGAGCTTAAATATGATGATCTGCAAATCTGTTTCAATCTGAAGCAAATTCTGTTTCTTCCTCAGCCATTTCCTTTAAGTCCCACACTCAGGGGCAAACCATATACATACGCACAGCTTTATTCATACTAGAAAATTTCCGTGACTTTTTGAAGATACTGAGAATTGCACAAAGGACATATTTGCCAAAGCATTTCTCTGAAGTGTTTCTACTTTTGAACAGAAATCAGGATGAACCCTGAAAGGTGCTGTGCAGCACTTTGCTTGTGTTATACCTTGTAAAGCCTAATTCAACAAACCAGTTTTCCTGTGATGAAATGTTACATTCGTGCCTTGACGTGACGGGATGTCAGAATGACATGAATTGCTTAAAAAAGTTTCATAGCAGAGCTGAAGTAACTTGTTGTAAAGGACATGCATATCCCTCATGTTTGCAGAAGTAAGAGGCAGCTTTGTATTTTTCTCTAGTGCCAAAAAAACACAGGAAAGCATGCATAATTTACTGGAATACAACAGGATAAGGGAACCTTCTGAAGTATTTTATTTAGATTTTTGTTCTGTTTTATATTTGCTGCTCTTCTTTTGGTGTGTTTTTCTGGCAGTTAGAATGGATCTGAACTTGCGCTTTCCCAAAATTTATGGAGTGTGTGTCTGTCAGCGTATGTGCGGCATGAGTGGCTTAGCAATATTGTCTCGACCCAGAAAAGGAAACTTTTGTATGTATAAGATGATAAATTTTAAGAATGCTTTGAAGGTGAGCAGGAACAATCTTATTACTCGAATGATTGGAAAGAGCTGTTTAATATCCGCTATCAATCATGGTTTCTTCTTTGCAAATCTCTAATGTGCCTATTGTATGGCTTAGCTAGAACATGCTTCATGCAAACTAGTGATTTATTAAAAAGCCTAAACACCCGACATTTGTTCCCTCCTTTCCATGTTACACAAAGACAGAACAGCGCCATTACATTTTTAATTACTCCCACGGAGGTTCCAGGACACCAGTAAGGGAAGATCAACATTAAATATGGATCATAAAACACATCTTTAATGCATGGGCCCCCTTGAAATGCTGCTATACCTACGGGCTGTTTCTATATGAGTAAATCCAAGCATGCCTGGGAACATTTCCAGGTGCTGGGCTGTGAATGTCTGCACTAGTACACAGAACTTTACCTGGCGTGAATTCATCCTTTTCTAAACAATGCCGTACCCAAACAATTCCTGGGCACATTTTGGTGGTTTGGCAGTTAAATGATTGTGGTGTCCGTTCCCTGTAGGCAGACCTCCTGGAACCTCTCCTTTTGGAGACTGAAAGCCATCGTCTAACATCTACAGAGGCCATCCCAGCCCACTTGACTTCAGGGCAGAGTTTGTTTACTGGAGGAGGTATAGGCAGAGGGACTACTATAAGAACCAGTAGAAACTGATACTTCCCTGGACCTTGTGCTGTCATGGAAGGGAAGGATATTTTGGAAAAAAAAACAAAAAACAAAACAACAACACCCTAGTCTCTCAGTTAAGGAACATCTCATTTGTGATTTTTAAAATATCAGGTATCATACAGAACTAACAAACGGATATATCTCTAACTTGGTTACAGCCGATCCTTCATTTTTTGAGAGCAGATTTTCAGTTGAAATATTCCCATCTCAACCTCTGTCACAGTTTATTTCAGTTTCCCACAGACCTGCTGAGCTGCTTTGTTGTTGCAAATGAGTAATAGGAAAAACTACAATTATCCTGAAGTTTCAGACCAAGATGTGTTTGAAGAAGAAAATCCTTACTCTGGCCACGCATTGGACCTCAAAATGGTGGTTTACAGAGTGCTGGAAAGCATGAAAATCACATAAGGTTTTTAGCAGAATTTTGGAGATTGGCAAAGTTATTGGAAAACCTCAGGAAGAAGGAAAACATTCTCTGATAGTGAATTGATTTAGGACATCTTTTACTCCTATTAAAAAATAGTTGAAGGAACAGACTTGTCACTTACAAATTTATGTCATATACAAACAAGAAAAAAACATCCTCAGGACTCAGCAAAGAATCTAGTCTTTGATATAATGAAGGAAAATGGAGGTATAAGATGGTGATTTAAACTGTACACGAGTAATTTATAATGTTTGCTATATACAAAATTCCTAACTAAAATCCAGTGGAGTAAGATGGAATAATTTATGCCTCAGAGGTTGACGCAATTGGCAAAAGCATTTCTGATAGTGCAAAAGTCAAAACATAATCCATGTAAGAGGAAGAATTTACAGAACAAAAAGAGTAGGTTGTTCACGCCAGGCTTCCTCCTAGAAAAGCCAGAGCGAGAAAGGTTTTTAATCCGTAGCAAAACTTTAAAACAAAGAGTAGAGGTTCCGCAGTGCTGCTGGGTGGCTTCCAGGCCAAGGGGCAGTCAGATGCCTTTTCCTCCCACTTCTTCACTTGGTGCTAGCAGGAGTCAGAAACTCCGGGGCCAATAGTGGTATTAACAGTGCAAAGGTCTTTCGGGGTCTTCCCAGCAGAGTTGTATTCAGTCCTTTTTTTTTTGACTTTGGACAGCTTTTTGCCAATTTGCCATGTCTTATTTTCAGGATATATCAGGGTTGCTGATTCCTGCCTTTCACTGTTTTCTCTCCTTCGTGTCTTTCATTACTTCTATTAATGGTAACTCTCTGTTTCTTCTCCCAGGAGAACGATTTCCTCCCTTCTTGACTGCTCTTCCATAACTCCTTCCCCATCTTCCTTCTAATCTGGGACTGTCATGTCTGCTCTTCCTCACAGAGCTCTTTATCCAGTTTTCTCAGAAGTAAAAGGAACGAAAGACATTTCAAGCAATATGTTCTAATATTTTGTAAATCATTTGTTCTACCGTCTTCCATGTTACCTCTTCCCTCTCACTCACACTCTGTTGTTCTCTATTTAGTTCATAAGTGCTTTTGTATAATCTCTCTTATAAAAAATTCATTATACGCAAAATCTCTTTTGAGATCTTCACTAATAGAACAGTGACTAATAACATGTTGGAATAAGTCAAAAGTGACTCTGTGAGTTTTGAGAAGGAACAATGTTATGAATGTGTTCTTGGGCATATAATATGACGTAGCATATCTCTTGCCTCTTAAAACTGGAGCGTGGCATTCATGATAGATAGCTTTCTCCAATGCAATACAGAGATGATCTTTCCTTTGTCCAAGGGGTCTGTGTCCTGGTTTGAGCGACACAGAACTAATTTCTCTCCTAATGCTTGGGAAAACTGCATTTTTAGAAGACTCTGGTGTCTGAATTTGTGAAAATATTTACTTTATAGCCAGCTATGGTATGCGGGTTTCAAGGTCTCGGTGTTTTTGAGCTAGCAGGGTGCATGGATGAGGAAGAGTGAGACCCAGGCACTTGACCCAAGCTGGCCAACAGGGTTATTTCATACTGTGAACATCACATTCAATATAAATTAGAAAGTTTGCTGAGGAGTTTTCATTCTTCTATGATGGCTGCAATCCTGAAAACATCTTGCCCCCGGTGCCAGACCCTTGAGGTCTTCCCTTCCTCCCGAAGCCATAGCGCTCTCAGTGTCTGACATTTGCTGTCCACTGCTGGGAGTGCACAGCTTCCTGCTGATAGAATTGGTTGAGTCTAATCCTTGTATATTTTATATTGGTATTGTGATCAATATTGGTTCTTTAGTGTTATTAATGTTAATTACCTAGTCTTATTCTATTAAATCTGTTTATATTTCAACCCTTGATTTTCCTTGTTTCTTCTCGATTCCCCTTCCCTGGTGGGGAGGGGTCATCAGGTGATAGAATAATTGTCTCAATGACAATAAATTGTTGTGGGTTTCTCAAACCGTAACAGTCTGTCATAACAATTGTTGTGAACTGACTATTGCACGAAAGAAAACGTTGTTTGGGGTTTGGCTTAATAGGCAACCTATAGAGATTGTCCTATCCTATAAGTTTTGTTTTCAATAGAAAGGAGAAACTGAGGTAACTGAGCTTTATGATGGCAGTTTTCCAAATGGGAGTTATTTATTAAGAGTAGCTCACGTGTATTGCCTAATGCAAGCTAAAATATGACCTTCTTGAGTAGAAACCACAAACTGACAAGTAGCCCTGTATGAGTGAATATTGTTGGACTGTGTAAGTCCAGAGACACCAAGCACCTGGCATCTGGTATTTATCTGAGCATTTGGCTTTGGCTACTGATCTCAGCAATGTCCGGGAAACCGTTGAGAGAGTTCAAACAGTTATGACACACACCATAGTTTGGATGACTACTGGCTTTTCACGCGGACAAAATTCTTCGTCTAATTAAACCCTGAAGTTCTGCTGGTGTTAGGTACATACAGTGAATGCCAATAACATTGCCCCTTCAATTCCAATGGGAATTGCTTCCACTTCCAAGATGAAAGAGGTACCAAAGTAGACACTCCCCATTAAATAGATTGGCTGTCCATAATGACCTAAAGTTCTACCAAATCTTACTTAACTTTCAGGTTTGTGAAAGTTTACCACCTTTCTGTTGGATGGACAGAAATAGTACAGAAATGTGTCTTTATGCATTTTGCAATAATGATACTAGGTCAAAGTAAACTTAGCATTGCTCTCATAATAAACCGTTTCACCGTGTTTTATTAGAACAGCCTGAATCCAGTGTGTGTAAAACTGTGTTTGCACATGATTCTTATTTTTTGGGTTAGTGGCTGGAGTTGTTACAAACGAAGGAAAAGAAACTACAGCGAAGGAAAAGAAACTACAGCAAAGGAAATACGGCACGAATACTCAGTTCTCACCTTACCACAAATGAAACCATGACAAACCTCAAAAAACCAGCTGAGCATCAGCTGCAGAGAGCAACGATCCCACCTGTGAAAAGGTCATACAGAGGTCTCATGTATTGACCAAATAGGGTACTGATACCTTCCTCTCTAGACGTTTCTGTTCTGGCATCCCTGAAGCTTGTAATGCCATCAGTTCTAGGGCTTCCCGTGACAACGCAACTATCCGGGAGGTGGTCACTAACCAGAAATGTTCTTAGAGTAATAAAGAAAGAGCAAAATGTATCTGTACCTTGATATGTCCAAAGGAACGCTTAGGATTATGGGGAGCTGAGCAGTAGTTAAGGACACCTAAACATTGTTGTAGTTTCTGCCAGGCCTTGCATTATCCCTCCCTGGCAAATAGAGTAGTCCAGTCCATGCAGCTTTGCTTCCCTCAGTCACCATGTTTAAAATTGACTTGGCTTGATTGTTACTATTTAAATTATTTTTTCTTTCTTGAAGTCGGGTGCTCTTATGCTTCGAAGTGCTTGTACACTTGCCTGAAGTTGATTCTACTTCAGTGAGCGCAACTGTCTGGAAGAACTTATACATGAAAGCTTGCTGTTAAACACGCAAAATGGCACTGCATATGCTAGGATGTGTACTTTTAGCAGTAATAGTTACATTTTGTGGTTCTCCTGTTTAATGATTCACATGACCTTTTTTTAACCTGGATTTTTACTTTGTATAAAGAACGAAGAAGTTGTTTTTATATTAAAAAAAAATAATAATACAGCTACGTCTCTCTCAGCTGGTCTGTTTGGCACTAGCCAAATTGTCAGGAGTGGGAGAAAAAAATCCAGAAAGAAATCACCTATAGTCAGAAAGTCACCATAGCAAGCAAAATTGCCAAGCAGTTACCTATTTGACCCTGACCGACTGGTATCGTTCCTTCTTTGTAAGGCTGCACTGCCGAAGGCTCAAAGGCAAATCTGAACATTTCCCAGTGCTGGCTTAGCCAGCAGAAGCGGTGAGCGTGTTGTCAGCTGACTGATGGCAAAATATCAGCAGGCTGAGTGCAGAGCTTTATTCCAGCTGGACAACCCCCTGTCTTTCAGTCAGAGGTGGAAACTTGCTAGGGTAAGGGGAACTAGTAAGATAAATGCAAATTTCCTTTCGCTTCCTCTACTTCGGTTGTTTATGATTTGGGGTCTGAAAGGCAGATTCTTCAAAACAAATTCTTTTGATTTGAGTCAATTTATTCAGCTGCTTTAATGAGGAGTCAGGAGTAAAGATGTTTAACATACATTGTTCAATGAATGCAGGTGAGATTTTGCGGAGGTATTGGATTCAGATGACAGGAGATTATAAACTAAAGTTATTGTATAGGTTTAGAAATAGACAACTGTAGGGCCGGTTCTAGCTTATGTCCTGTAGAGGACTGGTAAAGAAAAAGCTTCAGGTTAGGTCTACTGATCAAATCGGGGTCAGTGCTTGGGCTGACAGGGGCCTCAAGATAGATTATTTTTTTTTTTCCAGAATGGGATTACAGCTTTCATTCAGGACCCAATGAGTTTATTCTGTCTGTAGTCGTAGCAGTTGCTGGCCTGTGATTAAGGTTAAAGCTAAGATTAGCATTAGGGTTAAGTTTAATGCATGAAAGAGACAATAAGCACCTCCATATGAAGCTGCTTGCCTAGTTTTAACAGTGTCAAAATGTTGGACTTAAAATTACTTGCATTGCCCGGGGAGGATGCTCGGTTAGGTTCAAATTTGTGTTTTAGCTGGTGGTGTTTAAAGAGCTCAAACTACATACAATTGAAATATGTTTCACCCTCGCAGAAAAAGGACTAGTGCCAACAGAAACACCCTAATTAGGTTCTTTTAGTTGCCAAGAATTTCAGATTAGAGGAAAATCAGTTTATTGCTGGCTTGAAATTAGGGTTCAGACATGTCGAGTGCTGCAGAACTATAGCTCCATGCAAGAGAAAAGCTTTCCACATAGATAAATCAGGCAAGGACCTCTTGACTGGATCCAGTCTCTAGCTTGTGTTTAATGTGACGGTTAAGGACTCAGGAGAGCAACGACCTGACAAGTATTGCGAAAGACTCGGGGAGCCACTGGAGGTGGATTTGAGCCAGTACTCATGACAGAGTAACTGAGTAACCGTTTTGTGGATAAATACGGGATAACAGCTATGGGTCAGAATTTCACTTGCTAGGGGAACTAAGAATTAAGTTTTGAAT
This sequence comes from Vanellus vanellus, assembly GCF_965231255.1. NCBI lineage: Eukaryota > Metazoa > Chordata > Aves > Charadriiformes > Charadriidae > Vanellus > Vanellus vanellus. The sequence goes on along the minus strand of NC_138910.1, from coordinate 36,545,386 downwards.
TAGCAACGTTGTGTTGTAGCTGATGAGTTTTATAGTGATAGTGAATGCGGGTCGACACGCAGTGTCAGTAAGGGCTGATGCTATGGGGTTAGGCATGGGTGGAAAAGATGTTCCTAACACAGGCTTAGTCATAGCTCCTTGGCTTTTCTTTTTGGTCCTTTCTGGCTGACCAGAGATCTTAAGCTCAAGGCTAGAGGTAGTGCTGGCATGTAGCCTAGAAGGGCTTATGAATCAATGTTGGAGCTAGCACTGGGGAGTTCATGCAGGAAGGAGTTTCTGTGATTCACACTGGCCTCAGATATCCAGAATCTATCTAACAACTGGTGTAAAGGGGATGATGGGGGCTAATGTAGGCAATGGGCTAACATTGTCCTAGTGAAAATGGAGATTTAGGAGTAGTGCAGAGAGACCAAAGCATATTCGTGTCGGGCTGGGTTAGAAAAGTTGCCATTTTATGCCCATAACCAATTTTTATCATTTCTTCAGTGAATCTAGAAGAAAGTGACTACTGTTTTCACTAGAAATATTGCTGGTTTGGGTACACGATTTTCCTTTCACAAAGCAGCGATTTTAGTTTTTATCTAAACACAGCCAGTCTTCCCAGGGTCAGTTGCAGAATTATGTGAAAAATGTATGTGGTATTAAATAATTATTTATGCCTTTAGTATTACAGCTTTTACAGAGTTAAATCATGTTATAAGAGTAGATGCTATCTATTAACACAGGGTGTTAGGGGCAAGTTTCCACTGTCTAGTGTTAACCCGGGACAAATTTTTCTTCTTTTTTTCTAGATTCTCTGTGAGGGTACTGTGTTTCTCTATGTGGATGTGTTAGAATTACTGTGCCGGATGGGTGATGGAGTACTCTCTTTACTTCCATACGAGAAGCATCATGGGCTCAGGAAGCAATTTTGAGAAAGAAGTTTGGATGTATACCCTCTTCCCATTCCTGGAATAGAGAAAAACAACATAATTTAAAAAAGCAGCAGCAGAAGAGTTCTCACCATAATCCCTTCTCACAATAAACAGAGTTATCTTGTTTCATGAGTTAAATTTGCACCAATAAACAGACTATGAGTTCCCACAAGAATATGCCCAAGGCAGTCCTCCACAGTCTAAAAATCATCCAAAAATTATCTGAAAAATGCCCAGAGTACAGGAATTATCAGACCTACAGTAGTGACCTCTGAGCTCTTTGTACTTGTCCCGCAGCCTACGTTGCTTTTGGAAAAATACCATGGTATGCCCAAATTGCCTTTATCAAAAGCGACTCAGGCATTTAGGCATCCAGGAGTAGAGTAGTACAGACACTGCTCCATTCTAATCAGTACAAGACCTGTCAGGAGAGGGAGGTTTCTTTCATGCCAGCTTTTTTTGAAGTGTGTTAACTGAAGTGTTGATGGTAGGCTGCATTGAAACTACATATGCATTAAGTCTTTCAAATCCACTAGTGAAAAGAGATCCAATTTGCAATCTGTCTTGAAATCTGCCTTAGCATGCAGAATATTTTCTATCTTTTTTTAAATGGATGGGATGACATTAGCCCAAAAAAGATCTGCTTTTCTGGTTGCTGCCAACACCAGCCTGTGCTTACTTTAAATTAATGATTCGGTAACCAGCACATGAACTCTATTTCTTAATAAGTGCCTGCTTTCTGTTATGTTGTTATCTTATGGATCCTGGTTGAATCACAGCTACAGTGTTTCATTTATTCTGCGTCACGTTTGGAGCTAAGAACAAACTTTGAATTGGAACTTTCAAAAAAGGTACCCGAGTGTCCCATCCTTACAGAGAGCCTCACTTTTGTTACCGAATTGCAGACAAACACAAAGTTTGCATGGTTTGATAAAAGTGAATGCAAGCAGGAGATGGCAAATCAAAAGCAATCTTTATGATACTCCATCAAAACGATGTTCTTTTCTTCTATGACATGTTTCCAATTCTCAGATGTAAATTTTGTCCTTATCCCAAATGAACGAAACTATAAATCATAATAATTCTCTTATACCACAGAAAATTTTTATGTAATTCTGCAAATGGCCCTATGAAGAGTGGTCAAATTTAGATGAAGGTACTCTTAGATAATTATTATAATTTCCCACTTTGGAAAAGGACATTTTATAGCCATTAAGGTTAAAAGTTGAATTGTCAAAAAGGGGTGAAAGCGAATTCATTAGTGTTTTGTATATAAATGACTCATTTTTTTTCTGTCTTTGTTATTTCTTAAACCATATATTATGAACAGATATATACAGAAATAGTAGGCATTTAAGACTCAAAATCATTCATGTTCTGGATTGAATGGCCTCAAGGGACTTCAGAGAGCAACAGTTCATCCAAACTACCCTGGCAGATATTTGTAACAGGTCCTGTAAGTCTTTTATGGCAGGGTTAGACAATTGCCTCCCTGTGCTTATGGACCCTGGGAAACCCCTAACCTATAATTTGCTCTGCCTTGGCTTTAAGTACCAAATGAGGAGTAATTCTGGAGATTGTTTAGATTCTAGGTGATTCAGCATGAGTCTGGGAAGCAGGAGGCTTTCTTGTTCGTAAACAAATCTCTAAGTGACTTCAAGTGCAAAACCTATTATTCTGATGAAGCACACGAAAAGCACAAGTTCAGAATTTCTGCTGAGTAAGGTCTAAAAGATCAGGGCTGTACAGCTTGGTTATCATAAATATTGCCAAGCTTCTCTCCATTACCTTACTGTATCCATTTTATTTAATCTTCTCATCTGACAGTAAAATATTGCATTAGCATACACTTAGTTTCAACAGCAGCAAAAGATTCCCTACTATGACAGCCAGCTTAAAAGAACACAAGGATGTCTTTAAATTAGTAGCAACATAATTTGGGGCCTCTTTCTCACTCATGTAGAACATGTTCCTGACAGTTCTAGTGCTGGGGGTGGGGTGGATAATCATAGAATAGTTTGGGTTGGAAGGGGACCTTTAAAAGTCATCTAGGCCAACCCCCCTGCAATGAGCAGGGACATCATCAACTAGATCAGGTTGCTTAGAACCCCATCCAACTTGACCTTGAATATTTCCAGGGATGGTGCCTCTACCACCTCTCTGGGCAACCTGTGCCAGTGTCTCACTATCCTCATTGTAAAATATTTCTTCCTTATATCTAGGCTAAATCTACCCTCTTTTAGATTAAACCCCTTACCCATCGTAACAGGTCCTACTAAAAAGTTAGTCCCTCTCTTTCCTGTAGGCCCCCTTTAAGTACTGGAAGTCTGCAATAAGGCCTTCCCAGAGCCTTCTCTTCTCCAAGCTGAACAGCCCCGACTCTCTCAGGCTATCTTTATAGGAGAAGTGCTCTAACCCTCTGATCATTTTCATGGACCTCCTCCGGACTCGTTCCAACAAGTCCATGTCTTTCTTGTGCTGAGGACTCCAAAGCTGGATGCAGTACTCCAGGTGGGGTCTCACTGGAGCAGAGTAGAGGGGCAGAATCACCTCCCTCAATCTGCTGGCCACACTTCCTTTGATGCAGCCCCAGATGTGGTTGACCTTCTAGGCTGCAAATGCACATTGCCAGCTCATGTTGAGCTTCACATCCACCAACACCCCCAAGTCCTTCTCAGGGCTGCTCTCAATCCCTTCTCCACCCATCCTGTATTTGTGCTTGGGATTTCCATGACCCATGTGCAGGACCTTGCACTTGGCCTGGTTGAACTTCATGAGGTTGACATAGGCCCACCTCTCCAGCCCATCCAGGTCCCTCTGGATGACATCCCTCCCCTCTAGTGTGTCGACCGGTCCATACAGGTTGGTGTTGTCAGCGAACTTGCTGAGGATGCACTCAAAATAACACATAACTGTCTAAGATTCACTTCTAAAATGAAGTTTCTAACCCCAAGGATGTCCAGTATCTGTAACCTCAGAGTTTAGAAAAATGTGAAGGATTGGAAAAAATACTTTTTACTGTAACTATTATTTTTTTTTTTCTGTTTAATTTGGGATGAAATCTTTTATCATTTTGATGACATTATGGTAAAAATGAAAATTGTTGAGAGAGAAATGCAAAAGTAAATTATAAGATTTTTAGATACATACATGAATAATGCTCCTGTTGACAATAGTGGAACTGTTCATGTGTATAAGATTTTGGTCATAAAGTATCAGTGTGGCAGATAATTAATGGTAATGTTGCAAAAGTTCATATAGACGGTCATGACAAAATAGGTCCTATTACAGGCTAAGTCCTGAAAAATCAAACTGTTTAAAATTTTCTGTATTTCATTCTGTTGCAAGTGGTTCAGATGATGTTAAAATACTTTCATCTTCCTTAGGACCTGACTTCTTTTTTTACTTACTTTATTCCCAAACATGTAAGCTCCCTGCACACGCAGGTACCGTCTTTTCTGAGCAATTTTGTGGCATTTGGCCTGCCTTTTTTATTTTAATTGTGTGTTAAGATGATGGCATGGCTAATAGTAATGACTCCAGTTTTTCCATAGGTGCACATGAAACTGGTGCTTTCAGTAAAGTTTAGGAGAATTAGACAGCCAAATCCCAATAAATTTCAGTGGATGCTGGACACAGAACTGGCTCAGCTGCTTTGAAAATCCTAAAAGGCCTATAATTTTCTTTGCTTTTACTAAGTAAATATAGGCGTCTTTTTAAGTGAAACCTTTCTAAATGAACTGAAACACCTGTTCTGAATGGATCTAAATATTACAAAAATCTAGCAGTATAGCTCTTGAAATAGTGTACATACTCTGTTTTCCATCACTCCTCCTGTTGTAAACTAAGGACCCATAGAGCCAGCAACTGAAGTCAATGGAAACTGAAGCTGCTGAGCAACTCTGTAAACAAACTCTCGCAGCTCAGTGAGGTATTCACAGAAATACATCAAAAAAATGTGCTTTTTGTTTGTATAGTGTCAAAATGCTTGACAACTGATACCGACTCTAAATGCAACTGAAGTGCGCCATAGAATGAAAGCATATATGTTAACCAAGGGTTTCTTGCAGTTTCCCAAACCTCACAGGTATACAGCAGAAGTAACTGTGATGTGAAAGTAGTGAGTCTGCAGCTTTAAAGGCAAAGGGACTAATAGCTATGGATGCTCATTACTTCCAAAGCAAAACTATAGCAGATCATGGTTCAGTGTTTATAGCAGTTTTCACTAGATTTTTGTAATACTTACTGTATGCTGTAGGATATATTCATGGCAATTTGTGTGTTCTGTTCATTTTCAGAAATGTTATATTATTTCTGTAGTCTCAGTGCAGAAAATTTCCATGGGTTAACTAATGAGAAAGTTTTTCAACTTGAGTACTAAACCAGTATTTTTCTACTTAACTGAAAGTGGGTTTTTTTAACTCTTTTTATTTTTGAGAACACATGTAATGCATTCTGCATATTTTATCCATCCTCACCAAGCAGTTATATGATGTTCCACTTAGTAAGCAGTGATTTTAGAGCCATGATTTTAAGGGGTGGTTTCAGTCATCTGTTACAGCTTCAAATACTTAATTGCTTTAATGGAATAAAACTGATTTCAACATACTTCAGGATCTTAGCACTGCAGAAATTAGTTTCCCTGTTCTGATTGTCACAAAATGACAAATCCATTTCCTCAGCAGTTATCAGATGCTGCATCTTTGAATGGACACGACCAGGTATTTGTGTGCGGAATACTCTAATTATTTACCTCCTTTCAGCTACTCTTGACTGATCTGCTTACATTCCTCCAAAGACCGAGGAGACACAAAGCAACACCCATGGAAGCAGTTGGTCTGATGCAGTGCCAGGACTTCTAAGACATAGCTGTGCATGGAAACAAAACCTGAAGAACAGGGAAAAATACGCTGATAATAAAATGAATTATATATGTCCCTCTTTGCTTCACAATCCCTGATTGTGTGAGTTGCCAGACTATTCTGAGAGGACAATTTTAGGGCAGAGATGAGATGCAGTGTGGGTGGGAGAGCTATGAGACGCCAACTTCTCCCACCCTATCTTGGCTTCTGTGGCAAGCTAGTCAGCTGCAGATCCAACTCATGCAAAAAAGAAAAGTACATTTATTTAGGCCCAGGTCCATGACTTAAAATGTTATGTTGTTTTCTGTGTATTCAGGGAAACCTGATGATTTAACGTTGACTTAATAGCCCTGCCGGTCTGACCTCTCCACACCTGTTATGACTCAGCTAACTTAGGATATCAAGACCATTAGGATTATATAAGCATTTTATGACCTATTTGACCGTTTAAGTTGCTAAACATATGCTGTGAAACTTTGAGACAGTTTGGATGGCAAAATATTTTCTATTAAACAAAATAGTAAGGAATCTGATATACGCATTTGAAAATTGTAGGTCTAACCTTCATGCTTATATGGTTGTATAAGCTATGGTGTATCTATGCCCCCTTGAAAAAAAACCCGGATCTTATATAAGGCATATGCAAATGGCAGCCAGACACAAGTCATCTGGGAAATCGAGCACTGTGCCTGAAGCCATTCCTTCTGGTATGAGCAGCTTGGTCAGAGGTGGTGAGAGATCAATGTGCCTTTAGCATGGTGCCCGAGGAATCAGATGTAGGATGAAGGAGACACCAGTTGAACACCCTCCTAAGCCAGAGACAGTAAAGCTTTTTTACCTCTCTTGTTTCACAGTGGCACCACTTCAAGAGGGAATGCAAAATCTGGGGGAGCAATGAGAAAGTTTGGCTAACCACGCTTCTACAGCCCACAAGTGATAGCACGCACCATCATGGTGAAGAGGGACAACCTTGGGCTTACTTCAGCCTCAAGGATGTTTTCTGCACCTTCTTCAATGATTTGGCTATTAGTGGGACATGTGCAAGAGATTGGCACTGGAACTGAAGAATTTTCCTACTGGTAGACTCATTACAGGGCTTCCGTCATGCTTTGCTTTGCCTCTTGCAACTCATCTCTCTCTAAAAAATAGATATATATTGAATAAGAAAGCTAAGGTATCGTTAGGCTTGCCTACCTCGTAGCTTGCCCATTTGAAAAGACTTTTCTTGCTATTGAAGTTTTCCTATTTATTACAGTTTTTACATCTCACTATTTCTTCCAGATAGCTGGTTCTCATAAATTATGCAACGAGAGTATGACTCAAAATAAGGACAAGTGATATCCTCCAAAGGATTAATTTGAAACTTCAACTAGATCATTCCTGTTTGAGGCCATATAGAACATTATTTTTAACATGCCCCAGCAAAAATAGCCATGCTGCAGAATGTCTAGGGAAATGAAGAAAATCTTGAGAATCTGGCTAACACATTTTGTATTGGAAAAATCACAGAAACTCATTGAGTAGGAAGCTATACTAGAAAAAAAAGGCACAAAACAAATCTAACAGCTGAGAAGATGAAGGAGTCAGCTTTCAGAAACCAATAGGGTGTAATTCTTCAATTCTGTCCTGCAGATCTCAGAATAAAATCTTGTCAACCTCTCTCTGGGAAGGTATAAGAGGAACAGGGGAGGAAGAAAAGGAAGTGTTCTATCTACAGCTGTCAGAAAGAAATGTACTAATTCGTTTTACATTAATCTTCCAGAGTTGGAGCTAAGAAGAGACTATTTTAATGTTCCAAAATGCACAGTAAGGCTTTAGAGGACAGTTGTATAAGTGTCATCTACATAGTAATCTGAGTATACCAAATTGAATTGAATCCTTGCTGTTCACAAATACAGGTTTAGAAGTCCAAAACCAACCCTGTGTTAATTGCAGTGTACTAAAAGTCAGAGGAAAGCAACATATACCTATCTCAAAGGAAAACATAATTCAGAGAACTTAAGTACCATCTTATACATTTGTTTTCTATTGCTCTTTTGGTTTTCATGTCTGCAGAAGGATATTCTGTTCTGTCATTAAATTTTGCTAGTTAATCACTACTCTTCAACAGCTTTCTTTAATAACAGATACAGCACTGTATGTTGAACAGCTGATGCAGGGACCTTGGCCTAAGAAGCCATGAGCATTGCTCAAGGAATACTTCCAGCATGGGTTTGACTCTGTTTCTCCGTGCTGACTCAACAACCTATCAAATAAAACATTTCATTATGTAGGCTCTGTGGGACATGTGGGATACAGAATAGAGAGCATGAAAGGGTAGGAACACTTCACTATTATTTTCTTATTATTTTGCAGTTACAGAATGTTTGGCAAATGATGGTAGACACTGTTGCAAGGCAGATGCTATAAATTGGGTCAGTGTGATATACATGGCTGCCAAGGAGCTGTTTAAGTATATTTTCACTGTTTCCAGAAAAAATAACAAGAGAGAAGTAAAGACATCCTGAAGTAATTATATCGTTTGGAAGGAAAATATGGCAGGGATTTTTAAAACATATGTGCAAAAGGAAGAACAAATTGAACTCATACCACACTAATGGAAAAGGATTAATTGATAAACAGAAAACTAAAACAGTTCCATTATCTTACCCTCGCTTCAATCTGAAATCTAAATTATACTCTACGTAGGGTCACTAACAAGATGAAAGGTAGGAACTGCTGTCTTTACTTTGGATACCATTTTTAACTTCTGCTCAAGGAATAAGGTGGTTTGTATTGACAAATGTGTTACAAACTAGGAATTAGTTAAAAGAGAAGAGCATTGAAGAGAACGTCAGCTAATCAATTAAGCTATTTATTCAGTATCATTTATGCAGTATCTGAAATATGTTTTAAAATCAGCAAAGCTTGCCATGATAAAATCAAATTGCACTTGAAAAAGCCGTAGCCTTTTTCTAAAACAATAGACGATAAAAGGCAAACAGTTTGCGCGACTGGGGCAATAGATTACTGTTCACTGTGATTTCAATTTTCAACGAATTAATTTTGAACTTTCATTCTCAGACCTCTCAATAAAGACTTTGGGAGTTGCCAAAACATGCAACCAAAAGGCAAAAGAGACAGACTGAAAGGCCCTCGCGCTGCTCACAGTAAGTAGTTATCTTTAAAACTTCTTACGTCTTTAACCATCATCAGTGAGAGGTTTTGTATTGCTGCTCACTGACACATTATAATGCTTTTTTAGCACGAGTGTTTCTATGCTATCCTGATGACTCAGTCGGGGTCAAGCTCCAGTTGTAGCCCACATTTTGGAAAATGTACACCAGTCAGCAGGAACTTGCTTCTCTTGCGAACCACCTGTTAATGAGCCTCTTTCTACAATGCTGATTCCAGACTTATATAGTTGTAAGGCTGTAATACCCAAATTTTAAGGACTTGATGGCATTTTGCATTCCTTAAAGAGAAATAAAGAGATAAAACCATTGAGATCTCAGAATGGTGCCCTCTGAATTTGCCTGTTTATGTAAAGAGAAACTTGTCATACACAATACCAAAGGCCTCAGTCCTCCCTATTCCCTGTGGGACGTAGGTATTCTCAGTGCATAATATAGGCTCTGGCAGCTACACGACAACTGTAAAACCACTTTCTGTTTCTTCCCAAACAGCGATCTGTCCTTAGAGAGAAAGTGGTACACCGTTGGCACATGTATCAGGAAAAGCCGAAGTGAAGCTGAACATGTAAAATAATTTTTTTTTAAAGAAACCATGCAGAAGAGAGTAAGGGACAAATGGTCAATGTCAAAGGACAGAAGGAAAAAGATGAAAACGGAGACTCCATTGTAAATCTCAGGGGAACTTCCCTACTATGAGCACCACAAGACAGCAACACGAGGAAATATAGCAAGGAGGTCACTTGATAATGGGCTGGACTGCAAGACCATGCCTGTGACTAAGTCACTCCTAAATGATTAAGTAAGTCCTTTCCATCTCCAATGCCTCCGATAAAACCTCTGCCCTAAAATAATAAATACATATCCATAGATGAGCCAAAACAGAAAATTATGTTTCCTTTAGAAAAGACCCAAGGGCCTTGAGGGAAAGGCAAATGAAATTATTCTGGTTTGGAAGGAATTAATATGGCTATGGGCTGTGGAGACAATCAAAATCCCATAAAGAAATCTAGTAATAGTAAATGCCTATTTGCCCTAAAATTAAGGGAGGTTAGTTAGCTGCATGGTTTGGAACCACTTCTGAGACATCTCTTTAAAGACTCATATATCTTTATGAATGCAATGCTTTGTTATCAGGCCCAATGCTGCAAGTCATCGAGGAGATTTTACACCTTTTTTTTTTTTTTTTTAAAGCGGATAACATTTTTAAGGATCTGCCAGCAAGTTTGTGTCACAAAGTTCCTAAGCATATTTTCTAACATGCTAAATTTCCCATGCTGCTTTTCAGACGCCCATCTCAGCTTGTTATTTCATAGTGAGGATAGTATTTTGGAGCTGATTAAAGTGTTCAGTATTAAAATGTATGTGGCTAGCTAACACTGTTTCCCTGACAAAGGAAGAATATTTCCTCTTTCACTCTCTTTGCATTCCTATTTGCTTCATGCAACTAATTCTGAGAGGTTTATGGCCAACTGACTACAACCCACCACTTTTCATGCTATTCCTTTTTTGGTCTGGAAAACTTTTCTTTTTTTTTTTATTCTATACTCTGTAATGCTGTATTACTCACAGCAATCTTTTGCATTTAACCATTTTATGGCACCATTTGATGGCCTGATCTATGCATAGAACTTGCAAAGTCACAGGTTATCAACGTCAAATGATCCCATTTCTTGCACTTGTACTGGGATCATGTCCTGCTCAGAATCTTTCCACCTATTTTAAGCGATGCAGTTCTTTGAAAACCAGCACTTCTCATAAAATGGTCTCTTCTTTCTTGAGCTTTGTTTTGAACATCCCTTTCCCCCACGGCATTGTTTGAAGCAAATCTGAGCAAATGTGGAAAGAAAACTTCAAGAATACCTAGAAAATAGGAAAAACCTAACAGAAAGGTTTCACAGATTAGCAGAGTTATCTGAGGTTGAAAGTTTCAACCATTACTAAGGGTAGCAGAAGGAAGCAGAAGATTGGAAGAAAAAGATAGATGTATTTTTTCCATAAGATTGGCCCCCAGCTCTGCTTTTTTGCATATACAGAGCGTGATGAGAAATGTTTTTCCTTAGGACTTGCATCCTCGTTATTTATTACATCCCGGCAGCATGATGTGATGTGCCAAGATCTCAGCTGGATCTGGCCCAATATTCCAAAATTAAGCAAGTAAATGGATGCAAGTCAAGTTAAGGTTTTTCATAGAGTTCAAAAGTGAACCAATTTGACCTGTAGATATTCACTCAGTCCATGTTGTCCCACTTTCAGCAATTACTGAAAGGAAATACAGTGTGCCACTGCAGACTTGGGCCCTGATCTCATACATTGGTTCTCTGTTCTCTTTATTCATGTTTCTGAGCTCCAAGGGGGCTCTCTTGTTGAACTTTCCCCTGTTTCGCACCAAGAACAGCCTTTTGGCTCAGTGGGCCTAATAAAGCACTAGAAATGTCCTTGTGTAAGTTTTGTTTTACATCTCTGGTAAGGTTTGCACAGGTGGGAAAATTAAAAAGGTATTTCTAGTAGCTCTGCTGACAAAAGGAGCAAGCAGCGTGCCTGTCAGAGCAAACGTGCATCCTGATCAGCTCTGAACTTATGTCCTGCTTTGAGGTAAAACAGAACCAATTTTGTTCAGTAACTTCGCTTCTTAGCTGGGCCTAAACCATGACAACTTACAAGTAAACAAGTACTAAGCTATTCAAGGCATATGATGAATAACAACTGGTAATTATTTTCTCCTTCCTAGTCAGTGTGGGTAAGAAAAACCGGCATAAAAGTATGCAGCTACAGTTGAGCAAATTTTTTGAATTTCATCTGGTTTAAATAACTAAAAGGTTTTCTCTCATCTTGAAGCTATCTTATTAAGCTATTCATAAATTCTTGTCCAATATGGGGATTTAAAATGACACTTCCTACTACCCAGTAGGGGGGCTTAATGTCAGGCCTTGAGTTTTGGGAGTGGTTTGGGAAATTCTTTCTTCTTTCTTCTGATGCTGTACTTATGTTTATAAATAAAGATTTCATAACAGAAAGGACAAAAATTCAATGGGACTCCATTCCTAAATGCAGAAGGTAGCCCACTGCTGCATTCAGTCATTATCAGTCCATCCTAATGTCTTCTTTGCTATGGGAGACAGAACAGACAGGGGAAAATGAGGGAAGTTCATCCCAGAGCAGCATGCACCAGATCGGTTATATTGCACTACCAGGTCTTGAATAATTGATTCACGGTATCGGAGACTGTAAGTTATAAGTAGCCATAAAAGTAACTTTTCCACAAGCAGAAGCATTTGCTTACTCATGTCTGCTAGCTGTCCAAAACAGGCAGAAAGGAAGGCAATTTTAAGAAAAACATGGATCAAGTAAAGTTAGATTAACCTTTCAGACAACATTCATATCTGGCATTCATACAATGCAGAACAACGATTAAAAAAAAAAAAAAAAAGCAAAAGTGGAGTAAACTGTTCTAAATCCAGAAGAGCAGAATAGGTTTGCCAGACCATTTCCAAAATGGGCTGGCAGCCTTTCACAACGCTGAGCTTACTATAAGGAATGTGCGCCACATACCACCACTATAGTGAGTGATCTCACTATAACCAGGAGCACTCAGATTTCCAGCAAGAAAACCTGTTATAAGCTTTATTCTCCGATTAAAATTTTTAAACGGGGTTATAATTATGACAGACTTTATTAATGAACGTATACCCTTCTGTTGTCTGTAAGATCAGCGATTAAAATAATTTACTTTGTCTTGTTTTTGAAGAAAGCATATTAAGCCTGGGATAGAAAATAAATGAAAGATTTTGTTTGGGTTTGGACTGTATGCAGTTCCCACAAATCAGGCTAAAACGGAGAAATTATTGAGGCTAACACTCCTTTTGTTTGGATCATTTTTATTTTCTCTACAATTTGTAACATATCTAGGCCCTTGTGATTGTTTGGATGGGGTTGTTTCAAGTTGTATTTACTGTTTGGGTTTATACCTCATGGATCTGACCCAAAGCAATGAGGGTTTTCAGATCCTGTTTTAAGTAGACACCTGCTGAGGCCGTGGCACTTCATCTTTCTGTTTACTGCAGTGGTCTTCGAGCCAGGCTTTGGTGGTCATTTTCAACACTGCTCCCTCTCCCTCCTCTATTTCTTCCCATGACGGTAGATACATTCCTGAAAGGAGAAATGCTGGTAGTTTGAGCCCTAGGTTCAGTCAACAGAACTTTTTTTGTACTCTTCTTTCATCATAAAAATATTGTCTTATGTTTATCTCTGCCCTGTTTCTTTACATCTCTCTTGTCACCACACAAAATTGCTGCTTTACACAAGCATACATTGTGGAGGCCCAGAGGAATTAATTCTTTATCGTGGCATTCCTCCACACTTCTGCTTTGGTGCCAGTATTTGCAGAACCTCTTTTGGACTTCTGTGTTGACCTGAGATGCTGAGTGTTTCCTGGAAGACAAATATTTTTCCCATTCTTAGTGCCTCCCCTCCCTCATTTGATGATGGGGTTCCTTCCTGTTGGAGGAGGAATCCCAGATTCCTCAGAAATTAAGATGCAGGTGAGGAATAATTTTCACACAAGCTATGGCTTGAAGCATTTATGCATTTCAGCTCTGCAGAATTGCAGGGGTGGAAATCATGCAAAGTTAATTACAGAGATTAAAAATATATCTCTGAATTTACGAAGATAAAACTCTAATGGGAAAAAAGGAAAATGGAAAAGCAGTTTTAACACAGTGGAAAGATTGAGATTTTGAAAATGACATGGCTTGAATTGACAGGATGGGTAGAAGTGGTCTTTCTCCTCTTCGCTGTACCTTTATTTCCTCCATAAAAGGGTTGGAAAAACTGGAAAGGCAGGAACAGAGCAGGAATGGTGTCTGTCCTAAGCAGCACGAGCTCTACAAGTCATCATTAAATGCTCTATAAAGTGACCTACCATTGATGCAACGAACACACTGTCAGATAAAAAGGCAGTGTTATGTTTCACAAAGTCATAAATTGCTCTCCGTTGCATGATATAAAATTGCAGCATCTCTCCCTGATGTTATTTTCTTTTATGGCATGTCATAAAATAAGTCCCAAACCTACAGCTGTTTACCCGACTTTTACATGGGATGTTCCCAGCACTTTCGAAGTTGTTTTCTGTTCTTGGAAACCAAATGCCACCGCCTGCACCGGCGTGTCCTCTACAACCAGGTAAAGCCTGAAACTTCAGGGATTTTGGTAGGAATTACTGCAGAGGGCTCTGCTGGGGGCTGGCTGCAGGGGACCCAGGGCACGGGGCACTAGCAGCAGCTCCAGCTGGACACAGCATTGTCCCTGCCACCAGTGAGCTGCCCTCTTGGGTGTGCATCACTGCTCTTTGAAGGAGGCAAGACCTCCCAAGCTTGTGAGTGCCATCTTCATGCTGTTGTTTTGTTAATGAACTGTCTAAATTTGAGCTCCATTGCTGTTGTTGCCTGGCGTGAGGGTTGCTCACAGCCTGCAGGAGGTGAACGGGATCTTCTTTTTTTCTGGTGAATTGATCTCATCATTTCATTGCCTGAATAACTGAGAACAACTGACCTTGGTTTTAAATCTGTGTAAACAGAGTCATTATGTGGTCAAAACAGATGAAGGAGAAAAAAAGCAAACCACCAGTAGATGAGAATGATGGTCAGATAAGTCATCTCAAAAAATCAGCATCTGGTGTCTTAAAATGACATGCTGCCTCATGATGACCCCTGCAGAATGGGAAGCTGCTCCCATGCGTGGAGGCTGCTGCCTTTCATCCAGCATCTGGACTGGATGGGAAGCACCAGTGCCGGCAGCGCTGCCACCCTACAGTTTTCCCAGGCTCTTCCACCAAAAACTGGAGCTGCCCTGGAAGTCTGGAAACACCTGCCCAGTTCTGAGGCTGCACAGCATCTCCACAGAACTTAAAGAGGCTGATCTGTCAGAGGATTCATGCAGAATAAACCCACAAGAAACAGCTTGGGATGCTGGGGATAATCAATAGTTTTCTTATCTGGGTAAGATGGTGAGAAGCCCTGCTAGCTGTAGGCTCATGTCAAAATGAGGGAGTCATTTATTCTCCCCAGACTGTGCTGAGAGCACTGCGCTAATCAGAGATATTCCAGTACAAGTTCTGAGTAAGAGGAGGTAAGATAGCACAGGGAGAAATCTGGGTAGCCACAGCACCCCGTGGTGCTCCTGCACTCATCTCTCTCTGCTGTGGCCAAAGCATTTTTTTTTATCTTTAGTCCTTTCCGCAAAAGCTACAGGGGCCATCTTCCCTGAAAATGGGTGGCGATTTCTTTGTTTGTGGGGAGGAAGATGGGGAAAAGGGAAGAGATCTGGGAAAGGGTAGGTATGTCCCTGCCCCCAGATTGTCTTGGCGTCTGGGACTGTTGCACAGAAGGCACACGCTAGGAAATTAATCCAGCTACCTATGCGAAGTGCGTATGCTCCTCTTATTAGAGTTGAAATAGGATTTCAGGGGGGAATGGGGGAGCCAAAGAGGCAGGGAAATCAAAAACTTTATAGTGCTGGCATGCTTGGAGGCATTTTGCAACTCGCTCCATTTCTGAACCTGTGTTTCCAGAAATCACAGTACTAGCCAGCAGTGCAGCATCTCTCCCAGCGGTGCTTTTAAGAGTAACGCAAAAACCATCACAGCCTAGTGGCATTGCAGAGTACTACTTGGCAACCTGCAGCATCGAGTTTGAGCTCTCAGTCTATTGTTATCAGTGACCAATATCCAAAAATAAATTGAAGGCCTAAATATTGCTCCTCACAGCGCATCCCCTTCAACAATACTTCTAGTTCCAGCCTCCAAATGTAATATTTGGGAGGATGCTGTTTCGTTCCTTTTCCTCAGACAGGAAAAACATATTTCCTAACATTTTTTAGCCCAGCTTGTCTGCCCTGAATATGATTTCCAGAAAAGCTGCATCATAACATTTCATCCTGGACTCAAAGCAAAAGTCAGACACTCGTAATGCTTCCCCTCTTGGAAGGAAATGCTACAGAGCAGGGACAGGTGCAAGATGAACCGCACTGCAGAATTTTGCTTCTACTTTCCTGAGTAATACCTACAATGGTGGCACAGAGGGAAAAAAATAAATCAGTCCTAAAAGCCGTGTGATATTTGGCTTGGATTATCAGCACGAAAACTGTGGAAAACTACTTTCAAAAGTATATACATTGAAATGCTTCTGTTACTTTTAGCCCTCATCCGTGGGATATGCAGCGGAATCTCTCCTAATTTTATTATTTGAAGACCATGAATAGCTAGTAAACTATCTTTCATTGAAACTAATACTAATATTAAACTAGAACAAGATAGGGGGTTTTACAAGCATTAAACTAAAAGGGAGCAAGAACATTATTATGTAATCAGATTAATTATTGGATTTTATATCAAATGCCTCATATATCAGTGAAAACACCTGGCTTTAGGGGTGGGGGGATATTCAGCTGACTTGCTGCTGTGATGAAATATGGACATTTCTTCTGTGCCCTGCTACTGCTGCTTGCGGGAAGTATGCAGATGCCTTATCTCCTAAAGGAAGTTTAAGGCCTTGGAGAAACATACTTGGGCAGTCTGGAACTTGGAGGAAATATTTTATTCTGTTTTCAGTAAAAATACACCAGAACATGAGTCTTTGAGAGACACAATAAAAAGAGAGGAATATAACTGTGGCAAAATGTGCTGAAGTCCAATCTCCAATGCTTCTTTCACAGGAATTCATAATGGGTAAGTCAGTGTCAGTCGCTTTAGAAAAAAAAAGTACTTTGATTTTTTTATTTGTTTGTTTATTTGCTTTATAAAAATGTGCCCGTGCTTTTGTTGCTCCCTAAATAACATAAAACATACCCAGTTAAGTATGTGCAAATGATGCAAGCTTTCTTTAATTTGGCAGCTATAGCGGCTTAAGAAACTAGGGAACGGTCTTGGGCCCTACCACAGGAAAAACACAGGAACTGAAGTTGTGAAGGAGAGGGAAAGGCCAAGCCAATCACTTCACGCTTTTTCGATAAAACCAACAACGATAATCAGTCTATTTTTTAAAAGAAATATGTCCCTGTAAAGATATTCTATGATGCAAGATCATTAATATTTTAATGAAGTAATGAAATGTCACACTAGCTTGGCTGTCCCTACTCAGGGGTCTCTGTATGATATTCTGTTGTGTGGTATGGGCACACCCATTGCTTTGCGCTCTGGTCTATTCATATCGTTGATAGCTTTTAAGCCTCTTGATAATTAATTTACCATATTTTGTCTTAACATGGAAGAGAAAATAGAAAAATATTAGGGAAGCTGTTCAAGTAATCTGTGATTTATACTATGTCATTTCTCAACTATTACTCTGTATATAACCATTGATGTAGGAGAAATAAAGAAAAAACATCCAATTTTCAGTAATTTGTTATATATAGGGATACTGCATATGGGATGTCATTCATCTAGGATATCCTTTGGTCTCTAAACTCAACGCTACAATCCCTTCCAATCTGTCAACCTATAGCAAGAGCCAATGCCTGGAAAAGACATTTAGAGAGAAAACTGCAGAGGAAATAGCATTGGCAGTTCAATATATATCAATCACCTTTCCAATTCAATGCTAAAATATTACACTTCACTATAGCACTAAGGGAAACAGTGCTGTTAGAGTGGTTGAGTAATATCCCCAACTCTGCTCCAGTGTCTTTCTACCAAGCAGAAGGTTGAAGATGCATAAGGTATTCTCAAAGCCTGCTTCCGTTGAGAGAAAATTGCCTTGGCATAGGAGCTCTGCAAGACAGCTGCAGACTGTTCCCCGGAGAACCCCTTCTAGACTCCAGCACACCAACGGAGCGTGGAGCCAAGGATGAAGGCTGGAGGGACATGCTAAAAGTGCAGCTTTTGCCTTACCACAGCGCAGATGTTTGGAGTGGCACTATAACCTGTTTGTACAGGCAAATATGGCCCCGGCTTTTGAACTGTCTAAATGACATTGCAGTTGTGAGACAGCCGTAATGAGGTGGACATCAGAACAGTTCAATATTAGCTTTAGCTACTGCTTTTTTTTTTTTTTCTTCCCCCCTCCCCTGACACCCTGACTCCATGGGCTCCATGTTGAATCTGTGTACTGTGTATTCACGGGCACTCTTCACAAGAGAAAGCTGGGCAGAAATCTCCAGGTTGAAGATGACTAAAAATGATCAAGATGATACATAGTTGTGTTACTGCTTTCAAGCTAATTATCTTTGCTGAAAAGCACCAATTTTTAGTTTTTGCATCACCTTTCTTGAAAGAAGCCATGTTTTGCAACCTATGTGGGTACCTCTGCATTCCTGCTGTGCTGCATGGTTGATACTAGCTGGGTTTGGTTGGTGTTAATTTAAAGACCTCTGAATTCTCTCAGTAGGGATCTAATTTTAAGACAGTATTTCCAATTCTCATGTTTAATATTCTGTGCCTAACCCCTCTCACATCATGATTCATGTGCTGTCCAACGTCAGGCATTGAATTGCACTTCTGCACCATGGTATCATGGTCCTGAAAGTTATCACCAATTCAACAGAGATTTGAACAGGCACGTGTAGGCTTCTGATCTGATGTCTCAAAAAATTGGACAGACCCTGGCTGCCTCTGGAGTGCCTGTGCAGGAAAAGATATAAAGTTTGTGTGTGATTCTTAAGGTAAGCAGAAGGGTCATCGATAACTGGAGTGAAAATTGTTTTCTGTAACGACATCCCAGTGTTTTCAGAAAGAAAAAGAACTGTAAAAATGAATTTGAAAAAAGGTTGATATAACCTATCTCACTGAGATGACAGTCTCGCTATACTGTCAAATCAAAACCTTTCAAAGTGACATAGATAAACTTTATTTTTATTGCTAAATCAACTTTATTTTTATTACAAGGTATTTTATTCAGCAAGTTAAAGAGCACAGTGTACATGAGTATTGGCAGACTAAAAAGGAAATCTTTT
This sequence comes from Vanellus vanellus, assembly GCF_965231255.1. Lineage (NCBI taxonomy): Eukaryota > Metazoa > Chordata > Aves > Charadriiformes > Charadriidae > Vanellus > Vanellus vanellus. The sequence continues at coordinate 36,526,495 of NC_138910.1, read as the reverse complement.
TTTATTAATGAATATCAGGAAAATCGAGCATAGATTAATCATCGCTGATGGATTGTTAAAGAATTTCCATTATTAAAATAAATTTGTATTTAATTTTAGTCTTGTTGCTATGGCAGCTAATTTCTTTCATTATCGGATTTGTCAGCTAGCTATCTCCCTCCATAAACAACTCTTACGATATTAAGACTGAGATTTTTCTGGATTTTAGAAAGGTAGTGTTGTGTTTAGAACTAGTCTTTTCTTTGCTCAGTCAATTTTTTGTTTCTGTAGTGTCACCATCTTAATTATAAGTTCAAGGGTCCCTTCATATTTTAATTTCTGGGTTTAATTCCTGCTCTTTTTTTTTTTTTTTGCCTTGACACAACTACTCTGGCACAGATAGGCTCTGTGTGTCACAGCATATAGGTGAGATTCTTCAAAAGTAGCATGCAGACAGTAGTTGTCTTTGGTCTAAGGGGTGAAAATATGTTAATACATTTCTTTTTCTTGCAGAATACTGGTATCTATTCTCTTCCTTCCCCTGAACTGTTTCTGATGCTACCATAGTTTTGTGCTCAGTGTGATAAGACATCAAAGGTCTATACCACTCCTTATAGAATCATAGAATCGTCTAGGTTGGAAGAGACCCTTGGGATCATCGAGTCCAACCATCTACCCTACTCTACAAAGTTCTCCCCTACACCATATCCCCCAACACCACATCTAAACGTCTCTTAAACACATCCAGGGATGGTGACTCAACCACCTCCCTGGGCAGTCTATTCCAATGTCCGACCACTCTTTCTGTGAAAAATTCTTTCCTAAAGTTCAGTCTAAACCTACCCTGTTGGAGCTTGAAGCCGTTCCCTCTTGTTCTGTCATTAATTACCTGTGAGAAGAGACCAGCACCAACCTCTCTACAGTGTCCTTTCAAATAGTTGTAGAGAGTGATGAGGTCTCCCCTCAGCCTCCTCCTCCTCAAACTAAACAGTCCCAGCTCCTTCAACCGCTCTTCATATGATTTGTCTGCTAGGCCCGTCACCAGCTTCGTTGCCCTCCTCTGCACTCGCTCCAGCACCTCGATCTCTCTTGTATTGAGGTGCCCAAAACTGGACACAATACTCGAGGTGGGGCCTCACCAGTGCTGAGTACAGGGGCACAATCACCTCCCTACTTCTGCTGGCCACGCTATTTCTAATACAAGCCAGGATGCCGTTGGCTCTCTTGGCCACCTGGGCACACTGCCGGCTCATATTCAGCCGCTTGTCAATTAGAACCCCCAGGTCTCTTTCTGCCAGGCAGCTTTCCAGCCACACCTCCCCAAGCCCGTAGCACAGTTCTTTTTTATTACAGGACAGATAGCAGTTTTTATACAGACCAGAAATACCCACTTCTAGACTTCAAGAAAATCAAATCAAGCACCACAGTTTTAGCAGCTTCATTCATAGTACCATTTATTCAACAGAATGATCAGGTAAGCCTAGATGTTGATTTAGGCATAAAAAAAACTTCTGTTAATATTCATTTTTATTCATTTAAGCTGCATCTTTATGGTTAGGATAGTATAAAGCCCTCAGATATGAAAAAAATCCTGCTGAATGAAAATTAGTGGTGTTTAAAGTAACAGTTTAAAAACCCGTTCAGCCCAAGAAGTTTGTGAAATATCTCTGGAAATATATAATATTGGCCTGCAACAAGCCAACCAGATTTTACTTGCTTTTCCAAATTTAAGACATGGTGTGTATGTAATCACTGATTTAAGAGCAATTTGCCTATCTAATCCCAAATTCAAACTTTTTTAGAGATAATATTTAGAGTTTATCTGTGTATGAAGTTTAACTAAACTGTCAGCTTTTCAGTTATTGAGAACACTCAAGGGTAAACATTTCAAAGAATGTCTATGGAGAGTTTTAATTTACATAACATTTTCCATTCAGCAACTAAAAAAAATCACGTTCACTTTTTTTGTTGTTATTCTTGCTTAGGCTTTCTAGACAAGCCAAACAAAAATGTTATTTTTTTCAGTATGCATCGGAATATGCCTAGTTAACATGTCACAAAAATGTCAAAATAACAGTTCTGAAGTATCAGTCAAAAATTGCTGACATGAATTAAAACTGGTTTGGTTTATACATTATCAAGCATATCTCAAAGTTAATTTTCATAAAGCCTTCCTTCCTTTTATAAACCAGAAGCAGTTCTTTGGCATGTCCTTGAAAACTTTGTTCTCACCTGCTAGAGCAGACCTCCTTGTTCACCTAAAATGAGGTAAAAACCTGATTTATGACAAATAATTGGCATGCGTTGACAAAAGCTTCAACTAATTGGAAGGGATCCAAAGAATGTGCAGCCATGAAGCTATTTTAAAATAGTAAGTTTGTCATATATACTCGGACAGGCAGCAATAGTATCACTTTCTATGAATATGAATATTCAAATACAAAGTGGAGAAACTGGAACAATTTTTGTGCATCACTTCTGCAGGCATTTGGCATCATTTTCATTAAACTGAGTCGGAGAGTGGGCAGCTCTGGATTAGGGTTTGAATTGCTCTCAATTAGGTACAAGCGGGAAGCGGAAGAGAAGCATGAATGTCCCTATTAGGCATGTGGAAGAATTGTTTGTTCCAGTTGCTTACTATGACATGATTCATAAATTTGGTCATTCTGTTGCCTATAGCTGACAATTATGTACATCAAGAAGGTAAAGAGGGGAGAGCTAGGTTTAAGCTTTCTGAATGAATAGTTTCCTGTAAACTAGTTTTGAGGAACGCACTGAATCCACATGTGGGCACTGAATGAAGAGAAAGCATGAAAGTAGGAACAGAAGTTACATTTTGGGTAGTTTGGAGGCTGAGAGACATTCTACAGTTTGGGATTTAAATTCAGAGAAGCAAGGTAGAGCAAATGAATGTCCAATGGACGTTGCTCTAAAGAATTTTGATTTTATATTTTATTTACTTCAAAGAAGAAAGACATTAGTGTTTGGCATGTGATTGCTATCTCTCTAAACAACTCAAAATATCATTTTTTTTCCTGTAAGCCTATGGCAATCATACATATGATGGAAAAGATAGACATTTCATCAAGTACTTTACTTAATTTCAAAGAAAACATGGAAAATCGGAGTGTTCAGCTGACATAAAAGTAAGGATTGGACAAGTTACTTGCAAAGTGTGGAAAAGCTGGAAAAACAAGTCTTTAGGACATCTATTCTAGAACTAGCGACTCTATATAGAATAATCAGACCACATCAGAGCCTGCTCTAAGGATCAGGTTTTATTGCAAACTTGTGGCTAAATTGAATAGTTGTCTTCATTCAGGCAAGTAGCTTGGTAGCAGAGGTAGATGACAACAGAGTTGCCCTTCTTTTGACCTGAAGATGCTAATTTTTGACACTCAATAAAAGCAATCCTGGGACTCCTCATTTTGTAACTACCCACTTGGGAATTAATCATCTTCTTTTATCCACTAATGAGAAGACCAAGCCTTGACTCTAAAAGAAAAAACAAACAAACAAAAAAAAAAAACCAGACTCTGCTGGAGCGTATTTCAAAGTGGAATTCAAATTTAAAAGAACCAGCAAAAACGATAATGTTCACTTAGAAAAAATTAGAAAGCAGGATTAAGTTTGAGGCTGAGAAAAGATCAAGCCTTCATATTCAAAGAAATGAAATAGCCTTTGTCCTAATATCTGTGCATGTCATACCCTATAGAATAGAATCTTTATGCCTCGGTGCTGGTTGGTGGGTTGTTTTTCCCCCAGAAAGAAATATGGCGTGACATTCAGTGAATTCGACGTACAGAGAATTTCTCAGAAACCTGCACTAAGCCAACCAAGACAACTGGTGTTGCTCAAGTAAGTCCCCAAGAACAAAATGGGTATAATTCTTGAATAACTGAGTGCCTGGCCAAGTTCTAATACGCATGACTGCTGAACATAGAGGGTTTATGTCACAAAAGTCAAAAATATTGTGTGAAAAGGAGCTCTATAACGTACCACAATATGCCTTCCTTCTGCAAAACTGTAAGTACAGTACTCCTGAAACTGCAAACACATTTTGGAAGTAAAAGTCTTGTTCATTACTGGATGCAGAGGTGTTTAATTGTTTGGAAACCTGTCCACTCAACTCCAAAGCCTAGTAATAGCTACATCAAGCTTTCCACAAGGAAAACCTTCTTTCCCTTTCCAAAAACCCATAATCCCTGGAAGCAGGGAGTCATGCCAAGAGTCAATAATCTGAAGGTGAAGAGATCCATAGAGAAAGATTCAGCTTTAATTTTCATGTTCTCAGAGAAAGAACTGATCTCTTTAAAGATTTCATTAACCATTATTGTTCCTTGATAATGCTAAAATCTGTATGTGGTATTCTAGGCTGAGTTATCTTAATAAAAGTTGACTAATCCCAGTCACTAGAAAAAAAACCAACACAAACCTTTACCTCAAATATTAAATATTGTTTTAGGAAAATATAAAATATACAAAAATATAAAACTATATAAATATAGCTTTAGGAAAAGGAAAGGTTTTATGCATTGTTCCTTTTTATTGGGAAGTCGCTGTTTAGCTCTCGCATCACTATAAGTCTTTCTTAGCTTATTTTGAAGTCTGGCAGATGCAGAGAGGAATAGGGGTGGTTTTGGCATAGAAGTAAGGTTCCTGACATAAAAAGAGCTCCTGGTTTACAGAAGAGACAAAATATGTAAGTACATGTCTCTCAGGCAGAAAAGGTTAATATTCATGGACTTAGTTAATATCTTTGAGCTTCAATGGAATTAATGATAAACTCATCAACTTAGTAATGGAGAGTTTATAACTTGTATAATGTTGGGAGAAGCACCAGGAGAAAAATGTGACTTGAACACAACTCTTTTGCTGTTTCTCAGTTGTTGGAACAACAGAGTAATATATTCCAGCTCTCTTGTAACTTTAGCATGTTCTTCATCATAAATCTGGCCACATCTGTTGGCTGATGCGCAGGGACTTAGTGCCAACCTGAAAAAAATCAGCTTCTTTATGCAGGTATATGGGGCGTGTGGTCGGTTCTGTCCACTGCTGGGCCTGTAGTCACAACCCAGAGGGGTCAGCAAAATGGACCGTATTTCCTGCTGCTTTTATGCATGGACACGTGTGCCTTGAAAACACTACAAACCTTCACAATAATTTACTAGCAAAATACCCTGGTGTCTTTTCATGTCTTTAAATGCTGTGATTTGGGAAACTACACTGTCATCTTTCTTCCCTAACTTAAAAGAGAAAACACTTTCATAACTATAAGATGATATTTGAAAAGAGGAGAGGTTCTAATAGGAGCCAGTTACAGTACTCATCCCTTTGCTTAAAGTGAGAGAAGAACTATTCTCCAGGTTGTGACTGAATTTCTGTTCTCATCACCAGTGATTTCACCTTCTGAAACCTGTTCTTTGTCAGGAGATTTCATTTGCTGAATCAATTTGCAATGCTAGGTATCTAATGGTGCACATCTACAGGTGCTTCTTCCTGTACTTGTGCAAAGCATTTGACACTGTCCTGCACAACATCATTGTCTCTAAATTGGAGAGACATGGATTTGATGGATGGATGACTCAGCAGGTAAGGAATTGCTGCCCTCAAAGGGTTGCTGCACTCAAAGAATTGCTGTCAATGGCTCGATGTCCAAGTGGAGACAAGTGACAAGTGGTGTTCCTCAGGCATCAGTACTGGGACTAGTGCTGTTTAACATTGTTGTTGGCAACATGGGCAATGTGACTGAGTGCACCCTCAGCAAGTTTGCGAACAACACCAAGCCGTGTGGTGCAATCGACATGCAGGAGGGAAGGGATGCCATCCAGTGGGACCTGGACAGGCTTGAGAGGTGGGCCCGTGCAAACCTTGTGAAGTTCAACAAGACCAAGTGCAAGGTCCTGCACCTGGGTCGGGGCAATCCCAAGCACAAATACAGGCTGGGTGGAGAATGGATTGAGAGTAGCTCTGCTGAGAAGGACATGGGGGTGTTGGTTGATGAGAAGTTCAACATGACCCACAATGCATGTTCACAGCTCAGAAAGCCAAACATACCTGGGCCGTATCAAAAGAAGGATGATCATCAGTTTGAGGGAGGTGATTCTGCCCCTCTGCTCTCGTGAGACCCCACCTGGAGTACTGCATCCAGCTCTGTAGTCCCCAGCATAAGAAGGACATGAACCTGTTGGAGTGGGTCCAGAGGAGGGCTACAAAGATGATCAGAGGGCTGGAGCGTCTCTCCTGTGAGAGAGCTGGGGTTGTTCAGCCTGGAAAGAGAAGGCTCTGGGGAGACTTTATTGCAGCCTTCCAGCACCTACAGGAAAGATGGGGAGGGACTCTATCAGGAATTGCAGCAATAGGATGAGGGGTAACGGATTTAAACTGGAAGAGGGAAGATTTAGATTAGATATTAGGAAAAAATTCTTTACTGTGAGGGTGGTAAGGCACTGGAACAGGCTGCCCAGGGAAGTTGTAGAGGCTCCATCCCTGGAAGTGTTCAAGGCCAGGTTGGATGGGGCTTTGAGCAATCTGGTCTAGTGGGAGATGTCCCTGCCCGTGGCGGGGGGGGGGGGGGGGGGGGAACTAAATGATATTTAAGGACCCTTCCAACTCTAACCATTCCATGATTCTATCTACACCGAATATTCTCCAAATGGGCAGCATTATTATATATATTCCCATACATTTAACAGACACATGGAGGCTATCACATTTAAAAAGAAAAGATTACTGTCATTTCTCCTTGATAAATTAATGGATTAATTCCAAGTAATATTTTTTTTACTTTTCTAAATAATTAAGGAGCATCATGATGTTTCTTTGGGTTATATAATCTACATGTGCACCCACACCTGTTCTTTAAAAGAGAATAATGATGTATCAGTTAGGAAAGAAGTAATTTTAAAATTATATACTGCATGCTAAAAGTATATTAGAATGAAGTTGTGAGGTGGCAAAGTCAAGAGCTTAAATCACAGGTGAAGTAGTTGCCTTTCCAATTCTCGTTTTGTTCTTTCTGTATATGCATTATATATAGTATTGTCTCTGATTACATCACATACTTGGCTTCTGTTTCATTCAGTGTAAAGGATGTCCTGTGTGTGACCTGCACTTTACTTACTGTGATCTTGTCAGATGCTACCTAAAATATGGAATTATTAAGTTATTTAGGGACCATCTCCTGTGAAACCAATGGAATGCAGAAGTATTATCCAGACTGCCACAAATGAACTAAACAGTTTAACATCTGAGCACCTAATTGTCTCAGAAGGTGCAGGGTTTTTCTCAAAGCACAGATTTTTATTTTCTAAGCATAGCTTTCATCAACGCTAGGTTCAGCTGTGGCTTGCCTGCAGTTCTGCACAGTTGATGCGCTCATGCCCTAATTGGCCACCTGGGATAAGATAACTAGAGGATCCGCCACAGATGCTAAACGTTCAGGGACAGGGAGTTTTATATTATCTTTCAGGGCAGCCTTCTACTGCCTTAACTGACACCATCCTTTCTGGTTTTTATCCAGAAGATGGGTAATCTTATGCTTCAATCACTAGATACCATACAGCTTCTGCCAGGGGTGTGAGGCAAGTGCAAACAAACAAATTGCATTTTCCTTATGGATTTCACAGAACACAGAATGATGCAAGAGTCCTCTGGGGAGAGAAAAGAAAAAAAGTGTGCCACGTTAATAGAAGTTTTTCATTTCAATATAGGAATAAAAAGTAGGCTAGCACCAAAAAAATATGAGATTTCTAATTATGAGTTTGATATTGAAACTGTAGTAAGAAAGACAACCTTTATATATCTTACTGGAAAAGAAATGATTCTTGAGCAGCTGTCTGTTAAAGGGACAGAATATAATATGAAATATCACCACCAACATATTTTTTACATACCAACAAAGAGGGTTTTTGCATGAAGACACAACACAAAATGACATCCTTGATTACACAGACCAGTTTTGATGCTTTGTCTTCAACTACATTGTGGATTAAGCTGTTTTCTGCAGGCAGTAACTAAAATAACATTGACATTTCTGTCTAAGGCAGATAGGATTTGCCATGTCAGACATGCATCTTCTCAAACAATGCAAATGTATGCAGCAGTATTTTTATTTTACACGTTTCTGAGAGCTCAGTTCTGCCAGCTGATTAACGTTGACTAGTCCTTTTCTCTCAAACATTCCTGCTGAGCTCCTCTGGAACACGTGGCTAAGGTCTCTGCTGCACCATAAGGGAAGAGTCTTTCCATGCAACTTCATGCTCCTGGGGACAGTTTCCTGAACTGCACAGTCACAGTGGCTTTCATAGATTTCCAAAGTGCAAGTACTCCGTTCATATGCTGAGAATCATGTGAGACAGGATTTTCTGCAACCTGCCAAGTTCCTTGGGCACAGAAAAGCAACCAGCCAAGATGTCTCTGAAAGATCTCCGGTCTTCAAAGCAGACTACTCATTCTGCATTTCATAAGATGTACACAGCTCTCCAGCCAAATCAGGCAGGTGCAGATACATTTGCAACATCCACTCAGAGAGTGGGAACACAACTAGCTTCTGTGGTTTGGCTTTCTGTTCCATTTTAATGCCCAACATATATCCAAGGTGTCTTTGGCCAAAACACAAACTCTACCTATGAAAATCTGAACTCTCAGGAGCATATTTGGTATGGAGCAAAAGGAAACTTTTTTTTGGGTGTGATTAGGAGTAACAAAGGGCAAATGTAGTTTCAGCCTGTGCAGACTTAATCTTTTCAAGTGCCTTAGACACGGATTGTCTTCTTTTCTCCCCTCTCCCATATCTAGACCATTGGGTCCAGGTTCTGGGTCCTGAATCAGAAAATAATTCCCTGTTGCTCACAGGACAGTGATGTTCTACAGCACAGCAGAGTAAAAGGAAGTAGGAACAGGTGAAGAAAGAATCCTTGTGGGAGAAGAGAAGAGAAGAGAAGAGAAGAGAAGAGAAGAGAAGAGAAGAGAAGAGAAGAGAAGAGAAGAGAAGAGGACGAGACCATACTGGAAAAACAAGTCTGCATGAAAGCTTACAAATGTATTTTGGTGTCATTGCAAGATTTAAGCAAAGATCCAATGAAGTTAGCGGAAGGCTCCTGTTTGTTTCTCTGTTTAAACAGAGATTTGCAAAAGGAAACTAATACATCCTCTCAACAGCAAAGGGTTAATTATGCAGCTGCACATTCCGGGGCTTTGCTTAGTCTGACTTTGAAAGTAGTATGCCATGTGGCTTCTTTCCTGAAGCCACCTCTTCTGCTGAAATGGGGCAGATGTTAGGGGGGCTGAGGTGGAGGGGTAGGAGGAATTACTATGCCTTCACAGAATCACAAGATCTGTTGCAGTAAATCATATGCTAGGTTTAAATTAAATTGTGCTGGAGTAACTTGATTGTTTTCAAAACAAAAAATTTGCAGTATTACTAGATGAAGAAACATTAAATAAATGAGCTAATTACATGGCTACTTACCTCTGTGCTAAGCATGATACATCAAAGTGAATTTATGTATGCTTATTATATGCAGAGTATAGCTCTATGGAATACATTACAGAGTTAATTATTTTGCAGTCTATTTGATACTGTACCTTTTTAAATTCTACTCCCAGTCTAAGTTGTCTGGGTTATAAAAATAAGAAAAACAAGGCATAATAGTAAATAGGACTAAATTAGAATGTCTGTGTGGAGGTAATAGGGTAAATATTCAGAAACAAAAGCCATTAATATTATGCCTCCATTAACAACGTCATACATTACCTGAAACTGGAAGTTAGCAGCATTTTAAGTGAAGTGCAAAAATGATACTGACTTAGAAAATTTGGTGTACCCCAGACAGTAACACACTGTGAATGCAAAACATAGGAATAGGAGCAGAAAATAACCAGTAGTTTGTGATAGCTGGCCTATGTGATATACTGGTACACGTGTTTTGAAAAGACCGCATTCTGAATATGGCATGTAATGAAATGACCAGTCATAAGATATTTCTAGGGTGTCTAGTTTTCATTTGATCCCTCAGAAATCAGTCAGCATCACTGATTAATCCCAGCAGGGGCTCTGCCTCCTTCCCAAGGACTTCGGTATTTTCTCAAGATGGTTTTCAAATTTGAAAAGGTTTGAAAGCAAGCCTAGCTCTCAAATCCATATGAAATATCAGTTTCTGTATCCCTGTGACATAGTATTTCTCTTCATGGCTGTAGTACTCAATGACTCCACATACAAAGAGTTCTTCACTCATTGCTCTTGGTAGTGAAAAGCATGTTGTGCTGGGACTTTAATTTCACTGATTCCTCATTAATTTACAGAATGTTGATGTAAAGTTTTAAAAAACTTGTTATATATGAGTTAAATCCCTAAATTGATGGATTCCCTTTCTTTCTTCTGATTGTTATAGAAACTGCATTCATCTGAAGTGCTTGAACTGAGTTACTAAGCATAATAAGCTCACAATTTGCGGGAAATGCTATAGTATGAAAAGCAGAGATATACTAAGTCCACAGCTGCACTGAGAAAATCTTCTGTAAGCAAACTTAGGATTTCCACTTGTCATTTTTTCCAGTGATATGAAATAGTACACAGAAATTCCTGAAAAGTCCTGCCAGAAAGAGAACTGGATTTCTGCAGTACTGTGGGCTTCTACTGCTCGCTCTGTCTATCCTATTGACAGATCAGGTGGGCCATGCACCACACTTTGTTTTAAACCAACATAAAAATGAATGAATGAAAGAGATGGTAGCCTTCCCTTCCATTTTCAGGAGGCTGGTGTAGTTTCTGGAATATCCCTGGGTCACCAAGTGCATATCCATACAGTGTGAAAACAAGGTTTTATTTTGCAAAGTCCTGTGATACAGCTGTTTCTCATTTTCATCTTGCAGATGCTATCTTGCTTACAGGACAGCTTAGTTAAAAAGCTGTTTTGACTCATAAGACCAAGATGTACAATATTCAGTTTTGCTTGAAAAGTGCATAACTCCTTTATCATCCACAGGGCAGAAAATTTGATGTAAAACCATGTTTTACCAGGAGCAGAAAACTGTAGGTTCAGAAGTAGTGTCAAAGCTCCCTTTTTCCGTGAAACATAGTCGACTGTAAAAGTCTAAAAAATATGCTTATTCATCTTATTATTATGGAAAGTCCTGGTGACTCACTGCATTGGCAAGAGAAGATCGTTTAGTTTAGTTATTACTGTTTGTAATTGAGTTTTCTGTTAAGATGGAAACAAAACAGAAACAGTATGGAAGATCCCTGAGCGTATGTGAACATGCCTGCTGCCTTTTAGTGTTCACATGCCCTCCGAGTTAAGGAGCAGGGGAACATTCTACAGGCACATCACCCATGCAGCCAGTTCTTAACAGTGAATAAATGTGCCTAAGACAAGAATAAAGGGGAAAAAAAAAAAAGAGAATACAGAAGAGGAAGTCTTAGTCTTCCCCCATCCTCCCCAGAGCCAGGACTTGGAGCGATGGAATTTCCCCAGTGGGGAAACAAAGACATAATGTCTAATTGCTGGGCCGTAAAGCCTAAGAGGGAGAGCAGACAGTGGCCAGGAGTGCGGAAGAGCACTGACCCCAAGGGTCAGAAAGATAGAGAGAAAAAATAAAACCTCAGCGGAGAGTATGTGCAAAAAGTTCAAGTACCCAAGCACAGCCAAAAGAAGGCTCGGGAGTATTGAGGCAAAGGAAGCAGGGAAGTAGATGTTACTCTGTTTTTTATACATTTGTCTCTCTGAATGCACACATACAAACAGAGAGATATTCTCCAAGTAACTAATGAAAGACAAAACTCATGAATCTAATTTCCTTTTGTGTTCAACCACTATGCACTTCTATAAATACTGTAGCTGATGAGATCTGAGAACAGATTTGCTCAAGCTTCTGGGGACTGGGGAGAGCTAGCCTGGGTAATGCAAATCTAGGACAGGGGACACAATTCCAGTGACTGTAATAAACAGGGAACACATTCCCGTCAGTGTGTGCTACAGGAAAAGCTGGAGTTGAAAGCTATTATGAAGAAAGCACTTGGCTGTTGTACTGGCTTCTATACATAGCAGACTCGCATGTCCAGTCAAAGGGGACTCTACTGAGGTTGTGAAAGAGAACAGCATTTGTGCTAGGAGATAAGAAAAGGAGTTATTCTCAGTAAAGAATTCACTGCAACTCATCTTTTTCTGTTATTACCAAACCTGACCTCTTCAGAAACTTGAGAGCTATCGATCCAAGTTAATAATCTCTAAATCAGTTGCCAATTCCTGCCTGGAGGAATGCAAGCCAGTTCTCAGGGAGTTGAAAGCCTCACGCTATCAGCATTTTCACTTCATATGACACAATCCAAGTTTCTTTTCTCCTCGATAAATGTCTGTTGTGCACATGACTCAAGTGAAGATTCTTTTTTTTCCCTCTGAACCCCCCTATACGTAGACTTCAGCATTTGAAGGAATAATGCAGGTTCTCACCTTCATTTTCATTTTTTTACAGGCCAGTATACAATATAACATGGAGAATAAAGCCTCGGTCTTCACTGGCAACCTCTCTGCTCACATCTCTCAAGTGGATGAACCACGAGGCAGGGTCTGGGGAAGAAAAGTCTCCCACTGTAAGAGATCAGGCTCATGATCACCTGAGGGACCTGAACATACAGAAGTCTAACGGACCTGACAAGATGCATCCCAGAGTCCTGAGGGAATTGGCTGATGTTTGAAAAGTCATAGCAGTCAGGTGAAGTCCCCAGGGACTGGAAAAATGGAAACATTGCATCCATTTTTAAACAGGGTAGAAAGGAGGACCCTGGGAACTACCAACCTGTCAACCTTACCTCTTTGCCTGGGAAGATCATGGAACAGATCCTCCTTGAAGCTATGCTAAGGCACGTGGAGGACACAGAGTTGATTCAAGACAGATATGCATGGCTGCTCCATGGGTAAATTCTGCCTGACAAACCTAGTGGTCTGCTATGATGGAGTGACTATATCAGTGGACATCGGAAGAGCTATGGATGTCATCTATCTGGACTTCTGTAAGGCCTTTGACACGGTCCCCCACAACAACCTTCTCTCTAAATTAGAGAGAGACGGATTTGGTGAGTGGACTGTTCGGAGGATGAGAAATTGGTTGGATGGTTGCATCCAGATGGCAGTGGTCAACGGCTCAATGTCCAGATGGAGATTGGTGATAAGTGGTGTCCCTCAGGAGTCTGTATTAGGACCAGTACTGTAAAATGTCATCATCAGTGACGTACACATTGGGATTGAGTGCACCCTCAGCAAGTTTGCAGAAAACAGTAAGCTGAGTGGTGCAGCTGACATGCCTGAGGGATGGGGTGTCATTCAGAGGGACCTGGACAGGCTGGAGAAGTGGGTCTGTGTGAACCTCATGAGGTTCAACAAGGACAAGTGCAGGGTCCTGCACCTGGGTCAGGGCAACCCCTGGTATCAGTACAAGCTGAGGAAAGAAGGGATTGAGAGCAGCCCTGATGAGAAGGACTTGGGGGTACTAGCGGATGAAAAGCTGGACATGAGCTGACAATGCACGCTCGCAGCCCAGAAGGCCAACTGTATCCCGAGCTGCATCAAAAGAAGCATGACCAGCAGGTTGAGGGAGGTGATTCTGCCCCTCTACTCTGCTCCGGTGAGACCCCACCTGGAGTACTGCATCCAGCTCTGGGGCCCCCAACATAAGGATGTGGACCTGCTGGAGCTGGTGCAGAGGAGGATCACAAGAATGATGAGAGGGCTGGAGCACCTCTCCTATGAGGACAGGCTGAGAGAGTTGGAGTTGTTCAGCCTGGAGAAGAGAAGGCTCTGGGAAGACCTTATTGCAGACTTCCAATACTTAAAGGGGGCCTACAGGAAAGACAGGGACCAACTTTTTAGCAGGGCCTGTTGCGATGGGACAAGGGGTAATGGCTTTAAACTAAAAGAGGGTAGATTTAGCCTAGATATAAGGAAGAAATGTTTTGCAATGAAGGTGGTGAGACACTGGCACAGGTTGCCCAGAGAGGTGGTAGATGCACCATCCCTGGAAACATTCAAGGTCAGGTTGGATGGCGCTCTGAGCAACCTGATCTAGTTGATGATGCCCCTGCTCATTGCCAGGGAGGTTGTTCTAGATGTCCTTTAAAAGCCCCTTTCAACCCAAACTATTCTATGATTCTATGGATACCAAACCTCAGTGAAAGCAGAGGACTAAAAGTGTTCAGTACAGCAACAATATAAGTCTTCCAGAAATATTACCAAGGAAGTCCTTGAGTTAGGAGGATGCACAAGGGTACTGGTGGTGTACAGAGTCAAACAAATCATACAGATTTTTAATGAGGAAGTAATTACATTTTTTTTTTTTCAGAGTGCTTTATAAACACTAATTATGACTTGCTCCCTAATTTTCCAAGTGGATAAACAGAACTGGGAATAGATTAGACAGCTTGCTAGCCTCCCTGAGCGAGTCAGCAGCAAGCTTAGCAGCAGGTCTTTTGAGTTTTGCATCTTTATTGATTATTACCCTGCTTAAAACCTTATTCTATGTGGACAAGTGTGAATACTGATGTTCACATGAAATGGGGTGAAGGAAAGTTACATAAAGAGATTTGTTGGAAACGTACTGACCAGTTTAGATAAGACTGCAAGCCTTCTGTGCATCTAGGGCTTTTTTTTTTAATTTCCCCTTCACTCTCTTGAAGCAAAGATGATGTTGGACTCAGTTTTATTGGAAGAGATCTCTTTGATATGTTTACACATCATTAGTCATTGCATCTGGGAGGTAAGTTGCCCTTGGCTTTCTGCATCTGGCCCCAGTGTAAGGAGATAAAGACAAATGCTTTCCCAATGCCAGGATTCCACAAGCATGTGGTCCAGCCCTCCACTCCTCTTACATTTCTCCCTTCCCTGCAATCTCTTCAAAAGATCCTGTGTGTTAAAAGAGCCAAGTTAATTATTTTAAAGGTTCCAATAGTTTATTTTTCAGTAAGATTCTCAGACATATGAATCACCAGGAATAACCGTAGTTCAGGAAAAATTTCTGGGAGTTGGACCTAACTGCTAACACTTGGTCAGAATCAATTATATGGGACCTGGAGGCAAAGGGAAAGGGAAAAGCAAAGGCTTGCAGTGCCCTTTGAGCACACAGGGAAGCCAAGGAGGCATTTTAGCTCACTTTAGTGTCACAAACAAAAAAAATAAGCCAAGGTAAAAGTTTTTGACCCAGATTTCATTAATCCCTTTGTATTAAAACAGAGCACTGACATGCACTTATGCCGAACTCCGCTTTAAACAGTAAGAGCTCTGCTGAAAGGAGAAAAAAGTCTGGTTATTTTGTTGCATTTTTCTCTTTCTACTCAATATTCCTCAAATATCTTCCAAATTAATGGATGCACCCTCAAATGACCAGTACCTTTCAGAGAATTTCTTGAAAAGTGGCGGTCAGTTCATAAAGCCGAGTTCACATTTCCTTTTCAAACTAAAGAAAAACGGGGCAGACAAAAATGACAAGGGAGCTGCAGTGATTTTCTCAGGCTTTTATAGTGGCACAAGCTAAGCCTTCATCTTAGTCATATAAACCCTATGCCTCTAATAGAAGTTCAAGCAACAAAGAGTAGTTTTAATATTGAGTAGAACCAGCAAAACTAGAACACAGAATATCTCTGCCAGCAAAGTATGTTTCTGCACAGAACAGAGTATTCACAGGATTTGTGGTAACAGTATATGGAATCAATTTATGCCTGGCAAGGAAAATAAAAGTATAACATTTCTTGTGCGAAGTTTTTTCCACATTCACTCCAACAGTGTGTGTCATTAGTTACATCTGTGACAAAAACATCACTTAAAGAAGCCTAGGAAAGAGAAACCTTGGCTGGCTTACCCTATTACTTCATCTCTAGGGTTTGCCCTGGTGCACTTTTCCAGTACCATGATATTTGGATAGGTTCTGTATTGTCTCATATAAAAGAAGTTACTATAATCGCCATCTCCCTGTACTCTATGAAGTGTCTGTAATTTTTTCATTTGGCTTAAAAAGCTATATCCAGTAATTTTATAATACTATAGAGCTTAGTCCATGTAAAGTCAGTCATACTTGTTTATATATCAGATTAATTAGCAGTTTTTCTTGATTTAGGCCATAAACTGTGATCCTTCTCAGCTGTTGTGGGCTGAAGATTCTGTGTTCGGAGTTGTCAATTGTGGTTTTATGGTAAATTATAAATTTATTCCTAGTGTGGCCATATAGATTCATATATAATTTTTTATGAAAACTCCAATTGCAACTACAATGTGACTACAAAAAATTTAACGGCTACAATGTTATTTCATAGTCACGTCAATCTTAAGGTTTTAAACACAAAAGTCAATTTTGTGTATTTCACAAAATACAAGATGATTTGTCCCTAACTCCCCCATTCCAATGTTTTCTCCCAAAGACTCAGCAACAGCCAGTGCTGTATGTCGTTGAAATACATCGTGTACCTATGAGTTATTTGCTATCATATTTCATTCAGTAAGGAGGAAACGCACAAGCAAATTTGAGAGAGGGACTAGATATCCAAGTATTTTGTACAGAAATACTTGATCTCATGTTAGATGTCACCTTTGAGAAGCCTCTCATCTGTGAATCTTCATTGAGAGGAGGAACTTTGAAAAGAGTAAGATTTAAGACATTTAGTATTTCCTGTGCTTATTTTTATGTAAATTTCTGCTCAGGATGCTGATGTGAGTCCTATTCTTACATGCCTTTCTTCTTCTCGGTTTGTGTTCTGAATTCTGCAGTGTATTGGAAGAGAAAATGTCAAAGTGTGCAGGACCCTTAAGGTGCAGGGAGGTCAGGCTCTTGCAGCAGTCATTACTCATGTTCAGCTGGGGAAGAGTTAAATGGTCTCTAAACAGAAGGCTTGTATACTGCCAAAGCATGAAGGTCATTTTAGCTTTTTTCATGTATAGTAAGCTGGCTGTCTTTTTTTCCACCCGTTCCTCGTTCTTTTTTTTATATTCTCTGTTGATACTTTTTTTTTTTTTTTCCCTGAGAATTCCTACTGCAGGAAACAATTTATTGCCATGCAGATTTCCCTACTTTCAAATGAAACCTACAGTTCAGGACGCTGACACCGATGCTTGCTGTAGTAAGCTATATAACAAGAAGTTCATAATACTACAATGTTATAAGAGCTGCTCCAATAAATCTGACTCCTCTGAAACTTCCTTGCCCTACAGTATGTAGGCCAAAATATCAGACAAAGTATTTGCAATCCCTATTGAAAATAAAAGTCTGTTGGCCTGGGTGAGGGTGAAATTAGATGTTTTGATTGCATATGCCTGTATAACTTGCCACTAGAACAAAAGGGGAAAAAAAGCATAATTTTAATCCAACTTCTATAATGACAGATAAAATAATATCAAGACATACTAGTAGTAAAGAAACAAACCACAAATGAAAACCAGTAAAATCCAAGGATAAAGAAATTCATAGTTTTGTAGTAGGCAGTTGAACTTCTAAGCCTGTCCTATTGCAAAGTATGCAACCATCCATCACTACATTGTACTACGTTAGGGGGAAGAACAGATCTAACAGATTCCTTATTCATAAGCACAAAAGCTTATATGTCTTATATTTAGGGAACATTAGAATTATGCTACTAAGCACCTGGTCTTTGAGATGTCATGATCATTTAAATGCAAAACTTATCAGCTTTAAAAATCTTGTAGTTTCCTGATAACTATCCTTCACAGTGAAAATACCTCTCTGCAGGTGCCTCCAGAAATGAATGCTTGGTATAAAAGGACGTGCATGTACTGTTGTATTTTTTCTGATCCTATTGAGAGTTCTGCTGATGCTGTTGATAATCTTTTGTGTATGTACAGATTCTGATAATATCAGTGTTTCTGGAATTTACTGTTTCTTATGCCAGAACTGATGACAAAGCGCAAGGTGAGTTCAATTTTCACCAACTTCATCTTTTTCTCCATTTCTATATGGAGAAATTTCTATTTCTATATTTCTAAGTGGGCCTCTAGTCCTTTCAAGACCCCTTTCCCATGATATTCCAAGGTATTTTGAAATAATTGAGGAAATCTTGGGAAATGTTGTAGCTTTTGTTCACAGGCAGGTCTAATTCTTGCATTGCCCTGAACAGTCCACTTCAGTTCTCACAGGTGGACACTAGTGTCATACCAGTCTTACAATAGACTACAGGAAGCATTTGTTACTGACAGGCATTGCATGTGCCATATGCATTTCAAATCTGATTGAGGATCTGGTTCCCATGGCTTGAGTTCTGGATTTAAGAGGTAATATGACACACGCTTTTTAATAACTCCACAACAGGGTGTGCTTTTCACAAATTCAATATACTTGTCACTTTTCATCCAGGTTTTCAGAAGAAGATTAAATCTCATGCTTAAAAAAAATGGAGCTCTCAGATCTTTCATCTTGGAAAGGAATTTGCAAAAAATAGCTTTTATTATTCCAAATTTTAAAGAAAAAATAATGGCATTGAAGAAAAATCGGAGAAATTAAAAGCCAGCATGTATTTCTGCATGGACTGTCCAGCACGGAGCACCTACTCAGTGATTTAGGTAACGATAAGGCTTGTTCAAATCATTCTGCTCAGGCAGCAGCAGAAGTAGAGCTGCCAAAAGCTGGTGTAATTAATACCATGCTTGTGACCCAATTGCTGTCCTTCAACTCTGTGTAACCCCACTGTCGTCAGTAGGACTGTATAGCACACAGTTCTGCAGTAAATAGGAAATGTTGACTGTGATATAGACTTATTCATTGCGAGGACAATGATCTACTGGTGTATCCAAATCAGCTAGAAGGTGACTTGCATCATGTTCTGCGTCTCCACATGACACGTACTGCGGCAACTCTTGTCTTAAATCCAGAGTCTAAGTTAGTTTGTGTGTATAATTTGTTCTTGGGTTTTTTTTGCCTGTTTATGTTGCTCTGAATCTCAACTACCAGTTAAGCGGTGAAAACAGAAACAAGAAAATCCCCACCACCACCACCTTTTGCCTCTTTCTGCGCCTCTCTCTCAATTGCCAGAGGAGGGACAGTGAAGTAAGGAGTGGGCTAGACAAGCAATCTCTGCTGTTAATAATAATGCTAGGAGGGGGCTGGGGAAAAAGAAGGGAAAATAGCTGCTCTAGAAACTTCTCACTGCTGGATTAAGCCAATGTGTGCTCCCTCTATCCAGATTTACGTAAAATGATGCTTTTCAGAGATTTTGACCTCTCAGAGTGTAGCGGGGTTCAATTACACTAAAATATTCTGGAAGTTTTCCTGTATTCATTTGCTGTGACATTGATTTATCTTGTGCTTATTAAAAGGGTACTTGGAACCATTTTTTTCAGATGTGTGAATCACAAACCCTCCGCATTTTTGTTGTTACTGCTGCAGTACTGGGGAGGAATGAGTTAAGATGAGAGGAGATCAAAGCAGCTGGGATCTATCAAGCAATTAGGGCCCACTGCCAAGGGAAGAGAAGGAACTGGGGCTAAGACAATGGCTTTGATCCCAGGAAGAGAGGGCTGTGGGTCAGGAAGCATGAAGTAAGGCTGAATTTGTTTATTCTGGCCCTGGTTTTGAGCGGGCTCCTCACCCTTATAGGTAATGTTTTTCTTTTAATTGATTTTATAGCTTGCAATGTGTTTTTGCTGTGGTCTTGATTCAAATTTACCTGTGTGACAGCAAACATGAAAGTGGCTGAAAAAGAAGCTGTGATGCAAAGTGGTGTCTGAGCAATGTTGAGTGATGTCATGTGAACGGCAGGCGCGTCCTAGGCTGAATGCCGGTCAACGTCAGGGAGACGGTGGACAGTTTGAGTTAAAAGTTAAGGATAAAGCTAAGTTAAAAGGAGCTAAGGATGTCTTTGTGGACTACAAGATGTTTGAAATACGTCACTGGTTAACCCTTGGTAAAGATGAGCATCTAAATGTTAATGCTTCTTTCTGGATTCTGTAGGTTTAAATGTTTGTAGCTTCACTCTACCATCATTAAAATCTTAAAATATGGTGATTTTATGCCCTTCTATGTGAGCAAGCAAATTAGTTTGGCTAGCAGAAGCTTTTCCTGGATTTTTTGTTTTGGTGGTTGTTTTTTTTTTTTTTCAGTTCTGTTTCAGGATACCACTGTTGGGGTTTTCTCTATGGCAAGCTACTTAATGGGTGAGACATCAGCATCGGTTGTCTCCAGTGGCATGACTCTGGGTTCAATATATGGTACCTGTTGCATTTTGGGTAGACAAAGCTCCAGTAGGCAGGATACAGTATTTTTTTTATACTTGTGCAGGATTCTGGTTCCTTGGTGTAACTGTTCGTCTTGGTTTTCCACAGTTGCAAGAAGCTGTAGGTCCTGAATGAAGTCTGAGTAATAGCTCTCATGAACAGTTGTAATTAAAACTTTTCTTTATAAGCTATGCGTTACTTATCTGGGCTCATGGTACAGGAAATCAGTCCTTAACAATGGAAGAAATAGTTATGCTGTAGGGCAAAAGATCCAACTATGCTGTGATTTTACTGAAGGGGTTTACCTTGAGAGCATGATAAACTCAGATGATAAGCCTTGTGTTTTTCTAATTTGCTGTCTTTCACCTTGTTAAAAGTGGGTTTTCTTTTGAAGGAACACTTCCAAACATTATGCAATTTAAATATTCCTTGTATCTCTGTTCTAAACATATCGAATAATTACTAATGCAAGTTTACCCTTTAACTACAATAATTCAAATAAATAGATAAATTGCCTGTTACGTAACCTTCTTCCTCACAAGTAATTCAAAGCCACCACTTTTTCAATTACTTTACCTCTATAGTCTGTATTTCTAGTCTGCCTCGATCACAGGTTTCACTCATTTTTTCTATTGGATAGCTTTTTTCTCCTAAAGTTATCCAAAAGAAAATACAGGAAGGAATTTTGTTCAGTGAAATGGAGGAGTAATTGTCCTGACACTAGTGTAGATATTTGCATCAATGGAGCTGCAGAGAGGAGTTTTGCTCTATCAGGATAAATATAAGGTGGAATTTATAGTCGCCTTGGAATTAAGAGTTAGATTACTGTAACAGAGGATTCATTTCTTCATGGTTTTCCTTCCTTTTTAATATTTTCATGTGAAAACATAGTGATCAAATTCATTCATGTATGGCAGTGTTCTTGCAGTTAAAGTATTCTGAAATAAGAGTTTTCCCCTGGAGAGCAATGTATGCTCTGGTGAGAAAAAATGAGATATTATCTTGACCTTTGCCTTGAATTAACAATATTCTGCATCACAGCATTCACAGAGTCTAAAAAGTACAAGTGACTTCTTCCTCCAGCAGTTCTCACTTCAGGCTTCTACTGCATTGCTGCCTGATAGATGGGGAATTCAGATTCTTTCCTACATTTCTCTGTTCAAATTGCATGCACCAGCCATTAGCATGATGTTTCTGGCATAGCCTGGATTCTGTAAGCTTCTCGGCTCTTTAAGAGTCTTCCATCAAAAACTTCATCCCCCAGAATTAGGAAGTTTTCCCTATGCACAACAAAGTCTTTGCTTTGTATCAAGTTACACAATGTCCTCCTATGCAGAGAAAAATGTAAAACTGTAGCATTTAATTATTTATTATTTATTAATTAATTGTCATATTGATGATTCCTACTTATGGAAATGCAGTGATCCTGTAGTACTTACTGTGGTCTCTATAGACTTTTGTATCTGTATTGATGCTCAGAGGGATGTGGTTTGAATCAGAGCACAAGAATGCTACATGTGAGATGGAGGAATTCTGGGACCGTGTATGCATGAGAGTAAGTTAGTGCAGAAGTTAGTGTTGTAGCATATACTACAATCCCCAGAGGAATATTTTGGCACAGGGATGACTATTCATCTGTTGAGCATAACACTGGGACAGTCATGAGTGAGAACCAGTCTTGAGGGAATGAAGTCAAAAGCAAAATGATGAACTTTGCACTTAAGGCTCGGAGCTCTGGAATGTAACAGGCTTTCTCTTTCTTAATAAGAATACATTGGGATCAATCACAGATGACTATTTCCCTGGAGTTACTAATTATCTATTTACTGAATTATCTTACTATATAAAAAAAAGAAGAGAAGCTTTGTGTGGGTTTTGGTTGGTTTTTCTTTTTTTTTTTTTCTTTTTTAATTTTTCATGATATCAAGTCAGATAAGGCTTTAAGCCAGAAACAGTGAATATGATGGCTATTGTACTGCTTGTTAACAGTTTTCAACACTTTGTGCAATGAGAAAAAAATTAACGGATAGGACACTTGCACACAGAATTAAAAAGGACTTTAAGCATAACAAGCTCTAGAAATGATTGGATTTCTTGGTCAATTAAAAATGAATGGCTTTTCATGTCAGTGGAAGAAATATTTTCTGGTTTTACCGCAACCATCCTCCCTGTACATTCAGTATTCTCCGTAAAATTGGCAGCTGAGACTGGAAATACACATTGCAAACCTAGTCAGTTTAAAGACCTGATGGGGAAGGGGGGGGGGGGGGGAAGGCAATTTGCTTCGTTAATTAGCAAGGAGGAGGCTAAGGCCTTGTCTGGAGTCAGAGACTTATTTATCACAAATATTTGAGAACATGTGAAAATTGCAGCTGATGTTGAAGTTGATTTCAACTCTGCAGTAACTATCAAGTGCGAGAATACACCATCTTCAAAATGTGCAGTTGGCACCAACTCCTCCTGATGTGAAGTAGGATTTACTCAGTCAACTCTGAATTGACATTTTCTTATCAATAGAGGATCAGAGATCAAAATATGAGGGAAGGACTAAACTAATCTGTAATATATTTTGTTACAGATCTGGGAGACTTCTAAAGTGAAGTCAGCCTTAGTAGCTAAGGAGATTTCCTCAAAGGGGAAAATCATACTTTATTTATTTGTACAAGCATATGATTAAAAAAATACTTCCTTTATTTGAACAAAGATAGAAATCCTTTGCTAGATTTCTGGAGGGGATAGAGTGATAGATGATGTAGTCTACATAACACTTCACTGGTAAGGAAAAAAAAGGTTTCACTTGTTTCATTGTATGTCAACTGTAAAGGTAACGTAGCATTTTCTTTCACTGACGTTGGGTTCCACTGTTAAGAATTACAGAACACATAATTTCTATTTCTGAAAACAATAGAAAATTGAATGCTTCTTAATATATTTATTACTGGAGCCAAAATACACGTAGTGGAGTTTGAAACGGATATAAAATCAACCATTTTGCTCTTAGAAGTTAATGAAAGAGTAGCATTGTATAACACTGACATTGAAATAGCCTGAGATTTTTTGTTTTTCTATGATGCCAACTTAAGGATTTAATTCTCTGATTAACTTGGATGAGTTGCAGCACTGGGAGGTTAATATTACAAGCTACAGTACTTTCTGCTGCAAGGAGGTAAAATACCAGAATGGTATTTCGGTCATCAGAAGTTTAATTTAGTTGCAGTCTTGAAATACTGACTTTTATTTACCATAAGATTGCACCTGCATTGGGCTGCTTGTGTAACTTGTGTTGCAAAATCTAATTGTTCTTTTTCAACACTACAATTGGGGTAAAAATGACTGATAGACTGTAATAGAAGGAAGGGAAATACAGATAAGTAGCTTTATTAGATGTAGGTATGTAGTAAACATTTCCAGACACTGTGCACTGTTTACATTAAAAATCCTAATTTTTAGATCAAAATGTATTCATTTTATCTGTTTTCTCCATTTTTCCCAATGGTGTGTGGGGTAAATTTTGTGGTTTACTTGATTTTGGGACTTGGAAGGCAAAGAGCATCACTGCTTCAAAAAACCCCAGCAGCTTAATGTCAATGTCTCTGCTACTTATATGACGCGTAGCTCCAGATTGATATTAGACCTGCTAGTTAAAAGATGAGTATTTTATTTTCTTGGATACAGTGTTTGCAATCCTATGTCCTCATCACACACATTTATAGTAAAATTAAGTCTTGACATATTTATAAGAGAACTAAACCCAAAATATATGAGTTAGCCTAAAAACAGATGAGGAAATCCTCATCTGTTATCAAAGCAAAATGGCTGTATCCAAACAGTTTCTATAGCTTGTTTAGAAGCCATAATTTAATGATTTTCAAAAGGCCTAATGACCTTCAAATTTAAAAGTCAGCATGATTTTTCTTCTAAATTTTACTCTTAAAGCACATGGAATTGCTTATAGTCTCTGTTAATCCCAAAGCAGTATTTTTCTTGTACAACACTTAAAACCCATGCCTGTTTTGCAGGAGTGCTATGAGACTTTCCCACTCTTCCGTAATCCCCTTAAACTCCTTTGGTGAAGGTAATTCTCTTTCTTAGTGCAGCCAAATCCCACCACCTAATTTCATTTTGATATTCAATGTTGTCAGTGTGATATTTTTAGCTTTCAGCACAGTTTAGGAGAACTGGCTAGACAAAGAGTCTAAGAGTAGGAAGGAGGTTTCCAGGTCCTCACTAAAGAAGATTTTTTCCAGTGCCTTTCTCCAAAATGGTCCCAGTTCCAAACAGGGTTGAGGAGACTACAGAAAATATTTAGCTCTTGATATCCTGCAGGACCAATCAATTAATGGTTGGAAGACTCTAGCTCTAAGGAATTAGAGTAGAAGTCTGTCTGTATGTTGAGTGAATACGATTTATTGCAGATTACTTACTGGTGTGCTTTTAGAATCTACTTACAGTTTGCTAGTATTTGACATATTTTTCAATACATTTAAAGGGGAAAAAGAAAACCCTTGCACGTTTGTTGGCATATATATATTTAATACACTGAAATTTGGTGGTTGTGGTATTTCTGTTGTCTCTGTTTTAGTAGAGGAAATAGGAAAATTACTTTTCATTCTGAAGTACATCTGGTATAGTAGGTTTATGTACTCATCGAGCTTAATTAACTTATAAAAGTGTGGTTAGGTAGTCCCTAACACACCTTTCTCAGAATGCCAGAAAAAGAAAGGAAAGACATTTTACAGATCACCTAACTTTCCTGAGCTAAAACATATCTATGTCATTCTCTACACGGTTGGTTTTGTTTTTCCCAGCCTCTTTGCAAAGACTTCTGGTGTTGAAGACTATACCATCTTTCCAAGCAATCTGTTCAATGACTTTGCTGTCTTTATTGTCAGGAAATGTTGTCTAGTCCATTGTTTTTTTTCCCCCCATTTTCTAATTTAGGCCTACCATTTCTTGCTCTGCCTGCAGTGAACGTGGAGAATACATTCTACTTCATCTTCATGTATTTGAAGACCAGTTCATAGAATTATAGAATGGTTTAGGTTGGAAAGGACCTTAAAGATCCTCTAGTTCCAACCCCCCCTGCCATGGGCAGGGACATCTTGCACTAGACCAGGTTGCTCAAAGCCTGGCCTTGAACACTGCAAGGGACAGGGCATCCACAACTTCCCTGGGCAATTTGTTCCAGTGCCTCACCACCATCTTGGTGAAAAATTTCTTCCTAATATCTAATCTAAATCTACCCTTTTCCAGTTAGAAGCCATTCCCCCTCATCCTTGCAAAAAGTCCCTCTCCAGCTTTCCTGTAGGCCCCCTTCAGACACTGGAAGGCTGCAATAAGGTCTCCCCAGAGCCTTCTCTTCTCCAGGCTGAATAACCCCAACTCTCTCAGCCTGTCTTCATAGCAGAGGTCCTCCAACCCTGACTTCCCCTTGGAAGAGAGAATCAGAAGAGTAGAAGTGAGAAAACTCATGGGTTGAGATAAAGACAGTTTAATGAGTAAAGCAAAAGCCAAGCACACAAGCAAAACAAAACAAGGAATTCGTTCACTGCTTCCCATCGGCAGCCAGGTCTTCAGCCATCTACTTGGAAAGACAAAACACCATAACTCTGAACATCCTCCCCTTCCTTTTTCTTCCCCCAGCTTTACATACTGACCCTTATGTCATATGGCATGGATTATTCCTTTGGTCAGCTGGGGTCTGTGACGAAACGGGAAAAAGGACTTCACTGAGAGGTTCAAATTAACATTTTATTTGGACTTCACTCACAGCTCCAATATGTCACTATTGCAAGTTCTGGGTGTACAACGGAGATTACACTATTGCAGTTTAAAAGAAATTAGTGGGCTACACTATTGCAAGCTACAAATGATCCCAACAAGTAACGACACAAACCACAAGTGCGCTAGATATTAATACCTTAAAAGAGTGCACCAATCACAAACTTAATAGCATGCCATATACCATACGTATGTTTCTTAGTCATTTACTCTCTCTCAGGTAAGGTCGCTCAATCCCTGGGAAGTTACCCTGTACAGCGTCCTGGACAGGGCGGGGACGGATCTCCTACAGGCCAGCTGTATCGTTGGAAGATTCACCCATTTTTGTCCCCAAACCCTGAGGTTTATATTTCCTGACTCTGTGAGGGTGCAGGATTATGCCTGAGTGGATTACACTATCTGGGATATTTACCTCTGGTGGTGCGATAGCTAAGTCTCTGTTGCCAATTTGTGATGTCTAGCGCTCAAAGTCACGGGAATAGTGGTGGGATGGGACTCAGGGCATTTTGTTTGTCAAGGGCCATTTGGTTTCGTTTCTTATATGCAATCTTGAGATAGCCCCAGGCTGAGCTGTTTTGCAACTCCTCCCAAGTTATCTCTGCATAGACAAGGCAAGGTGGAGATGAAGCTGAGTCGGATGACAACTCCCTGCATCTCACCTATTGTGCTCTGAAACCGGCTTGGCTGGATGCTCCCATACAGGGTCAGCTGTCCCAGCTCTGTCTCCTCCCAGCATCCCCAGCCTACTCACTGTCGGGGTGGTGTGAGGAGCAGAAAAGGCCTTGACTGCTTAGCAACAACCAAAATCACCAGTGTGCTACCAATACTAGTCTCATCCCAAATCCAAAATATAGCACTATACCAGCTACTAATAAGAAAGTCAACTCCATCCCAGCTGAAACCATAACGTGCTCTTAAGCCACTGATTAAAAATCTACTTTTTCATCTCAAATCACTTATACCATTTCCCTTTGAACTTTTTCCAAATTATCTACAAATTTGTTGTTATATAGTGCCAAGAATTTAAACAATGTTCTCAGTCTCATATGAAATAATTCTTCCACTGTGTTTTATAAGCTAGCCTTTTGTTTCTCTGCAAGCATAGGGCTTGTCTGTTCCTAGCAGGATGACATCAATGAGTTGCATTGTGATTGTGATGCAAAGTAACACCCGTACATGCTTTCTTCAAAGGACAGAGCTCATACATGACTGTCTGGAACACGCGTGACTTCCTAGGTGCAGTACTTTGCACTTCTTCCTTTTGAATGGGATTCGTCTTTTCCAGTCCCTATCACCAATTCCTCAGATAATTTTTAATTCTTACCTTGTCCTCCAACACAGTAGACTCCTGAAAATCTGATAAGCATGGTCTCAGTTCTGTCATCTAGGTCGCTAAGTGAAATACAGAGAAGCGCTGGCTCCAGAGCAGACAGAAGAACCTGGTGTCCTACATACAGCCCTGCTTTCATCTTGACAGAGGATCAATAGTAAAAGCTATGTTCTTCCATCTACAGTTTACTAGGTCTGTCAAAGATTTGTTTCCTCACTTTGTGAGGCTGTCATGTGAAATAAAGAAAAACCTTATTAAAATCAAGATTTCTCCATTATCCGCAAGCCTTATAATACTGTCCGCAAAAGATGTCGGATTGGCTATACCCCATTTGTTATCAACAAATCCAGATTGGATATTGCTCAGATCCTTTTGTCCTTATAGGCTTTAAAGGCCTCCCTTGTTTTTCCTGGAACTGAATTCTCCCATGCACCATGTTAAATGTTTAGCACTGCATTTGCCCCTTGCCAGTCTTCTGTAATTTCTACGGGTTCTCAAATGTTAATGATTTTGAGATAACACGAGCAAATTTTCTAAATACGTGAGATTTCCGTTTTGAAAACACCTATTGTAGCCTTTAAACTCTTAATTCCCTTCTTAGCTCAAAGTAGTGCCTTTTCACCACCAGGATTAATATGTAGCTACCTGCCTGCTCTTGCCCTTTTTTTTTCATTTGTTTTTTTTGTTTTGTTTTGTTTTGTTTCGTTTCTTTTTTTTTATTGTTGTTTTCATTTTCAAGAGAAGATTGACCAAGAGACATGAAACATTGAAACATTGGACCAGGCTCAAATGCTCTTCCTGTAATCAACTCCTGGGAGGTTTTCTCCCAGTTTGTTACTCGGCTTCTCAGTTATCTCAACCTCCTGTTTTCTCATCTGCCTTGCCATTGAGAAACAGTCAATTCTGTTTCTTTCTGGTTTTGTGAGCTGTCATAAAAAGTAAATACATGCCAATTCTCTGGGCTTACTGAAGGCTGCCTCCTGGAGATCCATTATATTTATTTTGGCTCTTCTCTTTTACTTTGCCTCTTTTTGAACTTTGCAACTTGTGACCATTATTGCCGAAGATGCCATCCATTAAAATTCTCCAAAACGTTGTCACCAAGATGTTCTGAGAACATGTAGACCAGTCGCTACTCAAAATTCGGGTCTGATTCCCTTTAATTTCTGGATATTTGGACAAGTGTATATGGTTTGGTAGCATACAAAGAGACTGCCTTTTCATTCACCCTCTCTTTTCTGAACAATCTCTGTACTTGAAATTAAATGTCAGAGACATGAATACACTACAAATTAGAACTACAGCAGGCTCCTTAATGAGCATCCCTCCTTTGCAGAACAGTGAAGCAAACAGGGATTACTGTTCTTAGATACCTCCTGGAAACAATTCTATACGATGCAAGGCATTATTGTCAGGTTGGGGTTTTGTGTGGTTGGTTTGTTTTTTTGTTTTTTTTTCCTCTCGTGGAGTCCTACACCCCTGCCCTCTGTTGCAACTCAGGTCCCTAAAAACCTTTATTGACCCTGGCTTTTCACCAGTTATGTGTCCAAAACACTCCTGTGATGTCGTCTTCTGCCCAAAACTTGAAACGGGAGGCATCAATTTGCAGAGAAAGAACAGGGTCAAACTTTTGAGGACTTTTTGACTTTTGTACTAGTTTGAGAAACAGAAAAAAGTTTGAATACTACTTAATTATGCTTTTGGCCTCCGAGTCAGAACACCAACAAAATTCTAACTAAATGGTTTTGCCAAATGCAGAAAAACCCTCACGTACACAGTAAAGGAGAAGTTTTTCTTCATAACTATGTTAGATAAAATTTCTAACAAAGCTTAAGAAATTTCCCAAATGCTATATTCAGAATTTTACGTGTATTTTCCATTCAGCATTTTATTGTGGTTTTAATCATAGCAAAAGGAGAGCTACAAATCCTTTAGAAACCCATTTAGTCTGCTGGCATACCAGTTCTGAAAAGCAGTTGATTCAAATCATCTCCATTCTGGAAGGAAAAAAAAAAAACAGCCAAATCTTCTTCTTCACACAAACGGATTTGACACATTTTTATTTTTGAGAAACAAATGTCTTACTAGGTTGTTTAGGGTAATCTGTTGAATCCAGAGTCTGTTCTGAATTAAGGCTAAGTAGACATCCCAAGGGATGGATTTTTTTTTTTTTTTTTTTTTAAATAAGTACTTCCCCTCCCCCCCCCCCCTTTACTTCTAAACACATGGGCCATGACCAAAAATACATGCTGACTTAAATTTGCTGTAGCTCAACATCCTTCAGCTAACAAGAAGCTAAAGGTGGCCTACCTTCTGAACTAGTGTCTCCACAGTGGTGTTGAACAGACTTAATCCACGCTTGTTTAACTTTGATCACTTAGCAGTTCACCTGAAGTTTGCAAGGGCTACTATTTAGGCAAGGTCTGAATGTAAGAGCCAGGACATGGGTGATGGTGATTTAGAAGTATCATAGCAAGCTACGTCCGTGCTAGGGAGTGTCCACCATTTCAAGCACTTTTATAGAGTGATATGATTCAATGCAGATTTTTAGATTAAATACGTGCTTACAGATGCAGCCTCTGGACTTATTGAAGTCAGTAATAAAATTTCCACTGAGTTGAAATGAAAATATGATTTCACCCGTGTACTTTGTTGGCACTTTAAAGGTCTAATTTATCACTTTGAGACACTCCTGTGACAACATGTACAGAACCCAATGCAAAGCTTCACGGCTCAGTTGTTGCCATACTAATGTGGCTTTAAGGGATAAATGCTTTCATTTATCATCTGTCATGCATATGTTTTCTGGTCTAGAATAGACAGTAAGGGGAATTAGTAGCATAAGACTAGTACAAGTGGCATTTGCTTGGAAAGCAGGAAGTTGATACTAGAGTATCTGCACATAGAGTCCTCCTATAGCTATAATGCAAAATTAAGAAGATATAACAGGACTGCTTTACCTTTTTTCTTAAAAACAAAAAAAAAATACCCCACCCCTTCATATTTAAAGAAGGTGCAAATAGTATTTTAGGAATACCACACTTGTCTTCCTTTTGAAGAACATCAGCTAATGTGCATAAGATTTTTGTTTGTTTGTTTACTTTGGGTTTTAATTTTATTTTATCTTTACCTTCAGTATAAAGTGTAAGGGAAAAGAATTTCAAAAATCTATGTACCTTATCAGAGCTTGTAACTTCTTTGTAAAATAATTTTGTGTCACTACAAAATAGTAATCATATTGGTGAAATTTTATTCATTCTAAAGTATTAAAGGTATCTCTAGATTCACACAATAACAAGAAACCAAAGATACATTTAATTCCTCATGACAAACAGAAGCTATTTTTTATGAAATCCCTGCTATGTGCATTAAGCAAAACTTATTAGCTATTTCTACCTGATTGAGTTTTTCTCACGTAGAATTATTGCATGTGGCCTTGACACTCTCTGATTTTTTTGTGAATAACTTGTGTGGCTTACAACTGTGGGATGCTTATGGAAGGCGTCAAGGTACATGCATCTCATGCTGTATAATTCCTGTTGCAGATAGAGTAATACCATATTGAGAAATGAGCATTTGATACTCTGGGCAAATGAGAAAAGGTTTGGGGAATAAAAAAGGGTGTGCTATTGAGACAGGAAGAAGTGGATGATCTTTGACACCAGTGTAATAGAAGCAGAAATGTAAAAGGATAAAGCACAGCAACATGGATTTGGGGAACAGTGCAAGCAGTTCCTGCTGAAAAGAGTAGTTCAGAAGTACTTGGTTTATTAATGATTCCTGTGATATCCATAAGCTGCCAACATAGAAATCTGCTGGGAAAAGGATATTAACATTATACCCTGATGATGTGCCATTCCCGTGTTATGGTGCTGACACCATAGTGTTCGGTGTGCCCTGTGGGCACTGTGACTTCTTGTGCCAGGTCTTGGCTATGCCAAGTTCTTTTTACAGTACATGTGTTTACTCCAGCCTCAAGATACTATTATTTATAGAATCATAGAGTATCTCAAGTTGGAAGGGACCCATAAGAATCATTGAGTCCAACTCCCTGCTCCTCGCAGTACTACCTAAAACGAAACCATATAACTAAGAGCGTTGTCCAGATGCTCCTTGAATTCTGACAGGCTTGGTGCTATGACCACTTTCCTGGGGAACCTGTTCTAGTGGCTGATGACCCTCACTGAAGACTCTTTTCCTAATGTCCAATCTGAATTTCCCCTGATACGCCTTCATTCCATTTCTTCGTGTCCTGTGGCTGCTCAGCGGGGAGAGGAGTTCATCACCTCCCCATCCACTGCCCTCCTTGAGGAAGCTGTAGACTGCAACAAGGGCACCCCTCAGCCTTCTCTTCTCCAAGCTGAGCAGACAAAGTGACCTCGGATGCTCTTTGTAAGTCTTGCCCTCAAGGCCTTTCACCATCTTGGTCATCCTCCTCTGAGCACACTCTAATAGTTTGATGTCCTTCTTACAGTGAGGTGTCCAAAACTGCACACAGTACTTGAGGTGCAGCCGCAGTGTAGAGTGGGACAATTACCTCCCTTGACCGCCTAGCTATGCTGTGCTTGATGTATCCCAGGACACAGCTGGCCCTTCTGGCTGCCAGGACACACTGTTGACTCATATTCAAGTTGCTATCAACTCAAAGCCCCAGATCTCTTTCTGCGGGACTTCTCTCTAGTCTCTGGTCCCCCAGTTTGTACATATAACCAGAATGACCCCTTCCCAGCTGGAGAATCTGGCACTTTCTCTTATTAAATTCCATGTGGTTGCTGATTGCCCAGCTCTCTAGCCTATCCAGATCTCTCTCTAAGGCCTCTCTACCGTTAAGGGAGTTCACAGTTCCTCCTAATTTAATATTGTCAGCAAACTCACTTAACATGCATTCAATTCCCATATCCAGATCATTTGTAAAAACACTGAAGAGGACTGGCCTAAAAATTTATCCCTGGGCAACCCCCTGGTGATTGGCCACCAGCCTGATGTAACCCCACTTACTATAACCCTTTGAGCCTGATTCATCAGCCAATTGCTCACTCAACATATTTTGGACTTGTCCAGTAGTAAGCTGCGCATTTTATCCAGAAGATACCGTTCGAGACAGTATCAAAAGCTTTGCTAAAATCAAAACTCACCATTACTGGCTTCCCTTGGCCAACTAGCTGGGTGACCTTGTCATAAAAGGAAATTAAGTGGGTTAAGCAGGACTTTCACCCTGGTGAACCCATGCTGGCTATGACTGACGATTGCGTTGTCTCTCGGGTGTTTTTAATAACTCCCAGAATAACCTTCTCCAATAATTTTACTGGGCACTGAAGTGAGACTGACAGGCCTATAATTACCAGGGTCTTCCTTCTTACCCTTCTTGAAAATTGGGACATTTGTCAGCTTCCAGTCGACTGGGACCTCTTCAGACTCCCAAGACTGTTGAATAACAATGGAGAGAGGTCCTGTGATGACATTGGCCAGCTCTTTCAGTACCCTGGGATGAATCCTATTGGGCCCCATAGATTTATTCACATCTAGCTGGAGCAGCAAGTCTCGAACAAGTTCAGGGTCAGCTGGGAGTTTATCATCCCCCCAGTCACAATCCGCTTGACAGACCTGTCCTAAGGAAGGTCAGGTGTGGTTCCAGTAATCTGTCTCTCTCTCAGACTCCCTGATACTCCTCAACCTTCCCGCCTCCTCACTGAGCTCTGTTGGTAAGCTGAGGAGTTCCTCTACCTGGCCGCATCTCCCACAGGCGTGCTGACTGTTGCTGTCCAGTACTGGTGTAGGGCACAGCCTGCAGCCTGGCACCCAGGTGGCAGCATGTTCCCACCAGAGCTCTGCCTGGGATGCTGCAGTGGGTGAGGAGCTTAGAGAGGCCATGGCTTTCCGCAGGGTGGATACCATCGTTCCCTGGTCGAGCTGGCAGTGCTACAGCACCCTTCCTGTGCCAGCTGCCACCTTGTGCTGTTGTTTGCCCGCCCTGGTTGCCAGCGCTCCCCGGGGGGCTTCAGCTCTGGCGATGGAGGGAGGCGGTGGGAGGCTTTCTTGACATTGCCCCTGGCCCCATCTAGGTCTCCTCAGTTGCTGTTGTGGGAGCTGCGGGCTGCTGACGGGTCTCTCTGCTCCCCTGAGGTTCTCCTGCTTGAGGAACTCCCCCTGTACACCACTCTGGAGCACTCAGCTCTGGATTGTGCCAGAGCCACTCACCTCGGTGATTCACAGGACACTTAACTGTTCCAGATGAATTTGGAGTGCTCAGGTTGGGCAGGTAATGGGGAGAAGAACGAGAGCTGAAAGAAGAGGTTCCTCTGTCCCTCCTCAGCTAAAGCTTCTCTTCTGTCTCAAAGTGGAGCTGAGGTATCATGTGTCCTCCTCCTTCTCCTGCTGTTCATATCAGGCACAACTGCTGTACTCCTACAATGAGGCTGCGATCATGAGGGTCTTGATGGAGGGGTACAAGTGGTGGTGTACAAAACACCTTTTGGAAATGACCTAAAACATTGGTGCCCTAATATCATTTTGACATGGATCTTAAAGAAAAAGAAAGATGAAGTAAACACAGTGAACGATTACCAAGATGTTCAGGGAGGCTTTGAGAGGCTAGAAGACCTTGGTTTGCTTCAGCCTACAAAGCTGAAGACTGAGTTCTCTGCTGTTGTTGCCAGGTATTTGTTAGAGGACTTTTTTCCCTCGGTGAAGGTTGGCACAAGAACAGATGTGTATAAACTGAATCAAAGTTGTTTTAATCTGGAGACTAGAAGGAAGCTTTAAAACCTTTTTGAAGTAACCTTCCAATAAGAATACTGGAAGTCTAAGCATGATAATTTTTACAATAAAAAATTTGAGTTTATAGACTTCTACTGCCAAAAAAAGACTCAAGAATAAAGATGTTCTTGTCCTCAAAACTCTAAGAGTACTGAGTCTGAGGCATGCCTCTGTAGCACTGAGTTGTTTGTCTGAATCCTCTGCTATATACACACACAGTTTTTTTTTACATAATTTATATAACTGACGTTTAATTCCAACAATTCTGAGAAAAAGCACAACAAATTAGTTATACGAGTAAACTGTTTGCCATAAATTTATCTAAAAGAAACTTTGGCGTTGCTTTTGTTTAAGAATGCACCTGACCTTTTCTGTTCCCTTGTACAATGCAAGCATGAGTGTCAGGAGGAGTTTAACAAGACCCAGACAGTAGAAGGGTTGCCAAATTCTCTTTATGGTGCATGTATTTACTCCAGCCTCAAGATTCTATTTTTCCTTTTTTTCATGGGACACTAACTGTTGAAAAATATCTGCTTTCCAGATAAATTTGGAAGGCTTGGGTGGGGAAGGAAGGAGTTTGGAAGTCCAGGAACATGAAGTGGTTCACACCCTGCTTTTAATCTGTGAGCCCAAACTGGAAGAGCCTCACTGTGTGTTTTCATGGGAATACTGTCTATGTAATCTATATTTGTGTTAACACTTACGCTTCAGGTCTTTGCAAGTATTTCTTTAAGCTTTTCTCTATTTCTCCAGAGCTTACCTGCTTCTGGTCCATTCACGCTGGCTTAAAAATGAAGGCAACAAATCAGTACGATTTGAAGCGCAGATTCAGAGAAATACATTATTTACTTTGGAAAACCCTGGAGAGAATAAACTGGCTAGCTGAGTGTTAGAAAAGTATTATTCTGTAAATCAGATAAGACAGGTGGGACGTTCCTAGAAATTCTTGTTCCGTGGCTTTCCCTTTCC
Organism: Vanellus vanellus; assembly: GCF_965231255.1. Lineage (NCBI taxonomy): Eukaryota > Metazoa > Chordata > Aves > Charadriiformes > Charadriidae > Vanellus > Vanellus vanellus. Next base: position 36,491,476 of record NC_138910.1, on the reverse strand, counting down.
TCATGTCAGCCATGGGACTTGTGTGGTGTGCTGGAAATAATCTTATTTGCATCTTTGATGTGAGTTTCGGGAGTCATTTGGCCATATGTTCTTTGGGAGAATTGAGTGCCTTTGCACTATGGTCTGCTGTATTTGCAAAGAGGAATTCAATTTATTTTTCATGTTTCAGCCATAAATGATTTGGTTCTGGCTTATCCAAGTCACCACTCTTCTTTGTTACACAGTTTGCTCTTTGCTCTCTCATTCAAATGGACGCGTCCTACATGCAAAACCAGATGACCATCAACAGGCCTTTCAAGGGACTCTCCACCAAGGGTCCTTGATGGAGGAATGTGCTTCCCACCCAGGTTTGCTGCAGCACTGACTTGTTAACATTCTGGACGGGCTGCAAATTACACCTACTTATGGAAGACTTTGAATCCAGGATTTTAGTTTGTGTCCTCGTTACTGCAGTGTTTGACTGTGCAGTGATCTTTATTGCTCTCTTATGTGCAAACCACTCTGCTGCAGCAGCTCCCTCCCAAACAGACAACAGAAGATTAGTTTGTTTGGTGTTTGAATATAACAAATGTTGGACAAATTCAATCAATCTAATCTGAAAAAGAGAAGCCCGTGAAAGAAACCTTTAAAAGATGTTTTTATGGAGTCGTATGTGGAATTCAAAAGGCAAATTCCTTAGAGAGTTTCACAGCAAAATCTTCTTGCTTGAGATTTCTACAGCTAGCTTTTTACAAGTCAGCCAAGTAACAGGTTCCTATTGCAGTTTGGAATATCTTTACCTGGTAGTTCATTCTGCGGAAATTCCACTTTTCTCATTGTATCCTTCACTAAGAGTGACGTAAACCTGCAGGAACAATGACCAATTTCACCTGTAGTTCAAGCTGTTGTTTAACCCAGGATATAAGTGGCACTGCTGTAATTGTCAGTTTAAGCATCTTGTATTTGTTTCCCAGCACAGTTATGAAACAGGGTGTGAGGTTAAGTCCCAACCAGTTTTTTTCCATTAGGCATTTTTTCCATTTGTCCATAAATAAAATTAATGTTTCGTTTTAAGCAACAATATTTTGAGGTAAAAATTTGTATGCAGCCTTAGGGCAGTGTTTAGGTGATCCTCTTTAGTGCCTAAAGCTTGCTGCTATGGGCAGTTCTGTATTTCAGGGTTTGTTCCTACACATGCCTTTTCCTGAGTAAATATATTTTTCAACTGAGTCTAAACCTAATGTCAGTCTTTTACGTAACTTTGCAATAAGCCGGGTTAAAAAACCCTGTCCTTGACCTCAAGCATGCTGTGGATCTCTCAGAGGTGAAGTAATTCAATTTCTAGGCCAGATGAGAGTAGATTAATGTATGAATTAGTCCAGATGCATGAATTATCTTCTCTTGCACTAAATACTCTAGGAGTTTGGGTAATTTGATATCGGTAGATGACTCTGAATTTATTTTCCTGAAATACTCTTTTAACAAAGTACCGAGTTAATTAAACTTCCATTTTCTGTTTGAGAGCACTAGTATAATCTGTATTTCTAAAACAAATCTCCCTCTTTATTATATACAATAATAAGGAGAGTTATAAAAGTACACTGCATTTTTTTTCTTATATATCATGCTAAGTCTATTTTACATAATTCTTTATGAATTGGTCATATGTAATAAATGTCTTTACACACATGGTCATTTGCTGCGCAACTTTTAGTGAAAAACTTTCTTTTGTCATTTGAGAAACTGTCAGTGTAATACTGGAAACCAAAACCTTACTCTATTCATTTGCATTCATCTTATGCAACACTTAATATTTTTTTATTTTTTATTTTCTTGCTGAGGGACAAACCAGGATTTTTTGAGGTTACTTTGAGCAAAGCTTTACTCCAGACGTGTATTTGTGCTCAAGAAAGGTGGAGACATGCTCTGTATAGGAATAACAAGACTCTAGCTCTGTCTGTTTCTTCAGCAGGGGAAAAATTTGCTCTAGAGTATATGTTACATCCAGCTCACGGTAAACTCTGTTGCAAAAACTGGTTTTTACTGTTGGCCTTTAGTCATCAGTTAAACATCACACCGAGAACTGTCTTGCTGGCATAGAAAATTTTATGAGTGTTACTCTGTTCTGCTTTACAAAGAAAGATTTCCAGTTTCCACACAGCAGAAACACAGCAACGGAAAATACTGAAGAATGAAAAATAGACTTATTTTCCATTTAAAACAACACTTCATTCACATCTTCAGGAGCTGCAATTCTTCTGTCTCCTGGCTGGAACGCTAAAAGAATAATACTTTTAATTGTCTGTTGCAATAAAGAAAAAAAGATAAGGCTGTCGTCCTCAGCCATTAAGAAGTTACAGAATCTCAACTTATCCTTATGGATCAGATGGCTAAAGCAACTGCCTTGAGCCCAGATGTCTTAGCAAGGTATTTCCAAGCAAGGAAAACAGCCAAGGGACAGAAGGTTATATGTAGGCAATCCAAGTAATGAAGTATTCTTAGGTATAAGGTGAATAATGCAGCCAAAAAAAAAAAAAAAAAAAAAGAGCTTGCACATAGTTTCTTTATTTAAGAGAAATTAAATTTAAAATACTGTGTTCACATAACATTCTGGCTGAGTTAGTTCCATGAAAAAGAGGAGACTCCCAAAATTAAGTCATAGATCGCATATATCACGCGGAAAAACTGGAATAAAAAAAAATGCCAATTCTGTTTTAATATGCCTAAAGTGTTGTTGTTGTAAACTTAAGAAGAATCTGTGGCAAAATTCTAGTATGCAATATTCAGATCTTTGAAAGGTAAGGCTCAAAAATTACTTCAACATCATGGTTATCCTCTTGTACTTAATTTGTTAGAAGGGTGGTGTTTGGAGTAGATGGGTCCGATTTTTTTTGTTGTTGTTGCTGATAAAACCTGAATCCGAACTGTAATTGTAAATGTTTTTTGCTTTATAATCTGAGTGTCTGTAATGTTTTAGACTCAGAAATGAAGTGGTTGTTTTAGAGCTAATCATGCATGCGTGTTAACAATAAACATGAATGGCATCTCTTATTTCAGTAGGACAGTATGCCAGGGAGTTACTGAGCATGCAAAAAAAGTCAAATTATATCTGAACAGAAGTCAGAATTGTACTATAAGATAAAGAAGGAGCTGTAGTGCTGACCTATTCATGGAACATTGAATCACCATACTATAAGGAAAATTATTCGGGAATCTGATTCGATATTTTGGGAAGAGAGTGATAAAAGATTGAAGGAAAACAAGGGGGAGACTGCTGAACTCTTAAGAGTAAATTACCAGAATTTGCCATTTGTTGCGTAGAGTATGGCTTTTACTGCTTTGGGGTTTTTTTTGCAAAATATAAGTGCAAAATAAAACCTTAGTTTAGTATTACACCTCACTTTATTTTTTGGAGTGTTGTTTTTAAATTGGGAAAAGTAAAGCAAATCTACGCTGTAGTGCAATTCTCCCAACATAACTTCCCCTGCTCTTGGGTTGACTACAGACTGGTACCATATGACACAGATCTTACAATAAAAAAGTTCTGTACTCCATATGAATGTGATTTAGAATCATAGAATGTGTAGAGTTGGAAGGGACCTTACAACTCATCTAGTCCCACCCCCCCTGCCACAGGCAGGGACAAGTTTAGTATCTTGGAAACATGGAGTAATTTGAAGAATTCAAAAGAATAAAATTATGGTTGACAGATAAGAGAAGATAATGTGAAGAAAGACTGACCATTTTAAAAATTAATTGAACAATTAAATGGTAAAATCCGAAGTGAACCAGATGTAAACATAAATATTTAGTAGGTGTCTCTTGATTCCCTGTGACTATTGAAATATTCTTGAAGCCAACCTCCCTTGCCCCCTTCTTATGTTCCATCTCTTTATTCAGCTCTATGCCAAATCCAAAGCCTGGTGTTAGGATGGTTAAGGAACAAATGGTGTAAGAGGTCCTTACTTCATTCTTCTGCTTTGTTGTGCTGGCTTTAATACTGGTACCTAGTTTTCTCTTATAAAACTGTTTTCAGTGAATGGATTAACTATGGAAGAGAACTGGGCAGACAGATTCGTTAGGAACCCTCTTTTTATGTGTACAGTCATTCAAATGCAAACATCTTCTGGGTCTGGCCCGAGTGTGTAGCCTGGATAATGGAATAAGTGATTTTTGCTTCTAAGAATGAGACAAACTTGTTTTCCAGTTGCAAAATTTTTTACAGTCAAAAGATCTATTGACCAAGTAAAAAGGCTGTGAAAACTGTGTGACATTTTATAGAAGGCCTATGGATAATAATCTACACTGGTTAAAAGTGTTCATTTTAATCACAGATTAACTCTTTTCACTGCAGAAATGTGATGCATCTGTCATTAAAGCGTAGGTTTCATTCAGACTTTTACAACATGAAAATACTGCACTGGCTTAACCTGTCTCTCAAATACATAACTGGGTGTACTATGGAAAGATGAAAATATGGTGGTAGTTTCCGGTACATAAAACTTCTAAGGCTGTTCTTTCTATAGCCAGGGTACAGTTACGCAAATGTAATCTTACGTGATACTGCTTGAAGTTACAGTAAGGTGAAGTTGTACGAGGTCCTTAAGTGGAACAATTCTAGTAGGTAATTTTTTTCTTTCATAAGTGCTCTTTACTGTCAGCTTTGCAGTTATTTTAGGTTTTCCATGCTCTGAGTTTCATTTGGTTATATATTCAAGTGAGGCTGCTCCTCAGCCTACATAACTGAAAAGGCAGTTGAAAAACAGGTACCAGGGCTGGGATCTTGGCAGCAGCAGCAGCAAAGATTTGGTTATTCTAGAGAAAATTGGAGAGGAAACTTCAAGGAGAGACTGCCAGTTCCTAGAGCTGTGCTTAGTAGAGCTCTGCTCTTTGCTTCCCTATATTTTAATATAACTTTGGGTTGGCTCTAGCATGTGTAAGAGGAAATGTCCCCCCCAAACCATCTGGTAGTTTCAGACAGTCTGAAAGCAGTATACTAAGCCTTTCTTTCTCCCAGGGGTTGTGGCATGGCACCGGCACATTGTAAGAATTTTCCAAAGGCAGCATCAGGAAATCCTTTTTAGAGAAGACGGTCACGGTGCCCCAAAGTCGCACAAAAACCAGGGGAGAAGAAGTTATCCTCACATTTTCAAAACATAGACCACGCTTTGCATCGTGGGCACAGCATATCGTCTATGTCGAGTTTGCAATCCTGTTTCTACAGTGCAACGTTTCAAGCTTGCAAAACATTTCTGGATGCTGTCAGCTGAAGTTTGGATTCTGTAATGCCTTTGGCCAGGGCTTGTATACACAGGGAAGATGTTTTTGGAACTCGCAACACATGCATGGAGCTCCACCAAGATGAATCAGCAGCTCAGGAAACTTAGTGCATCTTTCTGAAGCCAAATTTTTTTTTTTTTTTTTTTTTTTTTATTTCTCTTTAACAAGTGAAGCCTTAGTGCTGAACTTTTTCCGAAGATCAAATTCTTGCCCTGCCAAAACTTTGACCATCCCTGAACGAATGTCTGTGATGGTCAGAATAGTGGTGATGCCAAATATCTGTTCTTACCAAAATGCAGTATTGAACACAGTCTCACGATAATAAAAATATACTGAATATTATAACATTACAACACTTTAAGAAAGTGGTGTGAATGTTGTCTACAGTGTATAAGAGAAGGGATGTTATAGAAGACTGCAGTTGTACTCTTAAAGATATCTTTCTACCAGCTTATTATCTGGCTTACTAATGGATTTTAAACTCTGGATAAATTTTGTTCAGTATATTTGCTTTTTTCAGTAAGCAGTTATGGAATGGATGTGTTTCATCGTACCACCAGCAGTTAATTCCATATGTACTTCAGCTAAATTGTGTCAGGTTTTGACTAAGGGTAATGGTGGGGGCAGGATGTCTATGTGCATTAATTTCACAAGAATGAATGGTCCACATAACCAATACCTGATTATTGAAATATTTTAGTGTGCTTATTGTTCCCTGAAGACAGAAATCTTCTTTCTGACTGATGCTGCAGTATGTTCCACAGTTATACTTTCCTCTTATTTGCAAATCCAGAGATCCGTTTCATGTCCAATGAATTTGTTTTTTAATGTAGAATATTTTCAGGATATGAAATAATTCATTGCTCTTCCGATGATATTTCACGTCAAGAAAAACATCCAAGTGTGCTTAGGTGTGGAAAAAATACAGTATTCACACTTTAGTAAGCTTTGCTGGATAAGAGGATGCCATTCTTCCAGGGAAGGGGAGGAGCAACATCAAAAATTTTGCAACGTGTCATGCTTGAGCAGATTCTGCTGCCTGGAACTACTGAATAAATGGAAATAAGTTAATGGGGATGAATGAGTAGATAGGAAAAGCTCAGTATTTCTGTGATAACACTGCCCTTACCTTGCAACACAGTTTCAGGTGTCCTCTGAAAATTTTCATAAGCAGTTAAACCATATTTCAATTTTCCTTTTTAGGGTAGTAGTTATTTCCGGGTGCCATAGTCTTCTCAGTTGGTTTCTGTTTCTAATGCTGTCTTTTCCCCTGGTTTGTGCCACCTTAGTTGCTGTAGTAATGCATTAATAAAATAAGGCAACTGTAGTCTAAAAGAAATAAGGCGTATATAAGATCAGTGGAATACTGTCCCTTCCCCCATTTTCGTTGTCCCATAGTTTTGGGGGTTTTAATCCCTTTGATCATCCTACGCGATTTCAAACTAAATTTCCTTCAATTCTGCAATATCTGGATGGCAATTTGTTTGTTCTTACGACAACACATAGAATCTTTTAGCTCTGAAAAGCTGTGTAATCAGCCCAGAAAAGACAGATTTCCTGCCCCACTTCCTTCCCCCCTTTAAAAAGGTTTCCATGATAACAAAGTAGATGTGAAAGAGAACAAGTGAAAAAATGAAGACTCTGGAGGGAAGGAGTTGTGTTATTCTCTTGCCTCCTCTCTTGTATGTGGAATTCTCTTGTTTATGGAATCAAATCAGTAAGAAAAAAAACAAATTACCAAAGTAAGCAAAGATGATAGAATGGGGCGAAAATTATTATTTCTAGATAGTAAATGCCTCAGTGCTATTTTCTTGTTTTCATTAAATAACTCCTGCCCAAGAAAGGAGAAAATAAAATCTGTCAAAATCAGCAGTTTTACTAAAACTGAACTGTTTTCCCCTTCTGTCCTGTATCCCCTGATTTCACTGCCAAACGACACATAGCAGTACATTATAAAGGATCTGCAAGTAAAGACCATCAGAGGAATTGCCGTTCTGCTGCAGGATATTCTTGCTAACCTTCATATGACACATTTCAAATGTGGAAATTAATAATAAATTCCAACAATACCAATAGAAAGCATTCTTACAGGACAAGCAACCCCGGGTGTTTTGCATCGCTAGAATGGGTGAATATTCAACTAAACCCTTCCTCAAAACCTAATGTTCTTTAGAGAAAGTTGAGCCATACGTCCTTGTAAAATCAGTAGACAAGTGTGCAATGAGAGTGGTATGATATGAGCTGGCACCTGCCTTTATTTTCCTTCACAGAAGAGAAACCCCACTCATCAAAAGATTTACTTCTTAAAAAAAAAACCCATAGAAGTGACTGAATTCTTTTCTTCTACCCACCTCTGGCTGTGAATTGTCCAGCATGCTGAATTCAAAGGGGAACTCCTGCACATTTTGCCAGAATTGAAGTAGAAAAAAAAATAAAATTATGCTGCTAGCAAGACTTTTCAGATTACTATAGAATAGCCACATGCTCTGTGGTGAACACTCAACCAAGCAGTTGAGATTCTTAGCAAGTGTTTTCCATGCTACTGTGCCATTTACCATTCTCTCTTTATACCATCCTTTGAAAAGGAATTATCTGAGGATAAAGCAGTTCAGCTTTAGCTAACCAATAGTAACAAGGTAAAAACTAATTGACATGTGCTCAAATTTTCAAAATGGGGATTTAATTTTAGGTAGTAAGTTCCAAAAAAAGTTAGCATGTAACTCTCAGGATAAAACTAGTGCTAAGTTCTCCCGGGAAGTTTCCACCAACCTACGGTTTTCCATTCCCTTCCCTGTTCTAAAATATTGGGAAGAATTACTTCATGTTACAGACACTTAAGTGGTTCGCTTGGTAGAACATACCCATTTTCTTGTGAATAGGAGGCAATTTTTTTTTTAATGCTGACTAGGAATATTCTTTACTTCTGTGCTCAAGTCTCTTTTCTGTGATATTCTCATATTCTTTGTTTTCTTTCTGTGTATTCTTACGTTTGTAAGAACTTCTTAGAACTGTCCAGAAAAATGACCAATATTTTACGAGACTGCAGAAGTGTAGCACTGCTGGAAGGAAATGTTTTATTAACACATAGTCCATTATTAAAACATTTACATGGCAAACAGAAGTGTTTGCTTCACCTGGACTTGTATGTGTGGTGTGGGCCCTTATTACAGCTTTCTAAGTTTAGTCTCAATTTTTAGTGTTATATCTAATTGAAAATTCATTGTGCCATGGTCTTCCAGCTGTGTCGAAGGAAAAATATGTGTTTGCTCTAATAAATATTACATCAATACTTGTTTAAGTAGAATGAAAAAAGAGATGACATACCTGCAGAAATCACTGCAGGGCACAAAATATATAGCTTTAATAAAGGCTCCCTGTGATCCTGATTTAATTTCTTCTCTCAAAGAAATAAAAAAAAAAATAGCTTGCAACACTAAAATAACTGGAAAGCTCGCACTGCACTCAGAAGCTTCTACTTCAGGCTATAAAATTTAAGACCCTGAGTTAAAATAGTTGAGCTCAATAAGAAGAATGTTGTTAGTGCTTAGAAACTCCAAGAAACAGCAGGGACAAAACAGGCTCACCTTCTTAAGGACTACTTCCCTCCTCTATTCCTTGCTTTCTAGGACACCAAACACTCTGGTAACAGTCATTCAAGATCATCCTGGAAAGAACCAAATTCTGTTTATGGCTTCCTTTTTTCCCCACCATGTTCACTGTTTCTATTTGTACACTGATTTCTCTTTAAAGTTGCTCTGCATTAAGAAACTGAAAGATACTGCACAAAAGGCAGGAAAGATGTCATCCATTAAGGACTGGATGTGTTCCAGCCCAGGTTCTCTGTGTTTAGGTATCCTGACAAGTAGGTCTATTGATTTCAGTGACAAGATTTCAGGTGTGAATTGAAAATATTTTCATGTGATTTGATGGAGAAAGTTACGCAGTTTCTTTTTTCTTTAAATTATAGTACGAAAGAGTGGGGCAAACTGAATCCTGAAATTGCACCGAATATCAATTATTTTGTCCATACAAAGTAATCATAGTTAAGACAGAGCATCATCCTTTGACTTTTTTTTTTTATTATTATTACAGAAAACTATTTGTACCCAGGATTGCAAAGTTGATAGCAGCCCAAGTATGTTAATACAAATGCTACAAAGCAGCACTGAAAGGTACCCACCATCATGTCTTCGTGTCACGCCTCTCAGCCCTCTTGGAGTAGCAGAGTTATCTGTGTTAGCGCTGATCGTAATCTGCCACAGGCTCACTTAGTCCTTTGAGGGAGACGTGCAAAGTTTCCACACCAGCTTCTGCAATGCCAGCTGTGGTATTTGGCAGGGGGGTATTAAATATGAACATGGTTTAGATTTTCTTGCAGGTTCACATGACCGTAGGAGCACTGGACTTGGTACAAAGTTGTTATGGAGAAGAGCGGCTGGAAAACAAAGTGACGTTGAGGTTGAAAAACACCTGGGGATGCATCTCTTCTGCCTCAGATTATTTCAGTTTAAAAGATGTAGAAATGAGTGAAGGGATGGTCCATAGCTTTTAGAACAGACACACATCTAATAACAGGCCATTCTAAATCTCTGTAGGACCTTTTCCACAGGCAGCTTATCTAAAAGCCCTACCTTAAAACCAGGCCTGCAGGTCTTAATGGGAGGTTTGAATAGACTTCCTTTTTCTTTGGGATTTTCCTTTGAGGGTAGCTTATCCTCTATTGTCATTGTCCTTAGCCCTTAATCTTGATTTAGGAAGTAATTTGGAACAGCGAAGTAGACCACATGCTCTTCTGCTTAAATTCGGTGATTGTGTGAAACCGATTGGGATTTTCTTCACTGTTTAATTTATCTGGTAGAGTGCCTGTAAAAATATTATCAGTACGGGCTCGTATTAGTGCCCTTAGCCAAAGCTTTTCCAAAGAAAATCTTATGAGTCTGTCTGCTCACTAAGGAGAGTAAGCCATGAGGTGGAATCTCTAGTTCCAAGGCATTTACTGCCTCTGAGCAACAAAATCAAGTCCTGGCTGTTGTGCCCCATCAGGTGCAGAGATGGACCTGCATGAAACGCTGTCAGCTCAGAGATCTAGACTGCAGCTCACTTTTCCCATTCCCACCACCACCACCCTTTTCTTGCAAAGCGGTCATGGATAGCAGTTCAAAGGAGGCAATGTACTTTATGTAAGTGGAGTTACGTGTGGTATAAGTTCTGGAAGGACTTGTGTGGATGCTGAAAGGGTGGATGGGATAATCAGAATACATCTAATTGTCCATGGAAAAAATGGGGTGCTTTGAAGGCTGTTAGGATGCCTCCCATGTGGGTGTGAATAGAGTAATTGTAGCAGGACAGTATATATTTAGCCAGGAAGAGTGAGGAACCATCAACATTGAAAAGGTGTCTTGTTTATGATGACAGAAGATTTCCTTTGGGTTTCCCCCATGAAAGTAATTATATGAAAATGGAAATTACTATGTGTTCAAGAGTTTTTGCCAGTCTAGCTACATTAATTAGAGTTTTATTTGGTGGTTGTTTTTTTTTCTTTTCCATGTCCCTGGCACATTTAAGTGAATAAACCTTTGCTTATGTGACATGCTTGAAGTCATAAAAAGAAATACATAGTGGAACAGGATGCTGAATGCAGCTTGTACCAGTCCAAAGAGTTTGTCACAACGCTGTGCAAGTGAGAATCACTGACAGCAACAGTTACTTGGGAAAGACTCTTCCCCTCTCATCCCCAGGTGTTGTTGCTGAACGTGATGTTATGTGGTATGGAATATCTCTTTGGTTGGTTGGGGTCAGCTGCGTCCCCTCCCAACCCATTGCCCACCCTCAGCCTACTCACTGGTGGGGTAGAGTGAGAAACAGGGAAATTCTTGATGCTGTGCAGGCACTGTTCAGCAATAACTAAAACACTGGTGTCCTGTCAACACTGTTTTGGTCACAAAACTAAAACATAGCACCCTACAGCCTGTTATGAAGAAAATTAACTTCATCCCAACCAGACCCAGTACAGCAAGACAGCAAAAATATCTGCCATGTGTAAACCTGGTTTTCAGGTTCAACACTTGGTAAGTGAAACTGAGTACTTGAGGCTCTGGACATCTGTAGCTGTTGTTCAATAAGGATGCTTCCTGAAGGACTGAGTAGCCAGGGTAGGCTTTTTGTTGTTGCTTTTAGAGAAAGAAGAGGGACTATTTTCTCTTAGTCTCTCACAAACGATGCTTCTCTTTGATTGCCAGAACTGTGCCTGTGTTGCTGCAAACCACGTTCTTTCGCATCCTGGTCTGAAGACTCTGCAACTCTCAAACCTCTACTGCAAATACAGCTTTTGCTTATTAGGCGTTGCGGAACTGTTTTCAGATGACTCTGCCTCAAAGGCCTTTGCATACATTGATAAACATTTATTTTTATTTTTTTTTATGAGTTTGGACAGTCTTACTGGAATATAGCTACTCTCTTAGGGCCTCACAACTGAATATGACAAAAACAAGTGAAACCAAATTGAAACTTCAAGCGAAATTGGAAATAACAAAGGCATGGTTTCTCACACTGGGATTTATTGAGAAGCCAGAGACACCAATGTTCCAGTGGTCACGGTCACACCACCTTCAGCTTCTAAAAATGTTGCCCTTTTCTATCTAACACTGTTCTTTACATTAGGGACCAAATTTAAACCCACCATTGAAATATCTCTTTCCCTATTACAACAGCTGAAAATCATGGAAGTGTTTTTTCTCAGTGCAGTTGCAACAAAATTACTCCAGCATAGTATATGGAATGAGTTAGTCTGAGGAAAATCTAGAAATATTGCTGACAGTTTATAATTATGCAGCTTGGCCCTTCTGATGCTGAAATACTTTTCTCATTGCTATAAACAAGCAGCTTTCTGCCTTTGGCCTCTTCCATCTTACTTGGGGATTTCTTATTGCTGTAACATACAGGCGTGCTATAAACTGTACCCAATAGGAAAAAAAAAAAATCTGCTTTGCAAACTACTGGAACTTGAATGAGAGGAGGAAAATACCTGTTTAATGAAGTATTGTGCATCCTGGACAGTCCCTATTCAAAGCTCTGTGTATATTACCTGCTCAGTAGGTCAGTGGCCAAGACAAAGTACTTTCTATTCTCTGGTGACATGATGATGACCAGTTTGCTTTCTCCTGACGGCCCAAACAAAGTGGAATCTATGATTTCAGCAGTTCACAGAGAAATGTTTACATGTTTGGGAAACCTTAATTTTGTTACCAAGTGCAGCACAGTCTTGTAAATCACTTCCAGGTGACAATGAACTTCCACCCCCCCCTTGTTTCTTCAACTCAGCATGCATTTTCAGTCAATCTCGCTGGATTTATAAATGTATCACAATGTGATTTCGTCAGAGGCGCCTCTCATATGTTCCACTGTGGAGACGCTGCTACTTCCCAAAGTTTGTGGTTCACTTTTGGGGACACAAATAGAATCTCTCTTAGGATGTGGCAGAAGCCAAGCTCAGAGCTGCCAGGCGGATGTAGACAAAATACGGCCACAGTCTTTTGGCAACCAGAGAGGGTGACTGGAGGGTACAGGCAGAGCAGATTTGCCAGGCTTCTGTGAGACCCAGCCATGCTAGAAGAGATGCTCTTGTCCAGCCACTTACGTTTGGGCTTGTAGCAAGTGTCTTTTTTATGTCCACATCTTGTCACTGCAAATTAAGGCCCCCAATTAATATGCACTTTGTTAAGCTCTGAGGAAGACTGACATGAATATTAAGCTGTACTGTTTTCATCAGTCCCAAGACTGAAAGTATATTGTTCCTTCGTTAGCGTTCTTAGAATGATAAAAATAATTTGTTGTTTTCTGGAGTTAGTTTTATTTTAAAATTGACTTTGAAAGCGTCAGCTGATTGCATGTTATTATTTCTATTGCAGTATCAGCTAAGGATAGTCACTGTCCTACTGTAATAGATTCTGTAACACTAAAAGCTCTTACTCACAGTAAAAGGAATTAGGCATGTATAATACTGAATTATCCTTTTAGAAATGTTTGGTAATTTTAAGATTTGTAATATAATTTTCTTTAGTCAATGGAAAAATAACTGGTGACTAAGAGGCTCATCATCAGAAAAAAGTTACAACACCTGTTGTTTCAAAAGAGTAAATAAGCCACAATGACGAAGCTGAAGTTTCTGTCCTGTCCAGATCAGTTTTTATAAAACAAAATGAGACATTAAAGGTGATTTAACATGGACATTCAAGAACACACCGTTCTATTTAGAACCTAAAAAAAGTATTTTAAATTGTCTAAATAGTGAAATTAAATAATAGATCTGTCAGAATAGACTGAAAAACACTATTGTGCTTAACAGAGATAACAATTATGCATGGCTTCACCAAGGGCAAGTCCTGCCTTACCGAACCTTGTGGTCTTCTGTGATGGAGTGACTACATCAGTGGACATCGGAAGAGCTATGGATGTCATCTATCTGGACTTCTGTAAGGCCTTTGACATGGTCCCCCACAACAGCCTTCTCTCTAAATTAGAGAGAGATGGATTTGGTGAGTGGACGGTTCAGTGGATGAGGAATTGGTTGGATGGTTGTATCCAGACGGCAGTGATCAATGGCTCAATGTCCAGATGGAGATTGGTGACGAGTGGTGTTTCTGGACCAGTACTGTTCAATGTCATCATCAGTGATGTACACAGTGGGATTGAGTGCACCCTCAGCAAGTTTGCAGAAAACAGTAAGCTGAGTGGTGCAGCTGACGTGCCTGAGGGATGGGGTGTCATTCAGAGGGACCTGGACAGGCTGGAGAAGTGGGTCTGTGTGAACCTCATGAGGGTCAACAAGGCCAAGTGCAGGGTCCTGCACCTGGGTTGGGGCACGCCCCTGTATCAATACAGGCTGCGGAAAGAAGGGATTGAGAGCAGCCCTGATGAGAAGGACCTGGAGGTACTAGTGGATGAAAAGCCGGACATGAGCTGACAATGCACTCTCACAGCCCAGAAAGACAACTATATCCTGGGATGCACGAAAATAAAGTGGCCAGCAGGTTGAGGGAGGTAATTCTGCCCCTCCACTCTGCTCTGGTGAGACCCCACCTGGAGTACTGCATCCAGCTCTGGGGCCCCCAACATAAGAAGGACATGGACTTGGAGCTGGTGCAGAGGGGGGTCATAAAAGTGATGAGAGGGCTGGAGCACCTCTCCTATGAGAACAGGCTGAGAGCGCTGGGGTTTTTCAGAAGAGAAGGCTCAATGGAGACCTTATTGCAGCCTTTCAATACTTAAAGGAAGAAGATGGGGACAAGCATTTTAGCAGGGCCTGTTGCAATGGGAAAAGGGCTTTAAACTAAAAGAGACGAGATTTAGACTAGGTATAAGGAAGACATTGTTTACAGTGAGGGTGGTGAAACACTGGCACAGGTTGCCCAGAGAGGTGGTAGAGGCACCATCCCTGGAAACATTCAAGGTCAGGTTGGATGGGGCTCTGAGCAACCTGATCTGGTTGATGATGTCCCTACTTATTGCTGGAGAGGTTGGCCTAGATGACCTTTAAAGGTCCCTTCCAACCCAAAATAGTCTATGATTTCTGTGTCTGTTGTCAAAGAACCATCATCTTGATGTATGTCTTAAATACATCAAAATCTTTTGCCATGAAGCCTGGAGAAGGATGATTGCACTACATTGTTTTCGATATGTTCTGGTGTGCATCTCTTAATGCCATATCAGTTTTTTTAAAGTATTTTTTCTTTTTCTCCTCAGTTTTATTTAGTGTCTGTCCCTCCCCTAACCCTCCCTTACCAAATTCCCACCGGCTTCTGTGGGACTATGTATACAATACAGGAAAAGCTACCTTGAGGATTTGGATAAAGTCCTTCAGGTCCATCCTTGAGGCAACAGTAGCATTCTGTTGCAAATAATAAGGCTGTTTCATCAGAGATTTCACTATGTTTACTAAAAACTGCCTCATAAGACACCCTGATGCCTGATTAACCCTGAGTGCTTGGCTGCTTTAATGGGTGTGTAAGACCTGGAAGTCTCACCTAGCCTTGCGGGGAAGCCAGCATTTGGTTAGTGGTGGGAATCCCTTATGCTTTGAAACCTTCTTTATATACATAAATAAATTCCTATTTAAAAACAAAAATAAAAATCCTGTTTTCAATTTTAAGTAAGCAGAATGACTGTACAGCTTGAGTGGGAGTTTTTTTTATAAAATTTTATTGCTTACCTCACTTGAACTCAGTTGTGCTGATGTCTTCCATGGTGTTAGTATTGACTGATACAGCTGTGAGATCAGAATTTGTCCCTTTGTCAAAACAAACTGTTTTGAGGCACAACAATGAAATGCCATGGCCACAAGATGGCCTTCAAAACTGCCAGAAAAAGAATTTCATTCAGAAAGCTAACATCGCTGTGTAAGTCCTGTTTTTAGAGAGAGAGGAAAAAAAAAAAAAAATATATATATATATATAACAATTACATAAGGTGTCCCATAGTAAAGATTGATATGTTTATTTTTACTTCAGAGAACCAGAGACCTTCCACAAAGTCACCTTTTGATTCTTCTTCCTTTTTACTTTTTTTGTGAAGGACCACCCTATTCAGGATGAGCAGTACTGGTACAAATGTTTTTTGGAAGGACTCTTTGGACCGTAAAGTGCTATTTATCCTGAATCCCACCATCTTTATCCCACCATCTGAGGTGGTCCAACAGAGATGAAAAACGAAGATATCCTGATAAAGGTCTGATGCATTTCTATTGCATTTGAAAAACATCTCTTCAGTAACTCCAAAAAATTAGAAGTTAGATATTATGAGTCATTACATTGCCAGGTGCCAATCTACCTTCATATTCAATCCCATCTTTGGGCCTCCTTCTGCGTTTGTATTTAGCTCTGATTTGCACTGTCTAACTATTGAGGTGCCTTTACCTCTTCTGCAGGTCAGATAGTGGAGGAAGAGAGACATCAGCCATATCGCTTCAAAATTCGGCCTTTCTCTTTTCTGAGTTTTTTAACAGTATTGTATTATTTGATATTAGTGTGTCATAAGTCACTTGTAAGTTCAAAGGTTTTGCCAACAAAAATAACTAAAACTTTCTTCAGCACAGTTTTAATGGGTTTTGCTATCTGGCTATAAAACCTGTATACTTCACAGCTGACAAGATAATCTAAATGGAAAAATTAATCTTTGATCGCAAAAATGACGGAGAAAAACTTTTTTACCGTACCTAGTTTTATAGTACATTCACTCTGGAATAAACCCTGCCTGTTCACTTTTTTCTTTCAAGCAAGCTGAATCTGACTAAATTTAAGCTGTGAAAAAGATTATATTTTAAAATTTTCTGGTGGTTCATTTATGTGAAATGTATCCTTCCCCTTCTGTTCAGATAGCAGTTATGTGGAACAGGTAGTCTACAGGCAGCAGGCGGACTTTTAAAATAAGAAATGCTATGAATTTCAAGGCATTACAGCATCAAATTAACATAGAAATTCACAAAATGAACTAATTTATTTCGATAGCTCCATTCTAGGCACATACTAAAAACTAAGAGCAGAAACAGCATTAATCCATCTTATTCAGCATTTATGAATGTTAACACATGAGTAATAAAGAATACATGACCAGATATCATCATGCATAAACATTTGCTGTGATGTGAGCTCCTATTATGCGTGCATTTCTCTGAAATTACTTATGTGAGCTACTCTTGGAAATACAATATGAATTCTTCAGCTGCAGTTAATCACAGCATAGAATATGTATGGTTTAACTGTTAATTGAGACATACAGAAGTGTTTCAGTGAATCTTGCATATATTTGTTTAACTTCTGTACTTTAGCTGGCTAGCTTCAGAGAGTTTTCTTTTTGGATGATGATACTACAATGATATATGCTGAGGAATCAGATACACCGTATGGCTCAATAAGTTTATTTTTCTCTTCTGCTTTCTGGGGAAAAGAAGCGCCAAAGAAACTAGTAGTACTGAAGTGATTAGAACAACAAATAGCTATTTTTTATTTGATTAGCCTTTGTAAAAATAGATGTTATACAGAAAACGTATCCTTCTATTTTATCCAACGTTTTAGTTAGATTTTGGATGGTAACAGTAAACATGAAGCTGTTGCTATTAAACCCACTCAATTTCCAAATAATGTATATTATATGCTTAATTAATTGGTATGTATATTGCTTTTCTTATCCCCAATAATGTTTAATATTATTATTTATATTTTTCATGCTTTTCTTAATGACCTTATCATTATTTATACTGAGGGTGCAGTACCTTACTTAGTCTTCAATACATAATAATATTTATGGTTTTAGTGATATATCGATAAACTGCAGTAATACTGTGTTAGTTCACTTCCTTCTCCTCTAAACTTTAAATATTCTTTTTTCTTCCCATATAATCTCAAATATTTCCTTATTCAGTTTCTTATCACAGTGCTTTTTCTTATATCTTCCAAAATTAATAGCAGCTGAAGTAACAATAGAAATATAGCACGATGGCAAGTCACTTATGCTTATGGTTTAAGAAACCAAACCAACCACACAAAAAAAACACAACAAAAAAGCAGATGATAGTTCTAGTTTGCCTTATGCATTATTTTCTGCGTTAAAGAAAATGATGTTTTAAACAGCTTGAATTACTTGAATTTGCATTCGTACAAATGAAACCAGACTCAATTTTCAAGCATATGTCTTCAATTTGTACTTTAAAGATTTGGTAATTAGAAATGTAGTAATTTAGAAATTACTAAATCACAGGATGCTTGTTAAACAGAAGATGATACAATCTTGTACTACTAACAGTTCAAGAGACATTAACCTCCAACACCCCTCCAACTCCACTAAACCAAACCAAAACCTGTCCTATAGTGCATCAATTGTGAGGTAGGCTGGGAGACCAGTTCTGTCCAGGTCACTTTCCAAAGACAGAAATAATTTATTCTGTGCTTTGAAACTTTTTTTCACAATAACAAAACTCTAGTATGAGTGCCCCTGTAAATCAAGACCACTTATACAAATAAGACTGATTTTGATTCCTCCAGCAACTTCATAGCTGAACAAGCAGAGAATCATGGCAGTATTTTTAGTCCCACACATCACAGAAAGAAGGAAAACCTACTTACATATCTACTAATTTTATGCTTGTTTTTACTGTTCCGTTTTTGTTGTACAGATCAATTATCGTTCTAAGTTTTTTTTAATAATAGCTTATTCTTCCTTTGCCACCCAATCTGTTTGGTAGTTCAAAACCTTTAATTTTTTCTTTAAATACATTATCGACCTCCTTGTCTCTTCTAGTAATTTCTCTCTATGCATTAAGATTACCTTTCTTGTCCTTGAGGAAATATGTCTTTAATTAAACAGGGTTATTCAAACTGGCAACACCTCAGTAGTATTAGTTTTTGCAGTAATTTTGGATGCATGGTGTAATAATGAATTCTAAGCTATATATTCAAACTGATAAAAGTGGGAAGAAAAGTGACAAGGAAGTAACCTATTCATCAATTAGCATTTTAATGCGGGGCATAAATCTCCACACCGACGTAAAAAACAATCGATCTTTCAATGTGTTCTTCTTTTGTGCCACTCTGTCCCGAAGCAAAATCTCTGGTATTCCAGATGTCATCTCTTTGGACACGGGGTCTGTGTATTTATTACTGATGAAGTTCTGACTCATGAAAGCTCTAAAAAGGAAGGAGAGGTCTGCAGCAGTTGCACGCTGTTATTGTGTCCAACACAGCCAGCTCCAAGGCCAAATTACTGTATTTTGTTTGAACTGACACTGGGCCAGGAGGTGCTCTGTCCACCAAGCTCAGTTCAAGACTGGATTATGGCTATGTCAGCTTGGTAACTACGTTGCGCAATGACTGAAATTGGAGCAGTGCAACCAAGTATCTGCTTTTCCTCAGTGGATGGTCTTTCCTACTGAGATGTTGAATCTTACTTGAGAACCTCAATGTGTGCCACTCGTGCACTTGCCGATGTGCTGCAGTAGCATCACATCACCTCCATTAGAGTCGCAAGACAATTTTGAAATCACAGAGGGGTACATAAAGAACGAGGATACCGGTGAAATATGGTTCATCCTAAATTCCAAGTACAGTCTGCATGGATTGTAAAAGTATTGGGTTGCACAAATTTAATTCTGTTCAGGAAAGCCAAGATTAATAAATTGAAGGTATTAAACTGAGGCTTGCAGTCTATGAAGAATATGATGGGATATACCACAATCTATTCAGCATGTCTTGGTGGATGTTTATGGAGAAGGGATTTTGTGTACGTGAGTCCTTCCTCCTCTGCCTAAGGCAGAAGTTGAACCATATCGTCTTGTCATCTCATTTCGCTTTGGTGTTCATTTTCTATGCTCCTGTGGCAATGTGGGAGAAGGGATAAATACCAGAAGAAGTCAAGGAAGAAACAGCTTTCAGGTAACACATATCACCTAAACCTGTAGCTAACCCGTGTTAGCATTTTGGTAAGGTATTTCATTCTGAGAGACATGGCACAACTGAGGCTGTGGTACAGTTGCACCAGTGGAGATGTGAAATAATGGCCAGGGAAGCTAAATACAGAGAAGTGGGCTTAGCTTCCTGAAGTGCAAGAGCAACTATACCTATTTAAAAAAAAAAAAAGAGTAAAAATAAGAGGACAAGGAGGAAAATACTTAAGAAATGTTATCTATATTTCTTTGAAGATAAATCTGCAATAGCAAAAGAGTACATCAGCAACTTAGTTAAAATATCCATTATTTTCCATGGAACACAGTGAGTTCTAACGTAAATAACTGGAATCACGTTTTTGTGCTAACATAGAAGTTGACAGAGGTAGATATAGAGCAAAATATTCTATACAGACAAGTAACTATGCCCTATTTAGCATATTTTACATAAAGCGAAGTTATGTTGTAAAAATAGAGAAGGATATAGGACACTTAAAGAAAGCATAAATATAGGACAATGTCATGTTTCTGGAAAATACTGGATTTTTTTTAACTCTAATCAAAAATAAAAATGGAGACTAGAAGGAATTTATTTCTCTTAATAGAAATAAAACTGTGTTACCACTTTGTTTACTGTTTTGGAAGCTACTAGAAAAAGCTATGCAGAGATAACTTTTCCTAAAAGTTTGACTATAGATTACATTTCATTTTCAGAGGACTGCAGTGCTGAACTTGATGGTCCGAAAGCTTTGTAATACTGTTCAAGGGTAATCCTCTGGGTTGTGAGGATTCCACGCTGGTACAGTCTGGTACTTTGTAAGTTTTTACAGGAAGGATTTTCGTATTCTTTGGCATGGTTATCAGCAAAGTATTCTTTGTCCCTTGCAGATGAGGGAGAATTACATTTACAGTGACTAACATAAATATGCCTTGAGAAGAAGTCTTTGTTTAAGAAGTATTTGCATTTCAAAGTTACATTTACGTGCCAGAATTTTAATTTCAGACGATAACCCATCATGAAACTTGTTTCTGAAGTAGCAACATAATTCTTGTATCTGTAAGGGCTCAGCACCTTGATTAATGGAATTCCATGATGCCATGAGTAGTATTACCAAAAATACAGCATGTATAAACTCTGTGAATCCTGCTTAGGCTTCAGTTTATCCATGTTAATACTGTAGTCTACCATTTTGTCCTCAATTGCATAATAATATCCTAGTCCACCCTATTGGCAATGTTCAAGAAACACTTATTAGTAGACTTACAGGAAGCCCAAAAGATTGTGGAATATGGACAATAGCCTATATAGCAAAGGAACTTACTATTGTAGTTAATGCATTGTATGAAAGTGAGGTTCTGGATGAGTAGCCAAAATTTTTTCCTTGCTTGATGCTCAAGCTCATACATAGCTGCTTAAGAAACCCAGAAGTATACAGCTGTCTTTTAACCCAACCAGTGATGAGAAGTTCTTAAGCCTCACCCTGTTCCAAGGCAAATATTTTCTAATGCTTTGAATCTTCAGTCACGTTCTTGTTGATGTGCCATTTTCTTGCACATCCACCAACAGCTGCAGGATAGTATTAAAGCAGTCGTTTCCATTAACGGCTCAATAACACATAAATTATATATAAATGCTGTCCTCATGTGAAGTACTGTCTTAGACAATGACTGACTGTTTACAGAATTAACTAATTGCATGTTATCAGTTCAGAGAGAGCTAATAAATAAGGAATGGTGCAATCACTTTGAATTTACTGCATTCCACTACACTAAACATTTGGTTTGTTTCGTGTCATGTAACCCTAATTTTGAAACAAACCATAGATTACGCTCCAGCTGTCCTAAAATCTCTGTAGTCACTTTTCCTCATATGTTTTACACCTTAACAGAGTTATCTTGCATGCACCAAAACTCGGATGCTATTGTACAATGGTTCTAAGGAACCAAAACTATTAGTGTTGACTGAAGCAAAGCATGGGTGCTGGTCTGTCTAAAAGTCATTCATGTACGCTCTGCAAGACTGTCAGCATGACTAGCATAAATCAAGGTATCCATTTTTGGCTTTGATTTTTGCCCCTTAAACTGACCATGATGGCAAATGGTCATCTTCCATTCCTAATTAGTGTTTTCATGCCCAAATGCAACTTCGAGGCTCTTGGACAAAACTTACACCAAGTCCCCAAATCAGGAGGGTTCCTAAGGCATGAACTAAGACAGTTAATCTTAAGAACACAGTATACTGGAAATCTTTGCTAAGTTGGGCTAGCGCTATCGTTTCTTGGCTATTAGTTCTTTGATTGTTACACAAAAGTCTTCTGGCTGTGCTGTCCTCAGGTTCAATACAAAACCACACTGCTTATTCTTATTACAAACAAGGCAGAGGTGCCACTTTCCTGAGTACTCAATGTTAGTATGCTTCTTAAATTGCTTCAGGAATTTCATTATCTGGCAGTAGTGATCCTAACCGAGTTCCATTTGTTTAGGGTAGTCAACTGTTTTTAGGACAGTCAAAAGATTAGACTGAGGAGAAGGAATGCTTTTAAGTGAATGTGGTTGTAGTTTTCACACCTCTTGTGACTGGAAGAAGCTGTAAAATGAGTCATTTTTATGACTCAGTAGTGCCACAGGGCATGTACCACTCTGGGAGATGCCTACATCTTTGTTACCCTTTTCTTAAGACAGTGACTGATTATTAATACAAATAGTATTTGTATTAATAAAATAAATAGTAATTTGTATTAAAAAAACGCCAAATTCCAACTACTTGGTGATACAATCCAATGCAGAAATAATCATTGATTTATTCCTTCACTTTGGTGTTATCTGACTTCAGAATAGTTTCTCTTCATTGGTAGCACTGGCATACCTCCCAAGAGAAAGAAGTTAAGAAGTAGTAGCACATTATTAATGACTATTGTCATGCTTTCTAACTGAAAAAATGATGACTGACCAGCTGAAAAAATATAAGAAAAAAAAATTGTGTAGTTACTGGGCTTCTATAGGGATGAACGGAGAATATGAAATTATTACCTCTGAAAGACTACCTATCTGTAAAGGAGTGTAGTATCATTGTATTTCGTACTTGTTAGAAAAGAAAAATATACTATTGGTGTTTGTAGGACAGACAGTGAAGTGACACCTGCAATTGCTAGGAAAAGCTGGCCTAATAACTGTGCAGTTGATGCTAGTGTTACTGGAAAAAGCTGACAGTTGGGGAACCAAAACAGCAGCTGCGTTTTTTTTTTTTTTACTTAGGACAGCATCTGTGTTTCTCTGAAACGTCTAAGAAACAGTACCAGGGCTAATATAATGTCAACCATTGAGTTCTAAGTAATGAAAATACATCTTGAGCTATAGAGAAATAATTGTTTTTAAAACAACCCTAGTCTTAACAAGGAAAAGAACAGGTAAACAAACAGAAAAATGCACTAATGCCACAGGATAGACACAGAAAGAATAGACAACTCTGTGTTATTGTTCAGTGTAAAGTCTTAGAAGCACTTGCTGTGGCCTTAGTTTTGGTTTCAGGGAAGAGTTGTCCTCTGGTGATTTCTGATGGGAGAAGAACTAAGTCAACACTAAGAGCTTGGGAAATTGCTGTTTTGTTAATAGATATGTTTAGCCCGTTTGATTTCCATTTATGGCTTTGCGGCTCTGCCTCATAATGAAAATTGTGTTTGGTTTTCACCCGTCATCCAAGACAGAAAACCTTCAGATTTTCCATGTAAACATAGATGAAAATAATAAAAGGCTAAAAATAAAAAGGATAGACAATTAACACTGTAAGACAAAAAGTGGGAAGAGATTTTCGTCATGAACAGAGAGAATAAATGTGGATGATTTACTCTGAAAAAGCAGCTTGATGTTTTATAATTCTACATATTAATCTTTTTTTTTCTTACGATATGATGATTAGAGCTTTGGTTAGTGTAACTTAAGAGCAGTTTATTGACTTCATCATAACAAGGGTGATATGTAATAACAACAAATCTGGCAAATAATATTCAGCATAATGAATCAAAGTTTCTTCAGTCTCCCAAATACAAATGAAAACTTTGCTTTCCTATATGCCTTGCCCTTCTGAGTTAATTAACCAAATATATTGTGGTCACTTTGTGAACCAGCAGTAATACCTTGATGTTATTCAATTAGTAAAATATGTGCAACTTTTTTCAGCTGAAACCAGTAAAAATGAAGATTCTGTAAACTAAAACTTAGCATCTTATAAGTGCAAAGAGTGATCAATACAGTAACATCAATTTTGCCATCTCACCAACCCAACAAATGGTAGAGCAGATTCATTGTGTCAAAGTTGGTAAACTGTAGGATGTCATTTCATGGTTTGATCCTGACCACAGTTGTAAGTTCTGAGATGCTTTTAGGTTTTTTATTTATGTGTTGGACTGGTAAAGCAAGCCAAATATCTTCAATATACTTTCATTTTAGTAACATACTCCCCTTTTGTCAAAAATGGGTGTTCTGCAGAGAGATCTGTTTTCATTAATAATTTGTTTCAGAAGATACTTGGTCTGGGAAGTACAAAACTTCCTCTTGAAATTTATGATTTAGCATGTAGAAAAGTGATCTGGAACACGAGAGTCACAGATTTAAGCATCTGCCAACACTGGAGTAAGAGTGGAAAGATCTTTCCTGATAAAACAAACCAGAAGACATATCTGCATCTTCCTTATTCCTGTACACAGGTACTCTTCCCAGTTTGAAAACTCATGGTTTTTTTTTTTTTTTCCTGAAATTGTGCACTCCTACGTGCTGCTGTTTACACGTAGCACAGGACTAGAAGAGCACTCTGGAGTCAGTGAGTGCAGTCTTGATGTTTTTGTTCGACCACTGTGAATAAAATGGGATGAATGGCTCCTAAATGGACCAAATCCCCTCTATCCTCCCCCCAGTGACTGTAAATCGTCATGAATTCATAGGATAATTTTTTTCGTGGCAATTTGCACCTATTGCATCTTGTTGTTATAGCTATAACCATAACCTGTACTTAAATCTAAACAGCTTTTTCTCTTTTTTTCCCCCTGCCATTTCATCCCTTTGATAAACTTAGAGATGGTAATTACAGCTTTTCTAGGCTTTATTTCATCAAGTTGAACAAGCAAATTTTTTTTTCACCTTGTAAGAAGGTGGACTATCTTCCTATAATTCTAAAAGTCTTTCAGTCTATCCTTGTTTGAATTCATCTTTCTTAAGCAAGAACAATCCACGCTCTGCTTATTCAATATTACGGGAAAGATTTCAACACTGCATCAATGGGTGTTGATGGTTCGTATTCCTATTGTGATTCCCTATTGCATCCAGGTTTTCACAGAATCACGGAGTTTTCAGAGTTGGAAGGGACCTCTAGAGATCATCTAGTCCAACTCCCCTGCTAAAACAGGATTGCCTAGTTTTAATCATCCTCTGTCTTTAACTAATGAGATTGGTTTTGTTATTATTCCCAAAGTGCATGGGTTTATACTTTCTTAGCTTAGCCTCATTTCTATCATACCTGTTGTTGAGAGATCAAATTTGATAGCTCCCTTTGCTGCATAGTTGCTGACAGCGTTCCCAGTTTTAATTCATTGAATTCCATAGTTTACTTAGTGCTAACATGATAAGAATGTGCCTTATAACTAATCATTTAGGGAATCCTGTTTCCTCCTTAAACACCACCGCTAGTCACCTCTCATTTAGCCAAACTTCCCTCCTTCTAACTACTTTTGTATATGAAATCTAGGACAACTAGCAGTATACTATGTGATATGATATTAAATGCTTTAGTAGAATCTGGAAAGAGTAGATCTATTTAATTTCCTTTGTTTTGAATACCATTTGTCTCATGAAAGTTACCCACTTAATCTGCTGCGATATATTTTTGTAAGGTCTGTGTTTCATTCTACCCCATTTTTCAGTTATGTCAGTGTTTTAAAATATTCTCTTAAAATGTGTCCTGAATCTCACATACTGCTGAGGTCAGACTACTAAGACCGTAGGTGTCTGTTGGAGCAATCCTTTTTCCATTCCAATATGGAAGAGTAACGTTCTAGGTTTGGAAATTTATTCTTGTATGTCTGCTGCAAGTCTCTGAAAAGTTTAGTCATGCTGTTTAAAAAACAAAACAAAACAAAACAAAACAAAAACAAAACAAACAAAAAAAAAACCCAAAAAACAACAACAACAGCAAAGAAAATTCCCAAAACAAAAAAAAAACACCTTTTGTGGCATTACCATCATGCTGGGAAAAACCAAGCAGCACCTCTTGGAAAAAAAGGTGGTAGTGGGGTTCATCTTTGTTGTTTTTCATGTCAAATATTTTATTCTCTGGTCAGTCTGCTGGTACTCCCCGTATCATCCGATATGGAGACACAACACTGCCCACTGATGCTTTAACTCTTTCTACATCTGATTAGTGAACTATTGCTAACAGAACGTACATTTCTTTTGCCAGGAAGAGTAAGCATATATTTCCAAGATCCCATTCATTTCAGAGAGGTAGACCTCAGTGGCTTGTTTATCCTTCTTCTTTTCTCAAACTTTAGTATAGTTGTATGAACCCTAGGCTTTGACACAAGGTTTCATGAAAATAGTACAAGCAAGAAATGCATTAAATGCAGAAATGGAAATTACGTGCGGTAGAGAAAATGTAAGAAAACTTTCAATTGAAGTAAAAAAAGGTTCTCTATATTTCTTTTTTGTGGATAGTAAGCTCTTGAAGCCACCACACTTTTTTTTTTTTTTTTTTTTTTTTTCTGAACCAGAAAGTCTATCACCTGTAGGAGATATTTTATTTATCAGGACTGGGATTTCTTATATATTTTGCATCTGTGTAAACCTGAAATTTATTTTTAGGTAATCAGATACAAAAGTTTCCATTGCTGGATGGCATTATGGCACTGCCTTTTGGTTTTCTTTCTGTCCCTGAAAACACAAGACTCTCTCACAGAATTAAGTAATTAAATTAATATTACATTTCAGTGGAGCTTGTTGAGTCCAGCTCATTGGGATTGTTGTGCTGAGAAAAATATGAAAAGAAAAATGTCCTTAAAGCAACAAAAATGCAAACCAACAAGCTTTGTGTTTGAGTGGTTTTGGATACGTATTTTTCTTTTGTTAAACAGTTGTTTCATACAAGTAAACACTGTTCTATCCCCTGTTTTCTTTGCTGGAGAAAAGCAAAATGGTTTTGATGTCGGTCACCACGAGATATATTAGTGCAACTGTAAACAATGTCTTGTTACTCACTTTATGATAGTATTATGCAGACTTTTGGTGAGTCATCTTTCACTTACAAAAGAGGGAAGAGTAAATCTTTCCAGTGTAAAAAGTGAAATTCTGTGGTTTGAACAGTGCAATTGATGAGACTCTAGCTCTTTTTTTTTTATGGAAATCAGTAGAATGTGGAGGGGGAATACATCATTATTCTTAATGTAGGGCTGTGTGGAAATATTTAGGACAGCTATGGATGACTCAGTGATTGGTGGAGGATTAGTGGTCACAAACTGGAGCATCTTAAATCCCCTGCAGATGAGCCTGTTTGGATTTTGAATATGCTTTAACTTATGCTCATTAGCTTCACATAGCTAATTGGGTCTTTCCTGAACATCTCTGCATAAGCAAGCCCAGATGTTTTTTCAAAAGATCATGAGAAAATTCTTTTAAAAGACCACGAGAAATTCTTTATAGTCCTTGACGTGACTGACACTATTATGCAGCAGTCCTCCAATGTCTGCCCTAACCACAGTCTTAATATCCGGGGCAAAATGAGGCTATTGCAAATAACACCTCTGCCAATGATAAATGAAGAGTTTCTGTCACCTTATATGTATTAGCAAAAGCCACTCTTTTTAAAATTTCACTCTTGCTGTGCAGTACTAATTAGGTAGATGTGTAAACCAAGTATTATGAGTTGTATATAAGCTTTGGTACATATTTGTTGGAGAGAAAAGATGGTTTTGGTGGTATCATTGAAAGGAAAATAAGTTACAAAAATGCCACCCAGTCAATATAAATGTGGGTCATACATCAGAGATGGGATGAAGGTAGAGAGAAAAGGAAGAAAATAGAAGAAAGGAGATTCAGTATGGACATATCCTGACACGAATATTGACATTCCTATTTCCAGAATGCTTTGGTTCTCCTTACTGAGAAGCAGCCCAGCATGGTTTTAGGTACCTATTCAAACAACATTTTGCATATTCTGAGCCTTCTTTGAAAACTCTGCACAGAGAAATGAGGATAGAAGTATTCCACTGATCAAAAAAGTGTTAGAAGACTTGTTATGCCAGACACAGGGATGTCAACATGAACAAAACAGATATGAACTCTTTTGTCCTTACTCGGCACTGAGAGCTTGGCTTTGGCCAGAGCTCTCCAGTCTTGTGTGGTGCTCCTGCCAGGTGGTCTTAACTCAGCTGCAACGTTATGCTAATGCAGCTGTGGAGCTTCTGTATTGGAGTTTACTGCAGCGAATGAGCTGGCTTGCAGTGCAGATTAACATACGCATATAGGACCAGAAAATAATCCAGTGCCAGATACTGTCCTTCTTGGAAGGGCTTACTGAAGATAATGTGATTGCTCCCTCATATTACCATACCATACTGGTAATTTCCTACAAAGACCCCCAACATGATGTGAAGTGAGGATAACAACATCACCATTTAGACAGTTTTCTGGTATGGAATTGCTCCTGCGTGGGGCGGACTTGAGATCAGTGTAAAGATAGTATCACGGTTGTTGCATAGATCATGTTGCTGCACGACTTACATACATTTCTAATACTCGTTGATTCAGGGGAACAGGCTCTCTGTATCTCTTTTGCCAATGACTTAGACGGTGGGCACAGTCTTTTCATTATTAATGTAGGATTCGAGGACCTTTATGAATTCCATCACTGAAGGGATGCAGTTTGGCTTGTTAGCCAGCTCTGTGCTGACAGTACCAAGTGTGTCATTCCTCCTCATCATATGTTTCTTGGGAGAGCAAATGGTCAGCTGCCTAGCTGAGAGTTTTGCTGACAATACTCAATTTACTTCTCTGTAGAAGCATTGTCTTTAACATCAAGCAAACTATATCTTTGGTCAAGAAAGAAAGCAGCTACAAATTACAAATTGGTTGAAGTATTGGGGAAAGAGCAACCTCACCTTCAGGGTTTTTTTAATGCATCTAAATTTAAGTCACCTGTTCTGGTAATAACTGTTCATAAGGAATGTCTGCCAAGCCTATAAATGTTTCGGACTTTCTTTGTACAAACCCAAAATTATGTTCTGCAGCACTGAAACAAGTCCCAAGTTCAAGACTTCAATGCTCAGGATTTTGCTGGGAAAATATGCTAGCTATTCCTGTGGACTTCCCGCAGAGCTGAAAACACAATGGTATAAATGGATACAAGACTTAATACTGTAGTTCCAGGGGATTTATAAATTTAATTGACCTTTTATAAATAACAGCTATAGCTGTCCCTTGTCCTCAAGAGATGATAACATAAATAGAGTGAAAAGCTAGTCTTCCCCATGGGATTGAACATGGGAATTAACGCTACAAAACCTCAACATGAGGGAAAGAAACAAAACCAGAAGACTCACGTTATCTTTTTCTGTCTACTTTCAGTAATTGTCAGACAGGTAATTTTCAGCAGTCAAAAATACATGCTAAGGGAAGCGTAAGTAGGCTTTGGTAAAAGAATGGAATCTTGTTTAGTAAAGTGAAGTATGTTTTCAAGAGAGGTAGCTGTTAATCAACATTGTAATAATTCCTACATACGTATCCAAATGGATGCTGAACTGTAGAGACACAGTCAAAACCAAATGAAATCTCCCAGTACCCTTGCAATGAATTTTCACAGAAGAGCTGCCAAAATACAGATCATATTAACCAAAGCAATAAAGACTTATTTATGAAATTAATGTGAAAGGAGATGGCTAAGGTGAAGTGTAAATTTGAATGTAAACTTGAAATTGTAAACTGCTAGATTAATATTAGTATTTCAGAAATGCAGTAATGAATGCTTTAATGAGAACGCGACACATTCTGTATGCTTTGTATACAAGAATAAGGAGCTTAACTCTGGAGCTGGAACACACAAGGAAGATGGATTTAGAAACAGACAAACGCTAGCTAGTTGAGGCAGAAATAATGAATTTTAATAGTTTCATCTTGGACATTTTGCAAAGGCTGAGTTGCAGGGAGACTGAGAGAAGCTATCTGTAATCAGAGGGAAGGGTGGCTACAAACTGGCTGAGATTTAGAGAGTAAAGACAGTAAGAAACACATGAAGACAGAAGAATAAGTACAGTTTACAGGGAAAGCGAGAGGGAGAAGACTCCTCGATAACACCAAAATTATGATCCTGGGGAAAGGAAAGAGTAGTGAAGTGGTTTGGGTTTTTCATTGTTGTTGTTTGTTTTTTTTTTGTCATTGGGAGGTGGGGTGTTTATTTTTTAAAAAGTTGGGTGTGGACTTGCTGAAATATTGGAAGCTCGTTTTAAAGAGAGTTAGCTAGGGACAGAACTGCTACATAGACATTTAAGAAGGGCAGTAACAGATATCAGAAACACTACTAGCAAAAGGTGTTGCTGAAATTATTAAAGATTATAAGGGGACAAAGACCCGGTGGTTACTGAAATTAGTGGCAAACCTCTCACTAAAACCACTAGGGCCAGGTCAGACTTCAGAGGTAGAAAAGGAAAGGAACAGCAGGCAAATTCTAAGGATGCCAATAAGAGGAATACTTAAATACAACAGTGTCAAGTGTATAAAACATTAAATAGGTATTAACAGCTTATGCTTTCTGTCTGTGAAGGCAGCAGTGTATTTGCTCTGCTCAAACCATGCTACAGAAAGACTTTTGTCCAGTCAAGATTACTTTTAACATCTTCTTGTAAGCTTTCAGGCTCTTAAATACATGGATTTTTTTTTAAGAAGAATTCAAGTGGTGTTGATGTTTTATGTTTTTCTGTGAACTTGCTACACGATTGCTCAAGTAACATCTGTGGTATGAAATTGAAGATCTATACAGAATTATTGTGCTTGTTCCCATGAAAAACACACATATTCCAAATAGCAAACTGCTGTTATTATTATCAGTTGGAAATTTTAAAACCACATTATTCTTTCATAGTCAGGAAAATATTTTCGTGACTAACTGTGGTTGTCTTCGTTAGGGAACACCTCATTCGTTCTGTCAGATAGTCCCTTTCTGGCAGTGGGAAGGACTGCGAACCCTTTCATATCCCAAATGCGTATATGGCTAGCTCTTAAGTTTTCCAGTAACTCTTTGGGGAATTCAGTTTTGTGCTTCAGACTTTCCCATTGGATGCAATAGGCTGTCTGCAACTTGGTAACTACATTGTATATTTATTATTTAAAAAAAAACAAACAACACAGTTTTCCAGCAGTTCTTGAAAACACCTTCTAATTGTGCAGTTACAGTAAGGGTTGTACCCTCCAAGCAAATGACAAAACAGAAGAACCGTAGAGGGAAAATAGATTTAAGTATTCGGGGAGGTTTGAGTTGTTTCTCTGTCTTGGATTTGTGCAGAATGGACATTGCAGTGTTTTGTCTAAAACTGAAATTGTTCACTTACATTTGAATTCTCAGTTACATGAATCCATGCTGTGAGTTCTTCAGGAAGGCATCTTAGGGCTTGTCTAGTGCTTAGCATAAGACATTAATCTTGTCTGGGGCTCTACACTGTAAGAGTTAAGCAGCATCTAAGAGGATTTGTAAGTGAAATAATACCTTCTAATATCGTTATTCCTCCTCTTGCATTCGGTCTGTGCCAGCAGCAACTTTTACTTATATTAAGGTTCTACACATAAAATTGTCCTTTTTTTTTTTTTTGAAAAGGGCTTAAAATATCCTATAGTATTATCCACTCTATGTCATCACTCTCTATTTTTCTTCCAAGACCTGTATTTGTCCTTTTTGCAGATTACCACAGCAACATGGTCTTAATGAATCTAATGACCTGGAGTCCTAAGTGTGGACAAAATTAAAGAGAAAAATGTGTATATTCATAAATTTCCTTTCTAAATGAATGTGTAATTATTTTTTATTCTTATTGTTAAACATCCAATCTTGGAACCAAATGATAGGCTTTCCGTGTTTCTGAATTGCCAAAATCTTGAGAGACAAATTTAAATTTAAAACCTCTTTTCCCCCAAAAGACTTCTGTTCTTTCTAAGCCACAAAATCTGCATTGCTTCATAAAATGCACATATATAAGTTATGCATATTTCTTCACTGGGATAGGCATCGGATGACAGGAAAAGGCATTAACGTTTATCAGAATGAACCTGATGCTCAATCCCACGAACAGAATAACAACATTAAGAGAAGGTCATTGTGTCCAGCTGTGGTGATAACAGTCAGATGATGATGATTTTGCCTAAAGTGGGTATAGGCCAATAAATGAATGTCTGCAAAATTTCATCACACTGGAAAAAATAAGCACAAATAGTGAACAAGTAGACTATTTTGTGTTTCCTTATGCTCAACTAAAATGAGCAGATTTAAGCACTGCTGATAACCATTATAAATATATGAAAAGCAGGACAATTTAGATTATTTCTCCAACATTCTCATATAATATAGAGGTCATTGTTTGAGGACTAATGCAATTTCACAACCTTTGTGACTTTATTTTACTGCAGGCGCCAAGTAACGGCAGTCATGAAACCACTGAGAACACAGTGGGGCAGTGGGACGCATCTTGTAGGAGCTGGTCTGGGTGGGACTAGGCACATTGACTGATTGTTGTCTTTAAGAACATCCTGTCTAGAGAGGACACTCACCAATCAATTATCTATTCCAATTTTAAAACACATTCTGAATCTCAGAAGACTGTTTTGTGAACCTCTGGTTTCAAACCATTGCAAATCTGTCAAATCAGGCAAATAGTTGCCTGAGGCCTTAGGATTTATGCCTGTGGGATTAAGCGCGGGCTCTGTAGTAGAGCAGTTCTTAAGACGGTGTCACAAAATGTTGCAAAGTATCTGTTGGCAAGATGTTTGCAGCTAGTAAAACATACTGTCTTCCCTTTAATGCGAGAGAGTACATGGAGTACAGTAATTCCATCCTGACAGTGATCTTTCATGATTACACTGGTAACTCCCGATTCGACTGTACTATAGTTCTCCCTCTTGGGAGCTATTCAACAATGAATCATTACCAGGAATGAAAGCAGCTGTATTTTGCGATTCAGATTCAAGAGACTTTGCGGTGGTTCTCATCAGGAAAATACAGAGAGAGGCACCTAAATTATCATTATTTATTGTGACTTAAATTATCTAGTACGGTTTTATGGAAAAGGTTATGCTCGTACTTAATAGAATTATAGCTTCCTTTATGCTGGCTGGTCAGTCAGATAGAGTGGTGGTTTTTTAATGAGTCAGTAAGCGAACAGAGAATCACTGAAACCCTTTAATGTACCTCTTACTCCAAAGCCAAAGCAAATTCTCCTTCTTTGTGGAAACACTCTCTGTCAAAAACATTTCTCTTGTATGTACATATGAAATATTTTACTTCAATATCTGGCATGAGTAGACAAAGTGGGCTTCAATTTCCTTGTTTACCTACCTTTAAAATCAGTAGTGTAGTTATATAAACCTCATCTATAGAATCCCTTCAAAGCCTGTCTGAAAATAGTATTTTCTAAAAGGAAAAAATTACCTCGCTATAACACTTCATGTCAAAAAAATCTGACAAATATTCCTTACAAAGCAGCCAAAAGCAGGGAAAACAAATTTGGAAAAAAAATAAAGAAGTTCACATACAACTTGTACAATTTTGAAAAGAATATGCAAGCATAGGTCATTTAAAATTATGCTTAAATTTAGGAGTTTGTAGGCATGACAAATCTAACCTTAATCTTCCTGCAGAATAGTAGTACGTTAAATAAAGAGCCTCCCCAAAATATTTTTTTTTTTTTTTTAAAAAAAATGTTCGATTTTGAGAGAGAAGACAGAAATCAGAGGTAGGAAAAATCAATTAGGGAAACTGGGAGAAAACAAAATAACTCATCCCTCCCTCTGCACTGTCCACTTGGCCACCATGGTGACCAAACAATGCTATCTATTATACTTTTTCACTACACACGTAGCTGAAGTTTTTATCTTCTGATAATGCCTAAGATGAATTCTGTGTACCTGTAAATGCGCATGCAGCATGTCCATGCCTGCATAACATCTGTGTCCAAACACAGGTAGGCTTCAATCGGATGCTATGTACAAACAGAGTTGCACGACACCGTGTTTTTGCCTGAGAAACTGTACATTTCTTAACAAATTTTGTTAAAGCCAAACACGAATTTTTATCCAAGCAAGGGAAGTTATCTGGAACCAATGTTTTATAGGCAGCCAAACTGAGGACTATTTTCCTTCTCCGTGATTGCAGTAAAAGATGAAGCATTCTCAAGCCAGCTGCGGTGTACTAGGCCAGAGTCTTTGGATTAAAAAAACGTGTGCTGTGACCCGGGCAGAGTCACAGCACGCAGCTGATAAAGAATAACAAGTCCTAGGAACAGCTGCTATGCCGAGTGAGGGCTCTAACCTCTCCAGCGTAAGTCAGCGCTGGTAGGTCCTATTGATTTAAAAAGACCGAATATCAGGAAAACTGCAACACTTCTCCCCCTGAACAACAGTTTACTGTGCAGACTGCTTTACAGTTCCCAGAGGTTTGATTGCCAGTAAAGCACTTGTCTCCAAAACTGTTCTCTAAGACCTACTCCCAAAAGAGGCATCAATTTAGTCCCAACAGGTTCTTTCATATTTTTTTTTTTTGCAGAGATGGCGCAGTGCGTATATAAATGGCAAATTTAAAAGGACTGTCTCAAATTTCTGTGGTAGGTGTAGCACAATGTGTGCAGAGATGAACATTAGCTCTCTGGGAGCTTCCAATTTGTGTCCCCCACACATGCTAGTATAGTCCAAGCAGAATGAGGCTCTGGCAGTGGCAGAAAGTAACGAGCAGTTTGGAGAGTCAGGCAAGCATGGTGACTGCAAGGCAGAGGTCTTCCCAAACACAGGAGTTGTGATTGCATCGGATCCTTCGTCGACTGTAGATACAGCCAGTTCCTTTTGTCTGCCCAGTCACATGCCTGTTGAGAAATTATTGTCATCTGTTAGTTGGAAAGTCCTTTTAGAAGCATAAAATTGCCAACCACATGGGGATCTGGCTTAAGAGAATTCTACTTTACCTTGCAAAGTGATTTGCTCTTGTAATGTATGTCTTGTGTGTATCACAATGTAAATGGCACGGTAATAGCAGTGGGAAATATTGAAATAACTTATCTAGGTTTTGTTTGCTCGGTGGGCTGTTTTTTAACTTTCCTTGTATAATATTTTTGGAGCTTTCCATCCTTCTTTCTACCCATGCCTAAAAATATCCCATACGTTTCCAACACTGAGGTGAACAACCTAAGGAGAAAGCAATGTTGGAGACTGTCCAGGGCCTTAGGTCACAGGAATACAAAAGGGCCCAATTTAAGTTAGGTGCAGGTCAACGTGAGGAATGAGAAGCCCACGGCTTGGATTTTACCCAAGGCCCACCAAAATCTGATGCTATTTAGATTATCATTTACAATATCTGCATGTGCTCGCACAGCATTTATGGCCAAGCACTTCGAGACAAAGGTATGCTAATATGTTCATTTAGGATCTTGAGAGGTCTCTAGTCCAACCTTCTGCTCAAAGTAGGGTCAGCTATTAGTTCAGACCAAATCACTCAGGGCTTTATCCAGACAGGTTTTGAAAACTTCCAGCGATGGAAACTGTATAACCTGTCTGGACACACTATTCCAATGTTTCTGTCCTCATGATGAAAAAGCTTTTCTTCCTACCCAATCCAACCTTCTCTTTTTCTCAACTTATACCCATTGCTACTCATCCTTCCACCGTACACCACTGCGAAGAGCCTGGCTCCATCTTATGCATTATCTGAAGCTGCTCTTTCTCCAGGCTAAACGAGCCAAATTCCCTCAGCCTCTCCTCACAGAGCAAGTGCTCCAGTTTCTGACCATTGTGGTGGCCCTCTGCTGAACTCATTCAAGTTTACCAATGTCTTTCCTGAATAGAAGAGCTGAAAACTGGATGCAGTATTCTAGATGTGGTCTAACAAATGCTCAATAAAGGGAAATAATCACTTCCCTTGACCTGTCAGCTCTGCTTCTGTTGATAGAGAGGAGTGAGCCCACTCCTCCAGCCTGTCTAGGTCTGTTATATTGTTATTCAGACAAACCGCTTTGCCCTTGAGCATGTCAACAAGACCCCTCAGTTTGCGATGGAATGGGCTGGACTGCACAGATGCAAGTTAAGGTAGATCAAGACTCTCATGTTTAACCCTAACAGAGTGGGAGCCACTGTGTTCTCACACAACCAGCAAAATGGGAAATCCCACATATTAGGAGGATGTAAGCAAACGTTGCCAACTAAATTGTGAATAAAGGTTTCATAATTTAACAACTTTTAACTCTTCTTACCAAAGCTACCAGTGCACAAGCCACAGAACAGTCAGAAAGATGTTAATTTTCAAACTTTCTGACTCAAATAGCTGGGCTTATTTCCAGTTTTCTCCAAAACAGTTCCATGACTGCTGCAAAGCATAAAGGGTTTTTGTGATGTTTTGTGTGTGTGTGAAAATACATCTCCATGGGAAAATCAAGACAAGTTAAAAATACAAGATTAGACTGGAATGGAAACCTTAGTGTCATGGCTGTGATTCCATACTGAGGGATTAGGGTAGAAATAGAGCCCGAGTACTGTGGGGCTTTAGCCTCTTTTCTCTGGTGTTAATATCGTGATGTTCTGCACTGTCCCTGAAAGAGGCCTACGATCAGGTGTTTTGGCTGTAGATGTTCTACCCACGCCAGAAAACATGATGAAAGAGAGTCTCACTTAGATGTTAGGTGCGTATTTCAGATGTAGGGAGCATCTATGTTGTTGGTATTGTGTATGGATGCCATTCTTGCTAAGCAGTATGCCTACTTGAAAAAGCTACATGCTACAGTCAAGGAAATTTGAACTGGAAAAAGAGTACAAATTAAATATCTAGCAGAAAATCAAGCTGGAGAATGAGAGGGGCAAGCTGTAAAAAAGGTGAGAAGGGGACACTGGGAACATTTGGAAGGACTGTAGAGTTCACCTACTGCTTGGAAGACAAGTAATATACGCTACTGCTATAAATATATTCATAAAGGGTAAACCTTGATAGTGTATTGTATGGAAATGTTTTCTGATTGATTCGGTTATGTTAGATGTGTCCAGACTACATCACCTACCCTTGCCTTGAACAGAAGAAATCTGCCTGGTTCTTCTTACTAAAATATTAAGATTTAAGACATCAGTATTTGCGTATTGATTCTCATAAAGACCAATCATTGCAAACAAAACCAAAGTCCAGAATATTGTTAACACTGCAAGAATTTATAAGGCAAAAATACAGAAAAAAAAAAAAAAAGAAAATTAAGTTAACTTATACAATTTGACCTTCAGGAGGTTGGTAGCCAGTATCTCCTATAAATAAGGTCTTTTATTCATGTCAGCTTGGGCACCTAAAATGAACACTTAGTCTGGAATATCTTGGCCATGTAGCATTGACTTATGTGTTTGCTCTCAAACTTGACAACAAAAATATTGTACTATATTCAATGTGCTTTTTATTAATTGCTTTTAAAATGCAAGTAATGCATGTTTTGGATCAACAGTTCAGCTGTATGGAATTACTCACCATGCTCCATCGGTAGTTTGCTGCTGTATCAAAATATTAAAACATTTTGTCCGTACCGATCTGTAACTATGACCGTATAATGTGAATGGAGCTACAGGGATATATCTTGTATACCTTCCTGTTGAGAATGGTACATCCTATCTCTGCACGTGGATGACTCCATTTTCATGACAAACAAAGTCTGTAGCTACATGCTGATATATTGTAGGAATGGGTTGATTTCTTTAGCTGTCACTAAGCAAATTCTTAAGTGCATCAAACTTTCCTTCCTTTGCAATGTTCTGCATATTGGTAGTTGTGATCAATAACTATTATTTATAGATTTTAGTAAACATTTGTTAAGTAAATTTAACTAGCTACCATGTTAGAGTCTGCTTTCTAGCCTGTTATGTATGCAAATCAGTACAAATTGCAGCAACTTTTTTTAGCATCTTCCATCTATTTATTGTGATTGTTGGACAAAATGCTTTATTAACTGGGGAGATGCATAAGTATTTAAAAGTGAGTGAAGTCTGATGATCCATCAGATGGAGAGCGATTTTGACTCTTCCTGTGTATGAGGAGAGGAAAGTTTTTCCATTAATACAGTGTTTGGTATTTTCCACTGAGCAAATGTCTTCTAACTTTAACTTAGTCACTTTCTAATTAATTTTTTATTCCTTTGCCTTCCTGTGCATTTCTATCCAAAACTTTTCTTCCTGTGATTCTCATCAAGTGTGACCTCATCAAGGTGATGAAATTTCAGATTTTATCCATTCCTTTTTTTGAATGAATTTTCCCTACCTCGCTCAAAAAAAAAAAAAAAAAGTTCTAAGTAAAGTGCAGTCCATTTTACTCATTTTACTTACCCATTTTTGTCCTTCCTGAGTGATCTTTCTGGCTTTTGAAACCTGGGCAAATATTACTTAGAAGAGCTAAATGAAGGCATTTTGAAATACCTATTATTAAAACAGTGAGGTTTCTTGCACGAAACATACAAAGCTGGAGATGCAATTAAGCTCTTT
The DNA here is from genome assembly GCF_965231255.1 of Vanellus vanellus. Lineage (NCBI taxonomy): Eukaryota > Metazoa > Chordata > Aves > Charadriiformes > Charadriidae > Vanellus > Vanellus vanellus. Next base: position 36,453,060 of record NC_138910.1, on the reverse strand, counting down.
CTCCCCCCCCCCATTAGTGTACTGCTCAATGGAAACTCATTCTGGCAAAGACAAAAAGTTGCAGCTAAACAACATTAGTGGATGAGTCACTTGGAGAGAACTGGAAAGAAAGGGGAAAAAAAAAAAACCTCCTCTGCAGCTTGATAAGAACCAAAATAGGTCCAGATGGTCTCCATAAATCTTCCCCTACTTGACTGAAGAACAGCGGACAAGGTTATGCTTACATTTTCAGTAGTTCTTCTTTTCTTGGTACAGCAAGAACTTTCAAGTGCGTGGGAACCCTCTTCATCAGTTTCTGCACTGATTAAGATCAATCAGGCCAAAGTGAGCACCGTGTTGCTTGCAGAGATGTTGATAAGAGCGTAATAAGAATTATAACTATAATTATCAGGAATAACAGTTCGATGACTAAAGACTTCACTAACATGAATAACTGAAAATACAGGAAAGAGAGAAGTTCATTCCAGTGCCCCGACTTTGCAGAGACTAGTGCAACCCAGAGCTCCAGTTGCAGAGGATCCCTGCTGAATCCTTGGCCGGATTCCAGGACAGATGGAGTCTCTGGAGTAATGACAGTGAGACAAATCCCAATAAGCATGTGCAGGCTTAGTGTTTCTAATGTTTATGTGTTCAGCAGGTTTTGGTGGGTTTTTACAGGAAAAGTGAAATATGTTAGGCCATGTCCTGTCAAATTTCAAGACTTTGCTCCCTAGCTTGGAGATGCAAATGGTTTTTAAACAAAAAGTATTATTATTTTCTTTTGCGTCATTTTCGGAAGTGACAGAACTGTTTGGTGTAAGATTCTTCCTTCTCCTTCTGCTGTTTCCATATCTGTGTGAGATAGACAGTGTGCCCTTGGATAATTTCAACACTAGGAGCTAGAGCCGTACGAAGTTTCAAAAGTGGAACTATGTGATGACACCCTTGAGGCAAATGTGATAAAGATGATGCTACCAGTCTGGTCTACGGTGCGTGTGAGTGTGTGAGTCTGTGTTGGGAGCAGTATGTAAAGTTCTGCATCAGCATTGTAAATGCATTATGCTTTCCACTGTGGGTTTTTTTCACTATCGTATTGTCATTAAAACATCCTTGAACTAAGGAGTTAAGAGCGTTCAAGAAACTGAGCAGTGCTACATATATAATTCTCATTTATGAAGATGAGAGCTTCTGAGAGCTGTTGGCTGCTGATTAAAACTCTGTCAAACAAGACCCTTCAAGTTTAACTTGCAGCCCTGCGTAGCCATTGGCTGCAGCGGTGACCAGGCATCACTCGCCACTTACTAATCAGTCCATTGAAATTCAGTGCAAAGGCGATGCAGGCAGGAATACATTTTCGAAGAACAATAACGTTAGGAAGCATAAATTTTTTGCAGTAGCCACTGTGTAAACACAAGCGTAATCACCTTTGAAGTAGCTCAAGTCAACAGGTTTGGGCCTGAAGTCCCTGGCTGAAATATTGCTTGCAGATTGGTATGAAAATGTGATTAGGTGTGGGCCAGAAGAAGTAAAACTGCTGGCAGCTGCTCTTTGAATTCATCCTACTGAGGTTGCAAACTGGAAACTGATATTGTAAGACACTGTTTTAGCTCATCAGAAAGAAAAAAAAAAAAAAAGAAAAAAGAAAAAAAGAAAAAAAAGGAAAAAAGAAAAAAAGAAAAAAAAGGAAAAAAGAAAAAAAGAAAAAAAGGAAAAAAGAAAAAAAGAAAAAAAAGGAAAAAAGAAAAAAAGAGAAAAAAAAAGGAAAAAGAAAAAAAGAGAAAAAAAAAAGAAAAAAAGAAAAAAAAAAGAAAAAAAAAAGAAAAACAAGCCCTGTTAACTAGAGAAGGTGTGGCTGTGAGCACAGCTGCCTAACCTTTGCCAGGCAAACCACATAAAACTTCTCTGAATTCACATCACATATTGTGTTGAACTCCAGATTCTAACCTTTGGCCACCCACTTTCTCTACAGCACGCACATCAGCCTGCAAATGGTCTCCAGTGGTCAGCACAGCCTGCTTTAATCTTGCAAAGGGCAGCGCGGTAACGGTGTGCTTTGCTGGATCAGCTATTCTGATAGATTTTTCTTTGGATTTAGTCAGGCTTTTTGATTTCGAAATGCAAAGCAAATTACACATAGAGACTGAAATAGGAGAAAAATAGCTCCAGACAGCCCTTAGAAACTGAAAGGTCAGTGGTTCATTCAAGTCACAGTGTGAGAAGCACCACAAAGGGGAATGGGGTTTAAATTCACCTCTAAACCTGACTTTAGAAGTGCACATCTGGGGGTTTTTGCTGTTGTAGTTTTGGTTTTTGTTTTAACTCAATACAGGAGAAAATCTTAGATGCAAAAGAGGTTTTTGCTTAAAAAAATACTTGCTTGTTCTAGGAGAAAATCTGGAGGGGAAAAAAAATCAAAAACTGTCAACAAAATGAGATGGATATGTCTGATGTTAATCAAGTTCATTTTATATATTTATGGTGTTTATGTTTATAGATTGGAGATGTTTGACAAAGCTGATGTTTATGTGCAAAGGTTTTTTAAAACAGTAGAGAGAAGCCCATCAGTTAAAAGTGACCCTCTCCTGAAACACAGCTGTGTGAAAGAAAAGTTTCTTTAGCATTAGCTTCATTTCCAGGTTAGTTGGTTTTTGTGCATGGTTTGAAAAATTCTACTATGCTTTCTTGATTGCTTCTTTAGAGTTATCACAGCATTGTTATGCTGCTTGGAATGCAGTTTGTCAAAAGGAAGACAAGAGGAGAAATGGGTTAGACTTCTAAACTTCACAAGGTCAGCCAAACCCCAAATCTGTAAGTTCTTTCTGGTTGCTTAAAGGATAAAACGGGTGCTATGGAAGTGTGAGCATTCAAACTCAATCCATTATTCGATCTCAGGATCAAATAAAAAACTTAAAAATCAGTTTGTCATTTGTATAGCCTTTTAAAGCACAGGTTTGGGTTGTTTTTGTGATGGTAGAATAGTCACCAGGAAGCGATGGAAGGATCATCATTTGAGATATTTAAAGAATGAAAAAAAAAAAAAAAAAAGCTAGTTAAAGTACTGCTGAGAATAATCCAGACCTGGATTTGGCTACCTACAGTGTTCCATCAGTAATATCGGTTCCCCGGTCAAGAGAAAGGGCTTTTTGCGTCCACTGGCTGCTTGTAATATATTCCAACAAGGAAGCATGCGATGCAGAAGTGCATTCTTTACATAAATCAAACATTGCTAAGAAACACACAACATCATTAAATTAGTGTAGATTGCAAAAAACACAAGCAGTAAAATCTTCTATTGCTTAACATTCTTTCTGAAGAGATTTGTTGCAACATATGATAAATTATAGGAGCAATATTTACGGGATACAGGGCACCTTAGTTTAAGAAATATAAATTAAAAGCCTTGAGTGACTTAAACTGAGTCATTCTGAATTTATACAGAGGTAGACGTGGAGCACCCGAAAGAACTGTCCACATTGTGGATAGGTGATGGTTTACTTCCAGCTAACAGTCAGCATACAGCTGAACTCACACAGCCTCTTCACATGTCAAATGCAATTTTTTTAAAGCTAGGTCAGCCTGACTGCTGGCTGCTGTGCTTCTGCTCTCACCCCTATTTCCAAGAAATCCCTCCTCCGAGATTTCTCACAAGCTAGTTGGATCTTGTACTAAGTCAAGAAAGACTCACACCTTGTCAGTAAGGACCCAGAGAGTTGAGAGGCAGCGGGACCATGCAGCCATGAGCAGGACGGCAGTCAGAAAATAGATGGATACAGGTGCCTGAAGACTTTTGTCTTCTGTATGTGACTGTGTCACTCAGCAAAGCTCTTTGATCCTGTCTCAGAATTCATCAGATGTGATGAAAATACACCAAAATTTTTAACTTCCCCAAAGAACTTTAACATGAGCTAATGCCATCGACGTCTTTAAGACTTTGTATTATACGAGAGATTGCCAGGCAACACAACCTCTCAACAAGTGTAGACTACAGACAATGCTGAGGAGGGGAGACATAGACAGAGGGAAGGGACAGTAGATGTAAAAAACAGTAAATAATGTTAGAATGACAATCTGTAGAAAACTCTTATGCAGGTTCATCAAAGAAAAGGATGCAAGAGTGGAGGAATGGATCAAGTTTTCAAAATTTACCACTATTTAAATATAAGTTTGTAAAAATGATCAAAGAAATATACAGCAACATGAATTTTCTAAAGGATAATTGAACTGATACAGCTTCTATGAAAAAAAAAAAAACAAACAAAATGTTATGGTACATTAATCTTAAAGAAAGTGTAATGGGAGCCTAGGAGAAAATAATGATTTCAAATTATTTCAAATCAAACCCACACAGATCTTCTGAAAAAGATTCATGAAAGACAGCTGGGGAATGTCAGACATTCCATTTATTTGGCATCCAAGAAAAGACAAATAATGCAAGTGTGATGGGACTGTGACATCTGTGCAAAGAATCAAAGCATAACTGAAAACAGCTTAGAAGGATTCACCTTGCACCTAACAGTGGCTGGTAGCAGGTAGCAACTAATTTAATCCAACTAAGAATAAAGCATTGGTGTTCACGATGATTACAGTCATCTTTTCAGATCTATCTTAACTAAGCCACATATTAGTGCTCTGGCTCATTTCTGTCTAAGCCAAAAGCAGCTGAAGTAGCTTTGCGATGAGCTCATTTCAGATAATGGACCGTTAGGAATTTTGAGTATTTCCAAAGGACTGGTCTTACGCAAACATACATATTAGCATGGTTCATATTACTATTATACTTAAGTGCTGTGCAAGCATGAACCAAAGAAAATGAGATGCTTAAAACCTTTGTCTCCATTTTATTTATTGTGGTACCCGTCTTTGGAATTCAGGGCTTCATCCCCTCAGATAGTCATGTCTTTCTATCTGCAGGCGTTTGGATATACAGCAATCTTACGCTTACAGTTGCAAATTGCTACTAAAAAAAATAAATTCATGACTAGTAAAAGAAGACTACAGTAACAATGACAGAGTCATTGAAGAGGAATGTTCCCCATTCCTCTCCAGTCACTATGGGATGCATACTAACTGCCTCTCAGGACACCACGATATAAGCATAGACTGGGTGACCTGTCATTGGGACTCTTTCTTTCTGGTGGGCTTCTATGTATATTTCCCACTTCTCCAGACTCTTTCCTTTCCACTCCATTTGACCCTAAACAGAGTTTGGCAAAAAATGAAGTGTTGGAATAAGCAGAGCCCAGGGTAGAACATCAGGAGAGAGAATGTTTATAGCATTTTAGTATTAATGAGAAAAAAGCTGAATTTGATGAAAAACAATGAACAAAAAAAAAAGACCAAATCGAAGAAAAGAAAAGCCATAAGACGTGAACAGAAAGAAACATGACATTCTATAGAAAAAGATCTTTAAAGAGAGAATCAGTGATTTCACAAGAGTAAAACCAAACGTTATATTTTATCCCATCTGTTTATGTTGATAGAAAAACTAAGTAGCACTCAGATTCCTATCACTAAGAGCCTCTGAGCTTCAAAATGACTGCGGCTAACGATTATGCCATTGCAGTGAGTCATCCTCTTCCCTTAATATCTATCTCATCTATCTCTAACTACTTCAGATTATTCAGATTTCCTTCTGAATGAAGGAAACCCATCCGAAACTTGATGATTGCTTTTACCCTAAAATAGTAATGGTTTGAAATACAACCTGCAAAAACGTCAAGTTCTCAGCATACAGTGCAGCTTTAGGAATATATCTGTCTGTACGTTTATGTAGCTTCCATCAATTTTAAGCGGTAGTGTGGGTCCAACTCGGATCAACCCAAGATGAGTGTCTGGAGCTCAGGGTGGTTTGCCTTTAAGGTCTGCAGTTCTGAGAGAGAATATTCTGCAGTGAATATTACAGATTTTTTGCTTCTAATAATTTTCACTTCTCATTATCTCCCCTTTCCCTTCTCCCTACCTACCTGCTATGTGTGTCCTTGGCCCAAATATTTCTATGACATAATTGATGACACAACTTTTAGGTCAGGAATGTGCTTAAAATACGAAGGTGTGTAATTCTGATGGCCTCCATAGGTTCCTTTGGATTGTTAACTCCAAAAGTAAACTAATTCAGTCAGTCTGTGTTGCACCGTTACACACAAAGGTAGAGACGCGCTGTTGTACTCTGCTACTAATTATTTTTTATTTCTTTTTATCTTTTCCTTTAGTATGTAAATTTCATCTAAAAGAGTATTGCAACACTATCTTTCTCTGTTATGGAATGAGAAGTCTGGGGAAATTAAGAGTTTTTACATATAACCGGGGAAAAATGACACCACAGAACCTAACATCTGTAGCGCAAGTGGCAGGAGAGAGCCCTCTGCCCACTGAAGGCAGTGGATTTATATCTGTGGTGGATAGAATGGAGTTTAAACCAATGTGTTTGCAATAAAGAGAAGCAGTTGAAAGCAGGAGACCTGGGAATTCTAGTGGGTTGTTTAGTATTATGTTATGATAGAGAAATGTCTGATATGTTTACAAGAATAAGAGTGTTCATCTTTTTACCTTTTCTAGTGTTAAATACACACTCTAAACATTCAAGAACGCGAGTAAATGATGATCACATGTAAAGTACTAGAAGTAGCCTCTTCTTAGCAAATGAATTACTTTGCTTAACGTAGTAAGAGGCAACACTTGCAATGGGAATTAGGAGAATCCCTATCCATGCTGTTCAGCTATACAGGCATGGCATGCAGGAAGAGCCACTAATGGCGTTTTGCCATAGACAATTTCCAAGATGCTGAATTTAAATTTTTGATTTGCTTCCCAAAACATTTTACTTCAAATTTCAATAAAAACGCACACTGAAGAATCATAAACTTTTTCTAGATTTTAATCGATAGTCTCAGAAGTAAATTACAGGTATCAAAGTACTTACTGTACAGCACAAAAAGAAACAAGGTTTGGAAGGAATTACATAGTTGTATATAAACAAACCTCTGGCAATGACAGATCAGGAGGAAAGATTAATTTTGTGTTTTGTTATTCTGTAGCTTCTCTGCAAGAACGTTTTATGCTTTCCTTGGAAGCAATTGATATCAGCTACTATGGGAGATGGAAGTCAGAATAGTTGGAGTTCTGATCCAGTACAGCAGTTTCATTGTATGACCAAAACCTGTTCTTCCCCATTTTTTCTTATCTTGGGTGTAATGTTTAGCTGTGACCCATTGGCCAAATGTACAATTTCTGCAAGAGTACAACAGGAGGGCAATATATTTTCATGAATGAAACGTAAAGATTACATTGCACAAAAATTCAGATGGTTACCACTTAATCCAAATTATTTTGGCGAATGAAAATTGACAAATCTTAAGCTTGTTTAATTTTTAGAATTAAAAAACCTCCAAAGAGCTTCCTGAACATGCAGATTTCTGCAGTGGTAGAAGATCCCCTATGGTTTGTGACTAATCCACAGACTGATTAGTTGCACAAGGAAAAGTAAACACAATCTAAGTTTGGAACTTCTTCTGCCATTGCAATTTCATGTTTGCAGAAGCTGTCTGAGAAAAGATAAACAGTCCTGAGACACAGAGGAGGAAAAAGTCCTTTTACAAGGCCATGTAAGATTGAATCCTAAAAGGTAACAGCGTTCTTAACCTCTGCCTGGCAATCCATAAGGCTGGGTTCCGGGCTTACATTACAAAGTATATGCCAGGAAAGACCAAAGAGTAGAATTATACCAAAACTTTTTTCAGAAAATAACCTTGCGTGTTGACAGGTTCCATCTTAGTCTGTGAAAATATAGCTCTTAAATGCTGTCTCTAATGATTTCAAAGGATAGCACATCTTTTGCAAAGACTTTGGGTGTCATTTAGGCTGATCTTCCCAGTTATGGCCCTTCTTTGTTAGCATCTCATTTTTTTGAAGGCTTAAATTAAAATTAAGATCCAAGCGAAGATAGGATGGATAGTCTATTTGAGCTCCTGAGGGGCATTAACACAGAGTTTTGCTGCACAGGGTTTATTTTACATATATCTAAGCGAACTATATATGAACGAATTGTACAAATTACATTGCAGTTTGGACAGGCCTAGTGTTGAATATTATTCAAATTAACATTTTTAATGTAAAAATCCTTTGTCTTTTAAATGTTTATTTTTCTTGTGGTTATTTAAGACAAAACAGAGGGACTTATTACAGTCAGTTTTAGCAGCTTATGGGTAACTGTGTCTGTTTAGATAACCAGATCTTATAATATTAATGCTGTTAAAATAGGCAAAACTGTAGGACTGAAAGAAGGTAGGCTAAAGTGCCTCTGAAACTGAAAATTGATAAAATATCTCTTTAAAGACACTTTTTGTTCAGAAGTAATAAATAAATTCATTAATTGGCCTATTTTATTGTGGAGCCTGGGGAAACTGGGGTTTGGTTATTTTTTCCATTCTCCTGCATTTATCAATTAGGTTTCAGTTGGAAGCTCAGCATACTGTTCGCTGATCTATAGCTATGATGCCATATGGATTTGTAACCCAGGTGCTTCACCATGGTTGAGTAACTGTCCCTCCTAAATACTGTATGGTATTACCCTTATCATGCATATTTTCCACATCCTTGCTGATAGTATCAGCCACCCGAGTCCCTCCTGAGAATAATACGGAGCTTTCACATTTGTGGCAAGTGCCTGAGATGATCCACAACATCTTCAGCCTCCAGGTGTAATGAATACTTGGTTAAATCCTGGTTTTCACTCACCTGGAAGAGCTGAAGGAACATCTGTTGCATTGTGCGCATTGTTCACGTTTGCATGCAGTTGAAGGCGATAACCTGTGGGAGGTTTTCACTTTTTCAGAACAATTTTGAAGCATTATTCAAATCTCTTAGCCCTCAGCCACTGTCCTTGGTATAAGGAGGTTAAAAAATCTACTTTTATAGCCCTTGGTTTAAATTAAGGGTCTTTGATACTGAGATGGAACTGCTTGGCCTTAGGGTTGCATTTCCTAACAGGTGTCTACCAGCCCAGGGGTAGAGGTTATTATAGCCTAAGCATAGTTGCTATACTATAGCTACAGAGCCCGAGAGGTGCCTGATGTACTGTGGAAAAGGTCAAACTTCCTACCCCTTTCCTGGCCAAAATCCCTTTTTTTTTGTGCTTCAGGCCAGTACAGTATGGTGTTTTTAGAACTCACCTTGCAACCTGCTCTGGTCTGTTCAGGGCCTCTATCCCCTCCTGAAGCTGCATGAACATTTAGTGCATGAAATAGAATGAAAATTGTGTTTCATCTGGAATCGTAGGGAAGTTTGACATGGTACTGTGCCCATCTCACAGAGAGCTTTGTGCACAGTGCTGTAGGGCAGGAGTACGCTTTGGGGGCAGCTTGGAGCCAGACCTGCCACCTTCAGCAGTGGTGGGAGGTGAAGGTCAAGCAAATGCAGCGTGCTTTGGTCCTCACCTGCCTGGTCCTCACCTCCAAATTCTCTGCTGAAAGTAGTGTCTTTCATACCAGAAAGATTTTCAGGTAGTCTTGACCATCTGTGATGGTTGCTGTGTGTCTTGAGCCTCTAAGAAGTTTGAGTAATATCCACAGAAGCTGTGACTCTTTCTGCATCTTCCTGGAACAGCTGTGGCTCACACTGCACACGTGCTCCTCATCATGCACATTTTAAGGTTGATGCTGGGTTCTGTAGTCAACCTTCTCAGAACTGTTTTTGAAGCATCATTTTCAAACCCTGTTTCCTCCTATGCCTTTCATTATTTTAATGTTGATCCTCTGATGCTTGCAGATGGAAGTACAGAAAGCTGATAAAATCACTGAAAGTTAGGATTGATATGTATTATTTAATGTTACATACTGATGCCGTGTTAGGCACAAATCAAATAGGGCAAATCTTCATGAATTCATTCCGATTTTCCAGCTTTACCGGCTGTCGTCTTTTACTTCAAGGAGACTCGCATTAAACACAGACTGAATCAAAACCAAATAATAACGGGAGGGGTGGGGGTGGAGTTTACGTTGACTGTCATAGAGGTGGACCCCCAGTTTTATTCAAAGCCATAGCTAAAAAGTGTCTTAAATCTGCTATGTGATAGCAACACATTATGCTGTAAAAGTAACAGGAGGTACTAAAACCATTAGCAAACCTGTCCCTTGTGTTCTGCTGGACACAAGGAATTATCTAGTAGGCACAAATTGATTTAGCTTTTATTCTTATTTCACTACTAATTCTGCTGTTGTTTTCACTTTATCCATTTTTATTATAAGCCTTTGGCAAAAGAAGCAAAACCAAAATAGGTTCCCCACCCAACATATTCCATGTTCTTGAGGTAAGAGAAAGGAAATAGCTTTGCTGTTTGCACAGTGATAGTAAAGGTTGTGCGGGGTAACACACTTAAATCTGCAGTATTATAGTCAATATGCCATGATAGTATTAGACATATACATAAACAGCATTATTAGTATCTTTAAACAAAGTACAGTTAGGTCAGGCATGCTGAGTCTCTGTAACCCTTTGAAGCCCTTAAAATCACAATTTTCCATTCTTTTCTTTAAAACATATTACGTACAGGGTATTCTGTTCATCTAAATGTGCAGGTTGACTCACTGAAAGAAAGTAATGTAAATTAAATTTGTGTTACAGCTGTGTTCTGTTATAATGAATAACGTCTGCTTACTAAGACACTGAGTCAAAGACCTAGTTCTCTGTGGAAGGAAAATATTTGTGCGTTGCACTGGAAAAGCTGACAGGCATACATCTGTGTGCTCTGCTTCACATGCTGAACACTAGAAATAATGCAAATTGTTGATTTGGCTAGCAGTAGTCAAAACATGGTTCGAGAATCATACCACTTTCTGCGTGACTAATTTTGGGAAGCAAATGTAAAGTCTTGAGTGCTTTTTTTTTTTTTTTTTAAGTCTGTTTAGTTTGCCTTTCATATTTTGTACTAGTTGTGGTATTAGCTTCAGTCTGGAATGTCTTAAGCAAAGTTCAGTGAGTAAATCAACACTTATTTTTATCCAAGATAGATAACTGATTAGCAAAGCAGGATATAAAATCGGGTATCCTATTATGGTCTGAATTTTTCATGTATGTGCACGCAGCTTCAAATAAACACTTTAGCTTCCTGAACGAGCAACTCTTGTTACAGAGTTTGAGAGGTTTGTATGATTTATAGGAGGGCTGTTCTAAGAGAAAGTTGCCTGGTTTTCAGTTTCACTGCAAGGTCAGCTCTAGATATCAGCAAACCTTAAGCGTGGCACTGGACTTTGTTCTTGTGTTCCAGTTGTATAAGCTATTTGGAGTATGCACAAGAGTTCTTTCAGAGTCATATGAAAATACATCAAAATTTCTAGGAAGTCATTTAATAAATGTAGACTGTTTCGCCTCTTGAATTTGTGTATTATATATGCTCGTCTATCTAATACTAGTTTTAAAATTGTAGGCTGACTTTAGAAGACATTTGAAAAAGCAGGCAAAAATGTAGAAAACCTGTATGACTCTGTAACAGACAGTGAAGCAATTAATTTTCCAGTGCTCAGATTAAAAAATGAGAGTTTTGTATGACATAGGAAGGAAATACTTATTCATTAGGAACAGTTGTGTAGTACCTATCCTGGTGCTGCCAGGAGGAGGATGGGAGGAAGAAAGACTTTTGGGTACTGAATCCTGCTGGCTGGCAGGACTAGAGGAGGCCACCACAGTTTCACCAAATCAGCGAATGAGAAACAGTGCCAGAACTTCAAACTGATGCTGCTTCTCCTGGTGCTATACTTATCTCAAGCTTTGCTTGACCGACCATGCTGATGGCTTAGGGTCATATGCATCAGAATGTAAGTCTCACTTAAGTAGTGCTTAGCAGCCCAAGAAAGACCTAGGTAAACTAAACCTTCTAAGACCACAACTCTACTAAAAAAGAGTACCTTCTTGTTTGACATTACAATTCCTTATGTAGCCAGAGCATTGCTCCTATGCGTGTCCAGAACTGCCTTTATCTAGATAACTCAGAGCCTGTTTTCTACTCAGACTTGATTTTGGTCCAAGATCTAGACAGCTGAACAACTAAACACAAGGCAGCCCCAATGCGGTACGTGCTCTAGGAGCGTATATAACACATTCTTTGGAAGTTGATAGCTTTCCAGTTGTAATAGTTGTTGTAATTTAAACAAGGCCAGAAGAGTTACCTATTGCTATAGGGAATATGTGTGCAGGAGTACACGTACATACTGCAGGGGACCGCTTTTGACTTCTGCACATACAGGTTTATTTTAAAAGCTCTAAGGAAATCTCTGCTGTAAGTGTTAGGTAGGCCATTGCAGATGTGGTTTCCATTCCCTTATCAGCCTGAAAGGAGTTGTTTTCATTTCCCCAGGGAGAAACTTTCACCTTGGGTTGCCTTAGGCCTTTTTAGTGCTTTCAGTGCTTTCATTGGCACTACTATGTACCAGAGGTTCTCGGTTTATTCCTACTGCAGTCTCCACAACTTTGTTATTTGTGCAAGTAGGAGGACACCTTTGCTGAGAGACTAATGTTTATTAGCATAAAATGGTATTTTTTAGGTGTAATCAGATCTGAAAAAATAGTGTTTATATATATAGGTTACAGAAAGAACATTAAGTCACCACAATGATATCTGAAGTTATATAAGTCATTACTTAAAATAAAATCACTAAAAATTTTATCATGGTCCACCTGTCAAGCATTTAAAATGGCAATAGAGAGTCTTAATATAGAGATAGAGCTTTATAAGGGAATTTTTTTTTTTCAGAAAATTTGTTTGCTTTAAAAGAAATATTGATGCAATCAATATATATGGGCAAGCAATCCTTTCTCTACACTGTATTACCATCCAAACTCAACTATCAAACTTTATTTGCTACAACTCTCAAGCTCTTAGATGGATTTTTTTTTGCATACTATGTCTTTAGTCCAATTTTGGCCTTAGTGGTGTCAATGGACTCTAACAAAATCCAATTAATTTTTTTATGAATGGCTGAAGTAAAATTTACCTAAAAACAAGATTCAAAATGCCTAGGACCTGGTTTCCCACTGCAAGATACACACAATTTCACTGAGTTTTTCTTACCCAGCAGTGAGAGGAGTGATTGCCTAGATCCTTTGTAGCTTATTCTGTTACTTAATCTGAGTAACAGAATCAACTCATTTTCTTCAAGCAATACATGTTCTCTTTCTGCTTTTTTTGATGTTTTTACCTGATTTTTTTTTCCTCTGAAGTCTGTGTTAGGCAATGACGTAATGAGAAAAATACACATTTTTATACTTTAACTTGGAAAAGATCTATTCAGGGGCACAAATTTTGTCCCATCTAGGAGACAAGGTCCATTCTCATATTCTGCAAACTTTTAATAAATCAAAATGATTTCTTATTTGTTTACATTTAAATATTGCATAGCTTTCTACCTGGAACAAAAGTTATTTTCACTAAATTATTTTAAGTGTACTTCAATATTAAAGAATGGTTTATGATTTCAGACATAAACCAGGCATAACTACTATTTAATTTAGATAACTGTCTACGTGTGCTTGGTTTCCTTCCGTCCTCTCTGTACTTTTTTTCATTTCTTCTTTTTCTCTTATCTATTTACACAATATGATGTTTGCAGTTAAATTATTTGTCTCGGTAATTTTGTTCAAATTTTTGGATTTTTGGCATGCATTTGGACACTGTGTTCAAGCTTCTTTCTCATTTTCACTTCCTAAATGTGCCATACAAGTCATTCCTTCTAGCACTTGCACAGCTGCATGCATTTGTTCTGTTTTACTTTATTTTTTCTTGACAGGTAGTACTTTGATCCTTTCACTATGTCCCTCTTACTTAGGTAGTCAAATTTGACTAAAACCAATAGGACTTCGTGTACAAAATACTCAGAGCTTATACCCATCGAAACTCAATTTAAAATTTTCTCTGAGAATCTTTTGTTTGTTGATTGGTTGGGTTTTGTTTTTTGTTTTTTTTTAATATGCACTAACTACTGTACTTTCTTGCAGTAGCCAGTCGCCCTTGGTATGACAGTGACAGTTTGAAATGAAGTTTCTTGACTTGTGCTGGCTCTGGCAGGCCCTGTGACATTCCTCTGAAGCAAGATGGAAGATGAGCAAAGACAAAGCAACAATATTAAAATATGTGAGTGAAAATAGTTACCTGGGAAGAAAAAAGAATAGTCTGAGGTTCCATCACTTTAAAAGCATTCTTTTCTCTCTGAGAAAATCCCCCCAAAATATCACACATTTAAGATTTCATATTGCTCTGCTTTCAGTCACCACCATGACCCCCAGTTTACGTCACAAGTAAACATAAGGAGAAACCAGGCTGAAGCTACAGCTGCTGCTTTGATCTGCTGCCTCATGACAACGTAGTTCTGTCAGATCTGGTCTTCTGAGGCAGTTTTGCACTTCCACGTAAGGGGGAACAGAGTGGGAACAGACAGATGAAAACATTAATTTCAACCTTCAGAATGCCTTCGTGCTCAGCGCCACTTTAATTTTGCATCAAGCCTTTTTACTGCAAAGGAGAAGAAATCAAACCCTGGTTTTATCTTCATATGGACTACTGTGTTGTCAGCTGAAAGTCATGGCTCTCCACTGCTTCGCCATGAGCTGAATCACAGAGCTAAACATTCTCAAATTTGTATGGGAAGGGACTGAAATATAACACAGGCGTGAGTCCTGTGGCTTGAGTCCACCTCTACACGTGATTTCTCAGTCACTGCATCTTTTATTGCTTTTTTGCTATTAAAAGTGACTATTGCAGAGGTATAGGAAAGCTCTTAAATTAGCCAAGTATAACCATCAGCTCTATTCTCTGGTTTTTCTATGTTTAACAGTTATCGTGATTGGAGAATGACAGAGGTATTTGGACAAGCAGCCTAAATGTAAAAAACACACTTTTTACAGCACAGAGTTGTAATCTGGCAAGCTGAGTCTCATAACTTCTCGGCCAAATGGGAGTGAGACAGAAACAGCAGCACTTGCAGAAGGACAATCACCTAGGTCTATGCCAGAAGGAGAGCGCTACCAGGGCAGGCGTGCATTACTTCGGCAGCTCTTGGGGTATGGACATAGGGAGCGTGGACCTCATTCAAAGTCGTGCACCCAGGATGCTATGGATATGGTCCACAGCAAGGAGACATGTAACGTGATGTTTGCTTTGTCTCCAAGAGGTGAACTTCAGCCCTTGCACAGTAGCCCTTCCTGCTTCAAAGTGGTCTACACAGCATAATACTTGAGAGGTCAGGAAGAAACAGTCAGGGTGTCCGTGCATGCTAAAAATGTCATAGCTTCCAGGCAAGTATTTGGATTAACCTGAGTGCTTATTCAAGGAATGCGCAAGGATCTGTGCTACAGCAAAGGTCACGCTCAGTACCAGATTCTGGTTATCTCCTAGCGTTTTTTCTCTGCCTGTACAGCCATAATGGAAACGTAACACTAATTTTACTGCTCACTGATTTCCTACTTTAAATTCTGTCTCGTAATGAGAAGGCAGAAATGCTTTGTGGTGATATTCCACTAGATTAGAAAATGAGCACTCAAAGAAAATACTTTGGAAGCATCCTATGCTCTGAAATCACAAATCAAGGATCAAATGCAAAATGCTTGGGAATGTAAAACTGGTCAAATCTTCAAAGGCAAACATTTATATTCTCTTTTCTCTCATTAGGACACTTTGTCTGCAAGTAATATAAGTAAGCATGCCTGAAGAGTGGCTTTTAATGGGTTTTTTTGGTTGTGGGTTTTTTCAAGCATAAATGAAATACAAGGTTTCTCGATGCATTATTTTGTCATTCGGGAGACTATTTTCCAAATTTATGAAAATCATAATGAAGTCTTGTTTTAAAATGCCTTTTTCTTTTAATGCTGCTTATAATTATCATGTGCCATGGCATGAATCTCTCTTTTTTGGTACTTAAATACAGTATATAATTTAAGAACGAGCCAAATCTCTGTAAATGCCATCAAATAACCTGGACTTCTATAACTAACTTTCCAAGTAGCACATTCTGATTTACTGCTTTGCTGGAAACACAGGAAGGAACAATAGGACTAGAATTTCTTTCAGGGCTGCCTTTTAACAGAGGTGGTGAAGCCTAGGTATTGAGACAGTCTTTGTTGCAGTTATCATCTCTCTCCAATATTTTTTTTAAGTCTAAATCTGAGTTTAGTTCTCTGTGTTCATGTATTTGTCTTCCTTTACATATTTAGCAAGATTTCAGTGGGCATAGGATAAGGCCAAAGTCTTGCTTCACAAAGTATGGCGTTCAGAAAGTCTTGTTCTCTTTGGCATTTTCCATCTCAAGAATTCAGCAGTCAGTTGGAGAGAGGAATGAGAAGAGAAAATTTCTGGGGCCTGAGCAGCTAAGTTTAATATCCAAAACTGAAACGACTCCCAGATGAATGGAGCAAACCAGACAACCCAGCAGACGCGAACTCTGGCCCACAACCTGCAGATAAATCTGTTTGCATGGACAATTACCTACACGGCCCAGTGATGTCAGTGGAAATCCATGCAGAGGTAAGGATTTGTGGGCAGAAGCTTGGCTCTGGTCAGCATAGGGAAGCTGTTCAGGTATTCTGTTTCTTTGTACAGTGAGACAGACCTTAGGTGCTTGCTGCCATTACATACTTTTACAGTAGACCATGATTGAGTTCAAGCCACTCAGAATTGTTGGCTGTTGGGCTGAGCTGGGTACTGTCTTCCTCCTTCATTAGTTAGTTCTGTATCTTAGAAAAGGGCATGAGTGGAAATGAGATTTTGCATCCTATTGTGATCTCCTTTTTCTTGCCACACAAAAAAAGCTCTATTCAATTTTGCCCAGTTTTTGGTCATGCATGAGGACACACAGACTAAGAAAAGATGAAATTGGACTTCTAGCAGAGTTTCATGGGACAGCTGACTTATGTAACTAACTGAAAACAATGATGCTATAATTTTTTTTACTTTCATGAGAAAATTCTTTCCATGACTAAATTCTTTATGCCAGTTTATAAATGTTAAAGGTATCTTCTATACGTGCATTGTTATAATCCACTTGTCACTTATGAAATTCACTTGTCACTTATGAAATATGGAAGAAATCTGTTTTATTCATTTATTCCACGGTGTTGTTATTCCAAACTTAGATATGTATTTTGTAAATATTTTTAGTTCTGTTTCCTCTTATTGTCTCTATTTGCTTTCTCCTGTCCTGATTTTGTATACTCTTAGCCAAAAAGTAGCAGATGTCCCATTGATTACTAATGTAGAAGACTGAATTTAGTCTCAGAAGTCTTTAAAGGAAAAAAGAGAAGTTGTCTGAATAATTCAGACTTCCTTGTCTCTTTTCCTTCATTCTATCTTTGCTTCTGTTTTTTTTTCTTTAGACCTCTGTGCTCCTTAAAGTCATCTTTTTCTCCATATGTTCAGAACGCTCTTCTAAGAGAGTTTTGTCTCAGGAACCTAAGTTGATTTAGGCTAGCTTTTGATGGACCAAACCTAAAAGATACTGAACACACAAATTTTTTCTAAAATGTATAATGTATCTGTCAGGTTCAGACCCGAGTTATTAACTTCAGAAGCTAGGTCTCTTGGTAAACATCAACCTGAAAGAGTCTTGACAGAGTTCTAGCAGAGAAAACTGGCATAGTTAGTAAAGAGTAGAAAGAATTGCCTTTTTTTTCTGAAGTAAATTATTTTTATTAATAAATCTCCTTCTGGTATCCTGTAAAAATTCTGAGTTTGTGAAGTTGTTCAGGAGCTACAGAAGCTTCGTTCTTCAAATGTTTTCAGAATCCGTGTATGTATATACTTTATATTTTCCAAGGTTGCAAAGACAAAATTCATACTGAGTGCAAACTGAAGAGCAAGGTTTCTGGTTTGACTTTCATGTAGGCAGAAAGAAAAAAGTAAGCCACATTGTTAACATCAGTTACCTGAAAGTTTTTTCTGAAGCCTCCCTGTGACTAGTTTAAATACATTCTTGTTTCTTATATACTTATTATTTTGTTTTATTTTGTCCTGCCTTTGCACTAGTAGAATTTCCCACTCATCATCTCTTGTTTCCAGGAATAGTTAACAGCCACCAGTCATTTGGATTATAAATATAGTTGGGTAACTTTTAGCCTGTATTAATATCTATATGTGAAACAACTGATTACCCTAAATTCAATTTGTTGCATTTGTATATACATTCAACTGAGTTCCACAGACAACTTCCTAAGTAGTTTTGTTTTTTAATATAGAGTTGGCTAGGACCAAAGCACATGACTGAGAGGAAGGGGCTCAGGGCTGAGGCATCTATGCCTGTTGTTCTGCCTGACATTTTGTGTTAATGCAGGTGTGCCATTTAAATCCTGGTTCTTCCATTAGCACACCTCTACCATAGATGTTTGGAAGAATTATATATATATACACTTCGAGATACTACAGCAAAGGCACATTGAAAGGCAATGGAAGATCACTATGGTGGTTCTAGCCTTTCCATTTTAGCCTCTAATAAAATATAGAAGGCTGATGATACTGCAAAGTTTTCAGTTTATTATTAAAATATATTTTTGAGATTATTAATTTTAGCTGTTATCTGCACTGCATTAGAATCATGCGAGGAGCATCACTATAGGGAATAAGGCTAGTAGCTCGATATCGCTTGGAGTACCACCATTGTGGCTAGAGCTTCCCACACCCCAGTCTTGCAGTTCTGTATGAACGAGGCTATAAAGGGCTCCTAGCCCCTCCAATAGGTATTTCACTGCTTTATTCGCTTTAAAAAATACAGACTCCTGACTTTGGTTATTACTTTTCTCTGGCATAGCTGAATTATTTTATAGGACACAAACCTTCCCACACTTCAGCTCTCGTCTCTGGCAAGTCAGCCAACCCCTGTTCCTACGGAGCCAGGATGTATGGAAAGCAGCCATGCAGCTGACACAGGTTGATTTAAAAGACTGTCATCTGAGAGAGCAAAGTAATGAGTCCTCCAAAACAGGAGGCTCTCGGAAGAAACTATTGCTGCTGCACATGACTGACCTTTCCATTGATTCCTTCTGGTCTCGGCTAATAGCCTCTCAACCCTCACAAAACATACTTCCAAAAAAAACCTTGGACTAAGTGGAGAGGAAAAACATTTTGTCTACTGTATGCGAGCTTTTTACTTCAGGTGTTCGTTTGCCATTCAGAAATCCATAGGGTTTAATTTCTTCTTTGCCACAAATTCTTTTTCTCTTTCAAGTACTTACCAAACTGGAACACCAGGGAAATCCTCAAGACCCTTAGACCGTGCTGTGCATTTATGCACCATACTGATAGTTATCACAGTCCTTTATCCTACCCCCCTTTTTAGTCTCCTCTTGTCAGGTTACACAATAAGTAATAATAATGTGAAACAACACCTTTTATTGTTTAGTTTATGTGCTTGTATTTTACTGCTAGTTGTGTTATAGATGGTGAACAACGTCTGCATGGGCTCACAGGGATAAATTTGTTGATAATCTGTGTTGTATTCCAGCACTGTTGCTATCTGCACACAAAAAGCAGAGTATTCATGTAGGCTACTGTATTTCTTCTTGCAGGTTTTGTTACCATCTAACAAAATATTTAGTGAAACCACATCATGATGCCACTATTTTAATCCCATTCCTCCATTACATGTTTTTTGCCTAGAAATGTTCACATACTAATAAAGATTCAGAGTATTTAATTTAGAGTATTAAGTTTAGCTTAATAGATTACATTAAATTTAGCCTGGACAGGTTAGATGAACACCCAGAAGGTAGGCCTTCAGACAACGCAAGGCACTTTTGTGAAATGTTGTCCTGACCTGAGTGGGATTTTTCTGGTATTTAATATCACGTGTAAAAGCTTTGCTGAACTAGGACATTGTTTAACCACAATACCCTTCTTGCTTTTACAGAATTAGGAGGAAAAATGGGAAAGCTGAACAAGACAACCTCAAACAAGATCTGTGCAACTTCCCTGGTATATTAATCTCTAGACAAAGAAGAGACACAAAACCAGAAGCAACACCTGACAAATGGAATTCAAAGTAAATGTAAGTAAAAGGCTTCTCTTGAAAGATAACACAGAAAACTTTTGAGTATGTTTAAGCCAGAGACATTTTTCATGTTTCTTATTAACATTAAATCCCAATAGTCCATTAAAGAATAAAGAGATGGTTGAATTTTGGTTTTCTTAATGATTTTAACACTACTAGCTTCAAAAATCTCCTCACCTCTACTTCCCACATTGCGACTAAGACTAACGCCTGTAAGGCTAAACTTCCTTGCAGCCACAGAGTAAGCACCTCTAAAAACAGGAGGAGTTAAGGCTGCTACAGTATCCTATGGTGATGGGCTTCTAATGCTCATATAATAGATAGTATTTTTGTATATTGTTTTTGCTCCTGCAAGTAAACTCCCTGGTGTTTAAGACACAGCGGACTGGAAGGTTTGTGTTATGATGCCTTTCCTATGTGGGACTCCTGTATGTTTTCTTTCCCATATAATTTTTGTAGTATCATCATCTTTTATTTCCAATTTCCCAAGGCAAGGCTCAAGTCTTCTGTAATCCATTAGACTCTCACAGTATCTTTTCCTAATCTTGGCCATAAATAATTTCCTATCTTATTTTTCAGCTTTGAGAACAATAAGCATAGTTTTCTGTTGTAATTACTGGAGGCAATCTCAGTAAAAAATGCAGGAGCACTGACTCATTTATTCAACTTTGAACTTTTCACAACCTTGGAAGAACAAGCAATTCTAAAGCTACACACCTCTTAGTGTTTAAGATACAATTAAACAAATCCATGTACCAACAGATATCTGAGCCCGATTATTCATTCAGCGTTTTGAAATCATTGTTCTTCCTGTATATTTTAATTTCTAATTTGCCAAGTGTAGAAAAATACAGCTCAACCAAGGTGGGGCTGGCTGACTAGTTCATGATAAATCATGCTTTTGCAGCTTGTGATGATTCTCTGCTTCCTTAAAAATGGCCATTTGGGGGGCATTAGGTATCGTTTTGGTGTTTAAACCTCTGAGAAAACAGAGCCTGAAATGGAGAACCGAGTCAAAAGAGGTAAGTCTTGGATCTGAAATGTGTAACCCCTTTATGAACATGGCACTTTGAATGGAAGGATGAAGTATAGCTGAGGCAGTGCACAGACAGAAGGGATGATACCCCAGCTTTGTCTTTCAGTGTGAATGATGTTCACTGAAGCCCTAGCTCATGGCTGGCCTAAAGTTTGAATGTTGAGCAATAAATGAAAAGCTAGAAAGTCCTTTGAAAGAACAGAGTGAAAGAATTGGTTATATGATGCTGAAATACACAGCAGGCAACAATTAAATGTATCTTGTTAGGTTTTCTTTTCAGAAAATTGTTGTTTGCGTTTTGGTATCTTCTGATGAGTGTGTCAGATGATTCCTTTTTAGCCCAATTATTCCAACAGCCATAACCAAACCAGCTAATTTTTGCTAAAGGAAATATTCTGGACTTTCTAGTGCCTATTGTCCATAATACCAAACTTCTTGCTGTGCTTTTTTAAAGGTTTTGAACCTTTATGCAACATAAAGGCTTCGAACAATCATGTGGCTTTTATGTTTATGCAATCTTACATTATCATTTTAAAGATTACAAAAAAACGACAAAAAGAAACAGGAAAAGTCACAAGGAAGAACTGAAGCAATTCTGAAACAAACAAGTTCAGGTACAGTATACATTAAATATTTGGGCACCTCTCTGCACATTTCTGACCCAGCTCTCGCTGTTGCTTTGAGTAAGTTCTAAGTTTATCTCACAAGTCAGAGGGCAATTCTCATTCCTGGCATCAGTCAGTGGGCTGCACACCAAACAGTGACCGTACAGATGACAAGCTGAATGCTTTTAGAGAAAAAGTGGAAAGGAAACATTCTGTTTCTTTCCAGGTCCCTGTTGTTTAAGCACAGAGCAATTTCGTACCTTTGTGCCCTAGTTGCCAGAGGGGGACTTTGAGATCACACATCATCTAGAGAACTATTTGACCAACATTCCTCAGCCTCAAAAGCAAATGGTTCGAGGAAGCTTTCGTGGGGGTTTATAAAATAAGGAGAAGAATAAAAGAGATAAAGAAGGCATGGTTTTGTGCTGCCCTGAGCTAGAGGGCATTGAATGAAAGTAGCAAGTGGCAGTATCAAACTACATAAAAGGTTTATTTATTCACACAACACAGTTCAAATTGCCAAGGCCGTGGGCCTTGCCATGGGATGCTCTGAATATTGTTTGTATAGGTTCAGAATGCACTTGGAGGACTCACAGGGGGAAAAAAAAAAACAACAAAAAAACACCACACCAAAACCAGAAAGTCACATTTGGAAGCTATTAAACACAAAACACCACTTGTGGCTTAGGAAATCCCTTAGCTGTAAATCGCTAGAAGCAATTTTACTCCAGGAGAGTATCAGTTTGTAATTGCCCTGCTCTGACGCTCTTCCTGAGGGATCTGCTGCTGGTCACTGCTCAAACCAGAATACGGGGTTAAAAGGACCTTTAGTCTGGTCCAAAATAGGGAAAATGATGTTCTTGTTCTAAGTAAGTGATACAGACTCTATTTCCCTGAAAAATCCATGAAACACGGTGGTTAATCATTAAAAGGGTAGTGTCAAGTGAAGTTAAATATGTTTCTGACTGTGTAACACATTCAATGAAGGAAAGAATGTGGGGTTTGGAGTAGTGAACCATCAGTCAGACTGATTAACGCAGTGACAAATCACAACTGCCTGATAATTCTGTAGAAACATCTCTTAACATAACACATGAGCTGGACATATCACATCACATGTTTACAAAGATGTTTTGTCTAGGAGAGTACCAGCTTTCCTATCTGTGACCTAGATTCCCTGTTATGTTTGTTTCTTCATGAAATACGGCCACACTGCCAATGCTACTCTGTGTGTTAGTCTTAAATTACTAGAAATATCTATCTATCAGATGATTTCTCTCATGAATCTCCAGGCATCTAGTATTTACACCTCATTTAAACTTACAAGTGCTAATAAACTCATTGGGCAACTATAGGACTATATGAATAAATACAAATAAATAATCAATGGTTATTATAAGATAAAGCATTCAAGATTTTGGATGTCTGAAGCAGAGTGAAGCGGTCCCTCTCGCTACTGAGTTCTTAAAATTGAAATCAAAGTCTCATGACAGCAGATTATTTCAGGGAATATTGGGAGGGAAATGGGGAGGGAATAAAGGAAATTATTTATATACTGTAGTGGATACATAAGTATATAATGTAGTAACCATATATCTATGATTGAAGAAATAAAACATGAATGAGTTCATAGGTTTTGTAGGGCTTTGTGTACATCATAGTTAATGGTGACAAGAACAAGACCAGGGAATTAAAAAAGTTGCTCTTACTGTTATCAGTGCGCTTACATGGGAAAAACACGTAGCATTGTTTTTCACAATTACAGGAATCTGCAGAAATCGGAATATGTAAAAACAGAATAAAATTGAAGCTCTTTCTCTTAGAGAAAATAGGAGACTCATTTTTAATAATGACTTTGTGTCATCAGCTTAGGACATGAAGAAGTAGTTTGCCTGCATAGAAGCCAAGAGCAGATGAAATTTGCTATGGAACCAGAGAGAGCGAGACGCAGCCCACATAAATATGCACAGTATGTTATTTTAATTAATTCCAAAGGTTGTAATTCAGAAAAGATTTTCAGCCTGTTCTTTTAATTTACTGAATAGATGTATTTCGTACTCTTCATTCTGTACAGGACTAAAAGGCTAATGATGGTTTGCTTGATTTGTTTTCTTTGTTTCTAACCAAGTCTTCGGTTAAATGATGAGCAGTTGAGAATATGGAAATGTTAAACCCCTGCAATTTTCATGGTAGAGTAAGCCTGCTCCAAAAAGTATTTAAGCTAGTAGTCAACCACTCTTACATCTCATTCTCTCAGCTTTCTAAGTTAGTTGAGAGTCCTATTCTGTTTCCTTACCAATTAACTGACCAGCACATTTTGCTTTAAAAATTTTATTTAATCTGCCTGAGAAGACACCGAATTGGCTATTTTTGTTCTTTATGCTATGTCTGTTTTTTAAAATGAGGTCCATTTCTTTTGATAGACACAAGCCTTATGACTAGTTAATACTGAGTTGGGCCAACAGCTGGTTTTCAAGGGAATGGATTTTGCATAGTATGACGTTCCCTGCTGGTTACATATTCTCTTCTCCCATTTTCAAGCTGCCATTTCACTGTCACCTCTGTTTAGAGTTGCTTAAATCTACTCCCAACCTCCCCACACTTACTGTCATGCTGGATGGTGTCAAGAGTCAGAAGTCAGACAAGGTTATCTCCTTTCATTTTCTGTTATACTGACACTCAGTTTAATGCTTTGCAATATCACCCATTGAATTAGTTCATGTCTGTTTACCCCATTATGGTCATTTGGATACATCAGCACCCATGTAAAATGTACAACGGTGTTTATTTACTTTTAATTCCTAATTCCCGGACTATGAAGTGTGAATATGAAGGTACTCACACAGTAGATATCTGTGTGTATTATATAAACGACCCTAAGTGATCATAAATAAATACTGAGATTGTCTCTGGTATAAAACATACGTTTACTAAAATCATATTCCTTGACCATTTTTGTGGAGAATTATTCTCTAACAAAGAAAGCAACACCAATTCAAGGAGCAGTACTACCTAGCAGAGCTAAGAGCTGTACGGTTTTTACTGGCTTCTACGACACAGAGCTTTACAAAAGGTTCAATATAAAATCTAATGCTACCCACGCTGTCAGGAAATATATTTTCCCTTAGGTAGCATCTCACATCCCCTAAGAAAACATGTGGTCTAAGAACTACAATCCTTTAAGACCACATCATGTTGCTCTAAATTCATCAAGAGCAGCCTTAATTTAACTATTTATATTCATAGGATATATGAGTTTGTAACATAGTCCTATTACTTTGAAACTTTGAGTCTTGATTTCTAAATCAACACTGTATAGAAATCTTTTAAGTTAGTAAATGTGTTTCTTGCCAAACCAAGCAGCAGCAGCTGCTTCCTTCAAGGTTTTCAATATTGAAAACCCGCCACTCGGTCTGTATAGAGGACACTTCTACACCATGCATTATCATCATCTGTAGCTGCTCACAGCTGCAGAATGGCCCCATCTGAGAAGACTGCCTTTACATAGACATCTTCCAAGCCAGCTTCTGTTCCACAGGGCCCAATGATGGCACAGAAATAAAAAAAAAAAAAAAAACAAAACCAAACAAAGCGGCAGTTGTGTGTTAGCATCTGCAATAAAAAAAGAACCCATTCATTGTCTCTGGTGAAGATTATTGCTCTTACCAGGAGCATATGGTGTTGTAACTGAACGTCATAAAGCCTGCATGTGGAAAATGCTACCAGACTTTTTGTTTACAGTCTCCTGAAAAAAAAAAAAAAAAAAAAAAGTAGCAAGTAGGAACTGCAAATTATAATGCCTACTAATTTGTTCACTCCTTTTGAGCCAAATCATGTACAGAATGAGCTCTAACATATCCTGATATTAGTAGTTCTTTTCTTGCCCAGTCTTTGAGGAAAGATCAGACTTCTGACTGTTGTACCTTGCAGTACCTTTACATTCAGTTCATATTTCAACTACTACACAGGCAGTAGAAAGTGGAAGCATTATCAGTGGAACATACTTGACACAAGTAGTTTTTAAGCATCTCATTTTAGTAAAACTCTGGACATTTGGAACAAAAACTGTTGCACTATTTCCTCAACAGCCATACTGTCCAGGCAGGAAGTCTTCAGAGAAACGGAACATCTACGGCACAAAGTCTGACTGAATTAGAGCATAATTACCTAAAAAATTGTTACCATTCTTAGAGCATGGTAACACTGTTCGCATCTTTCTGTGGCCTGCTCATGTCCATCAAACTTTCACTGCTTTCACTCAAGTGCCGTGTTTCCGTTTCACATAGAGATATGTGCCGGGCAGAGCCTTCCCTAAGTGTCGGCTAGCTCACATCCACACACGGCAGTGGTTGGGACTACTCAGAAATCAGGGGACACACAAAGATTGAAGGAATTTTATCTAAGAAGATTCCAAAATCATTTAACAAAGATTTCCACATCGCTAATTTGCGATTAAAATGATCCAAAGTAAACATTAGCCAATTTCCCAGGAAGGCACATTTCTTTTGAGGAGCAAAATATATACCATGCAAGAAACAGACTTGTAATAGATCCTGAAATGATTAAATCGGTGGATTCTAACCCAGGCCATGAGAACAGCACCAGTAGCCATCTTGAATGGAGTTGTTAATCAGAATAGTACGGTTGCTCAAGAGCTCCAGTAAAACAATTAATCTAAATGTAACCAGATAGTTTAATTTGGTTTTATACTCCAAATCTAAATAGTCCACAAATCCCTGTAAGGTCTTGTGACACTTTTTCATTTTCATCTTCTTAGTATGCTACAAAGAAGCAGCGCAGAAACATTTTAACAGAATTTGGGAAGTAGTTTAGCAAAGGGTTATTTTGACTGGTCTTCACATGTAAGAGTATGCTACGAGTCTAAATTTCTAATAAAAGTAGGGAAGTGAAGGAGACCATTGCATTTGTATCAAATATGAAGTGAACAATTGCAAAATATTAGCCAGATTATTGAAAACTGAAAAAGTTGATGTGTCGTGCTGTTCTCCGTTGTTCCATCCCTGGCATATAGGAGGGAAATATTTATTGGGTTTGCTAAATGTTGTAGTCAAAACAGCTCTCTGGTTTGGCCTGCCTGTAGACATCGCCTACCGCTCTGGATGCCATCAAATGCTGTGTCAACAGTTCATAAGCCTGTACGGAGAATTATTCCTCTCTTTTACAAAAATTGATAATTTTCCAAACAAGCTCATCTTCAGTTGGCATTTTAATAAAAAGACTGCTCTCTTGAGTACACTTGCATAATCTTGGAGACTAGCAGTGGAAAGGGCTTATTAGGTCATGTAGTTAACCTGTCTGCCAGTGCATGACTGTGCACTACAGTGCAGTTTTTAATTCTTTGGCTATCAGCATTTTGTGCCGTGTAGAAAGCAAAGCAGGATTTGTCAGTTTAGGCAAAAATTCTGTGGAGAAAGACCTCTCATTTGCAGATTCTGCATGTCTTGTTCACCTTAGCTGGTATCAAACCTGGGAGATGTTGCACATTCTCCTTTCAGACTGAGACCACAACCAGTGTTTTTAGCTTAAAATTACATCGAAACTGAAAAAAAATATAAAAATTTTGAAGCTTATTCCTCAATTGTTCATCTAATTCATTTGCAGTAGAACTTTCGTAGTTCACTCTCTAGGTGGTAGAACAAGGTGAAGATTAAAATTAACAATTTAAACTGTTTAAAAAGACAAAGTTTTCTCTCTTTTTCTTTCAGCAGGGCTTTCCCTTTGTTGACATAGTCCCCAGACCAGAACTTTTCCTGTCTTCAAGAAGTTGTAACAATGTGGTTGTGAGGCTCTGTGCGCCATCTCCGACACTGTCTCAGTCCTGATTCAGCTCTCCTTTCCTGCACAAAGGCTGATGCTTTTTGGATTGTGACTGATTTACAATTACTGTGTTCCTGTCAGTGGAATCTTAATGAGATTTGGTCCTCGAAACCAGGCTCCGGCAGACCTTTCATCAACGTAGCAAGGTAAAAGGTAGTTGAGGATCCCCAGAAGATCTATCAGTGCTATCATAAAAATGGTAGTTTGCTCCGCTACTTAAAATCCTTCTGGGCATAAGGTTTCTAGACAATCAGAGATTAGTGTCTTTTCCTAGTTGGATGTACATAGTACATCCAAATTTTCTGCAGCTATGCTTACAAAGTTGTAGAGGAAACACAAATGCTTTGGTGTATTAATGCCTGCATAGATATCCAGGGTCTGCTCTTTATTCTTTCCCTCATCTTTTAAGGCATTTGCAAACAAACTACAACTGATCTGTTCCAAATCGACAAGACACTAAGTTACTTCTCTAAATAGCTGTTCAATGTCTCGGTTTAGGGATTCTGAGCAACTTTTTATTGTTTCAAGACTCAGGATATAAGAGCTCAGAAATTGCTTTCCTCTGAGTTTTGCTGTTTATCTACCAAATCAGTTGCCTAACATTGGACACATATTGTGGACTATTAACACATGGTATTGCATATTTCAGTTCGCTTTAACTATTGTAAAAGCCTTGGAGAAAAAAAAAAATCCCCAGCATAAATGCATAATTATATAAAATACAGTTACAGAATTGAACACAGTTTCTACACAAGGTTAGAAAACACATTAAATGTCAAAAGATATCTATGCTGAGATACGCTTTATACACAGAAGCAATTGTTTGTGACCTATATAAACTTAGTAGTTCCACAAACAGTTACATTTTAATTCAGTTGTTCACATCCTCTCCTAATACTAATCTCGACGTTGCTTTGAATGCTTGGTCTCCATTAAAGCAACTGAAAGATATTCAAAAACAGGAACCGAGAGGAACCTTCACAATACCTTGTTCGCCTTGAAGGACATTTATGCAGAAAGCAGGAAACACCAGTTCAAATCATTCCACCAAATTAAGAAAGTAATTTTGAACTTCGACCTTCTAATATATCAGTTATAGTAATAAAAATGTCTTATTTTTATATTTGAGATAGGACATAAACCTAGGACATCAAAAAGCAAATTCTAGTCAATTTTTTTCAGGCTCTGGGGCAACTATTCTGGATGTGGGTGCCTTAAAAAGAACACCCTAGTGCTGAAAAAAAAATCCAACCAACCACAAAAAAACCCCAGTGATTCATTCCGAACTGATTTATTTTGTTCGGCAGCTGAAACTTGTTTGCTTCACCTTATTTATAATATACATTTAGTAGTCATTACAATATTGAAAGTTACTGGCAATTTACGTGTTTTCTAAAAATAAGAAGCCAACTGCTCATTTTTTCCCAGGCTTTTACAGATCTTATTGCTATCTAATCTAATGTCCACAAACCCATTGTAAACACAGACTGATGTAAAGTAAACACTGAAGCCTCAGTATCAGATAAACAGAACACTGAAGATTCAAATTTTTTTCTGTGCAAGTCCTCCCAACTTAATTTACAGCAAACTTTCCATATGTATCAATTTTCATGGGACTTTATAAACTTTGCACTGTTTTCTTTGATGAAGTCTACAGTTTTGCTGACTATACAGGGGCTTTGATGATACTTTCAGCAGATTTGAATTCAGAAAGTAAAGGAGGTGCTGTGTACAATAACAAAATGTGTATTATTTAATACAGAGGTCAAGAAGAAAATATTTTTCACTTTTTCCTGAAAAAGAAAAAAAAATACTTTAAGAGAAATGTCTTAACTTTTGAGAGAGCTTTTGTATTGTTTTTGCTAAACTTTCATGCTTCTCTGACATTAAGACTTCCACAAAAAATGAGGAGTGTTAGTGGGAACTTTTGTAGACATACAGAAATAGTTGTGTCTAAATATTGCCCTTTTGCCTAATTTCACAGAAGCTAGGAAAAAAAGCCTGGAAAGTGTTTTTTAATGAGCTGACTAAGGGCACTAAAAGGGCATTTCATAATTAACACTGTAGAGGAAGAGAGTGAAACGTTTTGTATGAAAAAAAGATGCCTGGCCAGTTGAAGGTTATGGTATCAGGGAAGACCGAAGTGATAAAGTATGAGAAGTTATCACTAACTTCATGTCCAGATGCTACTATGGATGTTTTAGGAAAAAATAATTTTTAAGCAAAGTAGAGAAATCATAATTTTATGTACTCCAGCATAGATGGAAGCTAATTTTGCAGATGCAAAGTAGATATCTAGTTACATGGGGTTTTTAACTGGCATAGAAAACTCAGTCAGGTACATTCTGAAATCTTCTAATTAGAAGATACCATGGATATTCTTAATGAAAAGGTTGCAGGACATGGTGCATTAGTGATTTAAAAAAAAAGAAATTAGTTACATTTTTGCTTAGGTTATCTGATTAGAAAATATAAAATAGCAACTTTGATGACAGAAATAAAACAAGACAGTGAGTAGGACAGAGGTGTAAAACTCAGCCCAAAATGGAAAAAGCAGATGTGGCCAGGATGAAGGAACTGCAATCCAAACATTCCAGAGAAATTTGCAACAGCTTTTGGAAACACTCCCCTACATAATTAGTGCTCAGTTTTGTGTGTTCTGATCATCAAAGCAATTTTCAAAGTTGAGAATTCAAAGACATTCAACCCTGATGCAAATTCCTAACCTGCTTTCACCCTGATTTTAGTTAGATGCTCAGTAACTAATCAATCAACATATTAATTTAAGGTTTTCCGATAAACTAATGTCCATCTATTGTATATCATAAAAATTTCTCCGCATTACCGCATATGCATATGTCTGTAGCATCAAAAATACCAATTCATCCAGGTGGGTTAGAACAGTCCTTGAGTTTACACACATTATTTCTGCTCTCGATAAATTTATAAAGAAATGTTGCAAAAAATACATGTCCTATAAAAGAAACCTCCAGGCAGTTTTTCAGTCAAGACATTGGCTGTAAATTTTCCAAAAACATCAAAGCAGGTTTAAATAAACATGTGTCCTTCAAGAAGATGATAGGCACAAAAAGAGATTCACCGTAAGGTCGTTTTATTCCTAGACATGCCAGAAACTTGCTTATGTGAGCGGATCGGTGAAAAGTTAGCAGACAGATCAATACCTCCCTGCTTCTGCTGCAGCAATGTCTGAAGTCATTTTGTGGGTGGTTCTTTTGCTTTTCAAAATCTCAACTGAATAGCTACGACTCTGCCCAGGCCCTGTGCTTCCCAAAGTACACAGAGATTGGGGACTGGATAACTAACAACTGTAAAATAACTTGGGCATCCAAATGTGCTTTCCCAGGCAGTCACATCACAAAACAGATCAAACCTTTGAAGAGCAAGGCCAGTTAATAATAAAATTAGATAAAATCACATTGGTTTAAAATATACTATGTATTTAAAAAAAAGCAGAAGGGGCAGGTACACCTCAAAGAAGCTCCATTTTTTGAAAAAGTTGGTTTGTATCGGGGTAAACAGGGTGGCAGTTAATGTTTTCAGATAGTAAATTTTAGGTTTTGGTAGATCAAAGACAATTAAGAATAAAGATCTGGTCCAGGAGAATAATCTAAAAACATAAAATTATATAAATAGGCACTCAAAATTGCAAAGAAATATATAAATGTTATTGTCCTGTTTATTAAGAAAATAAGTTATTTGTCTGATATTCAAATATATAATATAAAAATCAATGGAATTAAAAACCACACCTGGTTTCCAAGGTCGTTTTATTAAGAAAATTTTTTAAAGTTCAAAACTTGCACACCCCTAAACTTCCAGATGCACTAAATTGCAAAAACTAAAGGTCGATAAAGTGTTTTTGTTGTAAGGTTATCTCATTCCACAGTGAGTTCTGGAGCACGAATGTGTCAGTCCTTATATTAATTTATTTCAGAATTCATACATTGCATTTATTAATTTGTCAAAATGTCTCACTCCAGCTCAGTTCAATGGGTGGAGATTGTCATGTGCTGAAAAAAATGCGCTGCACTGCTGTTGCTGGCTTTGCCCCATGAGATTGGAGATAGGAGAGGGCAGCAAAGCTGCTCCTGCCCTCCTGCATGCTCCCACCGTGCCTCTCCACTTGCAGAGCAGAAAGGC
This sequence comes from Vanellus vanellus, assembly GCF_965231255.1. Taxonomy (NCBI): domain Eukaryota; kingdom Metazoa; phylum Chordata; class Aves; order Charadriiformes; family Charadriidae; genus Vanellus; species Vanellus vanellus. The sequence goes on along the minus strand of NC_138910.1, from coordinate 36,421,423 downwards.
TCCAGGGAGGCCGACAGGGCTGAGGTGTCAGCCCTTCTGCATTTCTGCTCTGTCCTGGTGTGATGTGAGGTCGTGGTTTTCTTCCATTCGCAGAGTCCGTGGCTCAAATATTTGTCCACCTTTGCCTGCATAACTGCCTGCTCTGGTTCCCACCAAACCCTCATAGTCTCATAGTCCCCACATCCCTTTTCCTGGTCACTCCAGCAAGACCCATCCTACGCACCTTGATAGTTTGCTCCTTGACTAGCTGAGCTCTCTGTACGTTTTTTAGTTATCTGTTTTGACAGGTAATTGTTTCGATGATTATCATCATTCATGTTTGAAGGGAGAACAAAAAGGCAGAACTGCCCTGTTACCTCAACAGAGGTTAGATGAGAACTCATGCTTTCACGGAAATAGAGCTGTCTAAAGATTAAGATCACTAGTGAAAGTATTCCAAATCTTTGTGTTAATGTGTGAATACATCACATGTGAGAGGAGTATTCTGCAATACTTATTTTACAATCTCACACGTGTGAAGACCATTTTACAATACTTGTGGCTTAAACATTAAAAGGTGACCTTAAAAGCACAGATATTTCTTATATCTGAAATTAGTGCTAAAAGCATGAAACATGAATAGTTACTTTGAATTTGACCTAATTGTCAAAGCAAAAGGCAAAGAAGAAATACTGTAAGCTCTTTGGGGCAAACTTTTCTGTTCATGCTGCAAACGTACTTGCAGTGAAACACCAGCACACGAGGAAGCACTATTTTGAATGTCCTTAATTTTTTATTGTATTAAGCAGTTAAAAAAAAAAATCATTAGTGTGATGACTGTGAAACTCTCAAATGGTAAAAGAAAGAGCAGCTTCTAGCTCTTGATTCCATCAAGATAGCTGAGAGACTGCAGGGTCAGCCAACTAGTGACTTCTTGATGCAAAGTGTCTAGTTTGTGCCTTGCTGGCTGACTGTGGGATTGCTTTATAGCTCTGTGGGGACAGGGTTGAGGGCTCTGGAGAGCAGGCTCATCAGCTATCTTAAGTCTGACTAGCTCATCTTAAGCCTCATTTTTGAGGTTTTTCCTTTTGTCCAACTTGACTCCAGATGTTAGTGGTGTTCTCTGTTAATTAGATGATGTGTAATTAGCCGATCAGAAGCACCAAAAATGAAAATGCAGTGAGTGAAAACAGCAGGTATATGGACCATACAAATGCTGTTGGGAGTCTTATCTTTTAGAGATGCCCACGGATTCCTACTGTTGGAAATAGGGCAATGTGTATAGGGGTCCAATTTCTACCTCCGAGTAGAAACCACGAGCTGCTTTACAAGACACCAGGCCTGCTGGCAACATATGGGGAATGCGTATCTCAAAGGTGGAAAAGGATCCTGGGGCAAGAGCTAATGGGGCTCCTTGAAAGGTCTTTAAACTAGACTCGAAGGGGGGTGGGCATAAAACTGGGCTTGCTAGCGAGGAGCCTGGGAGTGGCATGCTGGTACTTGTGGGACATTGTGGTAGTAAGGTCTTACAGTCGGCCATCTCCGGGGAGGTGGGGGATGGTGATCCATGCAAAGACACAAAAGTTGATAGGCTGATAACTATGGAACCATCTGAGACTGATCTAGTGGGAATTAGGGCTTCTCCCTCCAAGAAGACAGCAGGATTGTTAGCCCAGCTGAATTGCATCTATACCAGCGCACGCAGCATGGGCAACAAGCAGGAGGAACTGGAGGCCATCGTGCAGCAAGAAAACTACGATATAGTTGCCATCACGGAATCATGGTGGGATGACTCACATGACTGGAGTGCTGCAATTGATGGCTACCAGCTCTTCAGAAGGGACAGGGGAGGAAGGAGAGGCAGCAGGGTGGCCCTCTATGTCAGGGAGAGATATTAATGTCTAATACGTAATGATGGTGATGATAAGGTCGAGTATCTATGGGTAAGAATCAAGTGGAAGTCCAACAAGGCAGGTGTTGTGGTAGGAGTTTGTTACAGGCCGCTCAATCAGGAAGATGAGGCTGGCGAAATACTCTATAAGCAGATGGGGGAGGTTTCACAATTGCTACCTCTTCTTCTCATGGGGGTCTTAAAATTCCCAGATATGTGCTGGGAATACAATACAGCAGAGAGGGAAGAGTCCCAGAGGTCCTTGGAGTGTGTGCAAGATAACTTCCTGACGCAGCTGGTGAAGGAGCCAATTAGAGAGGGTGCCCCCCTGGACCTGCTGCTTGTTAACAGAGAAGGACTTGTAGGAGATGTAATGGTTGGAGGTCATCGATCATGAAATAATAGAGTTTTCACTTCTGGGTGAAGTAAGGAGGGGGATTAGCAGAACTGCCACCTTGGACTCCTGTATACCAGCCTTTGGCCTTGAACAGGAGACTGATTGGCAGAGTCCTTTGGAATGCTGTCCTGAAGGGCAAAGGGGTCCAGGAAGGTTGGGCACTCCTCAAGAAGGAAGTCTTAAATGCCCAGGAACGGGCCATCCCCAGGTCCCGAAAGACGGGCCGGCTGGGTAGAGACCAGCCTGGCTGAACCGAGAGCTTTGGCTGGAACTCAGGAACAAAAGCAGAGTTTACGGCCTTTGGAAAAAGGGCTGTGTCACCCAGGAGGACTACAAAGACACAGTGAAGCTATGCAGGGAGAAAATTAGAAGGGCCAAAGCCCAACTAGAACTCAATCTGGCTATTGCTGTAAAAGACAATAAAAAATGCTTCTGTAAATACATTAACAACAAAAGGAGGACAAGGGAGAATCTTCCTCCTTTATTGGATGCAGGGGGAAACACAGTGACTAAGGATGACAAAAAGGCTGAGGTACTTAACGCCTTTCTTGCCTCGGTCTTTAATAGCAGGACTAGTTGTTTGTTGGGTACCCAGCCCCTTGAGCTGGAGGACAGGGATAGGGACCAGAATGAGACCTCCATAATCCAAGAGGAAATGGTCAGTGACCTGTTGTATCACCTAGAAATACATAAATCTATGGAGCCAGATGGGTTACGCCCAAGAATGTTGAAGGAATTGGTGAATGTGCTCACTAGACCACTACTCATAATTTATCAGCAGTCCTGGCTAACCGGGGAGGTCCCAATGGACTGAAGATTAGCAGATGTGACGCCTATCTACAAGAAGGACCAGAAAGAGGATCCAGGGAACTACAGACCTGTCTGACCTCAGTGCCAGGGAAGCTTATGGAGCAGATCATTTCAAGTGCCATTACATACTATTTACAGGACAACCAGACGGTCAGGCCCAGTCAACACGGGCTCATGAAGGGCAGGTCCTGATTAACAAACCTGATCTCCTTCTATGACAAGGTGACCCGCTTGGTAGATGAGGGAAAGGTTGTGGATGTTATTTACCTAGACTTCAGTAAAGCCTTCAATATTGTTCCATACATCATTCTCACAAAAAAAAATGGCTACCCAAGGCTTGGACAGGTGTACACTCTGCTGGATCAAACACTGGCTGGATGGCTGGGCCCAGACAGTGGTGGTGAATGGAGTTAAATCCAGTTGGCAGCCTGTCACTTGTGGTGTTCCACAGGGCTCTGTGTTGGGTACACTCCTGTTTAATATCTTTATTAATGATCTCAATGAGGGGATTGAGAGCATCCTCAGTAAGTTTGCAGATGACACCAAGTTAGGTGGGAGTCCTGATCTGCTTGAGGGTAGGAGAGCTCTACAGAGGGACCTGGATAGGCTGGATCAGTGGGCTGAGGCCAATAGTATGAGCTTCAAGAAGGCCAAGTGCTGAGTCCTGCACTTGGGCCACAACAACCCCATGCAGCGCTACAGGCTTGGGAGGAGTGGCTGAAAAGCTGGCAGAAAAGGACCTGGGGGTGTTAATTGACAGCCAGCTAAACATGAGCCATCAGTGTGCCCAGGTGGACAAGAAAGCCAATGGCATCCTGGCCTGCATCAGGAATAGTGTAGGGCTAGAGAAGTGATTGTACTCAGCACTGGTGAGGCCACATCTTGAGTACTGTATTCAATTTTGGGCGCCACAGTATAAGAAGGACATTGGTGTGCTGGAGCATGTCCAGAGAAGGGTAATGAAGATGGTGAAGAGTCTTGAGAATAAGTCTTGTGAGGACCAGCTGAGGAACTTGGCGTGGTTTAGTCTGAAGAAAAGGAGGCTGAGGGGAGACCTGAAAGGAGGTAGTAGAGAGGTGCAGGTTGGTCTCTTTTTCCAAGATACAACCAATAGGACAAGAGGAAATAGCATCAAGTTGCGCCAGGGGAGATTTAGGTTAGACATTAGGAAAAACTTCTCCACTGAAAGGGTTATCAAAGGCATGAACAGGCTGCCCAGGGAAGTGGTTGAATCGCCATCCTTGGATGTATTTAAAAGCCGTCTAGATATGGTGCTCAGGTACATGGTTTAGAAGTGGGCCTGACAGAGTCAGATAACGGTTGGACTTGATGATCTTAAAGATCTTTTCCAGCCATAACGACTCTATGATTCTATGCTCTCTTGAGACAAATTGATAGTAATTTTTTAAAAATTCTTTTTTGTGCCTGGGAAGGCACGATTTGCATGAGTTTGAACCAAGGAGATCAAGCCAGCCTAGATACTTAAGGGTAACTTTTGGGAAAAGTGCTTCAACAGTAAGGAATACGGTAAGTCTTGTATTGACACGATAGGGCTGTGATGTTTATACTGTTTGATGTATTCAGGGGTCTGGTTTATGTGATATTCAGCTCGTTGAAAGAACACGCTGCATTTAAAAATTGCAGAACAGTCTCTTGTCATTTGCATCCAACATCATTTCCCACAGCTATTCCTGAAGTAGTAGGAATAACTCTACAGTGAGAGAATATTATTTCTTTCATGTGCCATTTTTGCCTGACTTTTCAGCAGAAAAAGAATATAGAGCAAGATTCTTGCTTGTTTATGTTTTCTTTCCACTGTTCAGTTCATTGAAAAGACCTTGAGTGTTTATAAATGTAATTCATATCTACTTTAACGCTTGTATAATAATCATCTATGTGTTGTGGACTTCTCATTTATTGTAAAAAGAATCTTCCTTTCAGCTTGAAACCTGTCAGAATATCAGACGTCAATATCAGTTCCAGAAAGAACCAGATGCAGTGTTTCTGGGAAGCACTAACAGCTATTTTCCTCTTTTGAGGGGTTATTAGCTCGGCATGAATAGATTAAATCTGGCCTGGTCATTGTACTCCAAAATAGCCAATGCACTAGGTCCAAAGGAAAACTAGTGCACATTGTTTGATTGATAACGTTACAAGTTATTTAAGGTCAAATTATTTGCATTCCTATGGTTTGAATTATTTTTTACACTCTGCCTAGCAGAAATTGCAATCCACACTGCTTGTGTACTTTTAAAAGTACCACATTAGAAATATCTCATTAATACTAAAGTATTGCTGCTGACAGCTTTGCAGCTTTCCAAAGATATAGATGAAGTGACTTTTCCTAACCGTCATTTGAAAGCAGTGTTTCAATGACATTTTGAAGGAAAGCTCTGAAAAGACACCTCATTCTAACTTTGAAAAGTTTTGTTGTTTTTTTTTTTTTTATCAAAAGACCCCATTCCTCCATCCTCCCTCACTTGCATATAGATGTTTGATTTAAATATATGTTTTTTCACCTACATTTCTTTCACAGGTTAACACAAAAGAATACGACGAAAATCCAGTGCCAAAATGTTGAATGCTGTCTGTTCATCTTCATAAGAAATCTGCTTTAAGCTAAAATTCGAAAATCCTGTGGTCACTAAAAGGATGGTGCCATAAGTTTGCACTTAACATCCGCACACCTTGTTCTACAGAGCACAGCTAAGTAAGCTTGTTCATACTGTCCTTTTTCAGGAGCCTATGGCAAGTATGTCGGATAATGCCTGGATGCTCCAACTCTAACTCTTTGCAGAGCCGTGGTCAGATCATATGTCACTTTATCTTAGTGGATGGCAAGTTCTCAGGATTCTGGGTAGCTACCTCAGCACAGACAAAAATAACGCTGTAACTAGTGTTTTATTTGTATCATAATGTCATCTGCTCTGAGGAGCAGGTGCATTCAGGGGTTACTATGATTATTGTGTGAGATTTTATTTTAAATGGGAGGTACTGACGTTCAAACCTTTTTTATGTTTACACCCCCAGGCATCAGTGTTTAGATTATACCGTGTAGTTGTCGTACATTCTTTCCAAATATATCATGCAGCTTCCATTTTCTTGAAGTTTCTTGATGATTTGTGCCCTTGCAGTGGGTTCTGTCGAAGCGCAGGACCCCCGCGGCAGCCAGGAGTCTGGTGTGGCAGGAGGGGGTGGCTGTCTCAGAGGCAGCTGCTAACAGGGAAAGCGGGGGCAGCTCAAACTTTGAGGATAATTGGGATCCATCCCAGTAGAAGTTCATAAGCCTTTCCGGGATCTTTCTGTGTCAGTAAGTTTTAACAGTGACATGCAGTACTGGCATAACACACTTGTCACCATTTTACAGCAGAAGGTGACTATAAAATAGTAAAAAGGTCACGCAACAACGCGGTATCGTGTGACAACCTGTTGCAACACGTGGCGAATTTGCTGCTTCTTTTTTTTCCGCTAACATTTCAAGGTGCCATTGTGCATTCCTGCACCCGTGCAGCAGCCTTCAACAGGTCTTTGGCTTTCCAGCCCCCAGGTCCCCGAGCCGGGCACCTCGCCACTTGGCTGTGCCTGTGAAGGGTGTGTAAGAGAAAGCTGCAAGGCTCTTTCAAAACGGGAACGATCTTCCATTCTCTTTTGTGAGATGGATCAAGTAAATATGCTTGTCAGTATCTTTTTCATAATTAATAACCTACAGGGTGCTTGTTTTGTATCAGGCTATTCGCCGCAATCTGTGTCGCACCCAGGCAAATGTGCGTGCACGCACCCACAGAAGGCCACTATAAAACTTGGTCTTGCGATCACCCGAGGCTAAAAAGCAACAGAGTAGACACTGATAGAAAACACCAGGCAATATCCATCTTTTTTTATTGTTTCCCTAAGACAGCGACATTGAATCACGAAAATGGAAGGAACTCAGCCTACCAAGAAGAACAGGCTTAGGGCAAAAAATCCCTTACCATTTGTATTGAATTTTTTTGTATCGGTCAGTGAAATCTGTGAGTTTGTTGATAGCTTTTGCATTGCAATGCCTGATTTACCTCAGAACATTAAACATCAATAGCAGTGCAGTTCTCTGTAGATTGTACTCATGCAAATTTTTAGAGTTGTTAACCATTATAAGAACGTTAATTAAGTGCATCCTCAGAAATTTGTTTTCCACGGTGCCTGTACTTAAGAAATGTATTTTTTTTTCTTCAGAAGGGCAGCCAAAATTATAGAAGGTCTGAATCTGGTGATCTGCACTATCTGGACATTAGTAGAGGACTAAAAAATCAGCATCATAGAGCTTCAAAAGGATTTACTGTTTCGCTCGCTAGTGGCTCAACTCTGGTTCCAAAGGTACCAAGAGTTTGATGGGAATGCCACTTATGTTTCTGAGGAATAATGGTGAGTGTCATTTGGTTGGTGAGGACCAAATTTGAGGTACTTGACAACCTCCATAAACTGTAGTTCATTGAATATTGCACTGGATCAGGACAAGGATTCTGCTCGTATCTTTATTTTGCATCTTTGGAAAATATTCTCTCTTCTTTAGGGTGTAGTTTCCCATTTGCTTAACGCAAAGATAACACTTGACAAAGTTGTCAGAGTTCTAGAGATTGTATATGTAAAGCAATTAGTCAGTTTGAAATTTCATTACTCTTCCAAAGCAAAATCTTTCCTCCACTTTCTGAGTAGTTAAAATCATCATGTGTGATATCTTGGGAGCTGAAAAAATAACAGTGGTTTTGTTCACAACGGCAAAACGTAAAGCGGCACAGTAAGGCAGCTTATGGGAAAGATAGTATAATAACAACAATGACCTCCCAACCTTTATAAATTAGGAAGTGCAATTTCTAAATCAAAAACAGCACGAGAAGCTCTGGGAATGGAAACAGGCTTAATTCTCTGTTGTGCAAAGAACCCGAGATTTCCATAACAGCAGGTCAGATTTTCAGTCCTGTGTACATGTCCTCTCGTTTCATAAATTCCGGACAGCTGTGTGTTCTGCTGGCCTTGGGAACAAACAGACGCCAGTGGGGGAGATGCGGGGTGGGTGGTTGGGGATTGCCACTCTTTCCATGCCAGCGAGATGCAGAGTTGCCCGGCAGATGGGGGGGGGAGAGGGGGGAAGTTGAATCACCCTCCATTCCCAGTGGGCTATCTCCTTGCAGTTGAGACCCTCCTTCTCTCCTACAATGTCTGCTGAATTGGCTGAACGTTGCCACTGCAGTAAACAACGTACTGCTGCCATCAGGAAAGAATGACCCAGACCGGATCGCTAATCTTAAAATAAATACTAATCAGGTATAGTGGCACTCACTGAGACATTCTTTCCACTGCTGCTGCTTTTAATTTTCTGCATGTAACTTTTCTTCGATAGTGTGGGTCCTGGAGCTTGACTGATCTCTAGTAAAAGTTCAGTGGAATATCCCAGTGAGGAGAGCGAGTTCAGCTGGGGCTGGGAAGGTGGAGTTACATGTATTTTCATTTAAAGGCACACTCTTAATTCTTCGCTCTCAAAATCATGACTTCAGTACTCTTCTAGCCTTGTAGTCTGGTTTTTCAGTATATTCATACCAGGCTGTTCACTGTTCCGCCATTTGAAAAAAGGAAGTTTAATACCTTCAAATATGAATTTCATTAATTGCAGTAGACACTTTTCTGAATTTTCCATATGTGTTGAAAATGATCTGGTGAGAAGAATATATTTTTATATCATGGAGTAAGAAGATTTCACACCTCAAAGCTGTTTATTAAAAAAATAGTTGTTATATTGTTCCAATTTATTTTTTTAAAATATATTTATTTCCACTTTTCCATGAGACACAATTATTTGGAAGGGAGATAGAAAGCATCATGTCTCTAGGAAATAGGGAGTAAATGGATCTTGAATGAGGCATAACAATTTTTTGATTCACGGAATAGTTGTAATCCAATTCATTAGCATAATTGTTTCAAGTAAAAATATTAAAATAATTATGTTTTACCACTCTTTGTGTCACAGAGCTTGCAGGGATGAAAAAGAATGAGTGTGGTATTTTCATTCTGTTTTCCAGATGATTCTTCCTAACTATTTAGCTTGGTCACCAGAGTCCACCACAACTTTGTTGTTACTACTTTGGGGTGAGTTTGTGGTATCTTTCTACTCACAGTATCTAACAAAACTTTCCCAGACTTGGCTATCATAGCCTAAAGACTTCTTACTGACATAGAGCTGATATGCTTGAACTAGGGTTTTCTGTTCTGTAATATTAAAACAAAACCTGCAAGGCCATATAGAGCTTAGCCATAAAATGAGTTCAGATCAGTAGTATAACTACATATGTATTTATATATTTTTTTAATGTATCTATCTTCCTTATCTGCCATTATACCTGGTGTTATTACTTTGAGGCTTTCAAATACTCGGTGGTGATTAAATGTTCTTAGGACAGGATTCATCTTGAAAGGAAAGGTGCCTTTAAAGCTACCCTCGCAAAGCAGAACAGATCAACCCATACAGCTAAACTAAGATCCCGAGTTGTTGTTCTATGCATGACATTGGACAGATTAATTCATATTTGCCGCCACTTTCCAACAGCAGATGCACGATGGGCTCTATGACAATATACTAGAGTTAACAGCAGAGAAAAAGAATGTGACAAGCGATCACGAAGCAGAAGTAATCCCATAAAATAGATGTCGAGACAATCCTTACAGTCAGCCTCCCAGGCCACCCACCCACCGGCACAAGCAGCAGCAGGGCTGGCCCCAGCGTGGTACACTTCCCCGCCTTCCAGAAAAGCAGCTGGACGCTGTTTCTCTGTTCTAGGAAATCAGTGTGCTCTTTGGGACACATGGAGCTCTTACAGTCCAGAAGAGAACGTCATACCTGCCTCATGCCGCCGGCCAGTGGAAACTGGTCTGACACCACTCCTGAAGACTGCCATCGCATTTTTTATTTTTTTTTCAGACAGGAATCCTTCATTTTTGATGGAAGATGTTCTCATTGCCACGTTCTCTGACCTACTTGCACATCTCCAGTGGCCTTCATTTGGAATAGTTTTCTTTTCAAATGTTCGGTTGTTTCGCCTTGGTAATTTCTTTTGCTTCCAATCACGTTAATAATGAACAGATCAAGAGTTAAAACATTTAATCCTGTGTTCTTCTGTTTTCTGTTTTTTTCTAAAGGATGAGTCATATAAGTACGGATGGCCTTTTGTTATTCTTTAGTAAACTCAAACAAGAATATTTATTCCCTCATTAAAAAAACAATAAATCAGCAAACAGAAAAATGTGGAGCAATAATTTTTAAAAAATCTTGGCCGTATCTTACAGTTATTGTTCTTTTTTATTTATTTATAAAAGGAAAAAAAAATGTTCATAAAATGTGCTGGATTGCTTGTGCTGAAGCCTAAAACCTGGAACCTTTCTATGCTGAGGTCCCATATGAACCAATAGCTGAAGGACACTTGAGTCCTTCTGGGAACTACGTGTACTGTCTGGAGCAACAGTGATTTGAGCAGAGACAACAGACAGCAACCGGTCCCTGAGCAGAGCCAACAGAGTGATTGTTTGGTTTGCATGATGCACTTTCTACACAAACCCTGTGGTAGAAAGGATAGCCTACTTTTTACAATAATTCGTTCTCAGACTGCTCTTCTGATGGATTTAACAAGTTTTGGTTTTTACTTAGAGATATAGGCACATGTGATATTTTTTTTGTGATTGTGTAAAAATAAACATAGACACGAATTCACAACTAAGTTTATTCTTAAATTTATGAATATTTTCTGCCATTTTGTGTTATTTTGATGTCCCAACAACCACAAGTAGTAAAGCATAAAAGCCTTCATATGACACTTTCCTGACACAAAGTCTTGTAGCCATTTCATTAAGCACTTCTTTGGGTGTATTGGACTGTGGTATTTCTTTAAAAAGTGAAGGTCTGTTTTTTTTTTTTTCAGTTGTACAGTGGAAATCTGAGCTAGAGACAAGAAGAAAGGATTCCTTGCAAAATAATTTTGACACCTCGGTGAAAAGGAGGAGCATTATTACAAAGGCATTGGGCCAATGTTCTAAATTAACAGATTCCATCACTGGCGACAAGAGTAGGTGCGTATTCGGTACAGAAAAACCACGCCCTGGCCGTAGATTTTGAATTCCTCAGTATTCGGTACACCCAAAGGTCATTGAACTAGTTTGGCTTGTGTCCCTCCTGCTGTGAAGAGAAAATGCTGTGGGTGCCGTCTGCTTCACCCGTATGCAGTCATAAAGTTGGCTCTGCCTTAAGAGCCTTCACAGCTGTGCTGTAACACAGTTAGTTCCCAACATGACTCAGATGAAGGATCTTATTTAATCTGCACAGGACTTTTGCAAAAGGCAGAATTTTAGTTTGTGAAAACCATTGAAGCTGTGCGAAGCTGAAAACAGAGTGCATGTGAGCAAGAGTCTGTGCCTCAAAAGATGATTTCCTATTGTCTTATAATTTCAGTGAATTTGGAAAGATGGGAGAAGAATGAAACAATTTTATTGATTTGGCCACCTTAATTCCTGTAATTGTCCATTAAGACATCAGTCATAATTTGCATTACTTCTAGCTCATAAACAGGAACAGTTAGAAAAGTATATGGCTGGGTGTTTTTTTGTTGTTGTTTAGTGGCTCTAGATTCAGCTTTTCTTGTAGGTCAAATGTATTAAAAAAGTGGGCTTTAAGAGAAAACAATATTATAGATGTATCTTAGCAGCTTGTGTTGGTTCACCAATTTGGGCAAAAAAAATGTTTCTTTATACTTACCTAAATGCAGTCTTTTTTTTTTTTTCTTTTCTCCCATGTGCATTTGCTCCCTATTTGCAGTGTTTTATGTCTGTGAAACTATACATTCCTTTTTAAGTTCTGAGATTCTTTACTATCATTAAAATCCACACAGAACAAAAAATAAACATCTTGTTCCTGACACAGGGGTAATTGCAATGACAAAAACTGAAGAATTTCAGGATCTCTTGGAAACAAGGGATAGCTGTTCTACAGGTCAGAACTTTGGTAATTTTTAAAGTAACACTTGGATCATTTCCTTAAGGACTGACCTTTTGGGGATGTGGACCTGAGGTCACCTGATAAATATGTAAAAGCATGTCTCTCATTTGTCACAAAACTCAACCATACAGAAGGAATCCAAAATTGCAGGAACATCATGAATACTCCAGTCATCTGACGTAGAGGTTGGTCAATAGTTTTGGTCTACACATCTTTCATGGTATCCGCAGTAAAGCGCAAATATGTTCAATGACTTTTACAAGTAATTATTCCTGGTCCCCCCCATGTAAAAATGCTCTGATTCTGACATGAGTACCTTTTTCCAGTTTAGTCCAGTTGCCAAGACATTACATCCCTGGGAAAGTGAGTGTTAACCAAGAGTTTCTTACTAAATACTCCAAAACTACCTGCAAGACTCAAGAATCAAGACAGCTGGGTTTCCATGGGGCCCGTTTCTGTACAGAGGATGTGGAAAGGATCATAAAGGCTCTGTTCAGGCCAGGTAATTAAAACAAAACAAAAGGAATTGACTCATGATGGTAAATGGCAATTGTCTCGTGATTATACTCTAGAATTATAAAATCAATTCTACAACCACTGCTATGTGAAGCACTAATGAGAACTTCCAGTGTGGCTGAGCATTGACATTCATTATCTGCTGAACCACGGCAAAGCTACTGCAGAACCCAAGGAAGATAAGGTCCTCAGGTTATTTTGGTTTTTTATGGGTTGTGATCGTTAAGTGATATCAGTTATGCTTCTATACAGAAACCTCAGGATTCATTTCTGTACAAGTTCAAGCACACAGATCGATACTCCAGTGCCTATGGGAAATAGTAGGTGTTGTGGATAAATCTGGGTGCATAATCTAGTTAGACACCAGTTTAATATCCAAGCTGAACAATCCAGAACTGTTCTTAGAATTTAAAATTTACTTGAACAATCAAGTGTTATTCTATAAAAACTGAAAGGAAGCGTTGCTGAAAATAAGGGAATCACCAAGGCTGTTCTCTTTTTTTGAAAGGAAAAACTCAAGAAATATAGAGAAATGTTTATTGTGGTCAAATGGGCTGAAAAATTTGTAGAATTCAGTATGAAAATGGCTTTAAGTCAAAGACCATGATCAAATTTCTGTTACTTTTTTCCTTGGCTATTTAAATTGGAACACTTACCATGGAATGTTCATTAAGTTTCATGTAAATTAAACAATTACTGTGACAAACATGTAGGCGTTAATGCAGAAAACAGGGTGGCAATAGAAAACTAATTTGCACGCAATTTTGATAAACAGTTAATTTAGTTTAATTCTGAGAATTGTTTGGACCTGTTGTTTGGTCTGTTTGCAGATTTCTGTTGAAGAGATCCAAACAAATCAATCCGCATATTTTTAGATGTTGTGGTTCTAATTTATGTCCTGTGCATAACTCCAAAAGAGAAGAGAACATCATAGGCCCGTGCATAAAAATTTGAAGCATTTTGTCTTATTTTCTAGGATAGCTCAACAGGAGGTGGTTATCTATTGATTGTAGCTACTTGAAGTGTATAAACCAAATAACCTAACCTGTTAAGTAATATGATACTGGATATGAAAAGTTAACGGTGAGTGAAATAAATCCACCATCCCAACACACACAATGTGGAAAATCGGGGGGTATTTAATTAATGCAAAAAAGTGGTCTGTAATTCCTTTGAAATGTATCAGGTCATTCATACCTTAGGAGCATATAAGACACAGAAGAGACCCTCAGGCTATGTTGAAAGTGGCATCAAATTATTTAAGATCTCGTCATACTTGCTTCAGCCTCTTCCACCTCAGGTGACCCCAAAAGAAGATGACTTTCCAGTTTAAGTGCAAACGTGTTTCAGTTAAATAGGTTTTGAAATGAGACCCAATACCTATAAGACTCAAAGGTAACCTCAAGCTGCTCTTATTTTGTTATGCATACAGAGATACGAGTCCCTTTTTGGGGGATGACAGTTCATGACATTAATAAATTATTGATAGGAGGGATGGTTCCCTGGGTCACTGTAATCTCAGCAACACTTAAGAACAAATGACTGAGCACTCCTGCAGTTAATGACCTGGATCAAATTAATTGACTGAGAGCAGCAATTAGTTTGGTCGTTGTTTTAGCAGAGGTGCATGCTGTGACAGCTTTCTGCATTCACTTTGGAGTCTCCCAAACTTGTACTTACAGCTACATTCCTAGCAAAACTACATTTATAACAAAACCTGCTTAAGCCATCTTACTTGGAAAATAAGTCTGTGTGTTCTGATCTCAGTAAAGTTTTGTGTGGAATAAAGAAAGAACTAGAAGGGATTAGTAGTCTTGAGAGTTCTCTTTCTTTTTGTCTGCTATACCTTCTTGTTGGAGGAGCAAACACTAAAGAAAAAGGTGGTTCTTGTTCTGCATTCCTTTCAAATGCGGTAATGACAGCATCAAACTGAATTATTTGAAAATTCTTAGTTTGGGAGATGGTTGTATCTGATTTGGGATCTTGTTTTATTCATAATTTTTTTTATGTTTGCTTTCTCCCCAGGTCACAAAAATCATGGTGTGAGGCAGAGATGGTGAGAAAAGCACTGGAACAGAAGTGCTGCAATTTTCAGGCCTCCCTTTCATTAACTCTGATTGCTCATCAGCAGAAATACCCAGGTTTGCTCCTCTACTTCGGGAATTCTTTCAGTTTGTGCAGTCACACCAGGTACTTACCTATTATCTTTGTTACGGAGCACTAAGAATTAAAAATCCTCTTTGGGCTGTACCCATTGACTCCTAATTAACATGAAAAAATGCTTTATCACAGAGGCTTTGCCACAGCACTTCTTTTTTCACAAGCATATATCTCACATACAGCAGACGTTAACTATTCATATACAGTCTCTGTGTGCATTTTGTACGCACACAAAAGTTCCAGATGTGCTGTGTATCTTGTTGAGTTGACTTTATTCTTCTGTAAAGCCAAGAGAAATATTAATCATTCATTTACTGTTAGGGGATGGGTCTTCTTCTCATGTTTCAGTAAAGGGGGTGGAAAAGTAAAGTAAGCCAATTTTTTTCCTATTTAAGGCCAAAGCTGGGGAATGCTTGTGGCTGAGTTCTGTACATGGCCCGGTGCTGGAAGGGCAGGGAACAACCGATGTTGCTATTTTGAATAGATTTTTTTTCCCCCCCCCATTTTTATTTTTGCACAGAGAGTCTCATGTCTAATATTTAGACATGATGAGCTTTGTGCAAAAAGTAACTTTGCTCATTCTTGCCGTGTTTCAACCCTCAGTTATTTTGGCACAACAAGACGGTGAGTAATTCAAGCTTCTTATGATTTAATGTTTTTATTTTATTTTTATTTTCACCAATGATTTTAATAGCTTGTAAGAAATGTGCGTTCACAAATCTCACCAGAACACTTTTCCTTCACTAATTCAGCAGAGTCAGATATTTAATGCTGAAGCTGAAAGCTGCAGGAGTTTGCATTACCATCCCAAAGGCTTCTCTTCGCTTTGCTTTCTTCTGTGGTTAAAAGGACTGTACAGGGCTGTCTGCCTTCGCTGCATTTGTTCTTGTTCTTACTTGTTTTCCTGTTACAGACACCGGAGAGTTTTTTAAACTATTTCTTTTAACTCTTGGAATAACGTTTTAACTGTTAGCTCTGTGCTGCCTGGAAGTTATTTGTCGCAAGCAATAAGTCTTTGCTTCCAGCTTTTTTATTTGGAGTTCTCCTTTGTACTTGTGTGTTTTCCACTGGCAGCATGGGGGGTTGTTTAAACAACTTGTGTGCAGAAAACAGCCTTAAAATTCTAACCAGTTTTGATGAAACAGTCTTTAAGAGCGATATATGAAAATATGTCAGCTTACGGGATTTTTACTTTGACATAAAGCAGGAGGGTAAATTAATTCCCTCAGCTGAAATAGTTTGAATTGTGCATCTGTGGGCTGTTTCGGTCCCTCATGAGACTGATTAGCAGCTGATGGTATCTGGGAGTCCGTGCGAGTTATGTGTTTACAGAGAGTGAGAACACCAAAAACCAAATGAACATGGAATTTAGAGGGGAAAAAAATACTTTGTAAACAATAATTCAACTTAGAGTGAAGATAATTGTGGTATGAGTATTTAAGTTAAACAGATGACATTCCACAAGTACAGCTGACCTTTTTTGGATGTGCTCTGTTCCTGCTCGCCAGACCTTGTAAACCAGACCTTCCTTAAGATAAAACATTTTTCTTTCTTGTAAATATAAAAGATCTGCGATGTATTTATTCCTGCATCGAGGCAATGAATAACTTTGCAGATAACTCGATAAGCAGCAGCCAAACAAACTGTAGTGCAGCACAGGAAAGCCAAATGCCTTCCAAACCACACCCTACCCTGGTCTGTATGATACAAATCATGAAAATGATTACGTTAGCCATTTCATGGCAAATCTCTCTGCCTCAGCATACCTGGAAAGGCACCTCTGCCGAGGGGGTGACCGTGAGTCCACCCACAGGCTGTTGGCAGTGGAGCAGTTGGAGCTCAGGAGACTCTGTGCATGAGCAAATCAGGTAACATCATCTGCAACAACAGCGTGCCCAAATACCGACCTCCCCCCACCAAGCACAGACGCAGGCTGAGCCTTGTTAAATATCTTAATAAAAAAAAAAAAAAAACAAAACAAAAAACACAATAAAAAAAAAACCAAACAGCATATAAAGATGTTCTGTAGAGAATAAATATAATATACTGTGAACTGATGCTTTTCTGTTTCTACTTTTCCGGTATATAAACTGTCACTTCAGTAATCCTCAGTGAAGAATATATTATAAAATTTGTGCAAATGTATGCTGTGAGTTTTCTCTCCTTACAGCAGTAAATAATATACATATGGCATATATTTAATATACATTATGTATATTTTTTATATATATATCTCTCTCTTCAGAGGGATAAAGACTAAGGGACCATGCAATATAAAAAGGAACATCAGTTTTATTTCTCCCAATAAACAAATCCCCCCTGAGTGCCAGGTCTCTTTCCCTCACTCCAGTCGTAGCCCTGGACATTTCTGAGGTGCAACACATATTTAACTCAAAAAATGGTAAATTTGGGGTAGAAGAACAATATACAAATGAAGTGTGAGGGAGTATTCTCATTTCTCTGCCACATTCCTGTTTCATGGTGTAGTAATGTTTCCTTACTGGGCTAACTTCCATACTACTTACAGGGATGAGGTTACACAGAGAGACTGATAAAACACTAGTTATCCCTTAAAATATCGAATTCTGTCCTCTCTTTGGAATGTTCCTTTCCACACATTCGAATACGCTTTTCTCACAGAAAGTAATAATTGGAGGAGTTGATTATTGCCATCACTAATTCACGTGCAGGGCAGCGATGGACTGAGAAGCCAAATTTTCCACAATTCAAAAGAGAATTTCCAGACATGCTAAAATGCTCTCTCTTGTCAAGAAAAATGTTTATATGGTTAGTATCAAATGTAAGTCAATATAAAATTTTCCTTGGGAAAGCCTGCCAGGAGACAAGACTTGGCAAGATATTAAGGAAACCGCTCAGTATACACTAAGTTTAGGATAGTCAGATGTACCTCTGGGCTATGTGTTTCTTTGTCTTGCTGTAATAACTAGGAATGGAGATTTGAGTACAACCTCAGGTTGAACCTCTTCAAAAGCTCAGGATCTGGATATTGTGGAAGGAGGAATTTTCTGTGACTGCCGTGAACAAAAGCTCTATGTCCTGGTAACTCCCTAGGATGCTTTTAGCCTGCAAATGAATTCACCTTGACACAATTCAGGTTTTCTGATGTGTGTCAAGTTAGTGTAAGGCGTTTGCAAGCCCTGACCGTATTCAAGATAAAATGCCTCCTGGTGGCTGACATGACATGAAGCTGGTGTTTCAAGCCTGACGGATGATTCAGATTCCAGAAATGTATATTCAGTTCCACCATTTGAAGCCACTTTTACATCCTGCATACTAAACTACCAGAAAGTGTAAGAACTTTGGATGCTTCTTTGGGAAAGAAATCCATCCTCTACCCAGCCAGCATGATTTGCGCAAGCATTCACAGGCCTTCTGGCCTACATTCATACCATTTATCTTTTGTTTGTAGAGCCAATCTAGACAGCTACTTCCAGAAGACAGCATAAATTTTAGCTAGGCAGACTGGAAGTATTTGGCAGTTTCCACTGACTAAAAAGGAAGCACGTGCACAGCCCTGCTCACATCGGTGCCAAAAAGGAGGTCAGATGGATTTGGGCTTGTCTCAGCTGCCTCTGAGATGGCTAAGGGACATCTCAGTCACCTGGAGTGTGACACTTCTCGTATGTACACCCTGTAGTCCTTGAGGAACTTCACTGAGGTCATCATGAAAACTCTAAAAGCAGTGTGAGACCAGAGACAGAAACCCTTCATTATTATTCCAAATAATTTTTTGCTCTAAAGTGTTTTCCTAGTAATGTAAGTATTATCTTGGATGTTTGGTCAGGAAGCTCATTTCTGAAGTAATGACTGAATCCTAAAATATCTCTGAGAAGACTTATTGACCTTTCATATTACTTTCAGTCACAAATTACAGTTTTAAAATTAAATGTAACCATTACACGTAGGATTCAGGAGGCAGCATGCAAAGCTGAGCACCCACTTCTGATTCCCCAGAAAAGAAAGACGATATTTTAGGAAAACTTGTAAGCAGCTTGGTTTAGCCATTTTGCTTTCTTCTTTTATTAATTGAAAATTATTAGATAGGTATGAAGCAGATGGGTTCTGCACAGATGCAGTATATTTGTGAGACTGACAGACTGACAGTTTTAGCACTTACCTACATGCAACCTTGCACATATGCATTCTTTGTTGACAAATCAGCTAGTTTAAGGATAATGCTAATGACAGTCAGAACTATCTTTCTTCAAAGGTTTTGGTAACACAGAAAAGTTCCCCTCCAGAGTTTTGAAGGTAAAACCAGATGATGCATATCTGTGTGCCAACAGATAATTACACCATCACCAGTAACCTGGACTATGTGAAGGTATGAAAGATCAGGGGTCTACTGCTCTTCTCCCATTTTTCCTAACTGTTTTTTACCAAGCACACAGCAGGCAAGGATAGGCTGAAGAAAACTGAAACATTCCTTTCTGGTCTGGAAAAATCATGCTAAATGAAAGCCTGGGGAATCCACCCCCTCTAAACATTATGTATATATATGTTCTTGGAAATACGACAAATTTCATAAACACATTTTAGATCACACATCCCTGGAAGACATCAGCCTTAGGAAAATGAGACCATTATATATCCCTTTCATTATTTTCCAGATTTGTTTTTGATTTCAGACCAAATCAATGTAGACTGATTTTTTTAAAAGAGGAGGTGGAGTTGGAACGATCCACTGCTTGATTACAGGGGGAAGAGGCAGAGGTAGAAGGGTGCTGACTCTGGCACGAATGTTACTGTTGATTCCTCAGTCAGAGTCATTACATTTGCTCCCTCCTTAGTGCTGCAGATTACAAGCAGATCCTATTTCCTCTTCCAGCTTCTGCCAAAGTCTTGAGGTTTGAAATAGGCAGCCAGGTGTCACTTGCAAAATCTTAGTTGATGCCAGCCTTACACAAGAGCTGGGTGTTAGTTTTAATTAATGCTATTCAAGAGAAAGAAAGGAGTGAATTACTATCACTTTTTTGTTTCACAGACTGGCTGATAAACCAGACTGACCGATAAACCAGACTGATATGAATCTATCAGTCATTGCCCTGGTTCTGTGCTAATGTTGTTCGAACCTTGTTTTAATCAGAAATGTGCAGAAAATGGGACATACCTGGCCTCCTAATTGGGAAAGTACGCTGCGGGTCAGTAACGGAAATTATGGGGACTGTCATTTAGCATTTTGGATTAAAAGCAACCTCTTCGGAGTTGAAAGGTTCAGCCTACCAGTAGGGGGAAACAATAACAAAGCGTGCTTTCCCAGGCTAGAGGGCAGCGTGAAAACTATATTGTTCTTGATGTTTTTATGGTAGGTTAGTAATCTGGAGAAGAGCGCAAGCCACAGCTGCTGCAACAGTTGCAAGTTTTAATAGGTTGGTCTGGAGTAATAATTCATCAAAACCCACAGAAGAGGAAATCAGTGCAATGGTCATGTCCATTAATACTCCAGATTATGCTGTCCTTTAGTCATGCTTGTTTAAGAAACTGGGCAAAAGATCTCAGCTAAGAAAAGGAAAACGGTTGGCAATAGTAAAGATATGTTGTTAAAAAAATGGGGTTTTTTGGTCTTGAAGTAACTGGATTAGATTCCCACATCATTGCAGAAATTTGATGTGGTAGAGCAAAATTCGATTTATTACTGGCAACACCCAAAAAAATAAAACTCAAACTTGAAAAGGGTATAATAAAATCTTTTCTGATTCAACATGACAACTGTTAGCTCATTCTCCTTGTGGTAGCTTGGTAAATTGTAGATTGCTCAACTTTACCTTGGTTTAGAGCTCAGTACCTACCACGTGTGTGTCCACAGTTTTAAGACGTTCTGATTTTGGTTTTTGGCAGGTGATAAATAACCTTCAACTCAAAATGGAACTAAAATTTTAGTTTTATTATTTTATCTGCTGCAATACTCTACCAGCCTACCCCTCCGTTGACATCTTCATGATAATATACCCTGTAGTAAGCAGTCCAGGAGCAACGTAAGAAGTGTTATTTCACTTCTGTACCTTCGGCTGTTGAGGGGAGTGTGGCTGGGTGCAGAAGAATGCTGCAGCCCCTGGCCCTCAGCATGCTGCCCATCTCCAGCCCAGGGGATCCAGTGGATTCTTCCTGGAGAGAAGACTGTTTCGGGCTGTTACAGAGATGCTGCATGGTGACTCACTGCAGTTGGCTTCACATGGCCATGCTGCTACTAGATTCGGGAGCCCGTGCTCTGGCTGAGTTACTGCTGCAGGACAGGTACTCCTCTATGGATTTTTTTTCTTCCATTGAGTCTTTCAACGCGCAGGGTTTGTGAGGCTTTACTGTCTGTCCTCTCCATGGCTTCCCTGACAAGAGATGCTTTGTCACTCGAAAAATTTATAAGGAATTCCCACAGAATTTCCTGATCTTTCTCCATTCAGCACAATCAGTCACTTTGTGTTTCAGGGAAATAAGATTCCTATATTTATGTGTAGGGACCGTGCCATTAATATTTCTCACTTTGCTTCAAGACTGTATAACAATTTCAAAGATTAACCCTTACGTTGCTCCTCGCTGTGGCTGATGAACTGGTAATTGCCACAAGCTGTAAAAAATTACGTGTTACAGGAGTCAGAAACTCTCTTCTGTAATTATAACAGAGAGAGAGTTGTGTTTATCCTATTTTAAATGCTGAAAGGGTGCAAGGAGGAATGAGTCCCATCGATGACTGTAGAGCAGTACATCTTTTACACAGAGGCATAGTAAATTGTATTTTGCGTTTATGTTTTCAAGCAGTCATTATTTTTCCTCATCTTGTATTTCATAGGAAAGGCTCTCACCATTTTGCTTTGAGAAAACCTAACCTACTTCCTACCACTGCTTTTATTTATTTATTTTCACTTCAGAGCCAATCTTCTTGTCTCTGAGTTTGCAAAGTTGAAGCCTCTGCCTGTTTCATGTCAAAATGACAATGGAAAACATGATATAACCCCCTCCAACAACAACCGTTTGTTGGCTTTAGTTTGGATAAACTTCAGCTCTGGGACTTCTGGCTTTGTTTAGTGAAAGTACAGCAGAAGTGATTCCTTTCAGATTAGCTAAGAGACTACTTCCATTTTCCCTCATTTACGTCAAACCCTTCATTTAAACATGAACTATCAGAATGAGAATGAAAACAGTACCTCCTTTAACAATGTCTGCACGTTTTTGTCTTGCTTTGATTCACACAAGTACTCTGTGAAGAAATGTCTGCCATGGAGGAGAAAGTGTGCACAGGACATTGAACAGGAAGAATGTGATGATAATGGAAAGATATATATTTTAAGGCTGAATGTGTTTTGTTATTTTAAAAGCCTAGGCCTTCTTTTATAGCTAAAGGGGCACCCAAATGACTTTCAAGAAACTGGGGATGTGACTTGCAGATTTGAGACTTTAACTGGCTTTGTACCAAAATGGCCTTCAGCGTAAGACAAAGCTATCCGTAACCACAGAAGACCCATCCCTTTCTGCTGCTGGTTTTCTCTTTCAATCACTGTGCATCCCACCCTGGAGGGTGGCACGGGCACCTCTGCTCTCCTGCCAGGCAGCAAAAGATTTCCTTCCATGTGCAAAACTTCTGGGGGCTGCAGTGGTGGCATTAGGCACCGCTTTATTCCCAGCCCTGGCACTGCGAAGAGCAGCAGAGTCGCAGGAGCACCCTGTGCACCTTTGCAGCAGTAGATATGAAAGGATGATCTGTGTCTGGAAACTACTTCCCACAGCAATTTGACACTGGCAGTTCTTGGGAAACTTCTGGACATAATTAGTTCCCACTGAAGTTCTCCGCAATTCACGCCCAGTGACCAGTCGGTTCATTAGCAGGCTGGCTGCTGCAAACCTCTATACCTCTCTTCTTTCCCTTTGTGCTTCTTCTTCTTCTTCTGGCTCTTTTCCTTCTTTCTGTTTTCTTTTAGGAAAAGAGGCAAAAGCAAAACTGCAGCTTCTTTTTCAAACAAACGCAAGAGAAACAATTGCTCACCCGAACACAGTTAATGGAAAATATGCGAAGCATCGCTCATTGTTCCTTTGATGTTCAGTGTAATAGCCACGCTGACATCAAAGGAGAATGAACTACATCCCCCATGCTTTTCTTCAGCTATAAGCAGTGAAAATGGAATTCATATTATCTTGGAAAACACTTCTATGTTCATGGGAGGCTCTTTAAAAAAAAATTATATTTTTTCCGTGGTTGGCTTTAAATCTACTGTATGGTGTTTGCTCGTTTCCCTACAGAGCAGTAGTCGTTCTGTGCCAGCTGTTTAAGAGAAGAATGTCCTAGTGAAAGCAAACAATAGGCTGTGTAGTGGGAACTGCAAATCTTTGAAAAGAGTAATTGAAATCTGCTCAGACATTTCAAAGTTTCTTTGCACAATATTCTAAGCCTGTTGGTGGCTTAGTCGTTGGCAGGGTGGTCCTCTTTGTAGATCCCTCTTTTTTGTATGAACAGAAAAGCATAAATATGGGGGGGAGGGGGTAGAAAAAGGAAAGAAGAGAGGCATTTGAGTCCAACTGATTCTTTCTCTGTTAGAGCAGCCGAAGAGAGAAAGAGCCTAGAAAACTTCTCTCAGTGAAGAACCAAAAACAAAAAAAAAAGTACAGAACGTCTTCATTTATCAGATTTTCTCTGGCTTGGGCTCTTCCACTCATGCCTTTTAAGGATTCCAGCAGATAAAGGCTAGTGGATCCGGCCCTGTCTGCTGAAGACGTTCTAGCCCTCCTCTGCTACGCGGCGCTGTTTATTCTCACCCTGTGCCAGCAGGTGTTGTTGCTGCACAGAGCAGGCAGAGCTAAACGCGTGCCAGGCTTCAGGCAGCCACTTCGGGAGCAATGCTTCTCACCTCTGACATTAATAAAAAGCCAGCTCTGGGCTCGCAGGCTCTTCCCTGTCCCAAAAGTGTGGATTTTCACCTGGTGAGGCAATTAGCTAGGAAGATCCTTTGGTCTTCATGCTTGAAAAATAGGCATAGGACTTGATACTTAGAAGTGGCCCCGACATTAAGAAACTTGTCTTTGGTACCCTGAGGAAACCCTCACAATACTCACTTTGGTAGCCTTTAGGAAGTTGACAATAAGAACATTGTATCCAGTGTACAAATAGCCATTTAATATCCTCTATGAGGCAGATTAAGAAGAATTTCAAATACTGCCATCTGTATCCAACAAACTGTCCAAAATGGATGTAGGGCAAATTAGTACAAACTGGAATAAGGAGTTTATTATTAAAACAAACTGTTTAGCAGATGAAACTAGGTTAATGACGCTCTGTGCATTCAGAATCCCACCCCCTACCCAACCTTCCACATTACAAATACCTTTAATTTATTGGCACCCGAAGATATGATTTTTTTCTTTAGACAATACGCCAGAGTTCTTTAATCAGTCATTGGAATATGAAATACAAGAACCAAACCCTTCATTTACTTCCAACTTCTGAAATTACAGGGAAATCAATAAAATTGTGCAGGGAGTTATGTTAGTGTAGAATTTGACCCCCTGCTGCTTTACTCATCTCCGATGTAAATTCACTATGGCCATGGAGTTAGATTGGGGCTGACTTTGTCCAACTTATCTGAAAATATAAATTATATTACCACACGTACTGTACTGCATTGTAACATTTGCCATCTGTTTCAGTCTCAGGAGAGAAGCATTGAATCAAGCTGATTTCTTGCAAGGCAAACCACAGAAACAGCATTGCATAAAATTGGTAGCCCTCTCACTGAGCTTAGGGGAAAGAGAAGATCATGTCCCACTTGCAGCTTTAATCACCTGATTAAAATTGTTTTAATTGCAAAGTTAGGAACTGTAAAACAAAAATCATACCTTTTTTTTTCCCACACAGCCTTCAGGTTTTATCTTGCGAGAGGCTTAATGTATCCTGAATTAAGTAGTTACAGTTCAGTGTTTTACACAAGGTGCTATGTAGAGCAATTAACAATAACAGTTATCAACAAACAACAATTATCAGTTTCCAAGGGTTCTCTTTCACTTAGCAGCTCAGAAGCTGAATCTCACTTTCATGATGCTTTGGATCTCTCAGATTGGTTGTACAGTCTGGGAAACATGCTTGTACACAATGAGTTTTTCAGTTTTCCTGTGTTCTTGCCAGAACAGACCTACTGCAAGAAATATTGCAGAGAACCCTCCAATGTTATAAAATATTACATATGTATCTATTACATACACAGAAGTATGTTTTTTAGATATACATTGGGTACATTGGGGGTGATTTTTTTTTTTTTTAATGTTCTGGCAAAACATTGTGCTGGACTTTGGTAATATTTTCCACTTAATTAACCCTAATAATATTGAGCAAGAAGCTGTTGCTTTTCTTCAGAAATATGTTAGGCCAGCTTCCTATGGAATAGAATTGGAAGCATTCATGTGTTCAAGTCTTTGAAATTAAATTACCTAGACATTTGGACTCTTACTGTAGAAGTCTTCATTGACTGTCCAAGGAGTGGGCAGGATGTACGTTTAAAGAAACTAACAAATCCATAAAATCATCACTAATCACATCAGACCTTGAATTTATATCAGTTTCTGCTTGGTTTAAGACACGAGTCTTTGAGCCATTTGGCATCATTCACTCTAAAGACAAGCAGCACATTAAAATCAGATTACTGCAGAGTGGTAAGAATTTATGCCAGCTCTACAGCTAAATAGCCACAAATAAAGTGATTGCAGGCTGCTGCTTATTTTTAGAGTGACACCAAATGGCACAAAAGGTGATGTGCCAAAAAATATTTTAGTATAAGAACAGAGGGGATGGAAAAATCTCACAGAGGTTTTACCAATAATTGGAAGAGTGACTGAAAAATTATGCAACGGTCCCTCTAAAAAGCATTGAAAGCACTGAATTAAGATGAAATTCTTACTTAGTTTGTGTCCTGCTCTAATGCAAATGGTTACCCTTATTAAAAGGTTTGATCTGTCAAACACTGAAGACCTTCAGTTCTCACCAGAATAATTAGAAGTTGATGTTCTTTACATCTGATCCAAAACACGGTAAAATCACGGGAGGTTCTCATCAGGCAGTATTTACCCTTAATCAGGAATGAGAGACACACATTCTGCAGATTATAGCAAAAGAGGCCTATCTATCTCTGCTAAAAAGACAGAAGTATAAATATAATTTTCTGAGTTGCTGAGTCAACCTGTTGAGAGAGGACTTTGGAGAGGAAATCCCAGAATAACATCTCAATACAGATGTTCATTCAGGAACATCTTCTCCCCTTACAAAAAACAATTTAGGCCACGATGTTGTCGAGGAATAGCTAACAATGAAAAGGGTGTAACCATCTCTTGCGTCCACCAGATGTTTTTCTCAAAATGACTTTTATAAGTTCAGAAAGAGGTATAACGATTTTCTGGGAAACCCCAAAAAAGAAGCAAGGTGGTAGATCTAGTGCAGTCTTCTCTGTCCTGGCCCTCATATGACCCAGTTTGAAATGACAGTTCTGCCAAAACCAACCCCCACTAACTAAACAAACAGAAAATCTCTCCTTGCACTTTGTTTTCCTATTAGCAGTTTTGAAACAAGAAAATTCTTCTGTCATTGTTTTTCGTGCTGGACACCAGCTGAAGCCAGTGGGGCTGTTGTGTAACAGTATTGATGATGGGATATCGCCGGTCCCTCTTTCAAAGCACTGCTTATGTGGCAGGGTGACCTTTAGACGTTGCATGAAGAACATCATTCAGGGATGTCAACATGCGTGCCTGAATAGAGAAGTTTGTGAAACATAAATGTTGAGACAGAACAATGTGGCAGATTCAACCACTATAGATCATATTACCTTTGAGAAGAGCAATAGTCCTCTGAAGATAAAGGAGAAAAATTAGAGTTCTTAACATAAATCACACTTTGAAAGATTAGTGAAAAAGCCAATAATCTGCAAGGAAAATCGAGGCATTTTGTGTTTTACTTGGTAGCAAATATGCCATAAGGATATTTTTTAATCCTGATATTTCTAAAATTTCTAAAATCTGCAGAAAGTTTGCAGCATTTGGAGCTTATAAAGACGAATGAAGGGAACAAGCAATGATTTGTTTAAAATGTAATACTTGTTTGTTCCAGTGCAGGCCTGTTTTTTTTTCCCATTTTGTAATAAGAAAGACAGATTGCTTGGGTCTCAGGGCACGGGCAGTTTGGCTACATGACATCATGATCCTTTGCCTGAGAATCCAGCCTCTCCTATACATTGCCAGCGAAACAGCGCGTGTCTTCTTTCCGCAATACCTCTGATGGACAAGTACAGTATTATGATTAATAAGCATTCTTTTATGCTGCTTTCTTTTCCTTGCTCTGCGTCTGAGTGAAGAGGAAAACGTCTGGGGCTGGCGCAGTGGCAGACCTGTTCAAACGCCAGCTACTTTGGCAGATGAACATCCCTAGAAGTAAGAAAGCTTCAGTTTTCAGTCTGAAGGCACAGGATGTAGCCATCCTTTTTGGTATGAAACTTGGGAAGTCTGCGAACCATTCATTCGTATTCCTTTTCCGTTCCACTTGACAGCAGTTCTTCCTCCTACAGGACATGGAGCAGGAAAGGACTTTTAAGATAGACGCACTCTGATTTTTACACCCTGCATTTAAGTGTTTTATCGATTGAGGTTTCATCCCCGATACTTCCAATCACACGGTGGACAAGCCATACAAAATATTACATCAGTGCCATTGAATCTGAAAACGTCCTAATAGGCAGGTACACCCAAATTGGCCCTTAAATCCTCACGCACCATATGAAATGGATTCAATTAATTAGCTGGTTGTTTTATGACAATTCCAGCTGAGAGAATGTCTGTAGGCCTTGCAGTTGAAAAAAAATATCTTGTTAAACCATTTCTTTTCTTATATTTCCACTTCTTTTCCTGACTTCTGTGAAATAGACGCTATTTCAGACTTTTCGTGTACTCAGCACTTACTTGACAGGAGAACACGCGAACAAACCAGGCTATTCTGGCTCAGCGATCCAATTAGTTCATTATGAGAGTCCTTTTGTTTCCATTACTGATCACAGGATGGAACGAGGATGTTTGATTTTCTTATAAACATCATCATAATACCAGACAGGGAGCCCAAACCATTTGCTTCGAAGTAGACACCGTGACATTCTTTTCTGCTCAGTAAATGGAAAGCAGTGATGCCGCAGATGCTGGGTTAGATTCCTCCGTCTGCCTCAGTGTAGGTGAGAGTGATAGCATTTCCATTGAAAAGTAACAATCTATCTCCTTTCTAGTTTGTCCTTTGGTTAAACAATGTATAAAATAGTGCTGGAATACACAATAAATAGATGTATTTACTATAGAAGAAATGTAAATAATTTTTTGAAGTAGCCATCCTGTAAAGCAAATGACCAAAACCAAGAAGCACGGGCTTCGTACAGTTAAAAGTCCATAAAAAGCAGCAGAAAGACCCTCCTTAGCTTCAGCAGACTTTGGGTCTGATCAAAGTTAGAGGCAAGGCCTCTTTCATCTCAGTGCTTTAGCCTTTACCAGATTCACTTTAAATAACAGCAAAAGCTGTTTGCTTGACTCATGTTTGTGATCAGATTCTCGCAGATCAAAGCTCCTCGGCTTTGCTTCCCAAACCATCATCCAGCGGCTGCTGGAGGATCATGAGTCATCTCTGTGTGGACTATTGCCCTTTCTGAGACAGAACCAGACAAGTTCAAGATGTTCTTTAATTTCTAACCATTTAGTCACATCTCTGCAAATGGGATATGTGAGTCTGCTACTAATGCAATAGCTGGACATTTGCTTTTGCCAAAGTGGAAAAGCCTGTGGTTTTTGAGGATACTATTAGGAGATTTTTTCCTTTTGCCATATAAATGCGGTTAAGTCATGATCACGGCGCTTGCACAAATGCAAAGCCAAAAGCAACTACAAAACAGATCAGCTTCTCAGGTCATAGCACTCGATAACCAGTTCCCATTCACCTCACTGGAATCGAGATTACTTCCCATATGACATCTGTCATCCTTCAGGCCTACAATGACTACATTTGTTTTCCCTTGTACACATTTGTGCTCTTTTATGTACCACATTTATAGGTCCATTGAGTCTAAATGGTGATTTTCCTTTCAGCTTTCCCTATCGGTCTGCTTACAGACAGCTGGTAGTCTCCTTAGGAAATGGGAAATAATTCAAAACCAGCATATGATGAAGACTGTGTTGCCTTTTTTTCTTTTCTTCACTTTTTACACTGGCCCAGGGAAACGCTACTCACAGCAACACCTTTAAATATGTGAATACTCAGTAAAACAGCACAAATGAAAAATTATTCGTGCTTTCAAATATTAAACTGTAATGTTTTGTACAATGAATTAAAGATGGATACAACTTCCAACAAACCATTGCAATAACTGCCATAGAAGTGAAATGCTGTATAGCCACTTTTGGAAGTCACAAGGCTTTGGGAAGAAGAATGAGATTTTGCATTGCCATAGCCAGATACTGTTGAGTTCTAATATTTTTTTAAATCTTAGGCTAATATGTAAGTTTAGGAATCAATAAGAAAAACTGGCTAAGGCAAGTATGTGACTCTTTTACCACAAATCTAGAAGTAGACAAGTCAGCTTTTTTATAACCTTATTATTCCTATATGTTACTTGCCAGTGCTTTAGCACAAATCAGCTTTCCAAAGGATTTTGGAGCTAACGGTTAATCTTTATGAGGAATGCGAAATGCATTATGTCATAACATGCTGACACACAGATCTACATCTGAGCACAGAGGGGGTGTCTTGAACAGACTAAGTCTTCCCAGATGTAAGTTTCCTTTGGAAACCTATTTAATACTTTGATTCTGCCAAAGGCCGCAATGATTTTCATTGCAGCTCTCCTAGCTTATTTCTTAATTCATTTAACAATGTCCAGAAAGTTAGAAGCAAATATGAATGTCATTATATCCAGATGTCTTCAATTTTTTTGTCTTTCTTTCTGTTACATGATGCCATCTACTGCAGAATAACTGAATGACAACCTTGTAAAAATGCGGAGAAATCTGCTTTATTTCCTTATTACTATAAAGTTATGTCAGTTGTTTTGTGACACATTTTGAATTTCCATTATTTTCATCAATATTGATGACTAAAATATGGAAAGGTGAGTAATCTCAGTGTGAAAAAAATGGTCACTGAGAAAAGCCTCTGCTTCAGAAATGAACAATTGTCTTGAAAACAGAATAATTTCTAACCAGCAGTGCAAAAATGTGGGAAAGAGGGCCTTTTTCTGCTCCCCATTTGAGCTGTCCTCTTCACTGTAAGGATCACATCTCTGGAAATAAAAAAATAAAAAAATAATAATAAAAAAAAAAACCAAACAAAACAGAACAAATCAATGGAAATGAAGTAAGGATGAAGAAAAAAATGACATATGAAAATGCAAATTCTTGGGTATGATTTTCCTAGTGAATGGGAACCTTGTTGTCTTAAACACATAGTTAAGAAACAAAATTGTGGTTTTGAAAAAGAGGGATACCGAGAGCTGAAAATCTGAATATCAAAAATAATCAAACACATCTTATGGGTACAGAAGTGTGCATACACTATGCATATTTGTATGTGTGTATGCAGTTCATATAACTGTACCTTACATGCGCACACAGTAACGGCATCAATTCCTTTTGAATTGCATCATGGTATTTTTATTTAACAGTTATGTATAAACTATGTTTTGCCCTAAACTAAAGAAAACTCATCTCTTCCCTTCCTCATTATGTTTGTACATGAGAAGGATGTCTTCACCTGTGGAGCTGGGCAGAGCTTAAGCAGAGTGACAGCTGAGTACACCGCTCTAGGGTGAAGTGGATCGATGCCCACCTGTGCTTTCCACAGTGTATCCAACCACCTCCTTTTAGAGGGATAACAAGCTCTGACCTCCCCAGTAGCTTTGATGGTATTCTGCCTCCCACAGCGTACTGCTTTCGAGGTCTTCTTGTATACAACAAATCACTTGTACTCTGAGCTACTCAGCTTTTGCCACTTTAATTCAGGTCTTTTCCATGAGTCATTAGAGAGACTATAAAAAATATTTCATTCATTACACTGCACTTCTCATTTTTAAAATACATTTCAGCCTTCTTGCTTGTCAGGAAACATTCTTCATTACTCTTTTCAAGGCTGGGCAGTTTGTTTTTTTCCTAAGCGCCCACAGTAAAATCCTGCTTTGTTAAAGGAGGAAAACGTTTCTCGCAGATACAGTCAGCAGTAAATTAAGCAGAGAATTATCTTATTTACCTGGGATCCACTGACACGATTCCGTGGTGTGAGAGCTGGGAAACCAAGCCAGTGTTTTAGAAACTAAATCCAGCTTGCCAGACCAAGGAAGGGGGTCTACATCTTCTTCAGAGGTAGGGGCTGTTAGGCAGTGTCCTTTGAAGCAGCATCTGATGCTGTGGCCCTGTCTCCTGGTGGGTGCGAAGAAGATGCTGTCCTGGAAAGAAGCAGTTCTTCTCCACCTCTCTTGTGCAGGATCTGAAGTGTCTGGTGGGGCCTAAAAGGTGGAGAAGAGGAGGGAAATTCTAAGTGATAGAAAATGTCTAAGGGGGATTAGTTTTTATATGCCACTGGAATGTTTTAGATTTTAAGGTGTTTTGTGTTATCAAAGGCAGGTAGAACACTGCATCGCAGCCCAATATCAGGCACAGGAAAAGATATTGGCTTGAAAACGTCTGAAAGGATTTTTTAAACTTTTTGCATCTTGTTGTTGTTCTAATCAAGCTGGTGGTCAAAACCAACTCTTTATCACGAGTACTGTCAGCCTTGACAAGTCAGCATTTTCCTGTTTGCTTCTTTTGTAAATGAAGTGCAGAAATACCATAAGTTGTTGTATGCAGAAAGCCTGTAGTGGGATTGAAATGGGAAAAGAAACCTCCTGTTCCATGCAGAGGATTCACGGAAGGTGAAAAGGGAGGGTATGTGTTATGGGAAAGATGAAAACGAATAGAGAAAAAAAGGGACTGAAGCAAAAGCATGAGAAGAGAGGAAATGCATCCGAGAGTGTACCATGCCAAAGAGCCGGGTGTGGGTATGGAAACAGATACCTACAAATACAGAAAGAAATTAAAACAAAGGATGTAACAAGAAAAAAGAGACCTGTGTACTAACACAGTAGTGGTAAAGATTAAAAACAGAGATGAAAAATGCCGCTTGTGAGAAAAAAAAAAGGGACTTCATAACCCATAGGAATGGACTGCATTATATGTTTGGACTCAGTCTCGTACATAATGATGACCGTTACAACGATTTGATGGCATTCACATTTTTCTGGCTGGACCCAGTGGTAATGTTGATGTCAGAGCTTTGAATTACATCTTTTGGAGGTTTTTTGTCTTTTCGAAGGGTGATGTGTAGCAGGTAACTCCTGATATTAAAGTTTTAAGGATGAGGTAGGTACACAAATAGCTCTTTCTCCAGAATTTTGTGTTTGCAAACTGCTTTATTTTGAATTATTCACGGAAAAAATCTTATTCATCATTCAAGACATTCACTGATACTTACATTTTTGATCTGAGACTTCTAACAACTTCTACAAAACTTCAAGGAGCTTGTCTAACTTCGTAGTGTTATTTTCATATTAGTTTCTTAAATGACTGGTCTTTCTGGATCTTGTTTCTCTAAGAAAATACAAACCCAAAATTTAATGTTTGAAGCTGGTTTTCATCAGTCTCTTCAAATTCATTATCTACAACGTAATTGATCAGCTGTTGGAAGGAATTCACAAAGCCATGACTATTTCAGATGAACAATGCTTTTTCTGAAAATACCGACACTTGTAACATTTGAGCGGGCCAGATGACACATTAATTGCAAACCATTTGGGCGATTAATGTGGACATTCTTTTAGATCTATCGCATACGTTGGCTTTCAAGAAACACTTTGTACTAGCTATTAATGCAAGATGCTGGTGACAAGGGTTCGTGCTGGACAGACGGCTTAGTCTGCATCCATGTGTAAGTGCTCATGTTGGCACATGGGGGCCAATGATACACTTGTTTGAGGGATTTGGCACACTTGCTTTTTAGCTGCAGCAGAGAATTCAATTGCTAATTACACAGTAATTCAGTCTGACACTAAAATTACTCGAGACGGAAGATTATCACAGATTTAATTGGGCTTTGTATCGGCTCCAAGATATTTCCATTGATGTCTATTTATAGATTCAGAGCAGACGCTGCAATTAATGTAACACATCCTCCCAGTGTCTGAAGTATTTAGCCTTTTACTTCACACACATAAACTATATTACAGTAGAAAACAAAACAGACTACCCAACAGCTTTCATGTTATTCATCTTTGATTTGGAAAACACATTTGAAATAATATTGAACGCTATTTTGCCTTTCTTTCCAGTTGCAGGATGTACCCATCTTGGGCAGGTTTATGCTGACAGGGATGTTTGGAAACCAGAGCCATGCCAAATCTGTGTGTGTGACTCAGGATCTGTTCTCTGCGATGACATCATCTGTGACGATCAGGAGCTGGACTGTCCCAACCCAGAGATTCCCTTTGGAGAGTGCTGTCCAGTTTGTCCACAAACAACACCACAACCTACAACAGTAAGTTTGTCCTCAACGTTGTTACTTTGGTGTTGCCACCTTCTTGATCCCTGTCAACCTCAATTTGTTTTCTTTTAGATGCTCTTAAACCCTTTTCTTTAAATGCTAAGCTTGTCACCTTCTGACTCTAGGCAAAAAAAAACTTAGGATGGGCAAATTTTGCCAAAGCAAGTAAAAACCCAGCTTGAACTTTCATGGTTTGGGTTTGGGTTTGTTTATTTTTTTTTTTTTGTTAAATTCAAGAATACTTCTGTATTCTGTCAGATAATTGGTACCGGATCTGCTAAAATACTTGTTAGTCCTTTGAGTTATGCAGCTGAAAACATGAAGTCCTTCAACCCAGTTTTACATAGACAATGGGCACAGATAAATAGTAGAAAGGGACAGAGGGCAACAATTAGTCATTACATTTTTCATTTTACAGAGAAGCATAGGAATAACGCAAACAGCACTCTCATTTTATATCCATAAAACTAATACCAATACAGAGTTAAAGAAAGTTAGACAATTTTCACAGCATACCACAAGTCTACATTTCTTATCAATTCAATGTTACATCATCACAGAGCAAATTTCCTTTTGCAGAGTTATTGCTGGCTTAATGCCCTGTAAAGGAAAGGTGAATCAAGCCCTACTTCCCTAATTTATCACCATCTTGTTTATAGGCACCAACATTATCTAAACCACTTACAGCAACTTAACCTCAGGAACATCAAGAATGTTAGTGCATGCCAAGTCCCCTGCCTAAACCACTTCAGTGAGTGAGCCGGCTATACTGAGCTCTAAGGTTATCCGAACATTTCATCCTTGTTTAAGATCCATGAGATTATGTTAAAGAACATAAAGCACATTGAAGATTCTTATCCATAAGATAAAAGAAGTGACTGAGAGAGACATGTATATGGAAGAGGAAGGGAGGAGATGTATTTCTGCAGCTCTATAGTATATTTGCTGAAACATGCAACGTCATACCCAAACATGTCACCTAGTGTTAGATGCACCATGCTAGTGCAACTCTGCCGTTTCCAGGACTACCTGAGCTACTTCACTGAACAGTTTTAGAGGTGTAAATGAGTAGTACACATGAACATGCTGGAGATTTAAGCACAGCTCCCTCTCTTGTTTAGTCCAGGGACTCTTCTGTCAGTTCTGAGGTTCCTGATAATAAAGGACATGTGGACCACTTCTTCCAGCCTCTGTCTTCGATATATGAGTTTGGTCAGCCCACTGGAAGCTGTCCTTGGATGGTGTGTAGGGAAATGACACCTTGAAAGATCCAAGATAGTTTCAGCTGTATATTCTTTGCTACCATTAGCACCTGAATACATTCTGAACCATTAATTGAGAATCCAGATAGTAACATGTAGCTGAATTATTAATTGAAAAAATAAATAAATTGGAGGAGTAGACCTGAGAAATTAAAATTAGCTACATTATCACAGTTAAAATGCTAGACTGAGAAGGATACAAGAAAACTGTCCCTTACAACTTTCCACAGTGGACTTCTGTCCCCATTGTACTCAATGTCAAAGCTCTACTGACTTCATTAGTGCCATGATTTTGCCTACAGGAGAGGTGTATCTTTATGGATGAACTGTGAAAATACAGATGCAAGACTGACCAAAAACCCCACAACTTTTAAATAGACTGAATAAGAATAAGTGGAATTCATTTGATAAAACTATTTTACTCTTCTTTATATATATATATATACAAATATTCAGTTTTTCAGGTTGATTTGGTTTTTTATTTCTTAATTTAATTACTTTTTCTTTTTTTCTAGACTCCTGGAGTAGTCAGCCAAGGACCCAAAGGAGACCCTGTAAGTGCAACTTTTTTTTTTCCCAAGGAAACTAACAAAATCAAGAGCCAGTGTTTCCATGTGTGAATTTTATCTACTGTCTATGTCTTTCCTGAATGTTTGGTTGTGGTCTTAGTCATGTTTAATAGAGAAAGTTTCCCACTGTAATCGCACAGACTTTGGTATGAATGGAAGGATTTGTCCTGCGATGCTCTTGCAGTTGGAGGCAAGTGCTGACATCTGTATCTGCTCTGTTTGTGTCTTTGCAGGGTTCTCCGGGGCTTCCAGGCAGAAACGGTGCCCCTGGGCCTCCAGGACAGCCGGGGAGTCCTGGAGCTCCTGGCCCCCCTGGGATCTGCCAGTCGTGTCCTAGTATAAGCGGAGGGGTAAGGCATCATTATGTGCAGTTTCTACATTGTTGCTCATAAGCATACAAAGCAATACTGCAGACGCCCATCCCTTGTGCCTTCACACATACTTTGCTCTCAATGCCATCTGTCTCTTATTTGCGCCTTTGAAAAACACAGCTGACTGGTAGGTGGGTTTTTGTTGTTTTGGGGGGGATTTTGTCCACCAAGTTTGACTGGAGTGCAATTAAATCTCTGCCTTATCTTATTTTTTAAAACTCTTGGTGCCAGATCCGATGAAGGACTTATTTAAATCATAAATAATCTGATCAAAAAGAAAGCATGCAGGAGGAAGTATGTCCTCTCAAGCTTAATGGTTAGGGTACTCTCTTACTGTATTTTATCCAATGCATGTTTAATAAAGAAATATTCCCAGGAGACCAGACCAAAACACAGGTCCTCTACTTGCAGGGGAGTGAGACGTAAGTGCAATTTGTCATGCTCCCTCTTTATTTCTGGCCCACCGAATCTTGAATTCTGTTCTGAAAACTTGGGCAGACTCAGCAAGAGATCTAATTTGCACTAAAGTTTCTGTGCAGTTGGATTCATTAAGGGAGCTGAGCCACAGCTGGCAGTTTGTTAATAGATGACGTTATCTCCCACGCAATCCAGCAAGCCTGGGATTGCTTTAGCACAAAACTGTTAAAAATCGTATGTTAAAACAATTGCTGCCTTTGAACTTAGGCCACTGTTTGTAGCTTCCATACACACTTCCCACTCCCAGGTAAGACAAAAACTGAGGAAAGATGTCTTGGTTCTATTCAGTTCTGAAAGGGATTGTGTCTGAAGGACTGAGCTTCTGGGAGAGGTACCCATGGGTCGGTTAACCATTCTTAAGGGACACCACAATAACACACCAAGAGAGCTACTGGGTTTGGGTTGGCAGATGGAGACACGGGAGAGGACGATAGGCTGAATTAGTCACCCACTCCAACACTGTATCAAAGATGTGCTGTTGAGAGGGTCAACTCGCTTTCCTGATAAGAGGGTTGATATCAGTAGCATATATTGATAGATAGATAGATAGATAGATAGATAGATAGATAGATAGATAGATAGATAGATATAGCACAGGTTGATATCAGTCATCTTGTATCGGGTCAGCGAGGGAGCTGGGTCCACAGTGGTTTGGATTATCAGGCAGAACACTGCGCGTATTCAGCCTTTCCTGCTCAACCACCTATGTGCCATTGATGCATAAACTGCATTAATGCCATATTATTCAACTAAGTTTGCTAACATTTGCATAATAAAATCAACATATGCCAGTTAAAAGGCTTACATGGGAATTCCTTGAAAAGCTGATCGTAGAATTTATAGGGTTTTTTAAACAGTATTTTGTGTAAAGGGGTGCGTCAAAGATGCTGTCTGCTCTCAGAAAGGCCCACAGGACATGTTTTCACTCCGTGCCTTGGACTGAGCTTCCATTTGTTTCGAGACAAATTGTCAAAAGCATTGAGGCTCAGCTGCTTGAGCTTAAAAGTGATGATTGTGTTTGAATTACTTGGAGTGACATAGTGAACAGGAAAGGAGAAAGGGAAAGATGGAAAATGGAATTAAGAAAAAAGTGTGAAACTCAGTTTTCTGAGATGAGTTGAGTTCCCACGCATGAGGTAAAATAAAATATTTGTAATTCAGGGAAGGACAGACATACATAGTTAAGAGATTTTTTGCTACCAAATTTTCTGAAATGAGACATTCATTAATCACAGGTAACAGAAATTAGGAAAATGATAATAAACTGTTGCCTTCTTTAGTGTAACAGAAAATGCTTAATCAACTTCCTTGAGTAACAATTAAGTCCAACAGAAAAGAGACTGATAAAGAAAATGGGGGGGGGGAAGAAGCTTAAAAAGATTCAAACAAGAATAAGAGGAGAGAGAATGGTAATTTTTTGGTTCAGCTGAGGCCCAGCTGTTAAGATGAGAACTGGATACGCACAGCATAGGGAGCCAATGTTACCATGACCACAAAAGAATGATATTCTCTTATGGATGATTTAAATATATGGCAGCTCTATGTCAAACGTACTACTCAATAGATACAAATGAGTTATTTCCATACATTTGCCATACCTATGTAAGAAAAGACTTATTTGATTTGTAGCAATCACCTTTTTTTCTTTTTTCTTTCTTTTCTTTTCTGTTTTTTTTTTTTTTTTCCTTTCTTTCTGTTTTTCTGTATTTCTTTTACAGAGTTTTTCTCCACAGTATGACTCCTATGATGTGAAGGCCGGTTCAGCTGGTATCGGTTACCCACAGCCCATTGTAAGATGATATAGCTTGTTTTCTGTCCTTTTTCTTTTAAAGGACAAATTTTCTGCTTGTAGATTATACCTTGGATGTGTATGTATCCTGATTTTAATTTAACAAGATCAGTTTTAATTTAATTGTTGCCTGCAAGTGGAATGCAATGTAAGGCAGCAGTTTTCTTTGCAGTATCATTCTAGAAAGTAACTATAGATTATCTGGGGGTTTTGCCTTTTCTCTTGCTTTCTTCTTTTTCTTACCTTCTTTTTCCTAATCTGTCTCTGATTCACTTTCTTACACCACCTAAACAATTACCCTTTTCTCCCTCACTTATCTGCTTTGGTATTCTATTAATTGCTTCCCTCCCTCCTACCAATTTTTTACCTCTTCTGCTGCCCCTAATCTTCCTTTATCCATTCAGCAGCACCCTGTCTTTACTCTGTATGATACTCCATACTTATTTACTTTTCCAAAACTCAACTTGTCTGATAACAAGTGAGTAAAACCCTCTTGTAATCTTTTTTTCGCCCCAGAAGCAGTCAAAATCTTTTCACTTTTTCTTTTTACAGTTATCTTTTTTTTTTTTTTTTTTACCCACAGCTGTTCAGACTGTGTACTAAGGATGCTGCATCTGCCTGCTAGGCCTGGCCCAAGCTTTTCACCATTTTTTTAGTGAGATAAAGCATGGATTGCCTGAAAGAGTTGTGCATGAGCTATGCTTCCCCTGTGAAATAAATTTAAATGTTGTACCTCATCATTTTCCTTTTAGGCACTGGGATTTAGAGATATTCACCACCGATGATATGGAGTGTTCTTGATTCAGGCAATCTGCTATATAGAGGATGTGGTGAATTGCTCTTATTTGAAATTGCCTGCTGCTTCATTAAGCATAATCATTATTTTCAGTCCAATGCTGCATAACAAGTTTTGGGAATCACGTGTTGTAACGTATCCAGGCAGTTCCATGCAAAGGTGTCCTTTCTCAGGGTTCCATCAGATCATCTAATGAATTACATTTTACTAATCATGACAGCTGTTTGTCCTGAAATACAGTTCGTTATTTTCTCACCTTTATTTTAATCTGTTTATTTCTACCTTGTTCATTTGCTAATATGATCATCCATGCATTGGTCATCTTCAACCATCCATTTTTGTATTTGTTAATTCATTTATTCATAATCAGCTCCTCACAGTCTTTGCCCACAGCTTATCACATCATCTACATTTTGCTACTTGGTGACTTAATATGGGATGTGTTGAACCAGGCAGACAACCAAAATACCTTTCAGTTGTCAATTAAAGTTACTCCTCTCTATTTTGGCATTTTTCCTTGAGGTGCTTAGTGATTTCTTGTGCTCTGACTCCTGGACTTGGGTTAAAAAACCCCACGACTCAATTTGGCACCCTAGAATGTCTTCAGCCAGGATTGTCTGTATAGTTTCAGGTCATATGGTCTTTTACATTGCATCATGCAATACGTGACGTAACAGAAGAGTTACAGGCAGATGTGACTAAACTCGCTAGAACTAAAGAATGCCTGTCACTAATGTTACATAGATTAATTAATTTATGAATCTATAAATTTAATTTATCAATTTTCAACGTAAACCCTCAGTTTGAATAAACATACAAACTGAAATAATTTGGAAGAGTAATAAAACAACAAATGCCAGCTATAGCACCAACATTTGTCCATGGGTGGTTACCGTGCCTGGTATTTCCTCAGTCCCACATCTCTCCAATACTGTCTTTCCGGTTGGCTTTCCACTCCTAGCAGACTGATTTTGTACTTTACATCACAGTTGCTCTTTACTTGCTTGTATAACCTCCACATATTGTCTTTGTTTCTTTCCACCAGTGCACGCACTCTAACTAAAACGTGCTCGTTTCTTCACAGTCTGGAGATGCTGGCAGCAAGCAATTGTCATACCTCACTAGCAGTTTATCTCCTCAGCGTGCACCTCGAAAAAAATAATGTCTTGTTTGTTTATAGCTCTATGTCTAATCAACTGATTGCAATTGATGAGTTGATGGCTCCAATTCATGTTATTTTATACCAAATGAGTTCTAACAATTAACAGCAAGGGACTGCTCGTTGTCTTCACACGTTGAAGGCAACTTGATTTACCCAGACACTAACTGCTCTGCCGCTTGGTGTACCTCTTGTCCCAGAAAATAGCAATTACAATGATTCTCTTTTTTAGACAAAAGGCAACCTGTGAACTAATATTAACGTAGTATATTTGCAGTATAGTGGTATACTATACTACATGTACTAGTATAATATAGCACTACTATTAATCTTGTATTAAGAAAATTAGGTTCGTGTAACATCTGTTATACATAACCTATTCTGATACTGTATGGCAGTCTCCAATGCAACACATCATGTGCAATATTAAGCCATGGAACATAGTGTCAGTACTGCAGTACATGGTGTTTTTCATGTAATTCATATACTTCAATCGTTTTGGCGGTATCAAACCCATTAAGAGTTTAATTTAACAAAACCTTTTTTTAAAGAACCACATAAAGCTGCAGTAAACCACTGTGCTAATTTTCAAATGTTTTCTGTTTTGCAGTATCAAATGTTTTTGTGGTTGTTGCTAGAGGAAGTAGAAATATTAGCATCCTTCCCAAAGTGATAATTTCCTTAGTAATACTTTACTCCCTTTTTACCAGTTAAAATAAGGAACACTACTACTGCTTTGAGTTAAATGATATGTATATTGCTGTTTCATCCTCTGAGTCCTTTGGTTAGTCCACATATCATTTATTTTATATGGCTTAGTACCGTTAAAGTTCAGAAAAGGTTTCACTGGTGAAAATGCTCGCCTTACTGACAATAAGAAAAATATGGCCTTAATTCAGTATACCTGTGAGTCCTAAGAAGTCTAGGGTCACAAACAGGGTTTATCATACAAAGTTCTTCTAATGGGTTGCATACTTATATCTAATATAGCTCCTGAATGCATGTGAGAATTTTTAAAATTAGTTTTAGAAAGCAAAACCTGGCACCCATAGAGTTTATAAGCAAGTTTATAAGTACACTTTGGCTCCACCACTGAAGATGTAGGGTTAGGCTAATGAACCTCAGTTACATGGCAGAGCAGCTGAAGATCATTTACTCTTTTTTACAAATTAAGAGCTAGTTATCTATTCTTCCAGTTCAGGTAGCTGAAAAGCTGAGCTGCGAACATCCTTCTGGGGGTCTAGAGAAGGGGAATAGTGACTCAAAAGAAAAAAATTACAGGTTTGAAAGCATCTTGTGGAGTATATTAGCTAAGGCTGCAAAGAGAAACCCATTGATCCCTTTTCTGAAGGGACTGTAGGTATGAGACAACATATTTAGCAATGTGTGTGCTGCTTCTTTTTTACTTCACCAAGTGCATGCCACCATGGATTTTTCTCTGTACTAATATAAAAAAAATAAATTATTTCACAGTTATTGGTGACTATAGCAACTACATTAAGCATTATAGCAATATTACATTAATATAATTACTATTTTTTAATCTACACTAGACTGGCTTTCCAGGACCTCCCGGCCCCAGTGGTCCCCCTGGCCCACCTGGTCATGCAGGTCCCCCTGTAAGTAAAATTAATCTTTTCATAATCTTCTCATATTCTTTTATATGAGCTTCTCCTTTTCTCTGTCATAAATATTAGGTACATTTCCAACCGATAAATCTAGATGATATGCCAAAGAATTTTATGGATAAATGTCACCTTCTGTTAATTGGGTTGTGCCATCCATGCACCACCAAGACTCAATGACTGAGTGCTATATACTGTGCTTGCTTAAGTCCGTGTGTTCCCCTGAACTTTGCAATTCTGTGGGGTGTCAGCTAAGGTTGTCTTAAGACATGCCACTGCCTACCATCCTCTGTTAACGTTCCCAAATCTTTATTCATACAAAAATTCAACGGGAGATACAGGAAAGCGAGAATCCCAAAACACATACAGTGCACGCACAAAGGGTCTGATTGTTTTGATGCACATCTCCTTTTAGAGGAGTGTTTTTAATTGTGTTTTCATGTAGGCATATTCTGCTTGGTTCTGCTAAATTCACCTTTGGTCATTTGGTGACAGTTCTGACTACTGTTTTCCTTATGATTATTAAATTTTTATAAAATATAGTAGCACCATGGGATGATGCGTGTAACTGTCCACATCTTAACTGTTTTTTTGCTGCATTATAGGGCTCTGCTGGATACCAAGGCTCCCCCGGAGAACCAGGACAACCTGGCCCTCCTGTATGTATACATTACCTATCACTCTTTACAGTAAAAGCATGATCTTACATGCATGAATCTGTGTCATTGCTGGAGGGGATGGAAATTTTACAGTTGGTGCTTTCTGTTTGCTATCATGTATGTCAAATGTACAAGTATTTTATCACACTTAATGCAATTTTAATTTGAAAGAGACTTAATATTTTTTATTATTATAGTTAATATTAATTATCCTTTTACAGGGACCTCCAGGCCCTGTTGGAATGATAGGCCCAGTTGGTCCACCAGGAAAAGATGTAAGTTCACTATTATTCATCCAGTGATTAATAAATGGGAAGAAAGAAAGTTCATTAAATGGTAAGACAGCAGAGCACATTGATACCATTGCATTTAAGAATTTTTAACATCTCCCTATTTCTCAACTTGACAACATGACTGTAAGAAACTACCTTTGGCTTACATTAGGTATAAATGTCCATTCAAAAAAATGTTTCTATTTTAGCAGTCAATTTGTTTGACACAATTTAAAAATAAGAAAGGAAACCTAAGCGTGAAGTATGCTATTTTGATCTGGTGCAAAATAAATTAGCCGTTGTAAAAAAAAGCACACAGTAGTGCTAGTTGTCTGCTCCCTTCAAATCTTGCTTTGAGAGCTAAGGCTGTTAAAACCATCTTTTGTGTCACAGCTGGGAGTCCGGAATAGGTACAGTACAAGGCAAGACAAGCAGCTAGAGTTTTTGTCCATTTTGAGTCTTTCTCCATGAAAAATAGGTTTTCCGTGATCATCTCTTCCTAAATGTTGTCCTGAAATAAACTAGATGTTAAGCAAAAACTTGTGAAAATTTGATTTTATAAATCCAGACAGCTGTTTTTCAGAAGGCAGTCATATAGTGAACCGTCCCCCTGCTATAATTTTCCCTAGTGTCTTTGGTGGAAGTTTCAGCTGCTTATTCCGACTCACCTCGATCTACTAGGACTGGTTCTTTGCCAGTAACTGAAGCAATAGCAAAGCAGTCAAAAAAATTTACTTTCTTTCAATAGGGAGAACCAGGAAGACCAGGCAGAAATGGAGACCGTGGAATCCCTGGATTACCGGTACGGAAAAGCCCCTGATAACAATGGTCTTCTAATCAAAGGTTTTGTTTTCCTGTTTTAAGTTAGTCAAGTGAACATGACACACAATGAACATTGGCTTGTGCCTTTCGTACAAGAAGTATGGGATTTATTCATCTTTCTATATTTGTGTGTTTAGGGTCACAAGGGACACCCTGGAATGCCTGGAATGCCTGGGATGAAAGGTCAACGAGTAAGTATTGAGTATCTTGATTGTAGCTGAGTCTGTTACTCTACTTGAATTAGGGTGTTGCACTGTTGTGCTCTTTCAGACATCAATTCCCAGCTAAAGAGACTGAATCATAGAATTAAAGGCCAATTTCTGGACAAAGTAATCTGACCTTCTGTAACAAAGACTGTTAAATTTTATGTAGTTACCTCAATTGTAGAGCTCCATCCTGAATGCTGGGCTGAAGCATGCTTTCCAGAAAAGCATCCACTCTTAAATAATGGCCGTGAAGATGGAGGATTCAGAATTTTCTTTCAAAAAGTGATCCAATAGCTGATAGCACTCATTATTAAAAATATGCCCCTTTATATGAGGTTTTCTTGAAGCTTAATATTTTACCAAGAGGAATTAAGTTTTCCAGACGCAAGAGGAATATTATTCACAGATATGGTTTTCAATTCCCACAGGGTTTTGATGGAAAAGATGGTGCCAAAGGTGACAGCGGTGCTCCTGGTCCAAAGGTAAAAAACTATAGTGTCATCTTTGTAATAGGTACAGTAATACCATCCATCGTTTGTTATATAGCTGTGTTTTGCATATTATGTAATTATAAAAATCCACTAAACATTACAAAAACTCATTGAATATCTCCATGGAAAAAATGAGAATCATTCCAAAGGAGTTAAACTTTCTGAACCCCATCAAGTCTCAATTTTCCAGCTGTAGTAAATATGAGATTCCAAAATGAAAGGACACGCCTGGATCATCTGACTTTATTG
Organism: Vanellus vanellus; assembly: GCF_965231255.1. NCBI lineage: Eukaryota > Metazoa > Chordata > Aves > Charadriiformes > Charadriidae > Vanellus > Vanellus vanellus. Next base: position 36,377,330 of record NC_138910.1, on the reverse strand, counting down.
AATAATATTAAAGGACTGAGTCTTACTGATTTTTTATTTCTGTTTAAATATTTTTTTTCTGCCACTTGTTTAGACATCTCAGACCTCACAGACCTGAGGTCGTGCTGATGACACTCAGCATCACGCAGAAAGGGACAACAGATTGGGCTGTCTCATTTCTATGTCTCTTCCCCTTGAATAAACCAAAAAATGTTCTCACCAAAGTTAATTCCCTCATTGGTGTTTTCTTTCCATAACAGGGTGAAACTGGTCTTCCTGGAGCAAACGGATCACCAGGCCAACCGGTAAATATGTGTATACTGTAGTATTTAAATGGAAGTGCCAATGGCACTTCCCAGTTAACCGAGTTACTCATCTTTCTTTTAAGTTTAATTGGCCCACCACATGCATTGAACAACACCGAGATATGCAAATTAGAGCAATGTCTCTTTGCTTGGCCATACTATTTTGGAAACCATTTAGCAGACTCTTTTTCTTATGTTTTCTAGGGACCAAGAGGTCCAGCTGGTGAAAGAGGAAGACCTGGGAATCCTGGTGGCCCTGTAAGTAATTACAGCTGCTGTTTTTATTCAGAAGCAGCACATAGCTTGTTTCAAGATGTTGAGAAGCAGCACATAGCTTGTTTCAATATGTTGAGAATTCCTTACTTCATAGATTTTCCTTAAAACTGTTGTAATGCAGAGGATTAGAAAACTATATAGCATCTGTAAAATCATACATGAAAACTTTTCAATCCCCCAATTAAATCTTCTTCTCACAATTAAATCTTCCTCTCACTTCTAACTCACAACATGTTCACCATCTTATTCTCTCTTTCCTTTTTTAAAATGAATAGATTACACATTGAAGGAGAGTTCAGTGTTTCAGCGTAAGGTCAGGTTCAGCCAAGAGGAATAGGGAGGAGGAGTGGAAGCAAAGGGCATCAGCAGAAGGCAAAGAGAGGGAAAACTGCAATCTCAGAAGTAACTTGCAGGAAGAAGATAAAATTACTCCTTGGCTGAGATTAGGGGGTACATTCTTTGCTGTGAAAGAAGTCATAGTTCATAGCATCCAACACAATCAACAAAGCACAGCTAAAGTATAACAAACAGCAACTTGTTCATACAAACACTATATAACCTGAGCAGCGGACCTGGCCTAACACATCTACAAGACAGGCAACAGGACATGCAGTCATACCACTCTTTGTTATGGTTTTGGAGTGAAATTTTAATCTTTTATGTGAATTAGAAGTAACTGTTACTTCGCAATATAGATCTGTTGCGATCTTAGTTGTTTAACCTTAAAAACTGTCCACAGAGATGATGGTTTGTAACTGCTATTTCCTTAAGAAATGTAGTAAGAATACATTTTTGAATCTTGCTGTCTCATCATTACAGTGCAAGTCACGTAAAGCGTTAGATATTGCTTCACAAAATATTTAGTTAATTTTTATTTTAGAATTTCGTAGTTGAGGAATTCTTGTGTCTTGGTCAATTAAGTGGGAACGTACAGAAACAAATAGATGGTCTGAGAGTCATGGGAATTAACGCGTGTGGGTTCTGTGTCCAGAGTAGTGCTCTGCAGTCAACACCTCTCTTCTTTCTGTAGGGTGCCCATGGCAAAGACGGATCTCCAGGAGCAGCAGGCCCACCTGTAAGCTGAATTACAGATGTTTGACTTTAAGTATTTGTGTTGCTCAAGTCTAGTTACTTCTAGCTGATGATCTGCAGTGCCAGCAAACCTGAGACTGGGGGTGCACTGGTCTAAGAATGAACATTTTATTTAATTGTATTTCATAACTGTTGGTTAAGATACTTGAAGCATACAGTGCAATGGAAGAGCTTTAACACTGTAAAACAGAAAATGCATAAATCCAAAACGAGGTTATTCTCAGCGAACAGATAGACAGAATTGCTCTTCTTCACACAGATCAAATTTTGAATGGTCTTATCAAATACATTATTTAGATGCCTGAGGTGGACAAAATTTCTATCTACCTGAGCATGTCCACTTGTATATGTAACAGCTATATTAGCTTTTTTTTTCTCCTACACATTTTTTATAATTAGAACAAATTTTGGACAATTTTTATAGCTTAATCTCTTTGATGTTAGCTTTCATGTTTTTAAATTTATAACACAGAAATTTAGCTGAATGTATAAAAATCAGAGTAACTAAGATGTAGGTGTGATATTTTGGAATTAGCCAAGCTTAATTTTCTACAGCATGATTTATATTTGCTATTTTGCCAGGTGTTTCCTTAGCCAGAGAAAAATCTCATAATCAGACTTTTTTTTTAACTTAACATCAATTCCAAATTCCATATGGCTTTTACTGTTTGCATTAATAGTATTTCTTTCACTTTTAAGGGTCCCCCAGGTCCCCCTGGAACTGCAGGATTTCCAGGCTCTCCAGGTTTTAAGGTATTCAGCTAAAGATGCACGCTAATGTAGAATTTGGTCCTTTCTCTAGTTAGCCAGTTTATGTCACTATACATCTTAATTTTACGAGTCCTCTTCTTTCTGGCTGCTATTACACTGTTTGCAAGCCTAGAACTGATGTGTTTTCAAACACAGCATGAGACAAACCCTATCTATGTTCATCACCTTCATGAACACCCACCCCAAAACACCGTGAAGTAGTAGACCCAATATTTTATGTTGCGTTATGGCAGGGGCTCGAGTGAACTTCCCCAACTAGAGGAGCTGTGCAGCATGTGCTGGTTGGAGTGCATGGGTACCTTGTGCCTCAGCACTGGGGTCACCGTGCTGATTTGACTCTTGCACTCAAGTGATGACAGTGGTAACCTTCTTCCAAAACCAAGCAAAGATGTCAGAGTAGGGGAAGAATGCATGAAGCTGATACTGATTGCCCTGCAGACAAGACTAAAATCCATCCATTTTTTCCTTTTACTGGTTTGCCATAGGGTGAAACTGGTCCTCCTGGTCCTGCTGGTTCTAGCGGTAGTCCTGGAGAGAGAGGAGAACCTGGTCCTCAGGGTCATGCTGGGCCCCCCGGGCCTCAGGTATGTAAATACCACATGGGAACTGAGAAGTGTCATGCCACTTGCTCTTCACAAAGCTCTACATGTCCTTTGGTTTAGCCCTTGGTTAACAGCATCGGTTATTTATATGTTTATTTTTTCAGGGCCCTCCTGGAAGAGCTGGAAGCCCTGGCAACAAGGGTGAAATGGTGGGTACTTGTCATACCACTGTCTTTTGCTGCACTGTGTTGGTGAGGGTTGCTGTTTGGACTGGGCAGAGTCCAACAATGCCATGCTCTCTTCATCCCCATCTTCTGTTCACTCTCTACAGGGACCTTCTGGTATTCCCGGTGCTCCTGGTCTGCCTGGAGGCCGCGGTCTTCCTGGCCCTCCAGGTACAAGTGGAAACCCTGGAGCCAAAGGCAGTCCGGTGAGTTGCTGATATTCATTACACTGGTTGTACAAACAAATATGGTGGAAGTAGTTCTGATAACATTAAAAAAAAAACATTGAATTTGTCCTGTTCACTTGAGATGGTCTAATAAATTATTTTATAATAACAACAGGCAATTATTTTTATAAATATACAATATATTTATCTTTCACACATTTAGATATTGCTATATATAAACATTATACATAAAAAATATAATAATATTTGTTTGCTTTCCTAAATTATCTATCAATTCTGAAACACACAACAAAAAAATCTAGTCTAAAATGGTGACATTAACCAAATCTGCTGTTTTAAAATCCTCGTTTCTCCTGTTTAAATTCCCATGGGCTGAGTCCACAGTTGACTATAGCGAGTGTGTTGTACATACTCTTAGTCATTTACCCAGCAGGCTATTTCCTGACAGCCTTACACCACACATTTGTCAGAGAAAAGGATGTCAAGCAAAAGTCTCAATGATGTTTGAAGTAGCTCAGAAACAGACATAAAATTTTACTCAGTGGTGTTCAAGATTGTATCACTTCTTTCCTTTACTGGATTTTCATGCATTCCATGTCCAGGTTCAACTAGTGCATGCTAATTCCTTTGCAGAGCGTAAAATAATAAAAATGAATCAATAATTTGAAAGATGTCATGTCTGCTTCTTAGCATTTTAGTGCATCTGGTAGGTCTAGAATAATACCCTGTTGCAATCCATAATTTTAATGGCCTTTTCTCCTTTTTAGGGAGAACCTGGTAAGAATGGTGCAAAAGGAGATCCAGGCCCAAAAGGCGAGCGTGTAAGTGATTTTAAAATGCATTCAGAGACTTCTTCTTCTAAGGAAGTCTGAACCCTGAATCGTTCCCCATACAAAACCCATGGGGGGTGGAGGTGGGGGTGGGGGTTGGAGACTTCTAACTTCACTGGAGGGCTTTTTTATTGTTGTTGCCAGGGTGAAAATGGCACCCCAGGTGCTCCTGGACCTCCTGGTGAGGAAGGCAAAAGAGGGGCAAATGGTGAACCCGGCCAGAATGGCGTACCTGGTACACCTGGAGAAAGGGTAAGCTACTGTAGATGACCATGCACATGAGGTACATTCTGAGTTAATACACAGACAGCAAAATCTGGTGATCAAAATACTTTGAGGAGAAATTTGGCTCCATATCTGTTCTCAGCAAATTCCAGATGTGAAACTGGGTTATGAAACTGGGGAGAATTTTTATCTAGTTCCTCCTCTGAATTGCAGCACTTGAATCTATCTCAGTCTGAAATAATATTTTTGAAGAAGAAGAAGAAGAAGCAGTGATCTTGGAAGTTGTATCACAAGATTTGTGCTGAAAGGCAACCATTAACTCTGAGAACTACACAGGGGGAGAAAAAAAAAAGCAAACAAAAAAACCCAAACACAAACTAAATTTCAAAATTACGTCTCATGTAACAAAAATGAACAATCACAAAATTTCAGCTCTGGAAAGTGAAATTAATGCAAATGCTTCTGCATTCAGTCTTTGTGTCACCATCTTTATCGTTAATAGATCTTAAATGTAACTAATGTCAATAACGACTATATTGTCAGGATGTCTTCTGTGTGATAATATCTTTATTGTCAACAGGTTTTTTGGCTTGTAGGTTCGATAACTTTCCAAAGAGCATTCTCACAAAGTAATTCCTGAATTGATGAATTCAACAAAATAAATAGCAACACCCTTACAAATTTTAGATTTCTGTTCCCATCTGAACCAAAGGAAATTGTGCTGATCTATTTGTAACTCCTAATTTAATTTGCTGAAGCTCTGAGGAAACCAAAGATGCACAAAGATGTACAAAGTAATAATATTAAACCTGTAAATGGGGCTGCAAATTACATTTTATAATACAAATTTCTTGTAAGCAATGAAGATAGTAGTAAAAACATAAATATTAAAAACAATACAATAGATCTCTTTTCAGTATTGAATTAGAAGAAAACCATTGTTCAAGATTGAATGTGTTGTTCTATTTTTTATATGAATTTAGAAAACTCATGAATAAAGTAACTAGTGCAGGGCCGGTTAAAAAGAATGGAGGGTGGGCTATGATTTCAACAGGAGGGTTATAGCCAAAGAGAAAATAATTCTATAGACTTTCTTGCTACCGTGAAATGTCATTTCCAACTATTTCTTTCATTAATTTTCATAATAATATGTCTAATCATAAATAGTTTAGAAAAAAATCCATTTTCCATCACCTAAATCATATTGCCTATAACCAGTATTTTGCTCTTGTATTTGGCAGGGCTCCCCCGGTTTCCGTGGCTTGCCCGGTAGCAATGGACTTCCAGGTGAAAAGGTATAATGTTCCCCTAAAAAAAAAAAACAATTTCTGGAGAATCCATGTGAATTTGCATGGACAATTTCAGATTCAATATGATGCTGATTTCCTTGCTGTGAATTTCAACACGTTTTTTTTTTTAGGGTCCTGCAGGTGAACGTGGTAGCCCAGGTCCTCCTGGCCCCAGTGGACCCGCAGGAGAGCGTGGACAAGATGGAGGCCCAGGTCTTCCCGGAATGAGAGTAAGATAGGACATCTCCAAGAAAATGACATAAACTCTATTAGAGATGCCTCATCTGATCTGATACAATAGAGGAGTCCAATTAGAAAAATTTACATTTTAGCAAATTTTATAATTTATTGTAAAATGCATTATGTTTATTATATTTAATAGGTATTTGGATTACTGTATTTAAATATATTTATATTGAATTATTATTTAAATAGGCTTACATTTGATGTTTCAATAATTAAATTATATATTAATTTAAATATTTCAGTATACTTAAGTATTTAACTTGTATTTATCGCTTATTTGCAATTAAGGCAAATAAGCTGTTGGTCAGATTTTCATAGTTACATATCAATAAGATTTTCAGAAATAACCTATTGTGTTGTATGCACAGAATGTAACAACATTCTGTGAGCTATACTAAGAATCAGCAAAACTGCTGACAACAAATACATTGAAATTCAAACGTCAGCCTGACTGCAGGCCTCAGGGAGCTAAACAAGATTTTATTGGGAATGAAAATGAATGATTTAAGATATAATAAAAATAATATTTAAAGATATAAAACAAATTAACTAAAATATGTTATAAATTGTGTTGCTTTTAAGTAGAGGTACATAGTCAAATTGATTAATTCCTCGATTTTTACCATCTGCAATGTCTTATTCCCAAATCATGAAAGAATACAATTTCTATGCACATTAATTAGTCTGATGCCTTGATTATATACGACTCTCAGAGAAAGAAATAAACTCTTAACAAAAGGCTTTGTTAGCTTTCTCCAATGTTTCCCCTTAATGGGATGGGGGGAAATGGGAGGAGTTTTAATCTTTATTACAGAGGTCAAAATCAAGCAAGTAATTTAAAATGCATTTTTATATATTTATATTTATGTATTGTAACTTCATACTACACATTTTAAACTGAAGAATAACACTATTTTTTCTTCAATTGAAGGGTTTGCCCGGAATTCCAGGAAGCCCTGGAAGTGATGGGAAACCTGGCCCTCCGGTATGTACATTGTGCAAATATTTTATACTAGTCCTCCTACTGACCTTACCCTCATGCCACAGTATCTACATGATAGGTTGTTATCACAGTCAGATTAATTGTCTCTTTTTTTGATTGATTTAATTACCAGAGCACTTTATTTGCTGTCTCATTGTAATAACATTCTGTAAATCTTGTCATTTAATACTGTTTAAAATAGAGTACACAGAAGCTTGGTTGAAATGCAAAACACATAGTAAGTTTTGAACAACAATGTCTCTAGCCTGATCTCACCTTCACTCATTATTTGGATATTCATGGATATTCATTTATATCACCTAACAGATGCCATGTCTTCATTTCTTTTTTGCTTATCCCAGGGTAATCAGGGTGAATCTGGCCGCTCTGGTCCACCTGGCCCCCCAGGCCCACGTGGGCAACCAGGTGTAATGGGTTTCCCTGGTCCTAAGGGCAATGAGGTGAGTGGGATTTCTCCACTTCTCCGGTGCTTATGCTCGATCAGTCAACTGTTAAGTTGCTCCATAGTGGGGCTATCTGGTGCTGCAGCTTTAAGTTTTTGTATGCTGACCAGAACAGGTACTCTAAATGCGATCTTTCTCTTTTGAAAGGGTGCACCAGGTAAGAATGGAGAAAGAGGCCCTGGTGGACCACCTGGAACACCTGTAAGTTTCATTAATGTTTTGTTTAGTTATATAATAACTTATTAATGACATAATAATAGTTAATAACAATAATTTTGTGACCCTTATAAAAGTTATATCAGCCCATAACCATAGCCTAATTTTGTCTTTGTATAGGGTCCTGCTGGGAAGAACGGTGATGTTGGCCTTCCGGGTCCTCCTGGACCTACTGTAAGTGTGGTAGTCCCACAAGAGGCAACTATCAGTTATTGTCAAGGCAGTCTGGCATCTACAGATAGAAACTGTGAATTTGGGGGAAGGAAACTATTTTTAATGATATAAAGATATCTCCTTTTATGAAGACAAATAAAAGAGCTCTTCTTTGACATTATTTTAATAAATTAAGACTTTGTTAGGAGAAACCTTAGTTGGGTATACCTGGTATGAGTTGAAATGATAAGTCAATTTAGAGCTCTTGGGGACCTACCAGCTTTTCAAATTGAAGCATATTACTGCTCCTTCTAATGTTTATCAGAGCCAGCATTTCAGACTAGCATAAATGTGTCTGCTGAATTACATCTAATGGTTGGAATGAAAGAAGCAAATACCAGAACACCAAGATACGTTAGTTTTGGGGATTGTGCAATGTCATCATCAGATCATGATAAGGAGACATAGATTAAGTGTCGTGTGAAGATGTTTATATGTTGAAATATTCTCAGACAAAATCTTTTTTTTTTCTCTTTTGTTTGATTCTAGGGTGCTTCTGGGGAGAGAGGAGAACCAGGACCATCAGGTCCACCCGGTCTCCAGGTGCTGTGTGTTTATTGTTTATTGGTTTGTGATTCTTTTTAACACACACATACTTCATCATCGTCACCCTCCCCCCAAAAACAAAAACAAAAACAAAAAAAAAAAAAAGGAGGCATCTGAACATTTCCATTAGGGTGCACGTCATCATATTTTGTAGAAAGACAGATCAGCCACTTGACAAAAGTTATTGCTTAGTATTTCGTAATTGCAAACCAGATGGCTAGCTCTGTAGATTATGTCACGTAAAACCTCTAGCTATCAAATTATCACCTCCTACTTTGTAAAGGATCGGAATGAGTTTGGTACACATCTTCATGTCAAAAAAATAATTGCTAGGTAGGAAAATGCGTAATTTATCTATGTAACAGAGATGATAATACTGTTCCTTCATACAGGGGTTGCCTGGTGGACCAGGACCGGCAGGAGAAAATGGAAAGCCTGGAGAACCAGTAAGTAGTAGTTCCTTTTAAAAAAAAAAAAAGGAAAAAAAAACAACAAGAAAAAATATATGAAAAGCTCTTCTTTCCAAATAAAGATAGCTATCAGCACTCTGCAGAGCAGAGAAGCCCGCTGTAAAGGATAATAAGTGAAAGAAACAGGGTGCCAACCACAATTTACTAAGTAAAGTGCATGGATAACTTGCATTTATTTTCTCATAAACAGGGGCCAAAAGGTGATATTGGAGGACCCGGATTCCCAGGCCCTAAGGTAAATCATATAGTTGTGGTTCCATAATTACATTAAGGAATTAATGAACTATAAGCCTGATAACAAAGAATAACACATTTCTTTGCTACAGGGTGAAAATGGTATCCCAGGTGAACGTGGTGCACAGGGTCCTCCAGGACCTCCTGGAACAAGAGGTGGGCCAGGTCCTGCTGGCTCAGAAGGTGCCAAGGTACCCACAGCCTTGCTTGCTTCCTGCTATTATGTGCATCATTCAGGTTCTTTTTTTTTTTTTTTCAATCTTTTCTAATTATTTTTTGTTACTCTATAGGGTCCTCCTGGACCCCCTGGTCCCCCTGGAGGCACAGGGCTGCCTGGTTTACAGGGAATGCCAGGGGAAAGAGGAGCTTCTGGAAGTCCTGGACCAAAAGGGGATAAGGTAACACACCCATACACGCATACATGCTCTGCCAATTTTATGGTAACCCAGTGTTAGTTTCCCACAAGGCACCGGCTTTGTTCACATCTTCACTTTTGGCCTGATTTCAGAGGTACTGACTGTGTATCAGTATTGTTGATTTAGCGGTGTGATATGGACCCCATACATTAAAAAATACAGGCTTTTTCACCTGGTTTAATATACGCCAGATATTTTGCTGTGTTAGATCTCATGGGGGAGGGATACATCAAAACAGTTCCAATTAAGTTAATAAACAATGAGAATAGTTCATACCATGGGCAAACAGTTTGGCATAGACTCCATTTTAAATCAATTTTGGGTTTTTTTTCCATCATCAAAGTCGTCAGTATCTGATACTTAATACTGGGCAGAATGTCATCCCCATTTTTAGATTTGTATGATGACAATAAGGAAATCCAGTTGTTAACATACACTTAGTATGAGATCCTCTCCTCAGTAGTGTTTTAATTCTTCTCTCGCCCCCCGCCCCGATGCTCGTCTTATGCTTGCTTTTTGCTTATGCTTTTTATGTCTTATGCTTGCTAGGGAGAACCTGGCGGCAAAGGTGCTGATGGCATTCCTGGTGCAAGAGGAGAGAGAGTGAGTAGTCTTTAAACATCTAACAGTTTATCAATTAGCTTCACATAGTCTACACTTTGCATATGAGCACATTTACAGTGCATAAGTACTGTCTAGGAGTGGTAAAGTAGTAATCCCACTGTATTTCATTCCAGCTGTGCAAATCTGGTTTTGTAAACTAAATTAGACTTAATACTAGTTTTTGTGATTACAGCCGCTTTTTTGCTTACAGCAAAAAAATTTTTTTTTTTTTTGCAAGCGGATGATTACTATTAATTGGGACAACATTTTGGAGGGAAAGCATCAATACAAAAGTAGAGGAAATTTTACTAGCTTCCTAAATTTAGCTGACTGACGAGGAAAATGCTGGTTATAGTGAAGGACAAAAAGACATCAGGATAGTAAGTATTCTCCTACAGAATACTTCTACAGTTTACTATATATGATATATTGATACATCTATATAGCATATACACATATGTTGTGATTTAACCCCAGAGAGCAACTAGGACCATCCAGCTGCTTGCTTGCTCCCCTTACCCCAGTATGGTAAGGAGAAGAGGGAGAAAAGGAGGGGAAAGGAAAAGAACCCACAGATTGAGTTAAAGACAATTTAATAGGACAGTAACGGAAGAGGAAAATAATAATAATAGTAATGATGGTGAAAGAAAATACAAAATAAAGTAATATAACACAAGTCGCTCTCAACACCCAATGATTGGTTGCCCATCCCATCCCAAACAGTGGTTTCGGATTCCTGTCCCCCAGCCAACTCCCATTTATATACTGAGCATGATGTCTATGGTATGGAATATTCCTTTGGCCAGCTTGTCCTGTCTATGCTCCCTCTCAGCTTCTATAGGAAACTGAAAAAGTCGTTGGCTTAGTATAAGCATTACTTACCAACAACTAAAACAATACGTGCTATCATCATTATTCTCATACTAAATCCAAAACACAGCAGCTGGTAGAAAGAAAATTAACTCTACCCCAGCTGAAACCAGGAGAACTTAAAATAGAAACTTGAAATATATACATATATCTAATGAGTACACGCAAGCATATATACATCAAAATAATGAGCATCAAAAAATGTAGTTTGTATGTGTTGGCAGAAACATGAAACATATTTCAAACCAACATGTACGCATTAAATTCCCAAGAAAGAGAAAAAGTCAGGAAGCTAGTCAAGAGATGTTGAATATATACTGAAGAAATATGGACCAATTAACTACATGAAAAGTTAGGGCAATGGATAATTTATATTGCCTACCATTGAAGGAGACCTGTTAAATTCAGGTGACTTTGGATTAGGTTTAGGTAGTGGGGGGGGGGGGGGAGGGGGGGGGAAGAGGATAAATCCATAGGGGAGATCTCGCATCACAAAAAAATTTGATCTCTGAGTGTCACTCCAAAACGTAGTAGCTGGCATTGTAGACTTACTTCAATTTAAATATCTTCAGCAACTTGTTTACACTGAAGAATAAATGTTATTGATCAAAATAGAGAAATTAACATTGTCCTATTTTGATACAAAATATATTGTTTTCTAATTTTTTAGGGTAATGTAGGTCCCATCGGTCCTCCTGGTCCTGCCGGCCCACCTGGAGATAAGGTAAAGCATCCTCCATAATAATGTTTGATACTGTAAGCAGTCACACTAGTGGCTGTCTCATGGGAAGAAAAGAAACGCCTAATAATCATTCCTGTTCCTTACAGGGAGAGACTGGTCCAGCAGGTGCCCCAGGTCCAATGGGTTCCCGTGGTGGTCCTGTAAGTGATTTTTCTTCCAGTATAACATTACCATGTCTCCTCTAGCCTAGTATAGACATCAGTGTTGTACCTACCCAATCAGGAACACATGTGGCTTGAGTTCAGAATAAACCAAGCCCATTCGTCTCTTGTTGACTCTTGGGATTTTCAGGTGCTAAGAACTTCAGAAAATCAGTACTTTTAACAATGTGAAGGGGTTGGAGGGCTGCAGTGACAGGTTGGGGCAAGAGTGTGAAAATGGTTGTTTCCATCTTGTCTTAAAGTTAAGCAAACTTTTAAAAATACTCATATTTATATTTTTAGATTGATAAAACAGCACGTTTGGATCCCAGTTGGATCTGGGGAACACCATGGATTGTACTCAGGGTTTATACAGGTGCAACTGAGATCAGTTTATCACTCTTTAGACAATTATCAGATAATTCCTGAACAGTTGTTTTTAGAGCTCAGGAGCAACTTTTGGTTTGGGTTTAGGATTTTTCCTCCAAAGGCTGATAAGACAAAGAAACTTCAGTGGTATTCATAGGAGTGTTCTCTAACTTGTAAGGTGAAGCCCGTATTTCCAATATCTTCCATTCTTGACACGTTGTTTTCTACAGGGTGAACGAGGAGAACAAGGTCTTCCTGGACCTGCTGGCTTCCCTGGAGCTCCTGTAAGTATAAACGCTTAAAAGCAATTGAATGTGATTATCAGTTTCTCTAAGTTCATCCACATCTCAGAAAGGCTTGATGTAACCCCTTCAATATAAATACCTGCTACATACACTTGATTCATTTGCTATGCTTTCCGTACTCAAGTCACACATAAAGCAACATTTCTTTATCTTTCCCTTCCTGTAATGGTAGACCAATAGAGTTCAACTGCACTCACATTTAATTTAATATTTAAATTCCCTTCAGAAGAATATCTGGATAGGGTTTCTTATCACAGTGATATCATCTGCATTTTTGGGGTCATAATATAAAAATATAATTTTTCTACAGGGCCAAAATGGGGAACCTGGTGGTAAAGGAGAAAGAGGCCCACCTGGTCTAAGAGGAGAGGCTGGACCCCCTGGAGCTGCAGGTCCACAAGGTGGTCCTGGTGCACCAGTAAGTTTTTGCTGTTTCTTGCTGCTACAGAGGTTTCTTCAGTTCTCACTCACTCTCAAGGTGGCTGGGCCCAAGAGCAAGCATTTGAACTGCCTGAAACTTAATGACACTTCCTATAATTCAAATCTATTTATCAAATAATTTGCTTCATCTATTTTCTTCCATGTAGGGTCCACCTGGTCCCCAAGGAACAAAAGGAGAACGTGGATCTCCTGGAGGCCCTGTGAGTATCTCTTTGACTTAGTCACTGATGAATGACTCTATCATCTATTACAACAAACATGAAGTAAATGAAAAACAAGACCTTCAGTGACTTTAATAGCTACAGTTCAAGAATAATTAAAGTGTTCCAGAAAGGGTAATTAAAGGAGTAATTAAAGTTGAAGTGTTTAGTGGTCTGGATTAAGCTGATTTTAATACAAGTAAGGTGCCAAAATAGCTTTTGGCACAATGACCCAAAGCTATAAAATGGTTTATATCTCAACAGTTATTATATTTACATGCCATCTTTGCCAAGTTGCTCAGAGCCCATTAGCTCACCTTTGAGGAACATATGGGACCTTCTCTTAAAAAGCAAATAAATAAATAAATAAAATTCGTGAACTACTTCTTCAGTTCCAGGACATCTAATTCAGGTTTTAAGCAAAACAGCCAAATATAATTCAAAGGCAGTTCTTGTATAAAAATCAATTTGTTCATGTTTTTCCAATCTTCAGAAAATGACAAGTAAAAGTATTGATCTCTTATAGGGTGCTGCTGGTTTCCCTGGTGCTCGTGGTCTACCTGGTCCTCCCGGTAACAATGTAAGTTGGGTTACCCCCCTTTTCTTTTGTTCTTTCCTTGTGGATATATTTGGACATACATTAATATATTAAAACATATCAAGCTGTATGTACCCTGACATGAATATAACATAAGCAAAAGCATCCTGAATATGATGTTTGGACTTAGGGAAAAACTTCTGCAAAAGAGAGTTTCCTCTCCTCTTATTTCAAAGGGAATAGCAATTCATTCACTTACTGTCTTGGTACTCATGCTTCTATTATGGTTTGCTTTCCAAAGCCTGTCAGAGTTAGTGGAGTCCTTCTCCTGGATCAGGTCCTTGAGTATTTCTGTTGGTGGCAGACATCCTGTCCTCTCTTGATCTTTTATGATGCAAGAAATATTCAATTCAGGATCTTGAATCGGTATGCATTTCCAAAACATTTTGTAGGTCACTGTTGAGAATTTTTTTTTTTAGTTGCCAGTAGAATGGAATGGCATAAGATTTAATTATTTTGGGACAGAGGAGTTTGGAAAGCTTCTTGTGGCCAGTTTTCTCTTGTATGATATGGACTACATCTGAAGTTTAGTGTACCAGTCTGCAGTGTCCTATTATAAAAATGTATGCTGATGTATAGAATAATGGGATTAGCTAATTCAACATCTGTGTGTGACGGAAAGTTGTTTCATAATATCCTTGCATGTTCTACATGCATCTACTTTGGAGTCACATAGTAAAAATTAGATTCTGATTTTTGATTCTTTAAGAAAATTCAAAGAATACAATGGATTTAACCATTTTTAAAATCAAAATTGTAAGTTATCCTTTGTTGTATGGCAACTGAGATATAAAGTAAGAAAATTTATATTTGAATAAACAGACGTTTATGTTCTGTCTTATAGTTAGAGACATTCAATTATAATATTGGTGAATAAAAAGAAAAAGTAGGACTTTATTTAAGGTACTATTAACATCAATGTAATTGGCTAAGCTAAGAGTTTTAATGAAAGACATTTCCTTCTGCATGTGTACAATACACCACCTTAAAGGTGTCTGGCATGAGTGAGTCAAGAAATGAGTGGGGTCTGCAACTATTTCAAATTTCTGTGGCAGAGCCCTGGGTAAGGAAGGTGTATCCTGTGTTGGATGCATTACAAACACTGGGCGTCCAAACTGTGCAGGTATTGTATTATGCAAACCGTATGCCCAGACAATAGGGAGAAAAAAATCGGGTTTGAAAGTGGTAGGCGAAAGGAGTCACTTTGTAAGACCAGATCAGATTTGGGTACATAGAGGTTAGACCCCAAATCCACCTACAGGCAATGAATCAAGTCTGATTGGTTTTCATGGGGAAAGATCAACACCAGTAAGCGTGGGGCACTGTTTCAGGTAGCACAGCTCACACTCCGTTCTTTAAAATTCCTTTTAGGGTAGTCCGGGTCCCCCTGGTAACGCCGGGCCTGCAGGCAAGGATGGGCCTCCTGGACCCCCTGGTAGTTCTGGTTCTCCTGGCAGTCCAGGACCTTCTGGTACAAGAGGTGAGCCCGGCGCACCAGGTGAAAAAGGGCCACCTGGCGCACGAGGAGAAAGGGTAAGTACACTTCCAGCCCGGGACCGTTGTACTAATTGACAGGGATGATGTTCATCAAGAATAAGAAGCCACCTATTGAATTTTGAAGATCCTCAGTATTGACTGCTCTGACCTTTTCCTGAACAGGGGGCACCAGGAGAACCAGGTCCTCAAGGCATCGTCGGTGGCCGGGGCAACACAGGTTTGCCAGGTCTGCGTGGCCCGAGCGGCCCACCGGGTATGGCGGGTGCCAAGGTGAGAGTGCGTTCACTGCAGCAACAGCCTCAAAACTAACACAGCGACCGTAATCCACCTGCTAAAAGCAGCTTTGTGTTACAAAAAGTAATGAATGTGTTGTATTTTTAGTCCAGAGACTACAGAATTTGCAGTTATTTTTGTTTACATCATAAGATCGGGTTTTAAAATCTCTGGTAACAAGAAGCTGTGGGATGTGAGGCTGACTTTAATCTCTGTTACTAAGAAGTATATAACCAGCTTCACCCACTTAAAGAGGGCAATGGGCTATAAACTCTCCTTGAGACAAGAATTGAGTCACAGATTCACCTACCTCAAGTTGTTTATGTTTTCTTAATTCTCAGTATGTTTCTTGCTTAAATATTATGACCCAAATAAGAAAATGCTTCTACCTCCCTCCAGAAAAGGTGGCGTGAGGCTTGGTTTGTATTTTATTGCTAACAATGTGATAGACTGGCATTTTTTTGTTAACTGCTATGGCTATTGTTTTGGGGCATGTAAGACAAGACATACCCATTTATTATTTCTTAGTTGACAAAATAGTAAGGAATGTTGCTTGGGTTCAATGGCCTTGCATGAATATTACTAGCGATGAAAAGAAACCAGTTGTATACTTACAATCACCAAAGTCACACTGGCCCTTTACTTTATTAGGTCTCCGCCATAATCACCTATTTAATTAAAGATGTATAATAAGATGGTATTTCATAAGTACCTTATCTGCAACAAAAAGAAATATCTGCAACAAAATCCTTTCCCTTTTTTGTTCAGGGTGAAGATGGTAAACCAGGCACCAATGGTGTCCCAGGCGAACGCGGTGCTCCTGGTCCACAAGGTCCTATTGGACAAAGAGGCTTACCTGGAGAGCCTGGCAGAGATGTGAGTGGATGTGTTAGTTCTTCCTGCTAGCTTGTGAGTTACAAACAGGAGACACGGGGACTAAAGATGCTTTAAGTTTCACAAAGCCTCCCCCAAGTGCCTGATGCACAGGGACCTGGGCAGATGGTTACATCCTCATGCAAGGCTTACCTTTTACTATGTGTGGACCATGTGGCTGTCTTACCTGGAACTAAACAAGACTGTTGCCTGTAAGCCTGCAAAATAATGCAGATCTGATAGATCTTTTATGGGCCCCCCCACCTCCAGCAACTGTTCCTTCTTGAAAACGTTGTCTTTCTTTGATGAGCGTCGTTTAAGCGTACTGGAAAACAAGTTGTCTGTTCATGATCTAGCTTATGAACAAACTGTACTACTCTTTTTTTCCAGGGTAACCCTGGCTCAGATGGCTTGCCTGGCCGTGATGGATCCCCAGGAGGCAAAGTAAGGATCGCCAAATAAGTGTTATGTAGAGATGACAATATGCGCAGCGAGTTCTGTGCTATGTAACTTGTTCCTTGAATCTCCTATGCTCCACTGAATATACTCTCTACATTGTAGTTCTGTAAAACATTAAATTTCTTAACCTGTCAACTGTGACTATCTGCAGGGTGACCGTGGTGAAAATGGTTCTCCTGGCCCTCCGGGACCTCCTGGTCACCCTGGACCTGCAGGGACCAGTGGTGCACCTGGAAAAGCTGGTGAAAGAGGATTTCAGGTAAGACCAATGTAAATAGCTTAGTGCTTTTTGACATACCTTACCTATGCAAAGTCCATTTCATGGTATAGTAAAGTGGAAGTTTGGAAGAGTCATACATTTGTTACTGTCATAGTTTCTCGGCATTGAGGACCTCTTTTGTAAGACTATCAAGAGGAACGACATCACAGTTTATGTTCCTGAAAACTGTGTATAAATTAAGCTCAAAATCCACGTGCTCCTCAGGATGCCAAAAAGTACATCATCCCACCAGGCCCTATCTTAATTTCATCCCATCCAGTGCTCATGCAGCACAGGCGATGTTATTTATTTAAACTAATGGAGTAAATTTGGAAGACTGCAAGCTATTTCTGAGAAGTGCTGACACCAGCACAGCTGAACACTTCACAAAATGAACAAGGGGTCCAGTGCATGTGGTATGTATCAGTGCCTACAAGCAGCTGAGTAAGACTAATATTGGTAGAAAAAAGAACTGACCAGAATTCTTGCTGATTATATAGTGTGTGTGGAGCTTCCCCTCATTTCCAAACAGCTACTGGCTTTGAACATACTGCTTATCTGGAAATAAAAAGGCCGTCTAGTCATCTCCAAGTGATGGATGACATCATATTCTTATTGTGTCATAGGGTCCACCTGGCCCTCCTGGCTCTGCTGGTCCTGCTGGTGCTCGAGGTCCTGCTGTAAGTCATGTTTAAAGTATTTGTGATATCATACATTCACTATTTCCTGTTATTTGGGCATTTTTCTAATTTCTTTATGTATTCCTTTTATTGCAAATCTACTCTTAAAGGGTCCTCAAGGTCCTCGTGGTGATAAAGGTGAAACTGGTGAAAGAGGCAGCAATGGCATAAAGGGTCATAGAGGATTTCCTGGTACCCCCGGTCTCCCTGGTCCTCCTGTGAGTGTTTTGCGTTGGTTGGGAATTACAGCTGTTCTGAGTTCCTGTGGTTTGGGACCTAGGTAACTGGTTAGCCTTAACTGATTTACTGAGGAAAGAAAGAAAGTGTAAAGAACCTGTGTAATTTGGTTGTCAAATGTGTTCAAAAGTCCAGATTCCCTGAATCAGCGTGAAATACATGTTAATGAAGAACTGGAAGAAGGTGCTAGGAGCTAAAGCTGGGTTTGCTAAAATCCCTTTCAGCTACTTGTCTGCCTTTGTCTGAACAAATATTTTTCCCATTCATTGATTATTTATTCATTCCTTTCCCTGATTAAATTGAAAAAGGTAGAAATAGGGACTGAAATATTTGTCTATTACAAACCTATGCACAACAGACATCTAAATCCATGATAAAGCAAGTCAGAGTCAAATAACTCTCTTCTGTCATGCATCTTTTGCAGTAATTAATATTAGGGCAAAATGGACACAAAACTGTAAACTTTGTAAATTGCTGAATTGTAAACATGCATTACCATTTTGAACAGTTCTTAATGGCTAAAAGAACTGAAGGGTGATAGACAGGCATGCCCTCGGCATTTATGACAAGTAAAAATTTTAAGCGGGATTTATACTGAAAAGAACTATCAACAGCACTCTTGATGATACAAGTGAGAATCAAGGAACCAAAACTCACCTAGTTAATCTACCATTGATGGCAAAAGGTTGGAATTGTTAACTATAAATTCCACCAATACTAACCCATTTAATAACACAATGTAACCTGTTGTCTCACTTATAACATGAGTAAAATAAAATAAAAGTCTGATAAATTCTCATTTACACTATGGCAGCCAGATGATTAACAATTTTTTTTAAACATATGGCTTAGTTCTTTGCGGTGCATACATAAAGTAATTTTTTACTGCATCTGAAAACATGAGTGTTTGTCAAACTATTTAAATAAATTTACTGTTAATGTGATTTTATGGTAACATGCAGCATGTTGAGCCTATAGCTATGTATTCTTGTGAATGCAAGATTTCATCCAAAGCTCATCGATGTCAGTTGGCATTCTTGCATTTTGGATGATATTGCATCACTAGTATTTTTTCATGTGGAGAACATTTGGTAATTTTTTCTGGTTGAAGAATGGCAACCATTCCTTCTCATATCTGACATAGGCTTTTTATAGGATGTGTTTCATCTAATTTTGAAGTTGTTTCAGTGTCTCTAAGGTACATCCAGATAGATGGCAAATTATTACTGGGTAGTGTATGACAGACTTATCTTTTCTTCATAGGGTCCCCTGGGTCCACAGGGCGCAATTGGAAGTCCAGGAGCTTCGGGTGCAAGGGTAGGAAAAACTCCTTACTTGGCATAACTGGAAAGAAGATTCAGACACACACATTTTTGAAAACTCTCACAAAGTATTTCTAAATTTGGAACTATCCGGTAAATTATTTTGACAATATTATTTGTCTTCAACATTGTTCTAGGGTCCCCCAGGACCAGCTGGGCCACCTGGAAAAGATGGTACAAGTGGCTACCCAGGTCCCATCGGTCCTCCTGGCCCTCGTGGTACCAGAGGTGAAAGTGGCCCTGCAGTAAGTAAATTGTGCACACTCAAACAAACAAACCTTCAGGGATTATTCATGAAACATAGATTGCTCTCCTATTTAAATATCTCCCTCAGAAAATTCTGTACTTCACAGACAAAGTTTGTGGTAGGAGGTATCTAGCTATCAAGGCAAAATCAAAAAAAGTACTGATCATTTGTAGTTCGGTGTAACTATTGATGCACTGGCGGTTGTGTTAGTCTCAGATAATCATTGACTTCTCTGCATGCAATGAGAAGGCAGTATCTCCTCTTCACTTCAGAGCACAGACCTCCTTTGTGTCTTGGAAGCTATGAAGCAGGTTTCCTAGGCTCCTCTAGAGAGGCCAGCACTGCAAAGGTCACTGCCATAGTCGCTTCTCCTAAAGCCAAGAAATGGTTATTCTCTGGATTTTGGTGGAAAGGGTTCCTTCTCAAAGCCCAGACAGAAGAAGCACAGCCACAGCTTGACAAAATTAGGAAAAGAAAATTCCCATTTTAGGAAAATAAAATCCTGGAAAGTCTAACAGATGTTTGTATACAGCAAGTGCTGTTATTTAATGAATAAGTAAAATAAATGTTTATGTGAGAAATCTCATTTTTTAATATTAAGATTATTAAGATTAACCCACACAGACTTTTAATTTTAACCTGTGATATCTACTCAGCACTAGGTTCACTATCTTTTTTTTTTTTTTTTTTTTTAGGGTCCACCAGGCCAGCCTGGTCTTCCTGGTCCTTCTGGTCCTCCTGGTCCATGTTGTGGTGGTGGTGGAGCTATCATGGGTGCTGGTGAAAAAGGTCCAGCTGGCTATGGGTATGAATATCGAGATGAGCCAAAAGAAAATGATATCAATCTGGGTGACATCATATCTTCAATGAAATCAATTAACAACCAGATTGAAAACATCATTAGTCCTGATGGGTCACGGAAGAATCCAGCTCGTAACTGCAGAGATCTGAAATTCTGCCATCCTGAGCTCAAGAGTGGTATGTTAGGTTCTTATTTTCACCAATGGTAGCAGATCTCGATTTTTTTTTTTTTTTTTTTTCCCCATGAATGCTATTGTGTTTGAGTATTTAAATGCAGAGATCTGCTTTTTTTTTTTCCAAACAAATGTCATGATAAAGATGATAAATATAATCATAATTTCAAACTCTGAATTACTATGTATTTACACAGTATATACACTGACTTCAACTCTGGTCCTTACAGGCTTATAAGTGAACATTTGTTTAAACAATTTTATGGAAAAAAAAAAGGCAAACAACCA